>NC_044036.1:155736032-156385732 GCF_901765095.1 Microcaecilia unicolor | reverse complement strand
AGTGGAATCAGAGGCTGTCACATTTTCAAATGTGGAAATCAAATAGTCTGTGTGTTCAAGTATGGAACTGTTTTTCTTATTTTTGAAAGCCAGAATCCAAAACTTCCTAGTGCTTTGTGGAAGAGAACGCCCTTCTGAGGCTGAAATATCACCACTTTCCATGGACAATACAAAGTCTGTCATGCTCCCAAGAATAGGAAAGGCAGAATTCTTTTTTTAATTCTGAGAATAGTTGCATCTTTGAACTAAAATGTGCCATTTCTTACACAGGCTGTTCAGTGACGTCATTTTAACAAACTCTGAGAAACCTCACTTTAAGGTAAAGTACAATAAGCACACATTGTCATATGAAGTTTATTATTTATAAAGCATCATCACTTTACACTGCAAGAGAGAAAAGATCATAAAGCAAAGCAGAATAAAATTATATGGAACAAGGACAGATCAGTGGCTAGATCTGAGTTCAGTGCTTGTGCTGGAAGGGGTGAGATGCTGCAGAGGGAGAAGTCTTTCCAGCAGGTGGACAACATTGACAGTTCTGATCAGATTTAAAGTGCATATGCACTGGGTTCCACAGGGAGCCAAGGTTTGTGGTGTATAGTCAGGTACCATGACTGGGCTAGATGGGAACGGGCAGAAAGTTGAACAAAAACGTTTGAGGTAGTTGTAAATGAAGACTTTCTACATTTTTGGCGGAAATGCCAAAGAAGCAGATGGAAACTTCCAAGCCAGAAAACTATTTTTAAAAAAATTATAAAACCACTTAGAGCAGTGGTTCCCAAACCTGGTCCTGGAGGCATCCCAGCCAGTCAGGTTTTCAGGATGTCCACTGCATGCAAATCTCTCTCATGCGTATTCATTTTGGATGTCCTGAAAACCTGACTGGCTGGGGTGCCTCCAGGACCAGGTTTGGGAACCACTGACTTAGAGGGTCATTTTATAATAGGGTAGCTGATTTAAGAGGGCAAATAAGTGCCTACTTAGGCACTATTTTATAAAGACACATAGGCATCTATGATAAATACTAGCATAAGCAGTAGAAATCACACTTACATGGCATGCATGGACACTTAAACCTGCTCTTGAACTGGTGTAAATTTCTGTGCCTAGATTATTAAAGTATCAAGGTATGTGGTACTTGTGAGCTCTGTCCAAACTCTGGTTTCTGGTATGTCGTGATTCACATTTTTATACAGGTCACTTCCTTTCCCTTTACTTATCCAAAGTATGAAGGCGGCAGCAGTAGTAGATGTGGAAACAAGATCCTGTGTGTCAGTGTGACTTTCAAATCCCATTACTCTGCATGGGTGTCCAGTCGAGTAGGAAGCCCACACAGGATGAGGGGATAGGGTCTGGTAACATTCACTGATTGAAAGGCCCCATGTTGACTGCAAGGCTGAATTTAAGATATTGGTGCCTATAGGCAGGACCAGAGAGTGATGGACAGGGGACCTCTCCCCCCACCCCCACCCCCCCCAATAGATCATAGAGCACAATCCTAACACAAGTAGAATTGGCCTTCTGTCTATTCCAAGTATTTGGTGCCTTCAATATTTGGCACCCTAGGCAGTTGTCTTTATTGCTTATGCCTAAATCCAGGCCTAGTTGACTTCCATTGCTAGGCATAGGTTCCTTTGGAGATCCAGAGGGAAGAACAGTAGCCCTGTTTTTGTGACCCCATTTAGAGTCCTGACTTACAGTGTTTAAGGAGCCAGTGGTGTAAGGTTCCTTGCCAGCATTTGAAAGCTTATGTGTCAGAAGATTCTAGTAGCTCTACCTTGTTTCTGGATTTATAGGAAGGGCAGCATCTGGTATTTTCTTTTTATCAAAGTATCGCTGTCTAGAGTGTTCTTTTGAGATTTCAATGTGTCAAAACCAGGAACTGAAATCAAGGCAATGGGGCTCATTTTCAAAACACTTAGACTTACAAAGTTCCACAGGTTACAGTGTAACTTTGTATGTCTAAGTGCTTTGAGAATACACCTCTTTGTGTCTTAACTTGACTTTCCACATTCCAACTCAGTGTTGATTGATAAACCATAAATCTGTTGTGGCCTATTCTCTTCCAGAGGCATAAGAGCCAAACAATTTGCCTCTCCCTATTGAGGAAGAGAGAAGTCTTGTTTTGTCAAAATCTTTTCCATTTCTCTCTTCAAACAAACCTCCCCAAAAGGTTTTGATAATTGTGCATGTCAGCAGGAGGTTGACATTCTCAGTCTGGTGCCCTTCACATTTTCTTCTGAGATACTCACCATGTTTGACCAACTTAAAATATGTTTCCTTTTGTTATGCCTCGATCAAAGGCTATTATTCACAGTAAATTGTTGAGGAACTACTAAACTGAAGTGTGTTTTTGCTGACAGAGTTATACTTATTCTAGTTTTTTTGATCTCTCAATATTTTTATTAGATACCCACCAAGTTAAAGGAGGCGTTGAAAACTGTGAAGGAATCCATAGAGAAGAGACTGATTGAGGAACAGAAATTGGTAATTTGTAGTTCCCACTCACACTTTCAATAAGCCAGACATATTTACAGCACCATATCCACTAACCAGTCACCTGTGTTGTCTTTTACTTCATGTGTTTAAAAGATTTACCAGCACAGAAGATTGACGAGAGCCCAGTCACACCACAGCTCTGAGGAAGAGAAAAAGAAGAGAAAGATTTTGGCACGGAAGGTTAGTCTTTGAGGAGAAAATTTGCAGATCTACGCTGATTTATGTGTGTAACATAAGGGGCTATGTGGGTAGACGAGCTGAATCCACGTAAGAGACTTTCCTCCTGCTTTTGGTTCCATTAATGAGGCATTCCATGGAAAGGGGAGAGACATCGCAGAGGCATGTTTGTCATTTACATAGGTACATTTTGAGTTACATAAATGTTCGCATGTAGACATGCTGCTAACGTGTACAGTGCACTATTGTTCCACAGTGCTCATGTTTTTAGTTGCATAAGAAGCTGATTTTCCAACACAGATTATGTAGGCACTTTACATTCAGTATCAGGTTGGTATCTGTGGACTGGAAATTGGGCATTTGCTGGTGCATGTAGCGATAACTGTGTGCTAGTTTTGGATGTTCTTCACTGCAGACTGTTCTGATTTATTATTTGATGTATTCATCCTCATCTTTTGTTTTTCAGAAATCAAAGCGGTCTGCATTAGAGAACGGTGAGGAACAGTCAACAAAATACAACAACTCAAATAATTCAGGTGAGTGCTGCCCATTTCAACTTAATCCCCCAAGGCTCCATGTCTAGGAAATCAGGCTGATCTGGTCTTAATTTTAACCTGTTCCATATCTGGAGGTGAAATTCTGTTTTTCCTAATGAACGCCCTAAAAATGCAGGGTCATATCTTACTGGTAACTTTTACACAGGATAAATATAGATATGCTCTGTAAGTGTTTCATCCGTTAATGCTATTTTTTCACTCAAAGAATAGTTAAGCTCTGGAACTCTTTGCCGGAGGATGTGGTAACAGCAGTTAGTGTATCTGGGTTTAAAAAAGGTTTGGACAAATTCCTGGAGGAAAAGTCCATAGTCTGTTATTGGGATGGACGTGGGGGAAGCCACTGCTTGCCCTGGGATTGGTAGCATGGAATGGTGCTACTAATTGGGTTTCTGTCGAGTACTTGTGAACTGGATTGGCCACTGTTGGAAGCAGGATACTGGGCTACTTGGGCCATTGGTCTGACCCAGTATGGCTATTATGTTCTTGACTTGCATTGAAACGCTGGAGATGGCTTTTCTCTGTAGTACCTGTTGTACAGTAATGTGAACTCCTTCAAGTTTGGACTGTGTGTCAATTAATACTTTCAGGTTTTTTTGATCACTTTTTTTGCTTCTTCAGAGCATTTTTCATTGTTATTGTCTTTAGCTTTTCTATTTAAGAATGTATTCAATGAAAATTAATAATTAAACTTGAACTGAAAACATTACAGGACAAAATTCTGTTAATAGCAAGCCTCTATCGTCCGTATATTGAATTTGGATTCCAAAATGTAAATTTTGTTATGGCAAATTTCTGTTCAGTGAGTTGTTATATAACAAAGGATTGCTGAAGATTCGTGTATGATAGTAGTTTGTAAATCAAAGCTTAGAAAAATGTTTCTGTCCGTATATCTGGTTTTACTTGTGGAAATAGCCTTTTATAAAATTCTGCTGTCATGTACACACACTGACAATGTCCCATCTACTTTATATGCGTGCTGCTTGTAGGCATTTGGGGTTCAGTGGAGGCAGCATTGCAGTGTATGTGTATAATTTATAAAATACATGGGTACGTATGTAGCATACGCACTTAAATGTCTACACCAATTTTGGAGCAAGTGTAAATGTGTATATCGCATTTGCATGTTACTGGACTGGATCTGGGAGTCTTTAGTTGATAGGGATAAAATAGCAATTTACTTGGCCTTTCAACATAGGTGTCCTCTTATAAAACTAGCCCCCACGTTGTTATTGCCTGTGCTTATTCGAGACAGCAACACATAGTGTTGGATAAAATATTTCCATTTTACCAGCTGGCATGATTTTTGGTACCACCTATGGTTTTAAATTAATTATTCTTAAATGTAAACCACAGTATGAGCTCAATTTAATTTGGCAAATCTTTGTATTGTTTTGTGGTTGGCAGGCTCTGGGGCAAGCTCTCCTCTGACCTCTCCATCATCTCCCACTCCGTCCACAGCAGGTAAGAGAAAGGCATCACTTTTGTCTCTGAGAGATGGGAAGAATGTTATGGAGCAGGAAAGTAATTGTATTGCATTTCATTCCTCCCAAGGCTGGTCCAGTTTTAGGGTAACCGCTTAAGTGGTGTTTGCAATTTTGGCGAATGCTTAAGTGTAACTGATACATTTCAAACATTTCATGATGTGCTTTGATGCTAGTTAGTTCTAGAGGATTACAGTGTTTCATTTCATGCTATTTTTACAGCAATGTCTGGAGCTAGTGCTTTTCATAAGTTTCTGGTTAGCTAGTGCACTCCTGCGGTGTAACTAACCTCAGCATGGATGCTGTGCTTGCTTCAAAACGGCACATCTCTTGTAACCGTGTTTGCTTCTCCAAACCCCTCCAGCTTTGTCACATGCCAGGAACAAACCTTGCTTGAGAACACCACTTTCACTCTTTGGTTTCTGGTTAGCTGTTCTTTAAATTCTCCGAGGACAAGCAGGCTGCTTGTTCTCACTGATGGGTGACATCCACGGCATCCCCCTCCAATCGGAATCTTCACTAGCAAAGAAGTTTGCTTGCCCTCGCGTGCCCATGCGCACCGCGCATGCGCAACTGTCTTCCCGCCCGAACCCGGGAAGACACTCCCTCCCCTGAAAGGCAGCTTTCTCCTCCCGAGAGTCTGTCTTTCTCGGCCTTTGTCCGGGAGATGTCTACGGCCATCCCCTTCCCGGTGGTCGTGGAGGATGAGCCAAGGGCTGAGATGTTTGAGCTCTTGGACTATCCTTCTCCACCTAAGGAAGCATCCACAGTACCCATGCATCATGTCCTGAAAAAGACATTGCTGGCGAACTGGACCAAGCCACTAACTAATCCCCACATTCCCAGGAAGATAGAATCCCAGTATCGGATCCATGGGGACCCAGAGCTGATGCGCACTCAGTTTCCTCACGACTCTGGTGTGGTGGATCTGGCCCTGAAGAAGGCTAAGAGTTCTAGGGAACATGCTTCGGCGCCCCCGGGCAAAGACTCCAGAACCTTAGACTCCTTTGGGAGGAAGGCCTATCATTCTTCCATGCTCGTGGCCAAGATTCAATCATACCAGCTCTACACGAGCATACATATGCGGAATAATTTGCGGATGCTGGCAGACTTGGTGGACCAGCTCCCTTCGGAGCAAGCCAAGCCGTTTCAGGAAGTGGTCAGGCAGCTGAAGGCATGTAGGAAATTCCTGGCCAGAGGGGTATTTGATACCTTTGATGTTGCGTCCAGGGCCGCTGCTCAAGGTGTGGTGATGTGCAGACTCTCATGGCTGCGTGCCTCCGACCTGGAGAATAGGATCCAGCAGCGGATTGCGGACTCCCCTTGCCGAGCGGATAACATTTTGGGGGAAAAACGAGAACAGGTGGTAGAACAGCTCCACCAGCGGGATAATGCTTTCGACAAATTCTCCCGCCGGCAGCCTTCAGCATCTACCTCATCAGGTAGACGTTTTTATGGGGGAAGGAGGTAAGCGTAGGTACAATCCTTCCTCTCGACAGCCTGCGGCCCAGGCTAAACCAGAGCGCGCTCGCTCTCGTCAGCAGCGTGCGCCTCAGCAAGGCCCCACAGCTCCCCAGCAAAAGCAGGGGGCGAGCTTTTGACTGGCTCCAGCAGAGCATAGCCGATATCAAAGTGTCCCTGCCGGACGATCTGCCGGTCTGGGGGAGGTTGAAAGTTTTCCACCAAAGGTGGCCTCTTATAACCTCCGACTGTTGGGTTCTTCAAATAGTCCGGCAAGGATACACCCTCAATTTGGCCTCCATGCCTCCAAATTGCCCACCGGGAGCTCAGTCTTTCAGCTTCCAGCACAAGCAGGTACTTGCAGAGGAACTCTCCGCCCTTCTCAGCGCCAATGCGGTCGAGCCCGTGCCACCGGGGCAAGAGAGGCTGGGATTCTATTCCAGGTACTTCCTTGTGGAAAAGAAAACAGGGGGGATGCGTCCCATCCTAGACCTAAGGGCCCTGAACAAATATCTGGTCAAGGAAAAGTTCAGGATGCTTTCCCTGGGCACCCTTCTTCCCATGATTCAGGAAAAAGATTGGCTATGCTCTCTGGACTTAAAGGATGCTTACACGCATATTCCGATACTGCCAGCCCACAGACAGTATCTCCGATTCTGTCTGGGAACACGGCACTTCCAGTACTGTGTGCTACCCTTTGGGCTCGCCTCTGCGCCCAGGGTGTTCACGAAGTGCCTGGCTGTGGTAGCAGCAGCGCTCCGCAGACTTGGAGTGCACGTGTTCCCTTATCTCGACGATTGGCTGGTGAAGAACGCATCCGAGGCAGGAGCTCTACAGTCCATGCAGATGACTATTCGACTCCTGGAGCTACTGGGGTTTGTGATAAATTATCCAAAGTCCCACCTTCTCCCAGTACAGAGACTCGAATTCATAGGAGCTCTGCTGGATTCTCGGACGGCTCGTGCCTATCTTCCGGAGACAAGAGCAAACAATCTGTTGTCCCTCGTCTTCCGGGTGCGAGCGTCCCAGCAGATCACAGCTCGGCAGATGTTGAGATTGCTCGGCCACATGGCCTCCACAGTTCATGTGACTCCCATGGCCTGTCTTCGCATGCGATCTGCTCAATGGACCCTAGCTTCCCAGTGGTTTCAGGCTGCTGGGGATCTAGAGGACGTGATCCACCTGTCCATGAGTTTTCTCGAATCCTTTCACTGGTGGACGATTTGGTCCAATTTGACTCTGGGACGCCCTTTCCAAATTCCTCAGCCGCAAAAAGTGCTGACTACGGATGCGTCTCTCCTGGGGTGGGGAGCTCATGTCGATGGGCTTCACACCCAGGGAAGCTGGTCCCTCCAGGAACAAGGTCTACAGATCAATCTCCTGGAGTTACGAGCGGTCTGGAACGCTCTGAAGGCTTTCAGAGATCGGCTGTCCCACCAAATTATCCAAATTCAGACAGACAACCAGGTTGCCATGTATTACATCAACAAGCAGGGGGGCACCGGATCTCGCCCCCTGTGTCAGGAAGCCATCAGCATGTGGCTGTGGGCTCGCCGTTACGGCATGTTTCTCCAAGCCACATATCTGGCAGGCGTAAACAACAGTCTGGCCGACAGGTTGAGCAGGATTATGCAACCTCATGAGTGGTTGCTCAACTCCAGAGTAGTGCGCCGGATCTTCCAAGTGTGGGGCATCCCCTTGGTAGATCTCTTCGCATCTCGAGCCAACCACAAGGTCCCTCAGTTCTGTTCCAGACTTCAGGCCCACGGCCGACTGGCATCGGATGCCTTCCTCCTGGATTGGGGGGAAGGCCTGCTGTATGCTTATCCTCCCATACCTCTGGTGGGGAAGACTTTGTTGAAACTCAAGCAAGACCGAGGCACCATGATTCTGATTGCTCCTTTTTGGCCGCGTCAGATCTGGTTCCCTCTTCTTCTGGAGTTGTCCTCCGAAGAACCGTGGAGATTGGAGTGTTTTCCGACCCTCATCACCCAGAACGAAGGGGCGCTTCTGCATCCCAACCTCCAGTCTCTGGCTGTCACGGCCTGGATGTTGAGAGCGTAGACTTTGCCTCTTTGGGTCTGTCGGAGGGTGTCTCCCGCATCTTGCTTGCTTCCAGGAAAGACTCCACTAAGAGAAGTTACTTCTTTTTATGGAGGAGGTTTGCCGTCTGGTGTGACAGCAAGGCCTTAGATCCTCGCTCTTGTCCTACACAGACCCTGCTTGACTACCTTCTGCACTTGTCTGAGTCTGGTCTCAAGACCAACTCTGTAAGGGTTCACCTTAGCACAATCAGTGCATACCATTACCGTGTGGAAGGTAAGCCGATCTCGGGACAGCCTTTAGTTGTTCGCTTTATGAGAGGTTTGCTTTTCTCAAAGCCCCCCATCAAACCTCCTACAGCGTCATGGGATCTCAATGTCGTTCTCACCCAGCTGATGAAACCTCCTTTTGATCCACTGAATTCATGCCATCTGAAGTACTTGACCTGGAAGGTCATTTTCTTGGTGGCAGTAACTTCAGCTCGTAGAGTCAGTGAGCTTCAGGCCCTGGTAGCCCATGCTCCTTACACCAAATTTCATCATAATAGAGTAGTCCTCCGCACTCACCCTAAGTTCTTGCCGAAGGTGGTGTCGGAGTTCCATCTGAACCAGTCAATTGTCTTGCCAACATTCTTTCCCCGTCCGCATTCCTGCCCTGCTGAACGTCAGCTGCACACATTGGACTGCAAAAGAGCATTGGCCTTCTATCTGGAGCGGACACAGCCCAACAGACAGTCCGCCCAAATGTTTGTTTCTTTTGATCCCAACAGGAGGGGAGTGGCTGTGGGGAAACGCACATTATCAAATTGGCTAGCAGACTGCATTTCCTTCACTTACGCCCAGGCTGGGCAGGCTCTTGAGGGCCATGTCACGGCTCATAATGTTAGAGCCATGGCAGCGTCAGTGGCCCACTTGAAGTCAGCCACTATTGAAGAGATCTGCAAGGCTGCGACGTGGTCATCTGTCCACACATTCACATCTCATTACTGCCTGCAGCAGGATACCCGACGCGACAGTCGGTTCGGGCAGTCGGTGCTTCAGAATCTGTTTGGGGTTTAGAATCCAACTCCATCCCCCTAGGCCCATTTTTTATTCTGTTCCAGGCTACACTCTCAGTTAGTTGGATAAGTTGTTAGGTCAATCTCAGTTATGTCCTCGCCGTTGCGATGCCCAATTGACCTTGTTTGTTGTTTTGAGTGAGCCTGGGGGCTAGGGATACCCCATCAGTGAGAACAAGCAGCCTGCTTGTCCTCGGAGAAAGCGAACGCTACATACCTGTAGAAGGTATTCTCCGAGGACAGCAGGCTGATTGTTCTCACAAACCTGCCCGCCTCCCCTTTGGAGTTGTGTCTTCCCTTGTCTTTGTCTTGCTACATACGGGACTGACGAGCACGAGCCGGTTCGGGCGGGAAGACGGTCGCGCATGCGCTTTGGCACGTGAGGGCTAGCAAACGTTTTTGCTAGTAAAGATTCCGATTGGAGGGGGCTGCCGTGGACGTCACCCATCAGTGAGAACAATCAGCTTGCTGTTCTCGGAGAATACCTTCTACAGGTATGTAGCATTCGCTTTCCTGGGGTTTCCCTCTCTTACAGCCTACACTTTGCATATATACAAGGAAACTTCTGTGTAATGCTCACTAGAGAATTATTATTGCATGGAGACCTGTGGTGATATAAAGTTGTGAGAAACAAAGCAAATTTTCAAAAACCATTTGAATTGGTCCTCCCTTCCAACCTGTTTGTCTTTGATAGAAATGTCAGTGTTGCATTTTCATAGAATTGAATCATACCCAACGAATTAAGTGCCCACATAGTATGTGGCAATAACTTCCTTTTGTCAATAAAAATGTGTTTACTTTCATTTGATGCTTTTCAAAGTTTTACACTTCCTTTCAAACTCTGGGAGTAGCTGTGGGATGTGTATGTTGTATATGAAATTATTCTGACATCATAACCTGAATGGACCAGTTAGATCTAGTCAGGGGTGTGCTGGTAAATTTTTAACAATGGGCTCTCTTTCTGGGCATAGCCGGCCCTGAAATTTTGTTGGGGAGGGGGAATACATGCCTCTCTCTCCCCTTCCTTGTGCAGGCACGCTAGGCACACCTTTGCCGAGCCCCACCAGTCAATAAATGAACTGCCACCATTCTCTGCTGCTTGTTTCTGGCTCTGAGCAGCATGATGCAACCTTCTTGTGCTTGCATGAAAAGTCCCAGTCTGATGCTCAGAGTCAGAAACAAGGAGCAGGGAGCAGCAGCAGTCTATTTACTTGGCTGGTGTGGCCAGCATCACTGCCAGCAAAGTAAAAGAGAATTCAGGAGGGGGCTCAAGCCCACATTTTGGAAGTCAGCTGTTAAAGTAGCCATGGGGAGATCATGGAGGTGAGGGAGTGTGTGGAATTCAGGAGCAGAAATTTTAAAAAGCTGCTGCCATGCACATCTGGAAGAGCAGGATGCACTTCCCCCTCCCTTATGCAGCTTTTTACAATCACTGCTCCTGCTAGATGTTCCAGTAAGTGGATGTATACTCCTGCATGTCCTTATATATGTTTTACAAAAAAAACCCAACCCCATTCAAAGTTTCCTGTAAATACAGGGGGAAATGTGCAGTTCTCCTCTCCATATGTATCTAAAATGGACCTTTTACTATTGGCGTGCTGGTTTAATGTGACTATGAGGTGCAAGAATGTTGAGGGGTGTTTCTAGCATGGAAAAAGCCTCATGGCTTCCATTCAGAAGCCCCTTAAGGACAAAGATGAGATGTTATGTCTGTGTGTGCTCAGTTTTCAGCGTATTAAGGCGCCTACATATTTGGTTGTTTTTTTGTTTGTTTGTTTTTTGTAAGACTAATGTATTTTTTATTTCGAGCATTACACAATTGTCTACTTGATTTATATTTGTTAGTCCAAGTTACATGCTACAAATGCTAACCAGAACAGGCTTTGCCATGCACGCAGTGGCTTTGGGTAACATACTACATCCCCTTGTGCTTGAAGGCATCCTAACACTGTGTCACTATGTAATAAAAGGATGTCTAAGAAGCATATGCATTTAATCAGAGCTAAAATTACTTGATTTAACAGACCTGGTCATTGACTGTTTCCAGATTTTGAAGTGCCCGGGCATGCAGCTTTCAGTCAGTGTCCATTGTGATGAGAAAAAAAGTCTAGTCTGTTGATGGGAGCCCAGTGCTAGTAAATTTAAACAGTTTCCACAGCACACATATCTCCTAAGGAAAGTTAGCAAAGACAGGCAACATTGGCAGGTGTCAGTGATTTTATCATTGTCCCTAAATGCCCCCTACCTTCTGCAGAACATACATTTGCAGCAAGAGGCGGCAGAAGCAGGTGATTGGCTTCCTAGCCATTTTTCTCAGACCAGAAAAGTGTGGAAGAGAAATGGGCTGCTGGCTACATCTTCTCTCGCTTATTTTTTGACTGTATCTGTGGGCTGCTCCATAGATAATCAGGGAGCAGTTCAGGGAGAGCAGTGCATGTTCAGAAGTGCATTTGTTTGTGAAAGGAAAAAATATGAGATTACACTTCAATTTTTGATATTATTCAATTGCAGGTCAGCACTGTTGATTTAGATAATAGATTTCAGATCAAGTGTTAGAGTTTGTGGGGATTCATGAACTGCTCATGCGGCTCTTTTATGATGGCATAGACTGAGCCTAATTTTAAAATATATCTCTGTTTTTTTGTGGAGGAACTTTTTAGTTAAATATATATTTATATTTTTTTCCAAATACACCATTGAATTTGATTTAGCTTTGCTGTCATTATAGACTGGCAAACTGATTTGACCTATTGTAGTTATCAGAAGGCGTTAGGCTTGCTGGTCTGTGAATTGCTGCTGAGCCAAGAAGTCTTAAAACTAAATCTTGTGGGTGTTTAGCTCCCAGTTCTACTGTTATAACATGAAATTGTTCTTATGTTCCAGGTATGTTCAGAACACCTTTATTAGATGGTGGCAAATACTAATCCCACACAGTGCAGCTACTGTCTCTTTCTTGTTTGTATTTCCTAATGACACTTATATATGCTTTCACATAATGGTTTTTCTTGCTGTATTAATTTTGCTCTCTCTAAGCCCATTCATTTTTTTCCTACTGTATTCATTTTTTAAAAAAGTGCCAGTTTGCAAGAGCCTGCCTTACTCAGAATAAGCTGCACAAAATAGGCAGGTTGATGGGCCCTTTGAGAATTATCTGTGCTTCTGAAATTGCAAAAGAGCACACCATACTCATGCTGGATAAACCTCTCCGTGTGTCTCTCCTGAAAATCATGTGTACCCCACATATGGAGGACATATATACTTGAAGCACTTAGGGGAATTTTTACAATTTGACATGATCAGCATAAAATGAAATCTGTGTGCTTACATCCTCCAGTATCCTTTGTCTCACAAAGCTACTGTACATATCCATACAATATACGTAGGACTTTTGATTTATACCCTACCTTTCCAGTAAAAATACTGCTCAAAGCAGCTAGCAGTAAATAAGATGAAAAGTTATAAATCAATATAAATTAGGCAAAAGTTTTAAAAAATACAAAATAATCAACCAGTAAATAAACTAAGATATGCTTTGCTAATAACTTATTTTATAATTAGAACAAACTCTAACCACAGTCGGTGTCTGTGGGAAATGGAATAAAGTCTCTCCCAATCAACCTAACAGTCTTTACTCTGAATGCAAAAGCCATGAAGCTGGCCCTCCAATGCTATCAAAGCCCCTTTAGCAGTGACCCAACCCCAGTACACTTGTGATCATTGCCTATAGTTTTAGATTCTTTTTGCTGAGAAAACATGATAATTTAGAAAGCATGTAGCTGTGCCTTCTTGACATTATCTCTTGAAGCTGAAAAGATAAGCTGTATGTTACTTCGTTTCTGAAAAATGCAGAAAAACATGAATGGACTTTCTTTGTGCTTCTTATAGTCACTCTTCTTACAAACTGCTGGATTTAGTTTTGTTCCTGAATAACTTTAAGGTAAAATTTATTTAATGTAGTTGAATTTAAACATCCAAGAATATTGTATTTATTTAGACTATGCATGAAGAAAATATATTTTTTGAAATATAACCAGTTTCTGAAAATCAGTTTAAGAATAAAAAACCTCTACAGTCCATTGAATATACAGGACACGTGTGTAAAGATTTTTCCCATGGAAATAATTTATAGTGGTACCTATAGAACAATAGATAGTTTTTGCCCCTGTGGTATTCTTAATGTTTAAGAAATCCTCAAATTGACTAAACTGACTGATTTGTGCAGTAGTACTCTCTAAATAGCCACTTTGTTGTTAGCTCTATTTCATGTCCTTTTAGTTCTAATTTATTTCCAACACTTTTACTCAGCTTTGGAAAAAGAAAAGTATGTGCTGTGTATTAAGACTACCTTGCCCTATGCTTTCTGGAATCTAAGTTTCTCGCTGTTGTGCTCCAGGCTTGCTTCACACATATCAGGATACCCACACGCAGTTCCTTGCCCAGAGGAACACCTTCTTCCCTTTTAGCCCTAATGATGGAAACACATAGAGATTACATCCTCAGAAACTTAAAAAAAAAAAAAGGAACAACAAAGCAGACATTTTAATACTTTTGTTGGTTGAAACCATTGGCCAAATTATCTAAAAAAAAAAAAAATCCCCCACCAACAACAAAAAGCTATATTATTGCTTGCACAATTATATATTTGGTCTTTATTGGACCTTAATTTGACAGATTTCCATAGGGAGTTAAAGGGGCAAATATAGTTTTGCTGAAAAGATGTAGGGAAATTATTATAGCATGGATAACATGTTAATGTGTAGCCTAGTTAATTGTTTGCTAACTGTGTCTTTTGTAGCATATGGTTGAGTTGACTTTAACATCTGAATAATGATCTGACCTCTCTTTCTCTTTCTCTTTCTGCTGTCTTCAATGTAGAGCATGCATCATTTTGAGCGTGACTTTTCGGTAAAGTAAACCAACGCTGTTTTTTTCTGACTTTAAAGATGCTCGGTTTCCTAATCTTGGTACTGAACTGTAGAGTTCACAAGTGCAAATTGTACAAAAATCAAGTAGAGCAATACAAGAAACCATTTCATTTTACTTTTAAAGAAATACAGCATCTTTAAACCAACATCATGATCAGTGATGTGTTTGTCTTCCATGTGAATGCCATGGTCTGTTGTTACTCTGACATTTAAACCAGTGTATTTATTGCCCTTTGGAACAGGATTGCTTTAAGATTTAATTTGGGGCCTGCTTTGAGCCCTGACTCTGCCATGTGTCCATTGTATGACCGTGGGTGCTTTGGTCTACTATATGTGATTATGCTATAGCGATAGGGAGGCATTATTTATTTCTAAAATGTATAGACCCTGTGAAATTCTCAGTGGCTTACAAAATAACATATATAATGATATATTTATACATTCAAAACAAACATCACATAATATCAGTAATTAAAACAACATAAAATCATCTCAAAGCTACTTCATTAAGTACTTCATCTCTTATCAGATCTCAACATTAAAGGCAATTTGAAACAAACTGAGCCAAATTCCTTACTGCTCGCATAGTAAGAGGTAGATTGTTCCATGCAGAAATGGTGTGGCAAGTAATCTGTACAGGAGAGTACAGACTGCTCCTTTGTGCAGTGTGAGAGGAGAATGCAAAAGGCAGCAACTCTCCAGCTATTCAGCCATTCCCATGGATTGGGAATTGTGCAGAACAGAGACTGTCTTGATTGTTCACATTGTCCTGCTTGAATACAGAGCTATTACTGCTCAGAGTGGCCTACTATTAGCATTATGTTTTGAAAGCCTCACAACCTCCTACTTTGTTTTTAGTTGTATAATAATGAGGTGCATATTGTGTTCATTCCTGTGTGAGGGATTATCCTGACAACACATAAATATCTTGAAATAGATTCATCTTCAAGAAGTGAACTAAATGAAGCATTCATTTTTGTGAGAAGTAACACATTTCCCCACACACATTCTTAGAGAGATTTTGCAAGGGTTGGTAATGTGTTTGAAAGACACTTTAAAAACAGAGAAAAATGAAGGCAGGTAAAGAACATATGGCCTATCCAGTCTACCCATCCATGCCATCTACTATTCCTTCTCCCTTAGAGATCCTGTATATCTGTCCCAAGCTTTCTTGATTTCAGTTACAGTTTTTGACTCCACCGGGAGGCTGTTTCAAGAATTTACCATTCTTTCTATGAAGCAGTATTTTTTCAGGTCACTTCTGAGTCTGTCCCCTTTCTCCTTCGTCCTATGCCCCCTTGTGCCAGAGCTTCCTTTCAGTTGAAAGAGACTTGCCTCCTGTGCATTTATACCATGTAGATATTTAAATGTCTCTATCATATCTCCTCTCTCCTGCTTTTCTTCTAAAGAATACATTTTGAGATCTTTAAGTCTGTCCCCATACACTTTATGATGAAGATCACTGACCACTTTAGTAGCTGCCCTCTGGACCGACTCCATCCTGTTTATATCTTTTTGAAGGTGCAGTTTCCAGAATTGTACACAGTATTCTAAGTGAGGTCTTACCAGAGTCTTATACAGGGGCATCATCACCTCTTTTTTCCTACTGTCCGTTCCTCTCCCTGTGCACCAAACGCCCTTCTAGTTTTCGTCATTGCCTTTTCTACCTGTTTGGCCACCTTAAGGTCATCACATACAATCACACCCAAGTCCTGCTCCTTTTTCATGCACAAAAGTTCTTCACCCCCTAAATTGTACCGTTCTGTAGGGTTTTTGCAGTCCAAATGCATGACTCCACAATTTTTAGCATTAAATTTAAGCTGCCAAATTCTAGACCATTCCTGTAGCTTCACTAGGTCCTTCTTGTTATCCATACCATCAGGAGTGTCTACTGCAGACGTTGGTATCATCTGCAAAGAGGCAAACTTTACCAGATAGAACCTTCAGCAATATCGCTTACAAAAATGTTAAAGAAAAACCAGCCTAAGAACCAAACCTTGCGGCACACCACTGGTAACATCTCCCTCCTCAGGGAATTCATAATTTGCTTTGAGAAAGTTGCAGCACCTCGGTGTGCTACCTGTAAGCTCATTCCGTGTAAACTGGAATTAACTGCCCTTACCATGTCTGGTTAATTGAGGGAATTCGTGTTTTGATATTCTCTTAGCAACAGTATATAAATTAGGATGGGTTTCATAACTTCGTTTATAAATTAATTGAACACATGTAAAATGTGTAGTGCATTAGTAAATGTATTAACCAATCCCAGCTTATTTGTATAGGAGAGAATAAACCTGTACGGGCTTAAACTGTCTGAAAATTATGATGTGGATGCTGTCATTGCCTTGAGTTCCCTAAGCTGCCTCTGTTGTTGTTTTAACATTGTTCCTCTACTGACGTGTCTTACCATATTTTTATGCTCTATATCTTACTGTGCTTCAGAATTTCATGCTGCTATTTCAGCTCAAATACTCTACTTTATTACCTTGTGTTCTTACCTTTTGCCTTAAGTTATCTCTAGCTTAGCACCACTTGTACCTACATGGAGAATTATGGTCTCCAAGTACCAAACATTGTATAAACTTCAGACCCCTGACCCCAAAGTGTTACATGTTGGGTCTTAAGCATAACATATTGCACATTTTACTGTGCTGTATTAATGAAGTCCAGGTGTTAGTTACCTCTTGCCTTGCTTTGCATTCAGCCACTGTAACAAAAATAAACCTGAGTGATATTTTAAGCAGAAGTATGGTATCTGCTTGAATTCCGCAGCAAAACCCTTACAGATAATGCAGGCATGCTATATACTTAGAGCATATTTTTAGAGCATTCAGCTTACAAACATTTCTGTTTACCAGGTAGTAGATTTCTAGCTGTGCTGTCCTTTGTAAGAAGATGCCTTTGAGTATGAACCATCTTGCCTTTCCTGCTGTTCTGTACTTAATAATCTCCTTCAGAGGCAGCATGTCTAGATGTCTTGAGTTCTTTTTTTTTTTTATTACATTTGTACCCCGCGCGTTCCCACTCATGGCAGGCTCAATGCGGCTTACATGGGGCAATGGAGGGTTAAGTGACTTGCCCAGAGTCACAAGGAGCTGCCTGTGCCTGAAGTGGCTTCTTTAAAGGTTTTTAACCCTGTCCTTGGGCACACCATAGCCAATCAGGTTTCAGGATACCCACCGTGAGTATGCATGAAAAAGATTTGCATGCCTAGCCTCATGCATATTTATGGTGGGTATCCTGCAGTAGCGTAGCCAGACAGTCGATTTAGGGAGGTCTCGCGATCAAAGTGGGTGGATTAAAAATTTCATATCCGTGCTCCTCCAACTAATTTCTGCCTCCCCTCCCCTGAAAGTAAATTAAATACCTTTTGCCTTAAGTTATCTCTAGCTTAGCACCACTTGTACCTACATGGAGAAGACCCACCAGCTGAAGACCCTCCTTCTTGCCAAATGAGCTTACTTCTTGGGCGGCCACCAGCACTGTCCCCAAGCTGCTGCTGCGAGCTGCCGGCCTCTGCATACGCTCAGCTTCACTCATGCATAAAACCTGAGCATCCGCATGGTAGGGGAGCCTGCGGTTGGCAGCAGCAGTTTGGGAACAGTGCTGGTGGCCGCCCAAGAAGTAAGCTTGTTTGGTGGGGAGTAGGTTTTTGTCTGGCAGGGCTTGGGGATCCCTGCCAGCCACGTTAAGGGAGATGACATTTTGGCTGGGCCCCAGCCCACCCAGAGCTACGCCACTGGTATCCTGAAACCTGACTGGCAAGGTGTGTCCCAAGGACTGGGCTGAGAACCCATTTTACACTGACCTCTTCAGTACACCTTTCCTTCTAACAGTGATAATAACAGTAACTGCGGCTTCCTTCCATCTTTTGGTGGCATTCAGTGATTTATCCCCCACAAAGCTTCTGTCCCACTGGGCACATAGACTGAAATGCAGTTCTCTTTCTTGCTAGTGCTACTGGTCCTTAAAATACAGTTTTAGAGCTGTCGAAGTGGAACACTGTTGACTGGCCTGACCTGCCCCAGTGGTGCTGCTTTTCATTCCCGTTTATTGTTGGGGCCATGGCAGAATGTTGTTGCTGTAACAAGATGCTGGTCAAGACAGCAGGAAATCTGATTTGTGTGCAAAAATAAAATGTTGAGATGTACCCTATGACATTCAGTCTTTTCTATATACTTTAGGAAGTTAACTTTAATACAAGTTTAGATACAGAATGATATCCTTCAAGGTTTATTGTAAACATCGCATGTGGAAAGAGAAAGAGCACCCTAAAAACATCTGTAAGATTTCTCCTTGAGTGTCCTCCTATGAGACTGGTTGGATTGCTGGTAATGTTCTCTCCCTTACAAGTGTTTGCACTGAATACTTTCCATGGTACTGCTTTTGAGTCTGCTGCCTTGTGTGATATTCTGTTGCCGCACTCTTCAGTGGCACTGTGGTCTGTCTTTCACAAGGTTTAATCATATCCACTTTAAAGAGTAACATCAGAGAATCAGTAAATACAATGTCATTGTATGAAATGTTGTTTGATGTGCGTTTTCTGCATGTCTTAATACAGCCAGCCATTTGGACTGGATGGGTCAGGCCTACCCACACCTGAATCCCATTCCCTGGACATTCTGTTTATGAGATGTTACTGTAAGGGATTATGAAACAAGCAGTCACATAGGTAAAAGCTAGATAAAGTTTCAAACTGAAGCTGGTTCTCATTTGATATACTGCCTGGAGCTGTGCTTTCACAGTGGTTTACAATATTAAATGTAATTTGAAAAAGAGGTAAATAAAAAATTACTCTCTTCTTTTTGATTTGTAACATAAAAAAAAAAAAAAAACAAGTGCCTCACCTGCCAGATTCCATACACTGCACCACTTCCTGTCATGACGATGTATAATTAGGCCTTGGCTGCTTCCCTAAATAAGAATGTTTTCAGTCATTAAACATTTGAAAAGAAACTTCTAGGCCTAGGTGAAGTGGTGATGATTTCCAAAGTGTGGGTTCTAAGTAGGTATGTAAAAAACAAGGGGTACACGTCTTTTTGTAGAGAGGAACATAATTCCCTCGGGGCAGCATAAGGTGGTATAAGATGTGAACATTGCAGAATTCATAGTACACATGGAGAAGCAGTGCAAAGTGACCATCGGTAATCATGTTTGTTTAAAACAAATAAGAGAAAATTTTTCTTTACTCAGCGCGTAATTCAACTCTGGAATTCGTTGCCGGAGAATGTGGTTAAGGCAGAGTTTAAGAGAGGTTTGGACGGCTTCCTGAAGGAAAAGGCCATAGAATGTTATTAAAGGAACGTAAGGAAAAATCCACTATTCCTGGGACAAGCAGTACAAAATGCTTTGCTCCGTGGATCTTGTTGGGTCATTGTGACCTGGATTGGCCACTGTCGGAGACAGGGTGCTGGGCTAGATGGACCTTTGGTATGTCCCAGTGTGGCGATGCTTATGTCTTATGTGAT
Organism: Microcaecilia unicolor; assembly: GCF_901765095.1. Taxonomy (NCBI): domain Eukaryota; kingdom Metazoa; phylum Chordata; class Amphibia; order Gymnophiona; family Siphonopidae; genus Microcaecilia; species Microcaecilia unicolor. Next base: position 156,366,064 of record NC_044036.1, on the reverse strand, counting down.
TGATCAGATAGGTGCCACTGCTTTGAGCATAAAAACTAAACTTGTCTGCAAAATAGCATGTTAGGATGTTCTCTCACTTTTAACCTCATCTCTGAGCAGCTTCAGAAGCTCCTAATTTGTTGCTTAGTTTCTCCATGGACAAGTAGGATAAATCAGCCACACATAGTAGATGACGGCAGAAAAAGACCTGCACGGTCCATCCAGTCTGCCCAACAAGATAAACTCATGTGCTACTTTTTGTGTATACCTTACCTTGATTTGTATCTGCCATTTTACTACTACTACTACTTAACATTTCTAATGCGCTACTAGGGTCACGCAGCGCTCTACAATTTTAACAAGGACAGTCCCTGCTCAAAGGAGCTTACAATCTAATGGACAGGGCACAGACTGTAGAAGTCTTGCCCCGCCTCCCCCCACCGGCTCTGCCACCCAATCTCGGCTGAGCTTCTGAGGATCCATTCCTTCTGAACAGGATTCTTTTATGTTTATCTCACGCATGTTTGAATTCCGTTACCGTTTTCATCTCCACCACCTCCCGCGGGAGGGCATTCCAAGTATCCACCACTCTCTCCGTGAAAAAATACTTCCTGACATTTTTCTTGAGTCTGCCCCCCTTCAATCTCATTTCATGTCCTCTAGTTCTACCGCCTTCCCATCTCTGGAAAAGGTTCGTTTGCGGATTAATACCTTTCAAATATTTGAACGTCTGTATCATATCACCCCTGTTTCTCCTTTCCTCCAGGGTATACATGTTCAGGTCCGCAAGTCTCTCCTCATACGTCTTGTAATGCAAATCCCATACCATTCTCATAGCTTTTCTTTGCACCGCTTCAATTCTTTTTACATCCTTAGCAAGATATGGCCTCCAAAACTGAACACAATACTCCAGGTGGGGCCTCACCAACGACTTATACAGGGGCATTAAAACCTCTTTTCTTCTGTTGGTCACACCTCTCTCTATACAGCCTAGCAACCTTCTGGCTACAGCCACCACCTTGTCACACTGTTTTGTCGCCTTCAGATCCTCAGATACTATCACCCCAAGATCCCTCTCCCCGTCCGTACATATCAGACTCTCACAGATATGGGGTTAATGTCATCCTGATGGCTGCAGACTGGACCCTCTCTCCCAAAGCTCGTACGAGACAGAAAAAGCTCTCTGGCCCTGGTCCCATCCTTTCCCCACAGAAGGGGAAGAGGGCATTCTTAAAGGAGCCTCTTCTGCAGTTCAAGAATACCTTTCAAAATAGCTCCACCATGACCATACAGGGGGCCCTTACCTCAGCTAACACATCAGACCCTAAGCTTTATAACAATCTAAACAATTGCCATAAACTATTGAGGTGGTTGTTTGCAACGTTTGGCCTCTTAGGTCTCTTTTGGCTTGCAAGACTGTACTTGGCATATGCCAACCCAAATACCCGATGGCCTGTAGTAGCACTAGGTCATGTTTCATTCTGCTACCTTTTGTTTTATCCTTATCACCTTTCCCCTTGCTTCTGAGAGGGTGAAACATGAGTTGTTTTACATTATTGCAATAATTGCCCAACCCTGTTCTAAACACTGTCATTGGGCCTATCTTGTCTATCAACCTGATGAAATGCCACAGGCCTCAGCTAATCACTCTCTCATTACTTCTCTTCATTAGTGATTCTCTGTACTTACTCCATAATATAATTTGATTATGTACATTGTACACCTCCTTGTGGCTCTTTTCATATAGGATGGTTAATCGAGTCTAAATAAATAAAAAAGGCCTCTGGTGGTGTGATATTTACTGATCATGTAGGCACTACAGGAGCCTGCACAGGGAGTGAGAGGACACATAAGGAGGAATACTATGAGGCATATTTTCAAAGCACTTAGCTTTCCAAAGTTCCATAGGCACTTATTTCACTATGATGAGATTTTTATGATGGGACAAGTGTTTGGCTTTCATAATATATTTCTAAGCATTTCCTGATACTGTAAGAACACCTAGCTCTTTCAATCTTTGATAATCATTAAAGGCTCTGATTTATTATGATTTTTTAAAATTTCTGCACTTAAAGGTTCGAGTTTACCACTTTTCAGAGCCATCAAAGCTCCCACTCTGAACTAGCATAATGATTTATCTGGAGGGGCATAGCTGCTTGGTTAACTGGATATCTCCTCCTGTTTTAGGCTTTTTATAAAACTGCAAAGCTGTTAAGCTCCTATAAAGAAGGCGTGGCGACCAGATGGCACACACTTATGCATATCAAATGTAGGCAATTCCTGGGGCATAAATTGGGTGGAATAGAGGTGGAGTGACAATATACATATGTATTTATAAAATACTTTAGTACATGCACATATTACATCAGCTTTGAAACAGCTGTAAAGTTGTGTGCTACAGCTGCTGGATTTGAAAGGACACACACAGGTACTTGTGTTGCCATCATAAAATAGGCAACTTTTTGGGACTTCATGCATAGACATCCTGTTATAAGATCAGGTCCTATCTGTGAGATTAAAAAAGATAACTGCTTAGGTTGTTGGTTTTCAGTGTACCTGGTCAATATTAACCCCAGATATCTTTATCTAGTTCAGGACAGGCATTTGTCCCAGCCAGTCTGAACTAGTTTATCTTAAAATGGGCAGCACTGGCTATAGTTGGTTAAAATCAGTTGTCCAGCCCCATCCTCGGGGCACACCTAGTCCCATCAGGTTTTCAGGATATCCACAATGAATATTCATGATTTAAATTTGCATGCAGTTGAGGCACTGTATGCAAATCTATCTCATTCATATTCATTGTGGATATCCTGAAAGCCTGATGGGACTAGGTATGCCCCGAGGATGGAGTTGGGAATGGCTGGGTTAAATTCTAACCATGCTTTTGCCCCCATACTTCCAGCTGGTTAATATTTCACTGCACAATGGTTAACCTTCCCTAAATTATTCAGTCAGCAGGTCTGGAAATTTTAAGATTTGCCTGGTTAATTCCTGAAACTAGACAAGTCTTTAAAATTTAAGTCCTGTGATTTTTTATTTATTTATTTTTTTGTAATAAGGATGCAGCTATGTTAATTACTAGGCATTCAAAGTCTGATTTTGGTCAGCTAGCTAGTATGCTATACTTAAGAGACAAAGTACTTCATTACTCCTTTGGTTGCATTCTACTTAGGATCAGCATCTAATATCAAAGGCAGAAGCTAGCTTAAGCTGACTAGTTCTGCTGTCAAGACTCTGGAAATCAAAGCACAGGAGCTTTCCAACTGTAATTAACATTAATGCACCAGGAAACACCATAGCGGTTTTCAAGAAATATATACTTTCTAAGACATAATTGAAAAAATAAAGCATCAATATTATTCAGCCAGGCACTAATAAGGTACTCCTCATGCAGAGCTGCTGTGGAGGATTGCACTAGCTCACTGTGGGATCCTTTTACAAAGGCGCTCTAATCACTAGAGACACCCACAGAAATAACTGGGCATCTCTAATGTTTAGCCTGTGCTTGTTTTTAGCATGCGCTAAAAACATTAGCACATCTTTGTAAAAGGACTGCTGTGTATGTCCATATTATACTCCTGCTGGAATTCTGCAAGTTTATTACCAATGTTACAGCCCCATCTCCCTGTACACAGATACCATCCATATTTTTCCCAGCATCCATATTTCCAGCCCCATCCCTGCATCCACCTTTACAGCCCTCTTCCCTGCCTTCCTCCACCCACACATGGCATCCACCTTTTTTACAGCCCCTCCCTCTACCCACCTACATATAGCATCCACCTTTTTTTTTATTTTTTTACAGCCCCTCTGCCAGTGTTCACCTTTTTTACAGCACCCCCACAGCATTCACCATTTTTTTTTACAGCCCCCCCCCCTTCACACATATAGCATCCACTTTTTTTTAAAATAGCTCCATCCCTCCATATATATTTTTTTCAGCCGTCCCTCGCTCACCAGTGAGGTAGGAGCAGGAAGAGCTGCATGGGAGTACCGCTTTGGGGTAGGAAAGAACCCCACTCTTTCCTGCCCACTGCCGCTGCTCTGGTCCAGTGCCACTGCTTTTTCCAAATGGCCACCGAGACTTCCTGTGGCAGTCTTACGAGATTACCATGTGAAGTCCCGCTGGCCATTTTGAAAAAGCAGTGGCACTGGCCCAGAGCAGGAAAGAGTGGGGTTCTTTCCTTCCCCCAACGAGGCCTTTAGACCACCAGGGCGTATTCAGGTAGGCCTGGGGATGGCCCACCAAGGTTCGGGTGGGTGGGCGGCTGATGAGGGAGCCAGCAAGCCTTTGCGCAGATTCTGCGCAAAAATGTGGAATTCTGCATGGCTACAGAATTCTATGCAAATTCTGTGCTCCGCAGTTGCGGGGTAATATCAGTGTTGCAAATTGCTTCTATGAGTGACTCAACTGATGTTTATCAGAGTGGCTGGCACTGTTTAATTAAAGGTTATTTAGGTCCATTTCTGAAGCTATCACCTTATGATATTTTCTTTACTAATCACTTTGTTTCAATTTAACAGGAGCAACAACCTCGCAATCGATTCCACCACCACCACCACCTCCTCCAGAGGCAGATATACCAACACAAGTTACTTCTCCATCTGTTCATGGTACCTGCCGTGGCGCCTTACTCAACTCTATTCAAAATTTTAAGAAAGGAACTTTGAAGAAAGCAAAAACAAATGATTCTAGTGCACCTAGGATCTGCTGAAACTGAAAGCTGTCACAAACACTTGCATGTGTCAGTTAATCAAGCAGTCAGTGGAAAGGGGCATCTTATATTGCAGTTATCTCTTGAAAACCATTTTCAATCTTTTTTGTAAGTGTGAAAATATTCTTGATTTTCTAGTAAGCCACACTGGTTGAAATAGCTGATGTTTGAAACTTGTGGACAATAGTCCAAAAAGGTAGGCTTCTTCCTTAATGGAAGCTGAAGCTTTGACGGGTGTTTACCCCTCATAAGTTTTCAATATTTGCAGGTTCAACTACTGGTTTTTATACATTGCCATTTCTTCACCATGTTTGTGTAACTGTTGTGGAAACAAATCTCTGTCTTATTTAGAGCTTTTAATTATTTTTCTTGATTTCATGGAAAAACGTAACTTGAAAAGTTTCCATTTCTATGTAATATTTGTTACAGGAAAAGTCAAAGTACACAAGTATTACTGAAGGATATGACTAAAACAGGCAGGCCTGGAAGTTAAAAGCAGGGAAAAGCTCTCTTATGTTAAGGAAGCAGAGATATTGGATGTGTTTAATTGTCCAATCCAGAGTTACAAAAAGAATAAATATGGAAAAATAAGTTCTGCATCACTTAAGAAACAGAGCCCTATAAATATTGCTTCATAATGAATTTTAGATTGTGAAGTAAAAAAATGTAATGAAGGCTTGACACAAAGGGATCCTTTTATAAAGTGGTGCTACTGATTAGCGGTGCACTGAATGCGGAGAAGCCCATTCAGTTCCCATGGGCTTCTTCACATTCAGCGCATGCTACTCGGTAGCGCAGCTTTGTAAAATGAGCCCAAAGTGACTTCCTTAGCATCCCTCCGGACCAGCCCAGGATTGGACTGATGGGTTGTGCACGCAGCCCAGAGTGACTTATTTCCTGTGACTGGTCTGGACCAGAGTGCCATAGCAATAACAATTCTTTCTATCCCAAATCTGCCCTACATGGTTAATACACTTTTGCTTGTCAGAAACATCATTAATAGTCATGTTTAAACAGATAACATAGGCAGATCAGGGGTTATTAATATTAGTTCCCCTTTGCTATCTTTTCTTGAGCCCAGCAGCATGTACAACTGCTGTCCTCTGCCCTTTTTTAATCCCATGCTTTCATGTACTATTGTAACTTCAGTCTACACATAATTACAGCTAAAATGTTACAGTACACAAGCCTAGTTAAAGATGTACATTTCCAGTGGGGTGTTAATGTCCAAGCTTGATCCTGTTATAATTTCAAAATGTGGGGGTTATAATTAACTCAAGCAAATGGGAAAAGAGTGATGCTTCTATTTTGAAACACCAAGGCAGACTTTGTATTTGGTTAAATGTTTGTTGATTTTGTGAAAAACATCCTTTAGTTTATAATTTGCTTAAACTTTCAACAAATTGCACTTTAAAGGATTAACTGCAATTCCATTTTTTTAATTCAAATCCACATTTACTAGTGTTTGTTACTATGCAGAGAATATTGTGTATAAAGTTTCATGCCACTTGTGATGATATAGGAGATGCCCTCATTTTTATTAAAAAGTAAAATTACATAAGTTTTGCCATACTGGGAAAGACCAAAGGTCCATCAAGCCCAGCATCCTGTTTCCAACAGTGGCCAATCCAGGTCACAAATACCTGGCAAGATACCAAAAAAGTACAAAACATTTTATACTGCTTATCCCAGAAATGGTGGATTTTCCATTTAATAATCGTCTATGGACTTTTCCTCCAGGAAGCCGTCCAAACCTTTTTTTAAACTCCGCTAAGCTAACTGCCTTTACCACATTCTCTGGCAACGCATTCCAGAGTTTAATTACACGTTGAGTGAAGAAAAAGTTTCTCCGATTCATTTTAAATTTACTACATTGTAGTTTCATCGCATGCCCCCAGTCCTAGTATTTTGGAAAGCGTGAACAGACGCTTCACATCCAACCGTTCAACGCCACTCATTATTTTATAGACCTCTATCATATCTCCCCTCAGCCGCCTTTTCTCCAAGCTGTAGAGCTCTAGCCGCTTTAGCCTTTCCTGATAGGGAAGTCGTCCCATCCCCTTTATCATTTTCGTCACCCTTCTTGGCACCTTTTCTAATTCCACTATATCTTTTTTGAGATGCTGCGACCAGAATTGAACACAATATTCAAGGTGCAGTCGCACTATGGAGTGAAACAAAGGCATTATAACATCCTCATTTTTGTTTTCCATTCCTTTCCTAATAATACCTAACATTCTATTTGCTTTCTTAGCCGCCGAAGCACACTGAGCAGAAGGTTTCAACATATCATCAGCGACGACACCTAGATCCCTTTCTTGGTCCATAATTCCTAACATGGAACCTTGCATGATGTAGCTATAATTCGGGTTTCTCTTTCCCACATGCATCACTTTGCACGTTCTCACACATTAAACGTCATCTGCCATTTAGACACCCAGTCTCGTAAGGTCCTCTTGTAATTGTTTACAATCCTCCTGCGATTTAACGACTTTGAATAACTTTGTGTCATCAGCAAATTTAATTACCTCACTAGTTACTCCCATCTCTAGGTCATTTATAAATATATTAAAAAGCAGCGGTCCCAGCACAGACCCCTGGGCTGGGGAATCCCACTAACTACTCTTCTCCATTGAGAATACTGACCATTTACCCCTACTCTGTTTTCTATCTTTTAACAAGTTTTTAATCCACAATAGAACACTACCTCCTATCCCATGGCTCTCCAATTTCCTCTGGAGTCTTTTATGAGGTACTTTGTCAAACGCCTTCTGAAAATTCAGATACACAATATCAACCGGCTCACCTTTATCCACATTTTTGTTCACCCCTGGCTGACTCCGTTTGTACTTAGGCTCGATGCTAGAGTTAACCCCCCCCCCCCCACCCCCCAAAAAACCTACAGTTTTTAACTATGATTTTTCTATTATTAAATTATGGGACCCTTTTATAAAGCCAGTGGCAAAAAGTAGCCTTAGCACATCCTCACCCTGGTCTTTTCTACATGCTAAGGCCACTTTGTAATACTGCAGTAAAATGGCTGTTTTTCTATTTTTGGCATTAATGGCCATGCGCTAATGTTATTAGCATGTGGACCTTTATGCCATCTATGGTCCAGGTGTTAGTCCCACACTATTCAGTTCATGTACAGCAATGGTGACATGAAATTAAAATATTTGTTTTAGGATATGGGTAGTACCCACACATTTTGAATCATACCTGTGGTAAACACCCATTAGTGCTTACTACAGCTTAGTAAAAGGATGGCCATCGGTTTGTTTTGTTTTTTTTTTTTTTAATTAAATTCCTTAGCCCATATATTAGGGCTTCACAGACTGTGCTGTGGCCATAAAGGAATCAAATATAGAAGGGAACGAAAAGAAGAACTTGGGCCTTATCTGCTAATTTGCTTTCCTTTAGTCCTTCCAGGCCTATCCAGAGAAGCCTGCAGGGTTATGTACTCCTACTGGTAGTTGGAGACAGAATGCTGAGAGCCTATAACTATGGTGGACCATCCCTAAGAGAAACCATAAAACCCCAGGAACACTGGTCTGTGCTCTTTGCTCCTGTGATAACGGGAGCATAGTAAAGCTGCTCCCCTGTTTTGCTTTAAAAATGTTTTTTTCTTTTGGTTAACATACAAAACCAGATAGAACAGAAACTCCGACAAGACCTAGAAATCCATCAGCAGCTGCCAGTGAAATCTACCATGCGCACTACTCAACAGCAGAGAGTACTACCAAGAACCAATAGGCGGGATCTGGGTCACTCTGGAGCAGTGGCGTAGCTAGACTGCCAATTTTGGATGGGCCTGAACCCAAAGTGTGTGGGCACAAAATTTTCTCTCTACCCCCCTCCCCCAGCAAAATTTAGTCACGCTAATCAGATGCATTTGTCACACAGGGTAAAGTGCTGCTTTTCAGTGCATCAGATTTCAGAAAATTTATTTAATAGCCTAACACCCTTTTCAGTGAGCTTTCAGAGGCCAAAACCTCCTGCCTCAGGTCAGTATAATGCTGTTACGGTATCCTCGCCTGACCTAAGGAAGGAAGTATTGGTCTCTGAAACTTCATTAACACAGGTACCATATTACTTTATCCTAAATTTAAAATAAAATTATTTTCTTTACCTTTCTTGTATGGCCATTTACTTTTTCTCATTGTGTCGCTCCCAGTCTCTAGATTCTGCTTTCCTTCGTTTTCGCTTAACTCTTCTGCCACGGTTTCCTGGCCATTTCTCATTTTTCTCTCCTTTTTCTTTGCTTTCTTCAATATTTTTCTGCCTCTCTCTCGCTGTCCTGATTTAATTCATTCTTACTATCCATTCTTTAATTTCCTTCATCTACTTATGGCTTTTCATCTTTTTCTCACCCTTGTTCTCCCCATGCCCCTTCCTCTTATTCTCCAGTCTTTCACTACTCTCCTTTTCCATCCAGCAGCTCTCTTCTTTCTCTCCCCATCCTTCCAGTAGTCTCCCCTCTTTCTTTCTGCATCCTTCCGTCCAGTGTCACCTCTTTCTCCCTACCCTTCCATCCAGCGTCTTCCCTCTTTCTCTCCCCATCCTTCCATCCATCTACCCTCTCTCCTGATCCTTCCATCTAATGTCTCTCTCTCCCTCTTTCTAACCAGTGTCTCTGTATCACTCTACCCTTTTCTGTTCAGTGTCCCTTCTCCACATCCTTCCAGTCTCTCCCCTTTCTCTCTGCATCCTTCCAGTCTCTCCCCATCCTTCCATCCAGAGTCTCTCTCCCCATCCATCCGTTTTCCCTCTCTGCCATCCTTCCATCTGTTTTCCCTCTTTTCTCCCCATCCTTCCATCTGTTTTCCCTCTCTCCCCATCCTTCCATGTTTTCCCTCATTCTCTGCCATCCTTCCATGTTTTCCCTCTCTCTGCCATCCTTCCATCTGTTTTCCCTCTTTTTCTCCCCATTCTTCCATCTGTTTTTCCTCTTTTTCTCGACGAGGCCCGCCCTGCATGCCAGCGCCAGCCCCAGCTCCCATTGCCGGCCACTGCTGCTTTTCCTGTTGAGCAGCAGGGCCGGCGCTACAAAAAGAAGCAGCGCTAATGGCGCTAAGGATGAAAAATGTTTAAAAAAAAAAAGCGCAGCACCGGAAGGCACTGTCTAGGCAGCCTTGAGGCATTGGCTGCTGGCTTGCAGGCTCCTCCCATCTCTTACGTTACTGCCCCTGCGTTGCTCCAGGGGCAGTGATGTAGGAGACGGGAGGAGCCTGCGAGCCAGCAGCCAATGCCTCAAGGCTGCCAAGACAGTGCCTGCCGGTGCCGTGCTTTTTTTTAAAAACATTTTTCGTCCTTAGCGCCGTTAGCGCTTCTTTTTGTAGCGCCGGCCCTGCTGCTCAACAGGAAAAGCAGCAGTGGCTGGCAATGGGAGCTGGGGCTGAAATTGGGTGGGCCTGGGCCCAGCCAGGCCCACCCGTAGCTACGCCCCTGCTCTGGAGGGAGTAAAGGAAAGCAAATTAGCAGGTAAGGTCTAATTTCTCCTTCCTTAGCACCCCTCCAGACTGGACCCAGAAGAGACTGATTGATAGTAACAAAGCAGTGACCATCCACTGTATAGTAAATACGATACTGCTGCTGTACAAATGTCCAGTGGCAACACCAGAGAGCTGTCTTCCTACAACACCATCTGATTCCTAGTAGAATGGAACTTGAGAACCTCTGGAACCATCGTGCCAGTCTGTATGTAAGCAGAGGCTAAAGCACTCAATCTACTGAGCAATGGTAGGCTTAGAAGCTGCCAACCCCTTGCAGCCTCCATCAAAAATTATAAACAGACACTGACAAAAATACTCCGTCCTACTCAAGTTACACCTTCAACACTTTCCTAACATCAAGCTTGTACAATTGCCTCTGCTCCTCAGTGCCATCATGCCTAACGAGGACTGGCTCACATGAAAACTAATTTACGTATAAAGAAGGTAAAAGAGATTAAATTATTGCTGTACAAAGGAGTACATGTTTTAATCTAGCACTATGTACTTTGTAAACACATTTCCCTATGGGGTATGAACCGACCTGGAGGAACAAGCCTCAGATGGTAAGAATTAAAATGAGGTTTAATTTACTTTATGGGCAAAACCTTCAGTGCTCTGTCATTAAAACTCTGCATGGTCATATATCTATCTGGTTACCCTACTTAAGACAACTATACATTTAAAAAATATACTGAAAAGACTTTTTGTCTTAACCATGCTTCTAAAGGTCAAATGTTCAACACAGACTGTGACCAGAGTTTTGCCTCTTGGCTGTTTCAAGCAGCAGCTGCTCTTCTAAGTGCAAAAACAATGTAAACATACTCCAAATACTAGTAGATCAATCCAGCAATCTGAAATATGTTTAAAATCATAAATACTTTTTTTTTTTTTTTTTTACTATGCCGTGCATTTTTCAGCATCACTGAGTTCCAATCATATGGTATGGTATTCCTTTTTACCTATCCGTTTGTCTGATGTCATTTTTGGTTTCACAAATTAACTTTATTGGTCTTCAATTTTACAAAAACATTGTCATCTCAGAAAAAAACGTTCCCATTTGATTTTTGAATTTACACCCGGTGGCTCTTCTGTTCTCAATCAAAAAATCCAGTATTGCATTCTTTGTAACAAAAACTTGGCTCAGTTTGGTACTCTGTCACCTGGTCTATAACACAACACCGCAGCATTTCACAAGTGTGCTTCTTTTCAATGTAGTGAAGCACCACTTGGGCTTCCTCAAGGCAGATTTGTGTTATGTCTAATGTGTGCTTAAGGGTCAGGTAGTTTGCCCCACATATAATTTTGGACAAGGATAAATGATCAAATAGATGACAAGACAATCTGTACTGCAGGTTGTCTTATATTTTGAAGCAAAACTATTGAAAGTTGTCAAAACGCATGCGGATTGTGAAGAGTTACTGGAAGACTGGGCATCCAAATGTCAGATGAAATTTAATGTAGAAAAATGCAAAGTGATGCACACTGGGAAGAAAAATCCAAATCATAGTTATCTAATGCTAGGATCCACTTTAAGAATCAGCTCTCAAGGAAAAGACCTAGGTGTCACATTGTTGAGAATATGCTGAAATCTGCTCAGTGTGCGGCAGTGGACAAAAAAAAAAAAAACCCAACAAGATGCTAGGAATTATTAGGAGAGGGATGCAGAATAAGACCAAAAATAACCTCAACTTGAGTATTGTATTCAATTCTGGTCACTGTACCTCAAAAAAAGATATAGCAGAATTAGAAAAGGTTCAAAGAAGAGCAACCAAAGGGGGATGGAACTGCTCCCCTATGAGGAAAGGCTAAAGAGGTTAGGGCTCTTCAGCTTGGAAAAGAAACAGCTGATGGGGAATATGATTGAGGTCTACAAAATCATGAGTGGAGAATTGTTTTTTCTCTCATTCAAAAAGTACAAAGACCAGGATACACTCAATGCAATGGCATGGGATACTTTTAAAACAAAGAGGAGGAAATATTTTTTTCATTCAAAGAATTAATGGACATGGGTAAGCTACTGCTTGCCCTAGGATTGGTAGCATGGAATGGTGCTACTAATTGCATTTCGGCCAGGTACTTGTGACCTGGATTGGCTACTGCTGGAAGTAGGATACTGGGCTGATGCAGTATGGCTGTTGTTACGACAGAATTTTTTACTTGGTTACCTGATCTATAAACCAAGCCTTTAATTCCAACACATCACATATCATGCAACTCTGACACTGATGCTGACCTGTTATTTTGATTGAAGGAACTCCAGATCTCTCTACATCTGAGTTCTTTGAGATTGACTTCTTGTAATTGCAATCCTCAACTCAAAATCCATAAGAGCAGGTTTATTTGCCCTGATGTGCCACTGCTTCCTTAGGACTTTTAGCACAATTCACTCTTTTTAGATCTTCAGACCCATCGGCTTGCCTAAACAATAGATCCCCATTTAAAAGTTTCACTCCTGTATAAGGGAAAGGGAAATGGGACTTGATATACCGCCTTTCTGAGGTTTTTGCAACTACATTCAAAGCGGTTTATATTCAGGTACTTATTTTGTACCAGGGGCAGTGGAGGGTTGTGACTTGCCCAGAGTCACAAGGAGCTGCAGTGGGAATCTTACTCAGTTCCCCAGGATCAAACTCCACTGCACTAACCACTAGGCTACGCCTCCACATGAGGATAAGCAGCTTGAACTGTTTTCTTGGCTAACCTCTCTGCAGTAGTTGTGTTAGTAACTCTGATGCTTGATCTTGAAAATCCTTCATCTCTGTACAAAGTCTCCTAAACCTTAGAAACTGCATGAAAGGTAGACGCTAATCTTTGGCAGTAGTGGAGTGACAAAGTTGTATAGGGCACTGCTATAGCTATGTCCTGTTGCTAAAACGTTGCATTCTGGGTTTTGTGTCCCCAGCTGTCTTAACGCTCAGTAGCATACACAAGAGCAAGTAGAGACTGACCCAAAGACAAACCGGCATAGGAGATTTTGCTTGGAAGCACTTTATTTAGAGCTTCTTTGTAGATTCTGCACCAGCGACTATACACTACTTTTGTTGTGACCCTTGAGGCAGGTGGGTTTTTCCCACCAAATCACAGCCAGTGTCTGGTCCTTCTACTGCTGCTCTGAATAAAGTGCTTCCAAGCAACATCTCCTGTGTTGGTTCGTCTTTGGGTCGGCCTCTAATTTTTTCCCCTTTGCTGTACCTGTTGATGCTGGATAGGGCAGCTGCTCTGCACTAAAGAAATACATGGTCTTCTATATCAATAAATTGGGTTCCCATCTAGATTAGCCTGCACAGTGCAGCAACTTGGTAGTGCTATCATGAGACTAGTACTAGAGTTCTTACACAGCATGACTTAAACCTACGCTTGAGATGTAAATGTTAGTATGGAAGAGGAGTTGTTTCTTCAGCTGCAGCAGCCATGTCAAGCTTTGCACACAAGGAAGCTGGTTGTGTGTGCAGGCTTGGGGTGGGGGAATAAATACTGTCCTATGGTCTGAATCAACACCAAAGCTATGCCAAAAGCAATTGCTCTTTTCTTTTACTGTTAGCAGCCGCTGGCAGCATGCTGTGAGATGTTTGGTGAGGGAGGACAGAACAGGGCTGGGCTGTGTCAACGGCCTGATTTACTTTCTTTTCCCGTCCATAGATACAAACGGAGAAGGAAGAATTATTAAATAGGACTCATGGTAGAGGCAGCAGCCTAGTTCACAGCCTCAAACAAACAGTTTGTTGCAGGCCTCCTGCGCTTGACCAAAGACGACAAAACAGTCAGTCTTAAATATGTAACATTTTATTTAAAAAGGAAGCAATTATGAGACTAGTGACTTTGTAAAAGTGCTTTTTATAGCAATTTCTTTTTATGATATGTACAATGTGTAGTCTCTTCTCAGAGCTAAGTACTAGGAAAAAAAAACTCCACTGAAATTTTACAGGAAAAAAAAATGGATGTACTGATACCGTTTAGAATAAATGAACATGAGCAGCAAACATTTTCTTCCTATACAAGAAGAAAGTCATCACTGTAGAAAGTGAGATTTGTCCTGGAACTTAAAGGGATATTCCAGTTTGCAGCTATAGAAAACGTTTGCACTGTTTCCTAAACACAGAGCACAGTATTAGAAGTACACGTTACAAATTAATAAAAGGGCAAATAAATAAATTAGTATACTTTTACATGATTTGTAGGATATGCTTCCAACAAATAAACAGGCTGCAATGCAGACCATTAACTATAAAATTCAGTCTACATTCGAGCTGGAATACAAACAAAGTTTCTCAAGTACAGTCACAACTGATAGCTGCACAGTTTTAATGTGTTTGAAGACATGGCGCTTTCATGACTTTGGGAAAAATGTAAATTAAATATTTAGTGTTTTCTTAACTGCAAATATAATATCTTTTACTTGAGGTATGCAGTTTTCTTCCAGTGTCTTCGCATAAGGCATAGGAACATCTGCACCTGTAACACGTATGGCGGGAGCATCCAGATAATTGAAGGCTGATCCTAAGAGGAATCAATACAGGAAACCAGGAAAGATTTATTAAAGTACAAGCTATACCAAGACCTTTGCTTTGAGCTCTGAGGTTATCACTTGACAGATGTTCCAGGCTGACAAGTGCATCCTGACTTGGCCTGAGATTTATTTACAATTTACATATGAAAACTAATAGAGATAGTTTTCCCAAACAAGGTATCAAGTCAGAATACAGCTTACCATGTATATGTTTACAGTGGGCCCCAGTCACACACAAAAAAAAAAAAAAATTGTAAATTAAATGCAAAACCATCACCAGGTTATACTGTATTTGGTTATACCTTCCATGATCTTGGCACAGATTTCAGCTCCTACTCCAAACTGAGGCCACCCTCCTTCCACTGTTACAAGATGATTGGTCTTCATCAAACTAGTTTCTATAGATTCAATATCCATTGGTCGAATGGTACGCAGGTTGATAACCTGAGGGTGGAGAGGGAAATTTGTTTTCAAATCACCTTTTTACCGACAGACACATAAAAGGGGCCTTATGTTTTGAACTAACCACGTTTTTAATGCAAAAATTAATCTACAGTAAGCATTATGTGCTGCAGTAAATGAAGGCTGTGCACCCTGCATCTACTGCACAGGACAGGGTTACTGTATGGCTATCTTGTTACACAATTGGGCTGATGAACATGGGCCCTCTATGCTATTGGCCTGAGCATGTAACTGTGGCTGTGAAATCATGGGCAACATGACGGCAGCTACCCCTCTCCTCCTCCACTGGTGCCTGGGTCATCACCATCACCCCAAATGGTGCCAATGACCTATACTAGTAGGTTTACCTCTGCTAGGGATCATCCTTCCCTCTAAGGAGATTTACTACTACTAAACACCATTTTAGGTAATGGCACAAACCTGAGCAGGAGTGGAAGAGGACTACTGTTACTGACCTCCCCCCCCCCCCCCCCCCCCCCAAGGTGGAGTGGAGTAGCAGCCTAGTGGTTAGTGCAGTAGACTGACCCTGGGGAACTGAGTTCGATTCCCACTGCAGCTCCTTGTGACTCTGGGCAAGTCACTTAACCCTCCATTGCCCCTGATACAAAATAAGAATCTGAATATATGTAAACCGCTTTGAATGTAGTTGCAAAAACCTCAGAAAGGCAGTATATCAAGTCCCATTTCTCTTCCCAAGGTAAACTGCAATACAGCTAATGAATTGGGTAGTAAATTAAAGAGGCGCCTCAAGGTGGCAGGACGTTCAGCTGCACTATGCAGCAGTCGTAACAGCTACCATGCAATACTGACCCTTATGCTAGCTGTCAGGGGCAACTACACCACAGCAGCTGCCCACATCACACCCAGTTCTGCATCAGGAAGCTAACATGACCAACAGTAAGGCTTTTTTTTTTTTTTTAAAGCATGGGTCCACTATCAACAATGCTGAAAACCCACACTAGCTGCTTAATGCAGCTTAATAAAAGAGCCCAAAGTTTCAATTTCTTTCTAAGGCTGCAAGGCCAATGATTTAGCACATTGTGGTTGTGTGGCATGCATGGTAGAATTAAGGCACACTAAGCAATTATCAACTGTACTTGATTTGAAAAAAAAAAAAAAAGAAAAAAAACCATTTACAGTAAGAAGGCTGGACAGACCTCACACTCAACGCCTTCTTTTACCAGCACAGTGGCAGCTTCCAAGCAATGTCCAACAGATCTGGAGTGGGAAACCAAAGTTAGGTGGGTTCCTGCAACAAGGTAAGGATACTTGAAATGATGTCAGGAATGGAAGGTAAATCCTCATTACTGCATAAGCTCATTTTCCACTCATCCAACTAGAAGGTAACTTCTACCGTCTATGCAACCTGCAAGTAAATCTAGCTTTTTCCTATTTAACATGTTTATGCAGTAGTTTTTTTTTTTGGTTTACACTATGAAGAAGTGAAATTATTAGCTATAACTTCATTTTGTTACTAAATGAATTTAAAATTTTCCTACAACACACTCTCTTAATATGCTCCAGTAATCTAACTTTCAGTTCAGATGCTCTTGCAGGGTCTTTGTACCAACAATTCATGAAGAAAGTAAATGGGAAAGTTAAAACCTTTAATTCATAATCTGATGGCATGACTTGAATATTAATTTATAAGAATACATTTTTCTAAACTAGGCCAGTTAAGGAACAACATACGACTAAAATAACAGGCCTAATAAGTGCAGTCACACAGTTCATCTTAGAACTATTTACTTCCCTGTCATGTCTTGCATACAGTGCCTTGTAGAAAAAAAAAAAGTCTTCAACCTCTTGTAGTTTTAGATCTAATAAATTTTTGAATTGTACAGTTTTTACATTGAAGTAGGAATTTGGTTTTACATAATATATTCTACATATTCCATGCAAAAGAAGTAGAGCAACAATCAAAAATTAACAACTGTGACTTCATATCCTAACTCAATACTTGCTGGAAGGCCCTATAGCAGCAGCAACAGCCGTAAGCCAGGCTACCAACTTTGAAGAGCAGAGCAGAAAAGGTTTGTTTGTGTTTTCTTTCTTTCTTTTTTAGCTCATTCTTGCAGAATAGCTCAAGCTCTTTCAAATGGGCAGCACATCAGCTTTGGACTACCAGTCTTGGCACAGATTTTCTACTGATTCAAGTATGGATACTCAAGGCCATTCTTTCTTTCTTTTGCTGCTTGCTTAGGGTCATCATTTTGCTGAAAGATCAGTCTTCTCTGTAGTCCAGATCTATGACCCACAAGGAGAAACTAGGTCTTAACTGACCATTTTCTTTCCATTAGTCCTGCCCACGATTCCATAACCTGTGGATAGTCGTGTCCATTAACCAGCAGGTGGTGATAAGAGAACTGAAAACTGAGCCAACATCTCTCTTGGTATCTAGTCCAGCTCCTCAGTATTTATACAGACAAGCAGTAAGGAGAAAATCAGCACATACACAAACCTAGTCCTGGATGCAACCCAGCCAGTCAGGTTTTCAGGATATCCACATTGAATATGCATGACAGATTTGCAGGTAGTGAAGGCAAATCTCATGAATATTTATTGTGGACATCCTGAAAACCCAACTGGCTAGGGTGCCTCCAGGACCAAGTTTGCGAACCACTGCACCAGGGGTTCTCAACCCAGTCCTTGGGACACACCAAGCCAGACAGGTTTTCAGGATTCTACCAATGAATATGCATGAGAAATTTGCCTACATACAAGTTTTCCTATAGCCTCCCCCCGATTCTTGGTCTTTGACTAGTTATCCTAGTTTCATTCTGGTGGCTCTTATTCAGTAAGTTTAGACCTTTCCTTAAAATTCATTTCATAGAACAGATACAGCTAGAATTTTCGTGCAGGAGAATTTGAATCAGCTCACCTCTTGTGGCTGGATAGAGGTAGGTTATATACTTACAGTACTTGAAAACTCACCTTAAAAACTACTACAAAAAAAGGAACAAGCTAAAGCCATATTCCTTCCCATTATATTAAAGCAATTTTTGGGAACTGAACTGTATGCTTTTGATATGGCACAGAGTGAAGACTTTTGCCATTTATTCTTAATTACTTTTTGAATATTTCTCTAATTGTTCTTTCACAATGAAAGAAACAATGTTGTGTATCATGCATGAGAAATTTTTTTTTTTTGTATGGATTTTGAACTGTATTTTTTGAAAGTACAACATGAAAAAGCCTATGGGGTGTGAAGACTCTTACAAGGCACTGTACATGCTAGTTGAAGGAGGATGAATTCAGACAATCATGTTTGGCAAAGTTATAAAGAACAAGGCTAACTCTGGCCACTGCACTGCTACTACTAAGTTAACATCTAAAATAGTCCTAGACATGTAAATTACATTTATTTTAGGCCTTAAAAATGGACAGTAGGTTAAGCTGGTAAAACACAGACAGGCCAAACTAGGCTATGCAGTCAAATAAAACTACACACAGATTATGGTCCATTATATTCCTACTCTTAACAGGCCCCAAAAGAAGAATGTCTAGGAAAACAGAGTAAGATCCACCTGGCAAAATGAAACAAATGCTTTACTAACCTGCTCTTTCTATTTTCGCTTTTCCAATTGGAATCACAAAGTCCTTTGCTAAAACTTCTTCAGACATTTCAAAGGGGACACCATACATTAATTCGTTTTCCAGCATTACAACTGCATAGGTAGACAAATGAAAATAAGCTGTGGTTGTATTTTGCTCCAACCATATGAATTTTAAGTCAACTATTAAAGCCAATGTCTTACCATAGTGCTCTGCAGAGAACAGAACAGCTCCATCAATGGTTAAGAACATAACAGATATTAAAATCACTCTGCTGGTATGGATTCTTTAATTACCTTAATGGAAACTAATTCAATTCTCCCTTGCCCCCTTTTCTCATCTCCGGAAAAAAAATGAAAAGCTACTGTGATGTAGTTATTTTCATTCCTAATAAGGAGGGTAAGCTGATGTGTTGCCATGCAGAATATTATCTAACAAAACACACAATGCAACAACAAATGTAAAAGACAGAAGGGTACAAAACGCTGTAGAATGGCCTCCAGGAAGCTTTTCTCAGAATGCAACCAGATATGAGTGCAACGTTGTTATGTATTTGGCTGAATGGTGCACAGCAGTGCATACATTTTAAAATCCAAATTGTATGTTTGCCATTTACTCTCCAAACCTCAACACCTTCTTCCACCCAGAAATACCAGTCTTGAATCTAGCTGAAAGTGGACCCAGACGTCTTATCCATTTTAGACCAGAGAATTTTCAACCAGGGCAATCAAGCTATGTAACTATTATCCAGCTAAATCTCTTTGAAAATTGGACTTCTTAGGGGGAGGGGGGAAGCTTATTAAAAAGAAACTGATATAAAGTTTGTCACACTACCCATGTAAAGTCTTAAAGCACTCAAAATTCACTTGGTAGATGGGATGGGGGTATGGAATGAAGACTTTATTCACTACATGGTGATAAGATGGACAAGAATTGGAAACTGTCAAAGCAATCTGGGTTTGAATCATTTCAGATAATGGATAGTCGGCGCATACAATAAGACAACTAGGAAAGTTAATGGTTTGCTTTGTTAAGAAGAAAATAGTCTGGTCTCACTAGTAAGGTGAAGGTGGCACTAAGTTATGTTCCGTTCTGGATGTTAAACTGTCATTAAAAGGGTAGAAGAGGTACTAAAATGATACCAACATTGCAACATTGGGGGGGGGGGGGGAGGGGGGGGGAGGCATTTTCAAAAACATCAAATCCAATTTTTGATGTTTTGTAGAAACGTCCAAAACTTGAGTGGTGAACAGATATTTTTCAGGTTCAAATGGTTCTCTTTTTGGTTTGAAAAAAAAAAAATCACCTTTTTCCTAGGATGTTTTGAGCTCAGTGCGTTTTTCTTTTGGGACATTTTGAAAATAAAACATCAAGAGAAAAATGCCCAGGGGATCACGTGATGCTTCTGAGCTCAGCGGATACTCCTCTGGGGAATCCTCAACAATATCCATCAGTACATTAAATATGCCCCATCTGCTAGTTATATCTAGTGATGACGCCATCTTTCTGCACTATGGAGCCATGGGGAGTTACATCGATCAAGACTACCTGTGGGAGTTTGAGAAAAGCACAAGAAGCAGGATTCCACATTGGCTAATGCTCCAGCAGGCCCGATCTTCACAATGCCACTGTTCAAGGACTAAATACCTCACAGAGGTTATTGAAGGATAAGATACCTAAAATCCAAACTGCCATTGAGGAGATTAAAGAAGGGTTTGAAATCCATGCCAATCGGATACAAAGAGTGGAGGATCGCATTCTGCGTCAAGATCACCCCGAAAACTTCGAGAAGTGCATAAGGAGCCTTGAGACGACTAGAGCTGCTAGACAAATTAGAAGAGCAGGAAAACAGAGGTAGGTGCAATAACTTTTATTTGCATACCACTGGCAGTGAAGGATCAGGACCTGAAGGACACACTGGAGAACAGTACTGGGCAGACTTCTACTGTCTGTGCCCTGAGAAAGGCAAGGACAAATCAAACTCAGGTATACATATAAAGTATCACATACCATGTAAAATGAGTTTATCTTGTTGGGCAGACTGGATGGACCGTACAGGTCTTTATCTGCGATGCAAATACGAGGTTTAAAAGATAAAGAAAAATGCCCAAAAACCAGCCATCAGGATGTCTGAGGGCCATCATTCTTAGTACACTGGTCACACAGCCAGCCCAGTACAGCCTAGGGGGCACTGCAGTGGACTTCACATAAAAGGTCCAAGGCACACATTTCACTATAAACCCCTTATACTGTACAGTGAGTCCCCCCAGGAGCAGAAAAATACCTACTGTACACCACTACAGTTGCTCTAATAGGAACGCCCATCATATTTGAAACTTAAAGAGCTTAGTGTGTACTGGCACAGTCACAACTTAGGGGGCTGTGAGGGGGGGGGGGGAGTAAGGGAGTAGATTATTTAGGGTTTTAGTCGTGATTGAAAACAGATCTTGCCAAAAATGTCTTAATTTAGACCCTAGACAATTTTCATTTTGTTCCACTATTGCAGAAAAACATCTTATCTTTTGGGGTCACCAATGCCCCATCCAAAACACACCCCCATCAAATTTGGATGAACTGTGGAGCAAAATGTCTAAAATCAGGATGTTAAAAATTGCAACTTGGATACTCAGCAAAAAGGTACAGTACAATTTTGAATATCCAAAAAAAAAAAAAAAAAAAAAAAAAAAAAGATTGGCATTTTTAGAACATAATCAAAGTTCTTTACAACAAATTACATAGTGGTATTAAACATCCCTACCTAAGAGTTTAGGGTCTGTGTAGGCGCCACTTCATAGATTTGCTACATTTAGATTAACACTTTTCTACATTTGGTACTAGCACTCTATCCTCTGGCACTAATATTCCTCACCTGGGTTATCATCTCGAATGGATGCTTTAAGCAGACCTCTGGCGTCCTCTGAATTCCAAGGGCTGACCACTTTTAGTCCAGGACAATGCCCATACCAAGCTGCAAAACACTGAGAATGTTGGGCAGCCACACCTGCAGAGGAACCATTAGGACCCCGGAAGACAATAGGGACCGGTACCCGACCTGCAGACATGTAATGCGTCTTGGCAGCAGAGTTTATTACTTGATCTATTGCTTGCATGGAGAAGTTGAAGGTCATGAATTCGCAGATAGGTCTCAATCCAGCCTATTAAATTGTAACAAATTAAAAAAAACCAAAAACTAATCATTCAGATTCAAACTGTGATCTCAGTAATAAACACCACTTCACACCATTTGTATTTTTAACAATATTATCTGGAAATACATACCATAGCAGCTCCTACTGCTATTCCAGCAAATCCCATCTTTAAAAAACAAAACAAAACATTAAAATATGAATATAAAATATATCATTTAAAAGCAAGATGTAACTTTATAAAGTAATACCTCTGAAATAGGCGTGTCTATTATCCTTTTATCACCATATTTTTTCCAGAGACCTCTGCTAACCTGTTTAAAAAAAATATCCACTCAGTTTTCATATTGAGTTATTCTGGTGTTATACAATCTACGACAACCAGCATCCTACCTTATATGCACCATCATACTGTGCAACTTCTTCACCTAATAGAAACACTCTTTCATCCCTTTCCAGCTCTTCATCCAAAGCCTGATTTAATGCATCGCGAACCGTCACCTATTGGATAAATCAATATACAGTAGACAGATTACTTTTGGTTCCAAAAACTTTGTAACACATTCTAAAGAGATGTTACTTCTATAAGGAAGAAAAGTAAAACTGAAAGCAAACAGGATGACTTCTTATTTATTACATTTATATTCCACCTAGAATATTTTGTTAAAGGTTGGTCAACGAGACTGATATTTTAAAACCTTTTGATTCCCAGGCCCAGTTCTGGATGTTCAAAGATCAATGGTCACTGAACCTCAAAGAAAGGAGGCTCAGCCACTGTTCAACAGTGACACCCACTAGCCAGATTCCAGGAGCACATGGATCTGGTTCTAATGAAAGCCATGACCTGTAATCCATAACTATAGGTTAAGTACAACAGCTGGGATGGAGAGCGGGTTACAAAACAGAATAATCCTTGGGTGGTGAGTGGATGTGAAGGAAGGCTCATGGCACTGTAGTCCAATACACACTAGTCCTGACTGAGCTGGGAACCTAAAATTGCCAGGAAAAACTGCTGAAGCTAAAAGGTAAAATTATGTCCTACCTGATAATTGTCTTTCCTTTAGACCTACCAGACCAGTGCAGAACAAGTGGGTTACATCTGCCTACCAGCAGATGGAGACAGAGAAATAAAGTAGTTCTAAGTGATTTGCCCCTTAAGGGTACTGTGCAGCTACAGAATGCTCAGTGTTCCAAATAGCCAACAAATACAAAACAAGACTGAATAGCCTACAGCAAATGCCAGGTACAAGCAATATTTGAACCAAGACGTGCGGTACACTGTTCTGCCTCCATTTGCATGGAGGCAGGCTGTTTATGTATATATTGCATGGAGGCAGGCTGTTTATGTATATATGTTAAGCATTGTCTGAAACTTTAAATAAGGTTGTGCTCTTGAACTACAAATCCCTGTGTTCCTAGTTCCTTGTGACAGCATATGTCCAGCTCCCTGTATCCTATGGGATTCCATTGGCTTGCTTTGTTCTCTATGCATGTTAGATATTGTCCCCCCTTTCTCTCCCCGTCAGGTCTGTAAGATCTAGTCTGCAGCATATGTCCTCTGTGAACTGAAACTGCCTATGCTGTATTCTGTTGTATGATTTTTTCAATCTACAATGACTTAAAGATTGTACCAATGTAAAAGTAACAGCATCAAGTTGTTGAATTAATTACAGCTTCTCTCTTACATGGACAGAGAGAGAGGGGAGAAAGAAAGAAAGAGGACAGAGAGAGAGAGGGGAGAAAGAAAGAAAGAAAGAAAGAAAGAATGTAGTTGGAGAACAGACTCCCAGTTTGCCTTACACTTGTCTAGCACATCTGAACTGTAAGTTACTTCTCCTTGTTTGATTAATGCATTAAAGAAGATTTTGGTTCAAGAGTTCTGAGTCTACTCATAATGATGTTCTGTCATTTCACTGGGGTGATTGGCATGCGATTTAAACCAGCGTACAGAACATACATAGTTCACTGACATCAAGGTATTTCACAGAGTCAGGAGAAGAGAGAGAGAGAGAGAAAGAAAACTCCAACCCCCTCTGATCACAATGCATATTGGGATCAAAATCAAGTAGGGCAGATCTGATAGGAAAGAAAGAAACATCAGGTAAGACATAATTTTACCTTCCTTTATTGTCCATATCAGATCATTCCAGAACAAGGGATGCCCCAAAATGAATGAACTAGAAAAAGAAAATGGAATATCTTGAACAATGCAGCTCTTATTAGGAGTGGGGAAGGGAGCAGGCATACAAGTAGAAACTCAGAAAGAATTACAAATCCTATAAGGAGGTCATGAGTAAGAATGCTATAGAGGATTAGCAATCAACAACATCGGAGAAGCAGAAAACTATTCAAAATAGGAAGCAAGGCATCTCTTTTTTCAAAAGAGGGGAATAACAGATAGGGATAATGTCAAGTCTTTCCTTTTTTCTAAACCTTGACTTGATGAAACTATGGCACACGGCTGACCAGTGTTACCCCTTGAGAGGTAATGGTAAACTACTACTAAAGAGTGTGCAATATAGCCAAAGCTGTGGAGTTGGAGTTGGCAAAAATGTATCGATTCTAGCTTAATTTAAAAAAAGAAAAAAAAAGTACATTATAATATATGGTAAATGTTTTTTTACCACTAATTTGTATCCAGAACAAGATTTAACGGTCTAATATCAGTAGGAGTTAGAGTTGCACAGTAGAAAAACAGAGGAGTTGAAGGTTTGGTGTACCGACTCCACAGCCCTGAATATAGCTGCCTGTGTGAAGGGTGCTACTTATACAGTAGGTGCCTCTGAGTCAAGGACCTGCTGGTATAGCATATTTATTTATTACATTTGTACCCCGCGCTTTCCCACACATGGCAGGCTCAATGCGGCTTACATAGTAACAATAAGAAGAATTACAAGTCGTAAAAAGAATATATAGTTTGTAGTAAACATACAGCTGATACCATGGGTCATTGTCAGGTAGGCGAGAAGCGTGCGCTGCAGCACATGGGAGCAGGGAGCAGGCTCGGATACCGGCGATTGCGCTGATCACGGAAAACCTTGCTAGCACCCGTTTCATTGCTTTCCGAAACGGGACCTTTTTACTAGTATTAAATAAAAATGTGCACTCCAGCGTTGAGAATTACCACAAGAGTGCACATTTTTATTTAATATTTATGATGCCATACCTTAGAAAGTTAGACAATTCTGCTTATTATGCCAGCCTGTGCCATGCTGGTAGGTGAATCATACAACTGGTGAGGCAACAGTATTTACAGAACATAAAAAGAATGAGGTCCAGGTAATTAGAATTCCTGCCAATTGGACAACCATTGCGAGTGAAAATTGTGGGAGCCTTCCATAGTGTGTACGAAAAATTGCCACAAGAGGAAACACTTGAGCCAAGGCTACCTGTCTCAAACAGAAAGCATTTAGCCTTCTAAAACCCCTTATAAGTACTTTGCCCAGAGAAGAAACAAGGAGACAGAAAAGCGACTCAGTATCACCAAGAATCACCCCGGGAGGGGGAGGGGGGGTAAGAACTCAGCACCATGGAATGTTATCCCTGTTCCAATATATACAATAGGAGCAAAATCCAAATAAAAGAACCCCCTCCCCCATCAACTCCACTGACACTAAGATAATAACCAGGTGAAGAGCCAAGAAGCACCAAGGAGGAGCAGCACAGTCTGACTACCATCTGTTTGGAGTCAGAGAAAACACTGCACATTCTACAGCTGCACGATACCCTAATGGATGAATCACTTGAAACTACTTTATTTCTCTGTCTCCATCTGCTGGTAGATGAACATACCCTACTTGTTCTGGGTTGGTCTGGTCGAAAAAGAAGCATAAACAAACACAATAAACAATGAAAAACATTTTTATATTAACCAATCAACCTATTAGGCCTAATATTGCCCTTTCACTCTCATTTTAACTGATGTTTATTCAACATGCTATTAGAAATGTAAGCAGCAACAAATAACACATAACAAAACAAGAGAGGTGCACCCTCATTTTATGACCCCTTTTTCATAGCTTCCTTTCTATTATAAAAAGGCTCGACACCTTTATTTGTGTGGGTTGGAGGTATTTAAATGTCTCTGAACATACTACCCCTTTCCTGCTTTTCTTCCAAGGTATACATTAGATATTATAACAAAGAATATAGTCCTATTTTTGTAGCTGCCCTCTGAACAGACTCCATCTGGTTAATATCGTTTTAAAGATTTAATCTCTAGAATTGCACACACTACTTCAAATTAGGTCTCACTAGAGACTTAAATAGGCACAGTCACCTCATTTTCTTGCTGGTCTTTCTTAGTGCACAAAGGATCCTTTTGGCTTTTTCTGTTGCCTCATCACCTTAAAAGCATCATGTATGATCACACAGTGTATTGTACTACTTGGAGTTTTTACATTCTAAGTACATGAGCATGTATTTTTAGCATTAAATCCTAGCTGCCAAATTAGAGGGCAACTGAAACCATTTTTTCTGGTTTTGACCAAAACTTAATCTGTGGCTGAAACTCGCCATCCAGTATCAACTGAAACCGACCTAACACACAGTCACACCAGATTGTACTGGCTCCAACATCAAAATGGTTGTCATGACCTCCAGTGGCAAATCTCATGGTAGTTATTTTGACTAAGGCCACAGGATGGACAAGAACGATTGCAGATCATGCCTGCTTCAACTCACCAGAGCAGTAAAGTAGGCACTCACTGGGCAGAGGAGAAGACATACGAACACTGGACAGAAAAATAACCTTTTAAATTTAAGTCAAAAAGGTAATGGCATTTTAGACCAAGACCATACGAAGATTTCTGGCCAGTTTTGGCACCAAAACAGAAATTGGGTTGGCCTCTATACCAAACTCTAGACCATTCCTCATGCTTTTCTAGGTCTTTTCTAATATTTTCTAGACCTTCCAGGATATCTGTTGGTATCATCTGCAAACCGTTCCCTAAAGACCCTTTGCAATGTCACTTGAAAAATATTGAAAAAAAACCCCAATATTTGTGGCACACCACACATATATGTGGGCATTTTTCTAGTATAAGGTTTTTTGTTAAGGAAATTTTTTTAACATCTGTGCATATCTCTCTTTTTACAAAATATAGATCTGTAAGATTACCTGCAGCCCAGCCACTGCTGTCCGGTGAAAATCTCTCCGCAGCAGCCTCACTACATGGCTCTGTCAGGAAAGACAAAGAACAGGAAGAAATACACAGAATTTCTACTACAAAAGCATTAAAAAAAATAACCTTATGCTATGTAATTAACCTTTCTTACCGGCCCGCAACAGACAATGTTTCTCAAGGCAGCCATCTTGAATGTGTCCTCTGTGTAAAAGCCATCGCCCTTCCGCAAGACTCCTACCTATCAGGAGCGACGCTTTCCTTTGAGACAGGTCACGCCTTGAGAAGTGTCTAAACCTCCAACGACCAATGAATGAGAGAGCAAGACTGCATTTGGCGCTTTCCACCCCATAGATCCTAGCAAGGAATTTAGATTGAGAAAACAGGAGACGGCATGAGATCAAAAAGCTGAAGCCATTTAGGTTACTCTCCCTTTCCCTGTCCTCCGCGCAGCCGTCATCCCCATTCACCCAAAACAAAACAAGCAAATCTATGCGCTGCTGCATTCACGTTGTCGTTCTTTATTATTGGTTGCATTTTTATTTGAATTCACATATTTTCAATCATGCCGACTTGTGCAGCATACGGATGTACACAGAGGAATTATTATTGGTTTAATCGGTTAGAGTAGCAATTAGTTCTAAATTGCAAATCATTGTGTCATTTGGAGGGGAGTCCCTATGCTGCAGAAGCCGGTATGTTTGAAAATATAAGTGGAATAAAATAAAAATGCTACCAACAATAAAGAACGTCAACGTGAATGCAGCAGCTCATAGATTTGTTTGCTTTGGTTTGGGTGAATGGAGATGACGACAGCACGGAGGAGAAGGGAAGGGAAAGTAACCTAATTGGCTTCAGCCTTGTGACGTCATGCCGGCTCTTGTTCTCACTCTACTAACCTCCTTGGGTGAGACATTGGGCGTGGCAGTCTCCTCACGCGGCCAGCGTCGCTCCTGATAGGGGCAAGAGAGTCGACAGCAGCGAACTGTAGAGGCTGTGGTCAAGATGGCAACCTTCAGGGAGGCTTCTTGCAAGCAGGTAAAAAATAAGGTTTCTCAAGCAAAATGTTTGTAATAGCGAGGGTGTGCTTCTGTGGTTGATGGAGACCAAAACTTGCTCCCTCTCCCTCTTTTTTTGTCTGTTTGTTGGTAGAAGCATGTGACGTGGATTCTGCAGCGAGGCTTTCGCCGGACTGTAGCAGAGTAGCTCTGTGGGTAGTCTGGTAACGGCCCGGCTCTCTGTCTTGTAGATATTTGCGGGACCTTAGGTTTTGGTTTTGAACGGTTTATGGAAATGTTTTTTTTTATACTGGGTCGGATCAGGTCTAAGTGTCCAGCAAGGTTTAGCATCCTATTTCTAACAGTGGCTAACACAGCTCATAGTATGTTAGGGTTCCTAAAAACGAGCAAGATTCTCTGCTCCTTTATACTCCCCCCTCCCCCCCAGGTTAAGTAGTGATGGATTTAGTATCTTGGTATTCAAATGTTTAGCTCTGGTCTGGAGATGGTGATCTCTTTGGTGATGAGGGTTGTGGAGTAGTTTCTATTCAAGACCACATGCGCGTACTTATGTTCTCCTGTTAAGTAGTAGAATCAGCAGTTCCTTAATTCTGAGGATATTATCCTAACAGCTCTGTAGTCCCTAATGACTATGCAGTAAGCCTAATCAATGTATTGCGAACATACATATTATGGTAGTCTCCCCATCATAACAGTTAGTACTAAGTTCTACAATACTGTCCTTTCACTGAGTTTCACAGAGATCCACTATCTGTCTTATGCTTTCTTGAATATAGTTGCAGTCCTCTTCATCATCAGTGCTGGAAGACTATTCCATGTATTCACAAGCCTTTCCTGTAAAGCAGTGGTTCTCAACCACGGTGTCCCCAAGAGATGGGAGGTGTGTAACAAAAAAATTGGTGTAAACAACAAGCCTATGTTTTCTTTCAACCATCATTGCCTACAAGCAGGGAAGACTAACGATCATGAGTTAGGGACCAGTTGCAGGGATTTTAAGAACCTATTTCTGCTTCCCTACTACCCCCAATAATAACTGCTGGCCATAGGTTCTGTTTGCTATATAGTTTCTGAGTAGCATGTTTGCAGGTTTTTGTGTTGCTTCACAGTATTTGGCAGTGGAGGGAGAATTTTAATATATATTTGTTATATGACAAATGAGAACTCTGGGATTCATGTGTTGCAACAGCTTTTTGATACGGGTGAGCAAATTCATATTGACGTTATAATTAAACAATGAAATATTTAGGCGTGCTTTCTTCAGCTGTAACCAGTCAGGTGTGTTGCAACAGAAGAAAGATTGAGAACCTCTGCTGTAAAAGAATGTGACAGCCTTTTGGAAAAGGTGACTAATGTAGTGGATCCAGAATGTTGAGTGTGACTGACTTTTTTTTCATGTCATAGGTCCTTTAGCATTCTGAAAGTTACATGTTTGAACTTCTGTTTTTTTTTTTTTTTTTTTTTACATAGAAGGATGGGGTCTGTTGTATTATGAATAATTTGCACTAATGAAAAAAATTGAGATTTTAATGAATTCTTTTGTTTCTGGTGATTCTAGTTAGAAATAGTTACTTAGTCCCAAGTCCATCCCCTTTCTCTCTCATCTTATTACCCC
This sequence comes from Microcaecilia unicolor, assembly GCF_901765095.1. Lineage (NCBI taxonomy): Eukaryota > Metazoa > Chordata > Amphibia > Gymnophiona > Siphonopidae > Microcaecilia > Microcaecilia unicolor. The sequence goes on along the minus strand of NC_044036.1, from coordinate 156,336,454 downwards.
TCATCTATAGCTTCCTGTCCATTAAAGAAAGGCCTGATACCTTTTGTATTTGTACTTTGGAAGTATTTAAATATCTAATATATTGCCCCCTTCAGAATATATGTGCTTAGATCTTTCTGTTTTTATGTTTTATGATGAAGAATGTAATCCTGTTTTGCAGCAGCCTTTTGGGTTGATTCCAACTGGTTTATATATTTTTATAGATGTGGTATCTAGAATTGCTTACATGGGCTCAAATGAGGTCTTACCAGAGACTTAAACACAACCAGTATCATCTCCTTTTTCTTGTTGGTATTTTTTAGTGCATCTAAGCATCCTTTTGGCTTTCCCTGTTGCCTTATCTAACTGACCACCTTTAAAAGCTTTATATATGGTCACTCGCATGCCCTGGTTAGGAGTGAGGTTAATTTCTGTCATGGTATGTGTAAAACTAACAATCTACTCTATAGGATAACAAACTACAACATATGCAAATACCTTAATAGAATAGTTTGCAAAATGTACCTCATTCACTTCTATAAATCATTCATTAAACAATATGAACCTCAGATCTCCCGATAGTGAACAATACATAAAGTATTCATAAGCCACTATCACTTTTGGGAGTCCATTATCATAGGTTCAATTAGAGGGGGAAAAAAAAAAAGAAATCTGGAGAAAAAAAATACTGGTTAAAAAAAAAAAATCCCCCTCCTTCAAACTAAATAGAATAGGGTGAAAGTACCAAAAATTTAATATCTAAAAAATCCTATATAAAACACCTACAAATGCTAACTTTCATACTGCACTTAGAACAAACTATTAAAACTACCATCTGATGTTAAATGTACTTAACTTAAAGACGTACACAAAGCACAAAAGGGCCCCAGAACTGGAAACAATGATGTCATCTTTAATGGACTGGACCCGACACGGGCCATGTTTTGGCGCACAACAGCGCCTGCATCATGGAGTCAGTATCGATCTCCTTAAGTATATTAAAGGAGAACGGAGTGTCCTTTGTGTGTAAAATTGCCGATTTATCAAGCAGATTACATTGGTGCTTTTAATCGCTTAACTCGTAGTTCAAAAGAACTTTGAACTACGCTGTTGTGCGCCGAACACGGCCCATGTCCGGTCCAGTCCATTAAAGATTACATCATTGTTTCCAGTTCTGGGGCCCTTGTGCTTTTTTGCGTACTACTTTGCTTTGTGTATGTTTGGACCCTCTCTGTTTTTCTCTGTTTTTGATCTTAACTTAAAGACGCCAGCGTTCTCCTGAAATAGTCTGTGGTTTTCAAACTGCCTCTTCTGAGGTTTCTCTGTTACTTTGTTCACAATAATGTAGTGCACTGCCTGTTCAGCAATTTTCTTCAACAAGAGCACCTTGTTTCGCTTATTCCAGTTACTGCATCAGGAAGAATCTTGTAACTTCACAGGATTTCTCACTCGCATTGTCTATGACCAAAATGGCTGTGGGATTCAAAACGCTGAAGTTCTGAATATCTAGTTAGCACTTTGGAGCCTACCAATTCTAAAAGTATAGAGGTAACTTAAAAGGATTTGTTCCATTCAACGTCCTGCAATTCAACCATTTTTAATCTGAATATCCATTGCTGTTCTATTTGCCACAAGTGATACTGTCTTCTGAATACTTTGTATTGTTCCCTTGCGGGAGATTTGAGGTTCATATTATTTATAGGAAGAGTGAATGAGGTACATTTTGCAAACTAACTAAGGGGTCCTTTTACTAAGGTGTGCTGAAAAATGGCCTGCAGTACTGTAGATGTGTGTTTTGGGCACCTGTAAAAATGCCTTTTAAAAATTTTTTGCGGAAAATGGATATGCGGTAAAATGAAAATTGCCACGCATTCATTTTGGGTCTGAGACATTACTGCAAGTCATTGACCTAACGGTAAGGTCTCACATGGTAACTGTCTATGCGCGTAGCTGTCACGCAACCGAAAAGAAAAAAATATTTTTCGGACATGCACCAAAATTGAAATTAGCACAAGGGCCATGTAACCAGGCGGTAACTCCAATTTGGCATGCGTTGGGCGCACATAGGCGCCTATGTGGCTTAGTAAAAGAGCCCCCCCCCCATTTGAAGAGATTACTCCTCCCCCCACCCTGAGTCTCCCACTATATTGTACTGCGTGTATTTTTATATTCTAAATATATGAACCTGAGTTGTTGTTGTTTTCTTTTCATTAAATCCTAGCTGCTAAGCTTTAGATCATTCCTTACATTTTGCTAGATCCTTTCTCGTATTTTCCAGACTTTCCATGATGTCTATCCTGTAGGAATCTTGATATCATCTGCAAACCTTTCCCTATGGCTTTCTTTGCAATATCACTCGAAATGCATGGAAAAAATTGATCTTTGTGACATACCACTAGGTGTTCACTCTGAGGAAAGTGAATGGGATTTGATTTACCGCCTTTCTGTGTTGTGTTTTTTTTTTTTTAAATTAACTACATTCAAAGCGGTTTTCATAGTATATACAGTTACTTATTTGTACCTGGAGCAATGGAGGCTTAAGTGACTTGCCCAGAGTCAAAAGGAGCTGCAGTGGGAATTTAACCCAGTTCCCCAGGATCAAAGTCCGCTGCACTAACCATTAGGCTACTCTTCTCATGTTCAATTTATCATTACTCCTTGTTGCTGCCTCCTTAACCAGTTTCAAACCTAGTCAGATACCTTTGGGCCCACTACAAAGACTCAGTTTTAATCACCTAGGCAGAGCCATGTCGAAGGCCTTGTTAAAATCCAAGTACACCACAGGTAGACCTCTCCCCTGATTGATGTTGTTTATTATTGATACTAGCCGTTAAGCCCGTTAAAACGGGCGAGTTTTTTTAATTTCACCTCCATGTGCAGCAAGTCTGCTCCGTCCCCTGTCCTCCCCCCATGTCCAGCAACCCTCCTCTGTCCTCTTCTCTCACCCCATGTCAAGCCACCGTCCTCTGTTCCCTGCCCTCCCAAAGAGACAGTGAGTGTGAGAGTGAGCAGCTAGTGTGTGTGCTTGTGTGTCTCTGTGTTTGAGTGAGTGAGTGAGAGAGAGTGCTTGTGAGCTGTTAGTACTCCCTGTCTCATTGGAGGTTCAGTGTCTCCTTGTAGTCAGTTGTTGGAGCTGTGTGTCGGTGGAGGTTCAGTGTCTCCTTGTAGTCAGTTGTTGGAGCTGTGTGTCGGTGGAGGTTCAGTGTCTCCTTGTAGTCAGTTGTTGGAGCTGTGTGTCGGTGGAGGTTCAGTGTCTCCTTGTAGTCAGTTGTTGGAGCTGTGTGTCGGTGGAGGTTCAGTGTCTCCTTGTAGTCAGTTGTTGGAGCTGTGTGTCGGTGGAGGTTCAGTGTCTCCTTGTAGTCAGTTGTTGGAGCTGTGTGTCGGTGGAGGTTCAGTGTCTCCTTGTAGTCAGTTGTTGGAGCTGTGTGTCGGTGGAGGTTCAGTGTCTCCTTGTAGTCAGTTGTTGGAGCTGTGTGGCGGTGGAGGTTCAGTGTCTCCTTGTAGTCAGTTGTTGGAGCTGTGTGGCGGTGGAGGTTCAGTGTCTCCTTGTAGTCAGTTGTTGGAGCTGTGTGGCGGTGGAGGTTCAGTGTCTCCTTGTAGTCAGTTGTTGGAGCTGTGTGGAGGTTCAGTGTCTCCTTGTAGTCAGTTGTTGGAGCTGTGTGGCGGTGGAGGTTCAGTGTCTCCTTGTAGTCAGTTGTTGGAGCTGTGTGGCGGTGGAGGTTCAGTGTCTCCTTGAAGTCAGTTGTTGGAGCTGTGTGTCGGTGGAGGTTCAGTGTCTCCTTGAAGTCAGTTGTTGGAGCTGTGTGGCGGTGGAGGTTCAGTGTCTCCTTGTAGTCAGTTGTTGGAGCTGTGTGGCGGTGGAGGTTCAGTGTCTCCTTGTAGTCAGTTGTTGGAGCTGTGTGGCGGTGGAGGTTCAGTGTCTCCTTGTAGTCAGTTGTTAGAGCAGTTTGAAAGGCAGGCTCGTTTTTTCAGTCTTGTGCCGGTCTCCCTCCCCCCATACATGTTGTTGTTGTTGTTCCGCCCCTTCTGCTGACTCCTGCTGTTCAGTGAGCCAAAGGGGCGGGACAGCCATGTCTTTGCTTCATGCTGCAAAGCAGGACTTGTGTGTGTGTGTGCTGCGAGTGAATGTACCTGTTTACCTTTTTCTGTTGGCCCCAGAACGTTTTTTGATCCCTGCTTGGTTTCTGCTGCGGATTTTTTTGTTGCCTCGGCCACTTCGTCATTCCTGCTGTGCCCTTGTACATGGTGGTTCTCTTCTCCATCCTCCCTCCCTCTCCCACCGATGTCCATGCCCCCTCCTTCCCTCCCTTTTGGCTGCATTACGTCCTCCTTCAATTTCCACGCTCCCTCCCCTCCCCTCCCTATTGGCTGCATTACGTCCTCCTTCGATTTCCACGCCCCCTCCTTCCCTCCCTATTTGCTGCATTACATCCTCCTCCGATTTCCACCCCCCTCCTTCCCTATTGGCTGCATTACTTCCTCCTTCATTTTGCACGTCCCCTCCCCTCCCTATTGGCTGCATTACGTCCTCCTCCAATTTCCACGCCCCCTCCTTCCCTCCCTATTGGCTGCATTATGTCCTCCTCCGATTTCCACGCCCCCCTCCTTCCCTATTGGCTGCATTACGTCCTCCTTCATTTTCCACGTCCCCTCCCCTCCCTATTGGCTGCATTACGTCCTCCTCCGATTTCCACCCCCCCCCCCCCGTCCTTCCCTCCCTATTGGCTGCATTATGTCCTCCTTCGATTTCCACGCCCCCTCCCCTCCCTATTGGCTGCATTACGTCCTCCTCCGATTTCCACGCCCCTCCCCTCCCCTCCCTATTGGCTGCATTACGTTCAGTACAGGAACAGGAGCTGCTGGTGGAGGCGGGGTTTGGATTGTTGCTCCTTGAACGTTCGGTCTCTACTGCGCATTTGCGGGTGAGTACGGTCACTCACAATTTATATGTTTGATACTACTATTACTGTATCATAGATAAAAGCGGATTACATGTAAAAATATAAACAAATGAAAAGGAACTATAATAATTGATAAAGAACACATACCAACAAGAGCAAAAAAAAAAAAAAGCTTGTGCAGCGTCATTTTAGAAAAGTCCCAGTAGAAGTTGGACTGACTATAGTTGTTCAGGTTATGTCATCTGCAAGTCTGCTCTATTATCAAAGAACAAGATATCTGCACTGACTTTGTGCTGGGCAGATTTGTGTACAGTTATAACAGAACTGTCACTAAATGCACTAGTGTACAGCGATGTTACATCTGTGCTATGGACCTGGCACAATTTCAGGTCACCCAGGCAAAGAAATTTGATCAAGTTCATCTGTGAGGACCTACCTCGGATCCTGTTGTGCATTGGATTCCACAGACTGCATTCTAATTTAGCAGTGACTCCATCCTTTTACTCACAGCCACCCGCTTCAACTTCTGTGAGGAACCACTTCCTGTTTGTAGTCTTCTGGAACTTCTGCTGACTCCAAGGAAATATTGAAAAGGTCAGACTGCAGAGCCACCAATACCTCTTTAGTTACATCCTGTCATATTGGTTTTTGTCTACTTTTGTATCTAGCGCCTCAAGAAAACATTCTGAATCTGGAGATCTACTTCAGTTCCAATCACGACTACTACTACTACTTATCATTTCTATAGCGCTACTACTACGACTGTGAGCATATTAAGAACTCATCAACTTCTTTTAATGGTTTGGGATTTAATAGGTGCTTGTGTGTGAAAATGGTTCCCTGTCTCTCCGGAGAGCACAGTGGCTGAGTCAGAGAAAGTAAACAGTGAATCTCAAGGGATGTTTTGAAAGTGTTTTACTGCTGTGATGTTGGAGGTGTTTAGAGACAGAATTTTCAAAATATTACACAGCTAAACCAAATTTTGCCTAATTTACTGGATATCAAATAGGTGTATTTGGAGGGGATATAAGTTTTTTTTTGGAGGGGGGGAGAAAAACACATTTTTACCAATGCAATAACAAATGTCAACAGTTACACATAATATATTTGCCAGCTCTTTAGCTGCTCACTTGAGTCTGCAACTGTTCCAAATCAGCAGTTTCATAGGCTTTCTCTTGGTGAAAATAGTTTGAGAACCATAACCTGTATCAGTCAGGACACTCATGTAAATTACCTCCACTTCACTCTCCTCTATCCCTAATAGTCAAGAGCTTTGTCTCGCCCTCATCTCCTGTAGTTTCTCTCTCTCTCTCCTGCCACCATGGCTAGCAGCCTTTGTTGCCCTCATTGATAGTTCTTTCTCTCCTGTTCCCCCATTTCATAAGTTTGTTTCTAATTGCCCCTCTCTCCCATAACTGATGCTTCCACTTCAGATCTCATCCCACAATACAGGACTGCCGAGGATGGGCCGTAAGCCTGCCTAAAGCTGAAGGAGGCACAGGTTACTTGGCAAACTTTAGAGCCTCATCTCGAATTTCTTCCCCAGTCTCCAACATTTCTAATACCAGCCCTATCGAGGTGTGCTAGGACACTGCTTCCTGACATTTGACTACTGGTGGCTGCTGACTTTGCCTCTTTTAACTTGGGTCTGTAGAGCTGACCACCACTCTTTACTCCTGTGTAGCTCCCTTAGAGTTGCTTGAGATGATCTCGTTGGAAGCCATCTTCAGAAATTGATTGGGTCCCAGTGCAGCCGTTGTCACCCTTTAATCATTACTCTGCCACTGGTAGATGAGGATGAAATTGCCTCCCCCTTCTTGGCTGTTTGCTTTACCTAAACTATTAGCTGTGCAAGTTTAATTGCCTCTGTTGTGTTTCTCCTTGTGCATGTGTTTTTTTGTTTTGTTTTGTTTCCATTTTGGTCTTTTATCATTTTGGATAGGTGACTATTTAAGTTCCTAGGCATAAACTAGCATCCTCTACCCAACCTTAATCCTGTTGACTGCTGTTCTTCTTTCCCAACTTCATTTTCGTTCTTAGGACTTTCTTCGCTTAGGGCCTCTTTTACTAAACTGCTCTAGTGATTCCCGTGCGGCAAATGGGGCACAGCATGGGCTGCAGCACATTTGCCGCGTTGGGAATCGCTAGTATGATTTAGTAAAAAGAGGCCCGTAATTTGCATTCTTAGGAAAATATTTCAAAGAGTAAAATCAGACTTTGCAAAAAAATCTAGAGTCCTACAAAATTAATATTCTTTACTTCAACATGTACAAACACATCTCCAAACATTAAGACTGGATTTCACAAATTGCACATATCTTGATGATGTTGGTATCAGAGAGCTTTGTGTCCATTCATTCAATTTCCTTTTGTCTTAACCATTCACAATGGATCACAAAAAAAAAAAATGGAGAAAAACAGTTTAGTGTTTTTTATGGAGAGGAGTAGCCTAGCGGTTAGTGCAGTGGACTTTGATCCTGGGGAACTGAGTTCAATTCCCACTGCAGCTCCTTGTGATTCTGGGCAAGTCACTTAACCCTCTATTGCCCCTGGTACAAAATAAGTACCTGAATATATGTAAACTGCTTTGAATGTAGTTGCAAAAAACCTCAGAAAGGCGGTATATCAAGTCCCATTTCCCTTTCCCTTTCCCTATTTGAAGATTCTGCATGGAATGTTGCTACTAATTGAGATTCTGTTGGCTACTGTTTGAGATTCTACTGTTGAGATTCTACATGGAATGTTATTCCACTAGCTTGTATACACAAACCAGGACTCTTAGCCACCAACTTCAAGAAAGTGCTAGCAAAACAGTTCACACCAGTATAATGTGGCAGATCTATAATTTATATGTATAGAGTACCCTCAGATATAAACCACTGTAACTGCAGTCAATAATGCTGCTAAAAAGTGGCATAGCACTTCTTTCATTGGGTAACTCGGACAATTTTTTGGGGAGAGCAACATATGCTCATTTTTTATGCATCCCAATCACCACAGTGCTATAAAATCACTTGTAACTTTTAAAATAGTATATACTAGGTGAAAACTGTGCACTTATCTTTTGAGTTCTTGCCTCCCAGGCAGAACTATCTGCCTTGTTAAAACATTTATCAGTTGCCTTTCCCTGGAACTGCCCGACTCCGGGGTTTCATCTCTTTCCTCAGGGACAAGGGTTAAGGCTGCATAGATGTTATCTTCCTCCTTCTTTGTTGCTTCTTTTCTTTGTTCAAGCAATCCACAAAACAAGGCAAAGCCTGCTTATCTCTTGTGGCTTATAAGGCATCTATGCAGCCTTAACCCTTGTCCCTGAGGAAAGAGATTGAAACCCTCGGGCAGTTCCAGGGAAAGGCAACTGATAAATGTTTTTAACAAGGCAAGATAGTTCTGCCTGGGAGGCAAGAACTCAAAAGATAAGTGCAGGACGTCAGACTCACAGAAACAGAAGCCTTGCAGATCAGCAACACGGCCACGCTGGAGAATAGGACTTGCTGGCGGGGGGGCAGGGCCAAATCTGCGGGGGCCCATGCTCCTGTGGCCCCACGTAGCTATGCCCCTGGTTTGAAGCAGTGCTGGCAGGTGCATGTCACTGTAATTTCTTGTCTGACCATCTGACTTAAATTTTTGATATCCATTTAAATGTGCTGCCATTCAGTGGAAACTAGTTCAAGTCTTTGGAGCTATGGATGCAGCAGGTGCATTGCCTAGGGAAGGAGTTATCCTACTTGGTGGTTACACCAAGTGGCTGGATGGAGGGCCCATGATTTGGTTTCAAAAAGAGCTCTGTTGTATGGCTTCAACCAAGGGGTATTGCTGTAATACTGGAATAAATTTAATTACAAGGGGATATAAAATAGAGGGAAAAAATTCTTGTTGTAGTTAAATTGTGTTTCTGATTCAGTTGGAAGCCCAAATAAGCAGAGGAATCTGTATGTAGCCTCTGCCCCACCTTCTGATTGGGTCTCTTTTGGAAACTTAGGTGACATTAAACAACTCCTGCTTCTGGGTCATCTGCTGGCAGGGGAGAAGTTGCCTTTCAAGAATCCTAAACTCATGAAATACCTCTGTCACTTCTTAGTAGAACTTAAAAAGGAAAAAAAAAACCCCCACAAGCACTACAAATGAGGTTGTTCCAAAATTAAAATAATTTACTGGTGTAATTTATATATATGGATTATTTGGCAGGTAGTACATTTTTATATCTGATCTAATTCATGCAGAAAATCAAGTCCATAGAATAAAAAAAAAATATTAAATGTGTTAAACTGCTCATCTGAAGGGTTTCTTCACCAATCACCAACCACTCCCTGTGTTCTTGGAGAGGGGCCCCTCCTTGAGTTCTCCCCATCCAGGTTTCTGATGAGCTTATGATGGTGCTTCTTCCTTGGTACAGAAGTTTGAGGGTTTTTTTTTTTCTTTTCACTTTGATTTTTATTACATTTTCAAATACAAATGTGTGAGCAAAAACTACATCAAAAGTCCTCTTTACAACTACAGTAGTACCACTTTATAGCTAATACTGAGACAGTTCCTTATAAGTAACTCGGTATCGCAGTTATATATCTCAACTGAACAGGGGAACACACCACGGTAGGAAAATTGAGTTCTTCTGAAGAAACTACAGATTACCCTGCAGATAGAAGGAAGTTTTACAGTCACTGGCTTGAGACTTCCCTCTTACTCCAAATTGGAATACCATGTTTTTAAACATTTAGGAAAACAACTTCAGTGAACCTGAAGAGTATGGGACAAATTCCTTTTTCACCTTTGAACTCACTGATTCTGTCACTTTACGATTCCAAGATCTGAAAACTCTCGATTCTCAGAGGCCTGGAGCCTCATGCCTTCCGGATATCATCTTAGGAGAGGATGTAAAGTGGGTTCAAGCTCTATAGAAACACATTCTTTGGACAGCTAACTGTGGGGGGGGGGGGGGGGGGGGGGGGGGGGGGGGATAACTGGACCCAACCTTTTTTATGTGATCTAATCAATTCTGTGCAGTAAGGACGTTGATATAACTAGGATTCACTTATACTTTCTGATAGGTTATCTTTTGTTTATTTGTTCTGACCTGAGGAAAGGAACAGTTAGTTCCCAAACATTAGTCTGTGTGGTGAACAGAAAAGGATTACCTTATCTGTTTTGTTAATCTAAAATCAGTCCATTCATTCCAGTGAACTAACATGGCAACTGCGCTACTTTTTATCCACCAGTATAACTAGGAGTACATGTGAGTGTCACAAAACAGGTAAAATCTGTTAGTGCAATACACACATAATTGGTGGTAATTTACATTTCTGCCTGGAAGCAGTTCAGAAACAAGTCAGTCTTGTACTCTTAGGCAGAGATGGGGGGAGGGGGAAGATATTGGGCAGACATCTGTGTCAGAGAAGCAGTGAGCTTCCTTTTCAGCTAACCAATAGCTGTAACAGTTATTAGTACTGTGCACACTTGGCTAAATATTAAGTATTCTGGCTGGATTGGAGCTTAATGGTGGTAGTGTAGCAGTTCTGTTCCTGCAGTCATTGCAAGTGTGTGTTCATTTGTTTTTAGTGCTAAAGTTTTTTTGAATAGTCTACAGCTTCGTACACCGGCAGTATATTTGACTCCTGAAGTAGATGCGTCGAAACATCCTGTGTCGGGTCCTTCTTTTATTTATATCAATAAAGACTGTTGGATTCATATCTCCAGCATTGATTTGTCTTTGGTCAGCCTCTACTTTTGCCTGCTGTGATTCGTCATCGTAGAGGATTTCCCTGTTCTGTACTTTGGTAGTGCAGCAAATCAGGTCTTTGCTATCGTGTGCATTATCCTCTGTGATAGATGGCAGGCAGCTGAAGAACGCATGGATACCAAGGCTTACAGTGAGGGCAACACTGTTGTATTGTTTAACGTCTTTGTAGCTGATACGGCTGTGAAGGCTCCAGGACAGTGTTCAAAGCACTAAGAGTACTAGGTCAAAGTTCTTAAGTAAAAGTAAAAATGCATATTTTAATACTAGTAAAGTACAGTGAAGAACACATTGAAAAAAAATTAAGTTAAAGTAATTGCCTAATATAATGCTTCTTGAGTGAAAGTAAAAGTACCACAACTACATTGAATGCAACAATTGTTAACATTTTTATCCCAACAACTTATTGTTCTACAATTCAATCCACTTTGCTTTTAGTTAAACTAAAGTTTTGAAAATGACCATCGCTTTTGTGAGTGTGAGTCATTAATCCGCACAGCTAAAAGATTCAACAGCTACACTAGCAGAAAGTGGATTGTTCAGTCTGATTAAAAGTTCCTTCAAATTAGGTCAGGTTACAATATTACTGTTGTCTTCTGACTGGATCTGCAGGTTTTAATTGAGGGAATGTCTGAAACACTTGACTTTTCTATATAGCAAAGAGTATTTTATCACTATTATTGTCATTATTAACATTAGAAGTGGTGCTGTCTAATTCATCACTTGCATCTTCATCTTTATCTCATCATGCTGTCCAGTGTAGAGAAGGCTTTCACAAAGATGGAAACATTGAGGCATATTTTCAAAGCACTTAGCCTTCCAAAGTTCCATAAGTTTCTCTGGAACTTTGGAAGGCTAAGTGCTTTGAAAATATGCCTAATCGTGTCCTAACAATTTTTTTGTCTGATGACAAACTGTTTGAATATCTTCAAGAACTGATGCAAGAACATCAAATGTGTGGGAACCTTTCAGTCTTAAGGACAAACAAGCAAATGTTTTCTCTAAAGATTCTTAACAATCCAGTAGACAGTCACCCCAATGTAAAATTTCTCGTGGGATGACCAGCAGTCTGTTGTGGTAGAGACATATGTCTGTTCACCAATAATTGCTACTAGCTTCAGCTTCATATTTGGTTTAAAAGGACCCAGCACATCACTGTTCAGTTTGGCTGAAGACCAGTAACCAGTTCAACATATAAAAACAATTCCACTTTTTAAAGGTTATATTCACCAAACAGTAAAACTTAAGATGTGATGAGGTTTGTAATAACAAAATCCTGCTCCCAGTTAAGATGTTTCATTTGGTTTACTGAGGAATAGTTATTTACATCTCCCTTCCATTTTTAATTGTAACTACAAGCATCAGATGTAACTGAGTAAAAGTAGTAAAAATTGGCAAAATTATTACTTCAGTAAAAGTAACAAATGTTATCCTGTACTTCTTTACAAGTAAAAGTAACAAAACTTTTGCATGGTAACTAGTTCCATTTACATAGTTTCTATGCAACACTGTTCAAGGCATGTACATAGCCACAAACCATGAGCAGTTCTTTTTCTTCACACACACTGAGTGCTTGGGTAAAGCCCCAGGGAAACAAATCCAGAGAGCTTTGCAGTAACCCTGATGGTTTGGTTCTGGTATCGTAGGCATATGAGATTTTTACCAAATGAAAGTCTTCATCATTTACCTCTTTCATATTTTTTCCGAGGTACCCATCTGTTTACCTGACACACTTTGGACCACATTTGTCAACAAATGTTCAGAACAGCCACATAATGGCTCAGAATTCTGAAGCCCTTTTCTTAACTGGAAAATGGTCTTAAAAATTGGCGCCAACACATTCTAGAACGTTGAAGCATGCAAAACCCAGTCTTGATGGAAATACTTTGCTTCCCTTTTGTGACTCGAGATGGCTTAAATGCAAAAAGGAGTAGGGATGGACGATGACCCTTCATAAATGAACCTGGATGCCAAGAGTAGAGTCTCTTTAAAATATGTATTGTGAAAGCACCACACACGTTCTCTGAAGAGATGTTTCACACTTGATCTACCCTGCACTGAATAGATCCAATTTCACATCCACAAGAAACTATGATTGAACATACTCCCCTTTTACTTACCCAGCTTGTATTCCATTGGTTTTGTTCTGTCTTTTGCAGTGGGAACAGGTGCTGAACTGAGCATGCATCGAGTAACCTGCAATTCTAGTTGTGGGCCCAAAAATCGTATGCCAGAACAGATGGACAATGGAGACTGGGGTTATATGGTAAGTGGTTCGGTGCAAATGTGTATAGTACAGCAGTTCCTTAGATCTGCCTTTAGTAAAATCAAATCAAACAACAAAAACGATTGTTTAAATGCAAAGTTAACTATAGGAAAAAATGCACTGCAAATATGTTTTTCATTGTACACTTAAAATAGCTTTGTAGTGCTGTAATTTCCTTTAGTATTAAAGTAGTGTAGATACTGCCATGCAAAAGATCCCCAATTCAGTCCCTTTTGCTCCCCTCCAGGGTAGAGTTAACCAACAGATTATTGCATGCTAATAATATATGTTGTTAGTAACTAGATCCCATTGCATAAGATGGGACCTGTTATGTTAAATGTGCGCTAATGCATTAGTGGAATTAATGGGGGATGCTGTGGAGGCAGCATTTTTTTGGTGGTAGTCATGGTACTTAATAGTGACACCTAGTAGTTGAGAGTCTGGACCCATAATAATTGCAGGCTACCAAAAGGAGCTCTGGTGCTTGACTGCTGGCCCAGGAGCAGGACTGTGTTAAGCAAGAACAAAATTACCTGAACTACCTGGATATATCAGTTTGATTTTGATGCAACATATAAAGTAAAAAATCTTTTCTGATGGCCTCCATTTTTAGCATAATTATTGGATTGGCTTCTTTTGAATTTTGTCACTTCATTGCATGTTGCAACAGATTTAATTCTTCAGTAAATTCAGCTTCCAACTTCTGTATACTGATAGTGCCATGATGCCTACAATTGCACCCTTCTTACCATCAGCTGCACCATTCTGCACTAATGGGTATTATCCCTTCCTACCAGCAGGTGGTGGTAGAGAAAACTGAATTCTGCCAGTGACATTGTTCCAGGGAGCACCACTGCTTATGCTGGCAATCTAGTATTTGGTAGCATGCTGACAGTGCTCCTTTTTTTTGCCTAACTCATGCTCTGCTGGCTGTGGCCGCTTAATGGCCAGTCTCGGGGTTGTATCTGGTTGAGCTCAGTTCTTGGTGTCACTGTGCGAGGCTTTGGTTTGGTCCTGTGTGGCCTTGCCTGAGGGGTGTGGGTCCCCATGACCAAACCATGTGTTTTGTTTACAATCTGAATTAGCTGCTGCCAGCCGCCATCACCAAAAAAACTCTTCTATGTTGTATACCACAAGACTAGCACTAGAGGTTGGTAATGCAGTGAGAGCTGTGCCTGCAGATAAGAGTTCCTGTTGCTTTTTTTGGTGATGGCATGCTTGGTGGAGGAGAGAGGCTGCTGGTTTCTTTGGTATGGTACATTAAGGACTTAAATTTATTTTGTCTCTTTCCATAGACACAAAATAGAAAACTATTAGTAAATCAGGCCCTTAAGGAGCTGGAACAGACATTGGAGGGCACATATCATGCTTAAACCTTGGGTGTAAATAGAATCTGGTGGCTCTTTTACTGTCATTTCTGCTATAAAAATAGTAATATTTCAAAATTTTCTCATGTGATCTGTGTTTGTTGATTTTAGATCACTGCCCCAGTTACACTGAATGTGGGTGGACACTTGTACACAACATCCCTCTCCACTTTGACACGATACCCAGACTCGATGCTGGGGGCCATGTTCAGGGGAGACTTTCCTACAGCCAGGGACTCCCAGGGCAACTATTTTATAGATCGAGATGGACCACTTTTCCGCTACGTTCTGAATTTTTTAAGGACGTCTGAATTGACTCTGCCTGTTGATTTTAAGGAATTTGATCTGCTTCGAAAAGAAGCAGACTTTTATCAAATTGAACCCTTGATCCAGTGCCTCAATGACCCTAAGCCTTTGTACCCCATGGACACCTTTGAAGAAGTGGTGGAGCTGTCTAGCACAAGGAAGCTATCAAAATACTCTAACCCCGTAGCAGTGATCATAACACAGCTCACCATCACTACCAAGGTCCATGCGTTGCTGGAAGGCATTGCAAACTATTTCACTAAATGGAATAAGCATATGATGGACACCAGGGACTGTCAGGTTTCCTTTACCTTTGGGCCGTGTGATTACCATCAGGAAGTCTCCCTGCGTGTCCATCTGATGGAGTACATCACAAAGCAAGGGTTTACGATCAGAAACACCAGAGTACATCACATGAGTGAGAGAGCCAACGAGAACACAGTGGAACATAACTGGACCTTTTGTAGACTGGCACGAAAGACAGAGGACTGAAGACTGAGGTACTGGCATTTAAGAGTCTCAGTACTATTTGCCTTACCAAAACCAGATGTAGGTTGCTGGACTGCTGTGCGGTGGGGGTTGTTCTGTTTATTAGATGCAGTCGGCTGAGTGCTTTATCATATTCCTTATTTACTTATGTAAAGTATGCATGTGCCTGTTCAGGCTGTTAAGACTTTTTTTAATTAAAAAAAATAACTTATACTTTCCATCTTGTATAGAAAAGATAATCACTTCTGCATTAATAACCTGTAACGCAACAGACATTAAATGCCTGATATTGAATCTGGAAGAATGAGTTGCCATGCACTGGGACTGAATAGCATTGTCAACCTGACCTTTTTATTTTGAAACTGAAAATATTGTACTATAAACAAATCTTAAAGCACTTCTTTATTAAAAACTTTTAAAGTTCTGACAACTTTCAATGTGCAAGTCAAACAAATGAAGCTAGTCATGACGGTGTTTGGACTCTTGTTCTGATCATAAAGTCCCTTAAGTATAAAATATTGTAGCGCCTGTTTAAAAGATCCTAATAAATCATTACTGAAACAGTTTGTAATCTTGCTGATATGTGACATGGTTTGAGTTCTTCCTTGCAGATGGTGATGGCAGCAGTGTTGTGTGTTTTCCTAGTGAAGGAGCATTATGTTAGATCGTCATCACTGTTCTAAACATATTGCCATCTATACAAAGTCAGGGACAATTGTGTATGAGCCACCCACTCTGGTATTTCTTTTAAAGTGCTTCATTGCTTTATTTTGGTTTTCTGTTCAGAGCTGCACTCTGCTCATTGTTGATTCTTTCATAAAATTTAATGTTCAATAAACATGACCAGAAAGTTTAGGTATAGTGGAACACTTTCTTGGGGGTTAGTGTTTACAGTGTGTAGGTTGTGATGTACCACCTCCCAACAGGAGGAGGTCACTGAGGTAAAAAATAAAAAAACACAACAAGAAATAAATCCACACTACAAGGCAATTTGAACTCCTCAGGGTTAGTCTTTAGAACTACCTTTTAATTCAGGATGACATAAAAGCATTACAACTTCAAAAGGAATAAACCCCCAGCTTGCTGACTACCTATATCCTTTTTGCAATATGTATTCATTCAGTTTCATTTGCTAGATATTGTCCTAAAAAACAAATCCAGCCAAGGGCAAGGGGAGCTTTATACAAATAAGCTTATTTATGGTAGTTCCTATTACTGCTTGGCAAATAATTGTCCTTCTTTTGCTTTACCTTTAATGCATCTTCTGCTCAAATCTTTATCCAGGCAACAGACTATGGTTCAGTCTTTAGGCATGAGGGAGAGTCCACCCCCCCCCCCCCAAAAAAAAAAAAAAAAAATTCTCTGTTCCTTAAACAGCCTTATTTCAACAAAACTACCTAGCACCCAAAAATATCTGTTAGGTTTTCTGTTTTGCCCCTCTAAGAAGCCTAGGGCTCACAGCTAGCAGATTCCACACATAATCACTCATAATGGAGAGGCCCTGAACTCCATTATGCCGCTTCCCCACATCTGCCAGCAAAACAAACAAAAAACCCTTTAGTCACAGGGCAGCTGCTGGATTAAACTCCATGGGCTCTTCCTCGACTTCAGCTGGAGCATTGTAGTTTTCCACTTCCATGGAGAGCCTGTTCCTTCTCCCAGTCCCAGGTGGTAGGAGTTCTAAAACCCTCCCCCTTCTCAGGAAGTTCCCTCCTCATTGGTCTGTCTAACCATGATTTTTCCTGAACTTTTTTTCCTTTGGGTGCATAGCAACCATTCATTAAGATCTGGGGTGCCCTCTGTTGGCTGCAAGCTTATCTGCAACTGGTTTTCTTGGTCTATCTTTAGTCCAGAGAGTAGTAGGAGGGTATTGAGGTTGAGATAGCAGTGCCCTTACAAAATCTCTTTCCCCCATCTGCAGAAGATGCATGAGATTTAAAAAAACACTGACATGCAAAAGGTCTTTTGCATCTAATTTTGAAGATAGTCTTTGACTGCTAAGGATGGCTCAGCTTGCAGTCATGGTTGAGACTTGAGAAGGAAGTAGATACTGTACTTGGTACACGCTGATCTCCAGAGGATAGAAGAGTGCTTTAGCACCTTATGTTTCTATAACCCAGGGTCAGCCTAAAGTAGTCTTTTTCGTACTTGAAGGCACTGGTCTAGTAGCTTGGTTTTAGAAAACTTTTAATTTGCAAAACTCTTACAATATTCTTAACCATTCAAAACTGTAGCACCAAGATTTGCTTGAATGAGTTACAACCACTCTACAAAGAGCTAAGGAGAACCTAATTCTTTGTGTAACTAGCGATTACGTATCCAAACCCTTTACCCAGTCAAGGAATTGTTTTACTGGACCGTGATGAAAATTGAAAACTAGCAGTTCAGTTAGCACTGATAACCCATTTAGAATAATGTTCTGTTTTCTTTGCAAAGCTACTGTATTTTGTACCATTGTAGCAGTAATCCTTCCAAGAATTTGATAAGGATGTTTTGTTTGAAACAATATTGACTGCAGTTGCTACTAGTGTGCATTCCCCACCCCAGGGTGCACGAGTGATTCCTATTATTAATAATGCACCCTCTTTCTTTCCTGATAGGTGTACTTAACAATAGTTGTTGGAAATGAAAATTCCAAATGAAAATAACACTTTTCTGGCAGCCCATCCTTAGTTTTTGTTCTGCCATTCTGATGGTAGTATGCATTGTAGGGTAACTTGCAACACAATGAAGATAATGTTAACATTCATCAGACTCTATTGGCATAGATACCAGTAATTTGGCAGTTATAAGGTAAGGGTTCTTATTTTAAAGTAATATGACCTAGGCCCGCCAACTCACATTGGATAGGCTAGACTGTGCCCAAAAAGTGGCTGAAGTCTCCTGTATCAGTTTGAAAGAGTGAGCTGTATACTCCCAGTTCTTGCTCTTCAACCACCCAAGCCCTGTTTACACAGTCTTTATACACAAACTGTAAAAGTGGATTATGTGTGTGATCTTAATCAGTGCATAGTGTTCATCCCCTGTTTGAAAATCAGTGCTAAGGGAAGGTAACGTGCTTTTTTTCTTGACACATGCCATGGATAGAAAGTTATTTGCACCTACATTTTGAGCAGATAGAATGCATGTCTACAGATCTGAAGAAGTTATCTATGCGCCTACTCTTCCACCCTTGACATTAAACACTTCTTTCAATGAGGCTAAATTGGGTTCTCAACCCAATCCTTTGGACTCGCAGCTCCAGTCAGGTTTTCAGGATACCCAAAATGAATAGGCATGAGAACTTGCACACACATTGTATACAAATATCTCTCATGCCTATTCAGTATGGCTATAACTAGATAGGCTGGTGTGCCCTAAGGACTGGGTTGAGAACATATGAGCTAAACCGTTCTGTATTATGGAACAAATTCTCTGAGGACAAGCAGGCATGATTCTCACACGTGGGTGATGTTATCCAAAGAGCCCAGTGTGGACAATGCCATAATACACTGTTCCTTTAAAACTTTGAGGCAATGCTCCCACTGCGCATGTGTTGGGTGCCTTCCTGCTCGACACTTGCAAGCAGGCCCAGTGGTTTAGTGTTTTTCCGTACATCCTTTCCTGACTTTTGTCTGTGAGATCGCCCAAGCCATACCTTTCATATTGGAGATGGAGGAAGAACCTCATTCAGAGCTTCCTGAGGGCATTGCTGTTCGCCTTCATACAATCATGAGAAATAATCTGATCAAAAACTGGGAAGCTACACTAACAGTTCAAGTTGCTCCAAAGAAAATTGATACAATGTACAGGACACAGAAACGCACTGGGTTTGAAAAATAAAATGCAGTTATCCCATTATTCCTTTGTTGTAGGATCTACTTTTGAAGTGCACTCGCAGTGCGAGATCTCATGCTTCTGCTCCTCTACACAGAGAAGCTAGAACATCAGCCTGACTTTTTTTTGGCAGAACATTTACCAACCACATATTAAAGTTTATAATCTATTCCACAATTTACGTGAAGTCTCTAATACAGAGTACTTTCTCCTAAAAAGGCCGAGTTCCTCAAACTCCACAGGAAACTTCTAGATTGTCGTAAATACCTAGCAAGACAGACCTTTGATGTCTCTTCTTGCATTTCTGTCTTGAGAGTAGCACTGCATCTTTCCTGGCTCAAGCTTTTCCAACCTCTAATTTGCTGTCCAGGAGTGTTGAGCAGTGGGCCCATGTTGTGGAGACAACTTATTCGGTGAGAAGGCTGAGGAAGTAGCTAACCTAATCAAAAAGCATACAGGTACTCTAGCAAGGCTACAGCCTTCTGCTGCCTTTTGTGTAAGGATTCTGGCCCTCTAACTGTACATCTAAGTGTTGTTATACTCCCACTGCACCTCAAAGGACTACTCCCCAAAACTTACATCCACAGCGTGGGGACAGAAGTCCTAAACCCCTTCTCAGTTTAAAAAAACCACCCAGTTCTTGACTCCATCCTAGACAGCACTGCCATCATCCAGTTGCCCATGCCAAGCAACCTACCAGTAATAAGCAGACTGATGCTCTTTCAACAGAGGTGGCTGCACATAAGCTCTGACCATCAGGTATGTTATCATCCATCATGACTGGGGGGGGGGGGGGGGGGGGAGAAGACCTCCTGCCCATCCATCAAGAATCTTGTTTCAACTCCCTCCAAATGATAGTACTTCAAGAGGAGCTCTCCTACTACTTCAGCAGAATTTAATAGAGCTAGCCCATCGGCCAGAGAGGGGTTGATGGTTTTACTCTAGATACTTTCTCATACCAAAAAAAGGGGGGGGGGGGGGGGGTTATGACCAATTCTCAGTCTGCACAATTTAAACAAATTTCTATTCAAAAGAAAAGTTTCATATGGTTTCCCTGGGATCATTTCTTCCCATGATCCAACTGAACGAGTGGCTTTGCTCTATGGATCTGAAAACACAGAAAGTTCCTGTACTTCCACTCTGAGACTCTGATTTATTAGTACAAAGTCTTGCTGTTTGGTTTCCGTTCCTTGAGTCTTCACAAAATGCTTCACTGGTAGCTCCAATACTCCGCAAGTGGGACATACGTGGCTTCCTCTATCTCGACAACTGGTTCATCAAGGTAGCCTCCTGAGAGCCGCCACAGACCTCAGTTCTATCTTACAACTGCTTGGTTTTGTGAAAAATTGCCCAAAATCACAACTTCAGCCAGTTCAGACCTTACAGTTCATTGGGGCTCTCAGGGTTGAGCCTTCCTTCATCAGCCACATGGCTTCAACAGTCCATCTAAAACTATAGGCTATGCTCCACTTCTGAATACCTCAGTGGATGCTCTCCATTTGGTGATATCAACTTAGCCTATATTAGAGTTACTCCACTGCTATGCCACTCTACAGTGGCAGATGGTTCCCCAAAATCTCATCAGAGGACTTCCGTTTTGGCCCCCATTCCACATCATGGATGCCTCTATGGTAGGTTGGGGTGCTCATCTCGATGGTCTCCATACACAGGGTTCTTGGTCACTATAGGAAAAAAAATCACCATATTAATCTCCCAGAACTGTGAGTGGTCTAAAACTTTCCAAGCCTGCATTCTCGATCAGATAATTTTTATTTGCACAAACAGGTTGCAATGAGCAAATGAGGAGGAATAGGTTCTTACCACCTCTGTCAACAAGCAATCCAGACATAGACTTGGGCAGCTTCTCAAACATCTCTATAAGAGCAGTTTATCTAGCCAGCAAACAATGCTGTGGCAGACAAACTGAACAGAGTCCCTCAGCATGCCTGTAGCTCTTCAAATATTCCAGCAGTTGGGGACCCCAGCAATAGACCTCAGAACAACAAGCTTCCCCTGCTTTTGTTTCACAATCTATGCTCCCAACCGTGTAGCCCCAGATGCCTTCCTACTCCATTGGGAAACAGATTTTCTCTACACTTTTTCCCTCACTGCCTTTCATTTGGAAAACTCTTCTAAAACCACAATGAGACCAAGGGACTATGATCTTAATTGCTCCCTACTGGCCATGTCAAATTTGGTTCCCTCTTTTCCTAGAATTATCGTCCAAGGAGCCATTGAGGTTAGATCTTTTTCCAACCCTAATAACACAGAACAACAGGTGCCTCCTTCATCCAGACCCTCGCTCTCTAGCCCTGACGGTTTAGTTTTTGATTACAGACTTACATACCTTAAACCTCCCAGATGGCGTCTCTAGAATACTCCTGGCTTCTAGGAAATCTTCTACACAAATATGTTACTGTTTCAAGTTGAGAAAATTTTCCAGTGGTGTGGGATCTCAATGTCATCCTCACAGTTCTCATGAAACTTCCATTTGAACCACTTCATTCCTGTTCGCTGAAGTCCTCGTGTATATTGTTCTTAATAGCACTTATTTCTCCCAGAAGAGTAAGCGAACTTCAAGCCCTTGTAGCAGAACCATCTTACAGCAGGTTCTACCATGTTAGAGTTGTTCTCCAAACTCGCCCCAAATTCATCCCTAAAATGATATCAGAGTTCCACCTCAGTCCATTGTACTGCCTGTCTTTTCCCCTAAGCCACACTCTCTTATTCTAGAGAAGCAGCACTGCATACCTTAGACGTGTTTCCCCAAATCCAGTCATGGAGTACCCCTTGCCAGTCAGGTTTTCAGGGTATACACAATAAGTATTCATGAACTTGATTTACATATACTGCTGCCATTATATGCAAATCTTTCATGCATATTTATTGTGGATATCCTGAAAACCTGACTGGCAAGGGGGGGGGGGGGTACTCCTGGACCAGACTTGGGAAACACTGCCTTAGACTTCGTGTGCTCTACAGTACTATCCGGAGCATACAAAACCTCATAGGAAGTCCTCTCAGCTTTTTGTACCCTTCGACCCTAACAGAGTAGGAATTCCCATCACCAAACATACAATCTCTCAATTTGGCTGGCTGACTATCCTGCTTATAATCGAACGAGAAAAACGCCCAAGTTCCCACCTAAATCGGGAGATGGACGTTTATCTCACAAAAACGAATAAAGCGGTATAATCGAAAGCCGATTTTTGGACGTTTTCAACTGCACTCCGTCGCGGATGCGGACAAAGTTGATGGAGGCGTGTCAGAGGTGTGGCGAAGGCGGAACTGGGGCGTGGTTATCTGCCGAACAAAGATGGGCGCATTTCACCGATAATGGGAAAAAAGTATGTGTTTTTAGCTAGAATTTAGGACACTTTTCCTGGACCCTGTTTTTTCACGAATAAGGCCCCAAAAAGTGCCCTAAATGACCAGATGACCACTGGAGGGAATCGGGGATGACCTCCCGACTCCCCCAGTGGTCACTAACCCCCTCCCACCACAAAAAAATGATGTTTCACAACTTTTTATTTTCACCCTCAAATGTCATACCCAGCTCCCTGGCAGCAGTATGCAGGTAACTGGAGGAGTTGTTAGGGGGTGCAGTGGACTTCAGGCAGGTGGACCCAGGCCCATCCCCCCTACCTGTTACAATTGTGCTGCTTAATGCTTATTAGTCGTCCAACCCCCCCCAAACCCACTGTACCCACATGTAGGTGCCCCCCTTCACCCCTTAGGGCTATAGTAATGGTGTAGACTTGTGGGCAGTGGGTTTTGAGGGGGATTTAGGGGGCTCAACACACAAGGGAAGGGTGCCATGCACCTGGGAGCTCTTTTACCTGTTTTTTTGGTTTTGTAAAAGTGCCCCCTAGGGTGCCCGGTTGATGTCCTGGCATGTGTGGGGGACCAGTGCACTACGAATCCTGGCCCCTCCCACGAATAAATGTCTTGGATTTATTCGTTTTTGAGCTGGGCGCTTTCATTTTCCATTATCGCTGAAAAACAAAAACGCCCAGCTCACACATTGTTGAATAAAACATGGGCGTCTATTTTTTCCCAAAATACGGTTCGGTCCACCCCTTCACGGACCCGTTCTCGGAGATAAACGCCCATGGAGATAGGCGTTTTCGTTCAATTATGCCCCTCCACATCTCCTACGCATATGATCAGGTTGGGCTGACGCTTCATGGCAGCTTCGGTAGCCCATTTCCGCTCTGCCACCATTGAAAGTTTCAAGGCACCTTCACTACTCACTACTGTCTGACACTTCATTCTAGGCAGGATAGCTGGTTTGGACCAGTCCTGCAAAATCTTTTTACTATTTGAATGTCAACTCGGCCCTCTGGCCCTTTTTTTTCTGCCAGGCTCACTTTCTCCTTAGTCTCCAAAATTATTATTATTTTTGTAAGCCTGGCCCCCAGTGAGTCCCATATGTTAGAATATCATGCCTGCTTGTCCTCGGAGAAACTTGTGGGCTAGCTGTGTCCATCAATCAGCAGGTGCAGATAGATTACTGAAAACTGAGCTGAGACATATCTATATTGGCATCCACTCCAGTCCCTCTTTATTTTCTATCTCCAGCAAGTGGTTCCAGAGTGGAACCTTAATTTAGTCCTTCAGAAGCCTTTTGAGCCATTCTGGAAGGCTGCCTTGAAAGATCTTACACTAAAGACAGCATTCTTGATGCCTGTTGCATCGGCACCTAGGGTTTTGGAGATTCAAGCTCTTGTCGGGATCCTTTTCTTTTTGGAGGTGGGAGGGGGGGGGGGGGCAACTCCATGCCCACAGTTCCTTTTCTTCCAAAAATGGCATCTCAATCAAGCTGTGGAGCTTCTGTCCTTTTGCAGAGAGGACAAATAGACACTGTGTTCTTCCTTGAAGCTTCTTGATGTGCGTACGAGTCCTCATTGGGTATCTGGAGGTCACTAATAACTTTCGCAACTCGGACAGAGGCTTGGCCTCATGGCTTCCAAGCTGCCAATTGCTGGATGGTTGAAGGAGACTATCATCGCAGCTTATTTGCTTACACAGAAGCAGGCTCCTCAGCCCTTGTGGGCTCATTCTATGAGGTGTACAGCAGCATCCTGGGTGAACACTACCTTACTGTCTCCAACGAATATTTGGAAGGCGGTATGTGGTCGATGCTTCATACTTTGCCAAGCACTACAGCCATTGGAGCCGACTCTGTGGGTGCTTGAGCACCCCCAATATTGAGAAAATTCCTTGTATGTGTCCAGGGAGGGGTTATTTCCATTGGGCTTAGCACCCCCAATAATTTTGAAAAGTTGGCTCCTATGACTACAGCATGTATGTTGTGGCGCCCTTGGAAGCCAGTTTTGAGGCTTCGGTCCTCAGAATGATGATGGCGGTGCCAGAACCCCACTCACTCTAGGGATTGCTTTTGAACATCTCACAGGTTCTAGAATAGTGGGAAGCTGCTTAAGGGAAGGAGAAATTAGGTCTTAGAATTTTTCTTCCCATTAGTCCTTCCCACTATTCCAGAGGCCCACCCAAGGTTTCTGAGATGTTTAGTTAGTGCGAGGGAATGGGTCAAATAATGACTGTCGCTTTGCATGGTACTTCGTGCATCTCTCTTCTCTTCAAGCTCTCCAGTGATGAGAGAGGTCCACACATGTTTGCTTGTCTGGTTAGTGTTAGGTTATTAAGCTGTTTAAGGTTGCTGTGTTTATTCTGAGTTTCTCCTTACTGCTTGCCTATGTAAATACCAAGGAGCTGGAGTGGATGCTAAGAAATGTCTCAGCTCAGTTTTCTATGTCCACCTACTGGTTGCGGGACACAACTGTCCCATAGGTTCTGGAATAGTGGGAAGCACTAACAGAAAGAAATTTATCAGGTGCGAGACCTAATTTCTCCTTAACTGTATTGAAGTCCGTTTATAGCCAGCTGATAAGCTTGGATAAAACATTCTTGACAATTTGTCCTCTATGGGGCCAGGTATTCTATTTATAGTTTCCTCTTCGTGTATTCTCAAATAACATCAAAGCTTTGATAAAGCACTGTGAAAAAGAGGCTTCATGTAATTCTCATAGGCAGAGTTCACCTGTAAAGAAAAAAAGCAAAACATTTCTAAGGTTGCAAGGATTAACTTTGGTGCAAAACTAGCTTTTAAATAGTTCCATCTATAAACATTTTGACATTACAGCACCAACTAGCACAGTTTAAAGGAAATGCTCCATAGCCCTCAGTGTTGTGGATAAGCATCCTAGGCAAATACATCTCTGTACATTCCACCAGCAGTCTGCTCAGCTGAAGCAGGTGTATTTCTACCTGCAGTAATAAGGACTGATAGCCTGTACTATAGTAAGCTGCCCTCTGCCATAGGTGTGGCATGTGTGTCTTCACCTTAGAGAAGATCCTCCAAGCCCGGCCCCAATGTGCCTTAACCTTGTAAGCTAAAAGACCTAAAATTACAGCATATTTTTAGCATAGGTGTTAATGATGAGGTCTGTTACTCATGGGTTAAGTTAATGATAGGTATAATATGCAAGTACAATGAAAACATGTGCACAGTACATAAGCATTGCCATGCTGGGACAGACCAAGGGTCCGTCGAGCCCAGCACCCTGTCACCGACAGTGGCCAAAAGAAAAAGCAATTTGTCCCGACCATCCTAGAAATACTGTATTCCCTTGTCCATTCAATAACATTCTATGGCTTTTTCCTCCAGGAAGCCGTCCAACCCTTTTTTGAAGTCCGCTGTTAACTGCCTTAACTACCTTTTCCGGCAGCGAATTCCAGAGTTTAACTACGCGTTGAGTGCTGAAATTGGTCCCCCACCTACTCCTCCTTCCTCTTAAATCAAATTTAAACTACCACACCACTTGACAAGATTTACCCTGTTACTGTTCGTGTCTTTCCGAAATTGTCTAATGCATTAACTTGTTTATTGTGTAATAGTTTCTTTAAAACTTTATTATGTAACTGTTTCCTATTGTATGTAATTTGGTCTTGTGTCAAGAGCCTGTTGCTCAAAATATTGTTTGTTCTCCGCCTAGAGTTTAACAGTTAAGCGGATTATGAATGCCAAAATTAAATTAAAAGTGCCCTATGTCAGTTGTTCTCAACCCAGTCCTTGGGGTACGCCTAGCCAGTTGGTTTTCAGGATATCCACAATGAATACATGTAGGCTGATCTGCATACAAAGGAGGGGAGGCAGTATATGCAAATCAATCCATGCATATTAATTGTGGATATCTTGAAAACTTGACTGGCTAGGCGTGCCCCAAGGACTGGGTTGAAAACCGTTGCTTTATCGGTAAGGTGATATATCCTTATCTTGCCATGCCTCTCTGTCTGCTTGCGGTTCAATGTTCAAAATGGCTGAAGATGAAGGCCTGGTGCTGAATACTAGGCATATAGAAAGGAAGACTACTTTCCTTATGGCTTAATCTGTGGAACTTCAGGCAACCTTTACTGTCATATTGGGGATGGGGGGGGGGATTATTTTTTTTTAAGAGGTAGCTGATGGGAAGGCTGAAGACATGGCCTCCCTCCAGTCATATCAGGGCTCGCGCTTTAGCCAGCACATTCACTAAATCCTGTGTTAAAAAAATGTTAAATATTTGTATATGCTTGTTAACAGGGTTGGTGCATATGTTCATTTTAATCCAAGTTTAATAGGGGAGGTCTGTGGCTAAAGCGAGGGTTTCAGTTTACATTCCTAGCAGTAGAGCTAAGAAGGATCTGGACTGGGGCATAAGAAAAAAAAAAAAGAAATGATGAGGCTGGGTTTGTTAGCTGTTTTTAGTTCCTGCTTAGTTTGCAAGGTAAGGTGTGAGACCTTTTACTGCAAATAAGGTGACAGCCCAATATGGTCTGTGCTATTATTCAAAGGCAGGGCTGCTTTCCAGCAAACAGTTAATTAAATTTTAAGTTCCAGATGGAACAGAGTCTACAGTTTTCTGCACTTGTAGCTGGTGCTGCTACAGCCTGCTTGGATTTAGTATAAGAGACAGGCTGATGCAGCAAGAACTGTGGATATTTCAAACGAGCAATGAACCACATCCCTTTTGCACTGACTGGTAATTAAACTATAAAACGCATGCTGTAAAAAGGTAGGGAACTGCATTTTTCAAAAAGTGTGTCGAAGGCAATTGTGGCAGAGGTGAGGTCTGTGCAACAATAATTATTATTCATCTCTGAGATTTTTAATTTGACAGTATCAACAACATGGCCAGCATGCAAGCTAGTGGCTGGAGCAGGCTGAAAACTGCAGTCTGTAGTAAAACAAATGGAACTATCCTCTGCAGACGGTGTTCCGGACAATTACACATCCGAATAATCAAACTTTTCTAAGGAAAATGCAATCAGAGCATGAAATATTGAACATCAGTTTTTATAGAACTCTCCCTTTTTCAAAAACTGAGACGTAGTTTACAATAGCATCACTTTGTCTTTTTATGTCAAATATTGTTGATGTTCCTACACCATATTCTTCTGCCAAATCTTTCCCTGATACTCCCTTTCTTAATTCTACATGATATCAATTTTTTTTTCTCTTAATGACAAACAGCCTTTTTTTTTGCTTTGTTTCCATTTTTTCTGCTGCGCATGAGTTAGGAAAGGGCAGGGCTTTTCTCTGCTGCATCCCCGCAAGCTAAAAGAGCAAGGCTGTTTCCTCTGCCGCGTCCAGGCTGAAAGGGCTTTTTTTCTGCTGCGTATGACTCAGGAAAGGGCCGGGCTTTTCTCCGCTGCCTCCCCGATCCTGTTCACATCATTTCCTGCAGCGTACTGTGAGGTACATTACTATAGGGTGGTTAATTGGTCCGGATAATCGGCGTTCTACTGTATATATTTCTTTCAAACATGGTTGTTTGAGCTAAGGAAAACATTGCAGTGACTCTGCACACCTTTAAGAGTCTTTCTGCCCTCCTTTCTTTGTATGAGAACATGACTGTCTAGATGAAAGGTTTTCAGGACAGATCCCACTGTCCAAGTCTTGCAAGTTCTACATTCTCTAAGCCTACACTATGAGGCATATTTTCAAAGCACTTAGCCTTCCAAAGTTTCATAGAAACCTATGGAACTTTGGAAGGCTAAGTGCTTTGAAAATATGCTTGCATGCCAATCTCAGTGAAGAAGGCACTTTTTGGCAGCATTTACCCCTTTTGGGCATACCTTGAAGGCTGGGGCTGAACAATAGGGGCTGTTGACCAAAATATAAGACCCTTACCGGTTTCTGAGACTTAAGCAGTGGTACCAGGTTCAGTGGGAGGACACAGGGATCTCCCTAGAGCTAAAAGTGGGGAAGACAATGATACTGAAAGCTTTTAAGATATCAATCTCTTGTCAAGCTGGTTGAAAATGGAATACAAATGCTGCTGCAGTGGTATCTTACCTCAAACTACATAAAATCTACCTGGTGGGGGTGTGGTCTTAAGGATACTTTGCCACGTAGATGGTGGGAGTGCCCTATAGGTTGGCCAAACGCCCTATGCTTATGGCTACAACTTGGCAGTTCAGACTTCTGAGAGTCTTCTTGGTTCAGATCCTGCAGGAAGGGCTACCTAAGGGTATGGGAGGGTGGCAGTAGTGTTGATTATTGCAGCCTGTGTGGAGCTGGTGCACTACTGGATTTGACCATGCCACCCCCTTTCTTAAAACCACACACTGGTTTCCGTTCTCACACAGAATTACCTACAGAATTCTTATTCTAGTCTCCAAAATTCAGCACATAGGCTTCTAGTCCTCCCGTCCTTCAAACAAATTAAATATAATACCACCCACTACTGGTCCTACTCTCTGGAATGCATTATCCTCCTTATCTACGATGGCAGACCTTATAGAAATTCAAATCTGTTTTGAAAACCTTCCTTTTCAAAAGACATCTACGTTAAATCCAGGAGACTGTTCTTAGCATGAACCTGCCAGATATAACACCTACCCCTTCTCCCTTTTGGTCAACTCTATTCACTTATTGTTCCTATCATATATTGTAGTTCTTTCCTTCCTCCCCCCTCTGCCCTCCCCACTATTACAACTATTTTATCACTTCCTATTTTTCTTGTATGTCCCCTTAACAATTGTAAGCTGCTCGCAAAACCTCCTTAATGGACAGGATAACAAGTACAGAATAAACTTGTAAACTCATAAATAGGACAGTGGACTCCTTTAAAAATTGCTGGGAGCCCTTTCTTAAGAGGTTTGCCCTTTGAGTGACCTGATGTGATTTGGATTAACTTGTCTGTTGCTGTTGTATTTTGGGTTGGGTTGGGGAGTACAATGGGGAATTGTTGCTGAAAGTACTGTGTGATGTGCTGTACAGTTGGATGTTATAAGCCCGAATGTTTTTGTATTTGACTTAATGGAAACGTGAATAAAACAAAATTTAAAAACACAAGTAAATTTAACCATACTACTATATAAATATACTCGTACAAGTTGTTTTTTATATGATGATGGTTATACTGCACCATACCTGATGGTTTACTGGAGCTTTCTGAGCCCATTCAAAGAGACGTTGATAAACTTGTCCATCATAGCTTCCAAGCGCTGAGTTTAATTGTTCATCAGTATAGTCAAATGCATCCACCAATATAACAGCTTCTTTCCTATGGAAACAAATCAATGTTTTGCCACATATTCAATTTCAACTGAAAAAAACTTGTTTCGGTCACCCTCTACTTCGGTAGTCCATCCCCAGTTCAAGAAAGGGTTCATTGAATCTAATATTTATGCAATCTGCTCTTAAAACTGATGGTTCTTACACTGTTAGGTAGGACTATCATCCTCAGACTTATTTCTGTTTTTCTTATAAAGAATGTAACTGCAGTATAATTTGCTTCAAGTGTAAACATCTCACCTCAGCAGCAACAGAAGGTCCAGGTACGATGCAGTCACCATGTCCAGCTGGTTTCCAGAAATGTATTCATCGTGTAAGAAAGATCCTGCATTTGTACGAATCCAATGCAATGCGAAGAGATGGCACAGATGTTTCAAACTTTTCTGGATGGCAGGGTCACTGTCCAGCTTTTCCACAGCGTCTACAAAAACCTTCACAACGATGTACTGGCAGTGAGCCTGAAACAGTCATAGATGAGTGAGTGGTAAAGTTTTACCTTACAAAGAATTTCTAATGTTCTATTCTGTGCCAAAACTACTCTGAAAATAAAATTTTTCTATGCAGTCACACTAACAAGATAGTTTTGTATCTTAACTAACAAGATAGTTTTGTATCTTAACTGAGGATATAGATGGACTTTTTCTTAGGGGGTCCTTTTACAAAGGCGTGTGCTAAACACTAGAGATGAACACAAACAGGAAAATAAGGTCTTCCACAGACCATAAAAAAAAGACACGAAAGAGTGGAAGAAACCAAGCACAATTTCCAAGGTGATCAAAAAGGTGGTTCATTAATCCAAAGCTGACAGACTGAACCCAACATGGGCTGTGTTTTGGCACCCAAAGCCTTCAATCAGGGTTTGCCGATTCAACTGTTGGTGTCTCTTTATTATATATATTTTTTCAGCAGTTTCACCAGATTGAGGGGCCCTTTTACAGAGCGGTGGTAAGCCCAATGCGGACTTACCACTCGCTCTTTTGAGTCTACCGCTGGCCCAACACAACCGCCAGTGGTTGTCCTGCCCCAAGTGCGCACCATTTCCGGGAGAAAAAGAAAACCCCCGGAAATGGTTTGCATCGCAGTAACCTGGTGGTAATTGTGCATCGCCACAAGCTGCCCAATTACCGTGTGAGCCCTTATCACCCCCTCGGTGGGGTCTTTTTACCTGCTGCAGTAAAAAGGGCCCTGGCGCAAGGGAAAAACAGCTTCCGCCATCAGTGCAGGGCCCATTTTCCCGTAGCTTGGTAAAAGGGCCCCTGAGCTTTTTATTTATTTGTAACTCCTGTACCCCGCGCTTTCCTGCTTATTAGCAGGTTCAATACGGCTTACATAGTATTTCAGGTTTACAAAGTAACATAGAATGGATATAGCTGTAATATAGTGAATAAAGAGGTGGTCAATTGGATGTGGGTAAGTTAGTTGAACAAGGGAGGAGGATGGTAAAGGTAGGGAGTGGGAGGAGGGTGTGTATTGGGAATAGTGTGATGTTTAGTAAGGAAGAGTGTATAGTGAGGGGCTGGAAGAGGGATGGACTTAGAAAGGATTAAATGGGGGAAGAGTATTCCAGGTTTTGTCTTCGTAATCTGATGCGGGTAACGGAGGTGGATTTCTATTTTAAATTAGTTCATTTGTGTAGGCTTGCTTGAAGAGTGAGTTTTTAGCAGCTTCTGGAAGGGTAAATGGTCTTTGACTTCTTGGTAAGGCGTTCCAGAGTTGTCTGCCTATGACGGAGAAGTTGGATGCGTGATGTGTTTTGTACTTAAGTCCTTTGCAATTAGGAAGATGTAAGTTAAGATAAGTTCGAGACGATTTAGAGCCATTTCTGGTTGGAAGGTCAATCAGCTTGTACATGTAGCCTGGGGATTCTCCGTAGATAATCTTGTAAATCAGCGTGTGGACTTTGAAATTTATTTGTTCAGTAATCGGGAGCCAATGAAGCTTTTCACAGAGAGGTGTTGTGCTCTCAAACCACGATTTACCAAACATGAGTCTGGCTGCTGTGTTTTGGGCTGTTTTATATAAGCTGATTTGTTCTGTACTCATTTCTATGAATATTTTGCTGGCTCAACAGAACCCCTGATGAAGGCTTTAGGTACTGAAACACGAGCTATGTTGGGTTCAGTCTGTCAGCTTTGGATTAATAAACCACCACCTTTTTGATCACCTTGGAAATTGTGGTTGACTACTTCCACTCTTGTGTCTTTTTCAAACACTAGAGATGCCCATATATTCCTATGGGTGTCTCTAGTGTTTAGCGTGCGCTAAAAATGCTAGTGTACATTTATAAAAGACCCCCTTAGTGCAGAGTTCACCAGGCTATATCAAATATTTTTCAGGTTTTAAAAGAAGAAAATCCTCTACTTTTTAGTTTTTTTTGCAAAACACACAGTGGAAAAGTGCTTATACAGCAATTGTCCTTCTTCCTGAAAGCAAACTGTGGAGGGGGCTGGTGGGGTCTGTTCTTGGTGGATGTTTATTATGTTGTTCACTTGCTTGGTTTTTCTTTCTCCTTTCTTGTTTGGAGAATTTGGGACACTGACTTAATGTTACTTCCTCAGACTTTTTAATATTTTGTTGTGACATACTGTGTTCTATTAATATGATTTGTATAAGCTTTTTGTTTTCTCCTTACACATAGTTTCCTATATCTATATATAATCTTTTGTAGGCATTTTCAATAAAAATATAAATGGTAAAAATAAATGACCTCAATCTGATGGGGCTGAGGTTCTGTTATAAAAAGCACTGCAAAATTCAAGCAGATGTGCCATTCTTCCCTTTCCTCCTTGTTATACTTAGATATGTGATCCCTTTCTTACATTATGTTCTATTGCTTGCAATTTAAAAATAAAAAGCCTAGAATACAGGGCACCTGAATATTGGTTGGTTGGTGTCCTCTTTACAGTCCACCTAAAATGCAATCACAAATGGTAGAAGAGATCTAAGCTCGACACCAACTGACTGAAGCATGGGCTCATAAACCATTCACATCGATAGAATTATCATCCTGTTGCTTGAAGTGCCTTGGGTGCAGTAGCCAACACTGTAATGGGGATAGTCGATTCCTAGAATGTTTTGCTAAGTTGACCTGGACTGGGTATGAATGTGCAAAGAGAACTGCTAGGAGTCTAATTCAATGATCTTAGACCCTGCCTGGTAGAATAATTCCACAAAGTGTAGCAGTGGCTGTGAAATCAATTTTGCCATTCCACCGCGTAAACTTGGGTATTACTATACTAGTTCTCATCAAAACCTCCTCCTGGGCTCATTCTTTCTCTTGCCAGAGAAAAAAGGAATTTGCAAAAGGAGACCTCTTCCTCTTGTTCCCTCCCTGTGTCTTTCTCTAGAACTCCTCATAAGAAAATTTAACAATTAAGGGTTGTTTTACTGTAAACCCCACTTCTTAGCAGCAAGGTAGTTAGTGGTAAAATTACATGTCTTAACAGTAGCCATCACTAATGACTTGAGTAGAGGAGTAGCAGGCTGAGAACTAGGGGAACCTCATTCAAATCCCACTGCTGCTCCTTGTGATCTTGGACAAGTCACTTACCCCTTGATTCTATATACAGTGCCAAAATTTGTGCACCAAAAGTTTCACACAGATCCAAGATGTGCAAGTAAACAAATTGGTTCACAAGCCATTAACTATAAATTTAATCTTATCAATTATTGAAGTTAATTGGCACTAATTTGGTTTTGCATGCATATCTGCCAATGTACTATTCTATAATACCAGGTGCCTAAATTCCATAGTTTGTAACTCAAAAGGGGTGGGGGTGGGCAAAAAATTATAGAATAGTGTCATTTACTGTGAGTAGAGTGTTGGCATTTATATCAGGTTTCAGCTTACGTAAAGTTTGGCACTCAACTTTGGATACAAGAGTCGGCTTTAAGCGCTATTCTATAAAGGGCACTCATCCTGAAGAGCCCTTATCCCCCCCCCCCCCACAAGGTTTTTTTCATTTTGAAAGGACAAAAGTTAAATTTATTGACTTGCTGTTTTCTAGTTAACTTTCAAATGCCCATTGGCCAGCTGCTTTAATACCATTGATGCTTCTAAAAGCTCCACAGAGGAGCTATTCCAGGCCTCATATTGCTTCACCCCAGACTGAACCATTGCCTGGAGTTTAGTGGCTGCACCCCGGATGAGCCTGAAAAACAAAACAGCTAGAGTTTATAAGAATGCTTTCAACACTGACTAAACTCAACTTGTGTTCTTTGATAAATAAAAATTTGTGATAAGGATGGGTGGCACTGTCTGACTCCAGATGTGCTGCAGTGTCACTTTGTGCCAGGCATGGATTTGTTGATTCTCATCCCAACATATAAAGATAATGAGATTTTATTAAAATTTGAGTCTTCCTGATCATAGTCCTTCGCACTGTTCAAGAATCTGTAGGATAGTTGTGTCCATCAACCAGCAGGTGAAGATAGAGACCTCAACCCTGAGCTGAGACATATCTCTCTTGGCATCCAGTTCAGCTCCTCACTATTTACGTAGACAAGCAGTAAGGATAGTACTCAGAATAAACACAACAACCTTAAACAACTTGCTAACGTAACAATAACCAGACGAGCAAACATGTGGACCTCTCTCATCTCCTGACAACTTGTAGAGAACAAGAGATATGTAGGAAGCACCGTGCAAGGTGACAGTCGTTATTTGGCCCATTATTTTGCAGCAGCTAAACAACCCGTAAACCTCGGGCGGGCCTCTGGAATAGTGGAAAAGACTAATGGAAAGAAAATGATCTGGTAAGACCAAATTTCTCCTTCCATTACATAGCTTCCCATTATTCCAGAACCTGTGGGATGTATAAAAGCAACCCTAGAATGGGTGGGATCCTAGCACTGCCACCCTGAGGACTGAAGCCCCAAAACTAGCTTCCGAAGTTATGCAGTATGAAAAATCATACTGCGACGCTGTCAGCATAGGGTATGTTTGTTGTTTCTTCAGTGTTGGAAGCACGCATATTTGTGCTTTTTATGTGCCAATGAAGATTTCTGCTTTTGACCCCTGGCGAAGGCATGAGTGCCGAAACGTGGTCGAGTCGGGTCATTTTCCAATAAATCTATTTGTGGTTGAACTTGAGATTTCTCCTTCCCTGGACTATCTCTGCTTTGTTTTGGTTGCTTGGAAGCCATGAGGCCAAGCCTCTGTTTACCAAAAAGCACAGTCTGTCTGAAACTCATTCGTGACTTCCAGATATCTAATGAGGACTCTGCGCATATCAAGCAGCTTTAAGGAAGAATACTTTGTCCTCTCTGCGAAAAGACGGAAGCTCCACAGATTGGTTGAGATGAAATGCCAATACCGCTTTCGGAAGAAAGGAAGGAACCGTGCGCAGGGAGACCCCCCGCCTCTGAAAAGTGGAGAAAGGGATCCCGACAGAGCCTGAAGCTCCAAAACCCTACTTACCAATGCAACATCTACCAAGAATGCTGCCTCTAGCATAACATCTTTCAAGGAGGCCTTCCATAGTAGCTTAAAAGAAGGCTTCTGAAGAGCCTGAAGGACTAAATTAAGATTCCTCTCTGGACACAGTGTATGAAAGGGATGCTGCAAGCAGCCTGCTCCCTGCAAGCAACCTGTTCTCTGCAAGAATCGAATGATATCTGGGTGAGCAGCAAGAGATGTCGTTTGTAGTCGGCCCCTGAAATGGGCCAAAGCTGCAACCTGAACTTTTAGAGAACCCAACGCCGATCCTTTCTGAAGGCTTCCCTGGAGAACGCTAAGATGTGACCAGTCTGAGCAGAAAAGGGAGAAAGTCTGTGCTTGGAACACCAGTCCTCGAATGTCCTCCACTTCCTTGCATACGCCATGGATGTAGAGCATTTCTAAGCTTGAAGCAAAGTAGCAATGACCAAATCAGAATTACCTTTTCGTCTCAACTGAGCCTTTTCAATGGCTAAGCCATAAGACCAAAGGGGCACATATCCTCCATGAGCATTGCACTTTGCTGCAGTAGGCCATGTAGCTGTGGAAGATGGAGAGGATCCCTATCCAGCAGTCGAATCCATGGTCAATCTGGGGCTATGAGAATTATTCAACCCTGGTGCAATGTGATCCTTTCAACACGTGGCGTACTATGGGCCAAGGAGGGATGACATACAGCAGATATGTCTCTGGCCAGGGCTGCAGTAAGGCATTGATCTCAATTGAGCCTGATTTTTTCCAATGGCCGAACAACTTGGGCACTTTGGCATTCCGTTTTGCTGCCATCAAGTCCAGAAGCAGAGAACCTCATCGGTCCACTATCAGCTGAAAACCATGGCTGGACAGTTCCCATTTTTCCGGGTCCAAGGATTGTCTGGTGAGAAAGTCTGCCTCCACATTCAAGGACCCAGTGATGTGAGCTGCTGACACGCAGATAAGATTTTTTTCCACTCAACTCATGAGAGAGGCTGCCTCCACCACCACTGGACGGCTGCAGGTCCCACCTTGCTTGTTGATATAAGCCACTGCTGTCACAATGTCAGAGTCAACTCAAATCGGGACCCTTGCCAGAAAGGGAGCAAAATCGTGTAAGGCATTCTGATCTGCCCTGAGTTTCAAGTGATTTATTGACCACAGACTCCTGTTCCGTCCAGGTGCCCTGCTTCAGATGGAACTTGTAATGAGTTCACCAACCTGACATTGTCACCACCTCCCATTGTGTTATCAGAAAGGGAGCTCCGACAGTCAAATCCCTGGGCAACAACCACCACTGCATATTCCGGCAACCAGCGTCCAAGGAAGATGAAGGTCATACTTCTATGACAACAGAGACCAGTGGCTGAGAAAAGACTCCTGTAAAGGCCACGTATGAGCCTTTGCCCATGGCACCACTTCAATCGCCACTGTCACTGACCCCAGAACCTGGACGTAGTCCCAGACACTGGGCCTGCCATGACTGAGAAGATGACAAATTAGCTGAACCAGCTTCAACCGCCTGCATTCTGTGAGAAAGATCCTCTCCCTTGCTGTTGAATAGAATGCCCAGATGCTCCAGCGTCTGTGATGAAGTTAGTCTGCTCTTCTCGAAACTGATTACCCAACCCAATGACTGTAGAAAACAGACAACTATCTGTCTCTGCCATGTTGTCCAAATAGGATGATGCAAAAATTAGCCAGTCATTGAGATACGAGTAAACTCCGATTCACTGGCACCAAAGAAGGCCGCCGCTGCCGCCACCACCAACACTGTCATAACCGTGGTAACCGTTCTTGAAGCTGTGGTCAGGCCGAAGGGCAAAGCCCTGAAATGGAAGTGACAACCCAGCACTGCAAAATGTTGAAACCTCTGATGCGGTGGTCATATGGGTATATGCAAGTACGCCTCCTTGAAATCGAGGAGGTGAGAAATTCTGCTTGAACCGAGGCTATGACTGCTCTCAGTATTTCCATGTGAAAGTGGGACACTCAGAGGCAGCGGTTTAGACCTTTGAGACAGGACAAAAGGTGCCTTCCAGCCTTGGGACAATGAAGTAGATGGAGTATCTGCCTTGTCCCTGTTTGGCTTGGAGAACTGGAACAACGGCCCGGAACACCAGCAAACAATCTATGATGTCCTAACCCTTGACCACTTTTGTTCCCTTTCGACAAGGAGACTGAAAGAAGAGAGGAGCGACCGGCCAGGGGAACTCCCAACTTGTGACCTTCTGTAAGAATATCCAAAACCCACTGGTCTGATGTGATTTTGGCCCACTCCTCCCAAAATTCTTGAAGACATCCTCCCACCGGAGGAAGAGAAGAGTGGACCACCCTTGCATCATTGTGAAGCTCGGGATGCATTGGGTGCCCTAGCTGATTGAGGACTTCTGTCTGCATGAAAGGAAGATTGGTGTGCCTGAAAGCAGGAATTCTGATCATATTGCTGATGACCAGGCTGGTACTGTCTGCTATCTTGAAATTGAGAGCCTCCTGAAGACGGATGACCAGAGGCTTTCCGTTTATCCTCCGGCAACTGCTGCGGCTTTCTTTCCCCCAGTTCTTTCACCAGGTTACTGAGATCTTCTCCAAATAGTCACTTGCCCCAAAAAGGCAGTTTAACTAGATGTGACATTGATACTGCATCCACTGCCCAATGCCACAGCCAGAGCTGCCAACGTGAAGTGACAGCCAAAGACATACTGCACGCTGTAACCTATAACATGTCATAAATAGCCTCTGCCAAATAGGCCAACCCTGCTTCCAGCTGAACGTTATGGCACCCGTCTTGTGTTGGTGCCACTTCAGGCATGCTTTTGCCACGAATGAGCTGCACACTGTTGCTTGAAGGCTCAAACAGGCCACTTCAAAGGCTTGTTTCAGTGAACCTTATAGCTTCCTATTCTGTGGGTCTTTTAGGGCAATGTCCCTTTCCACCGGCAAGGTGGTCTTCTTAGTCACCGCCATAACCAGGGAGTTCATCCTGGGAAGCTGCAATTTCTCTTTCACCTCCAGAACCAGTGGGTAGAGGCAAGCCATGATTCTTCCCACTCTCAGCCCTGTATCTGATGAGAACCATTCTGCTGTAATCAAGTCCTGAATGTCAAAATTCATTGGGAATCCCTTAGAAGGCCCTCAAGCCCCCTTATGAAGGATTCCTGATGCCGAAGCAGAAGGCTCCTCAATGAAAAGCACCGCCAGTGCCTCAGAAATAAGAGTACTGAGCTCCTCTTTATGAAATAACCTTGGTACTTTCCAGTCATCCCCCTCCTCGAGCTCTTCCTCCTCTAATGGCTCCTTCAACAATGGCTCCTCTGAAAAGACCGAGCCCACATTAGATAAGGACAGAGAAGCAGAGAGCCTCATCTGCCCACTTCTGGAGTTCTAAACGACATCGTTTAGGAGCTGGAGGGGCAACGGGGTGAGAAACTGAAACACCTTGCAGCAACTCTGACTGTCCTTGCTTCAGTAAATAGGCCTGGTGTAAGAGCAATATAAACTCCATAGAAAACAAAGATCCCAATACAGCTGAATGCTCTGTCGGGTCCTGAGGTTGTAAAATGGTGGCTGTGCTCCGTGCATGATCAGACAGAGGCTGTTCCTCACTGTGACAAAATGGCGTCCATTCCCACACTTTCCTGCATCAAACTACACACCGGCCCTGCTGGAGATCCCAAAGTCCCTGGTATATTTGGATGCTGCACCAGATCTGAAGACATGTTGCTGCCGACCATTTCCCCCAAGTCCCACGGGATTCCAGGCTTGCATGCACTGCAACTCCCCAAAGCTGGCTGGTGGGTCCCACAGCAGGAAAAACTGCCTCTGCGAGTGTCACCATTCACCCTAACACAAGCGCAGCACAACGCAGTCCCAAGCAGTGAGTCAGGATCCCTCCCCTGCACCAAGTAGTGTCCAAGTGATTCTGAGTCAAACTTTGGTCGGACTTACCACTGCTCCCCCCAAACTCATAGTCTCCACAAATCTTACCCCAGATGAGAAAGATTCAGGACTGATACTCTGTCCCACACTCTCCAGTAAACCTCTTTCCTTCTTTTTTTTTTTTTTAAGATTTTTGTGTTGGAAAAGGAGAGTTCCATAAGAAATAGGGAAGAAGTACATTTGCGAGGCATCAGATTTGAAGGCCTCCACATATGACTCCGCAGACTCAACCCACTTGAAAAGCTCAACTGGGGGATCAGTTGACTAACTGGACCAGGAGCAAAAGCACTCAGAACCAGAGGCTGAAAAGTGTGTCCATCCACCTGCAGGAAATAGAAAATACTGAGGGGCTGGACTGGATGCTAAGAGAGAGATGTCTCAGCTCAGTTTTCAGTTCTCTATCTCCACAACTATCCCACAGGTTCTGGAACACAAAAGCTGCGGTCAAAAATGTTAAAAGAGCTGCTGCCACTGAAGAACCTTGTGGCCTAATGAGTCACTATCAGGCTAAATTTTATTGAGTGGTTTTACGTAATACAGTATGGACCTGATCTACTTTGGAACTGCATATGATGGGACAAAAAACTCTCCTGGACAAGTGGTCATGCCGCATAGCTGGATACAGACTTATGAATGTAAAGTAATAACCGGGACATAGTGATTGGTCTTTTTCCGTCATCATCTGTTATGAGATGATGGCAGAAACTTAGTAGTGAAATTGTACAATTTAAATGATTTGGGATTCACCTTGTTTTTGAAGCTGAAGGGAGAAGTGATGGAGTTCTATAAAATCCTGAATGAAGTGGAATGGGTAAATGTGAATCAATTGTTTACTCTTTCAAAAAGTAAAAGACTAGGGGACACTCTGTAGAGTTACATTTAAAACAAATGGGAGAAAATATTTTTTTTACTCAGTAAATTGTTAAGCTTGTGCAAATGGTAAAAGCAATTAGCATAGCTATGTTTAAAAAAAAGAAGACTTGAACAGATTCCTGGAGGCAAAGTCCATAAACATTAAGGTAGACTTGGGGAAAGCCAGTGTTTATCCTTAGGGTTAAGTAGCATAGAATCTTGTCACTTGTTGGGCTTCTGCCAGATACTTGTAATCTGGACTGGCCCCTGTTGGAACTGGGCTAGATGGACTGTTGGTTTGACCCAGTAGGGCAACTCTTATGTTCTGACTCTTAAAGAGCACATTGTTTATATTAAGGAGAAGTCCACCTTTACTGACCTGCATGCTCTATGCTTGAAGGCATCCAGGTAAATCTCTGTCCTCAGGAAATCAGATCTGTCTCGGGCTTGACACCTTCTAGATAATTCTGAAGTCAGATAGGCCACAGACTGAGGAAGGGACTGACCAGACTGTCCACTGGCAAAACACTTGACAAGATATCTGTGGAAAATAAAGGTACAGCCAGTTTAACATTTTGAGCATTATATCTATGTTATTTGAATATTCTTAGGCATGCTTACTAAGGTGTTTCATTTGTATTGTGCTGACATGTTTATCATATCTATGTTGTACAAATTGTTTCTACATGCTGTCTAGTATGATGTATCATTTGTACCCTGCTGCTAAAGTCTATGTCATTGATTGTACTTATGCTTATATTTGGTCATTTCACTATTGTGGTGCTGAGAGAACTGTTGTGCTTGATAGCTTACAGTTCTTTGCTGTAATTGTCAGTGGGTTACAGGCTGAGGATGAACGCAATCGCTACAGCTGTGTGCTGAGAAAATAAGACACTCAGTACTCAATGTCCCAGAAAGGTGACTGTGATTTTCAGCAGGGCTAGCTCTGTAGGCAAGTTAAAAGTATTAATGTTTTTGTAAAAACATTTTCCCCCCTGCCTGTTGTTCACAATTTTTTATCTTTTTATGTTGTCATTCTGCCTTTTAATAATAACATTTTTAGAGGTTGATATTCAAAAGGGTTTAACTAGGATGGAGAGGCTTCTGCCCAGCTAAACCCCGCTGAGCTGGCTGGGATACGCAGTGGTGCTTAAATGAGTAGTGCCACTGAATATCACCATTAACTGGCCATCCCCTAACTGGCTAGATTGGGGGCACAGAGTGTGTGGAAGCCAGTAAGCGGTGATATTCAGTCCACTAAGCGGCTGTCCTAATTTTATGCACTGAATTAACCAGTGAACATCAGCACACATGCCTGGATATTCAGTGCCAGAAGCCAAACATGCCCCAGCACTGAAAATCCGGGGTTAGTTCAGACTGGTGCTAGGAGTGGGTTACAAGCTTGCTTACTGCTCCAGGCCTGGATATAACCCCCTTAGTTTACAAGCCATATTTGTGACTGATAAGGGATCCAGGCAAGCAAATTGTTATACTGTCCCTCTATTTTTGGGTGTTTGGGCTGTGAATGTCTTTCTAGGAAGTGTATGACTCCAAGTTGCTGTGTGGTCACAGTATCCCAAGAAACTAGAGCTCGTGGGCAAACAGGACCCCAGTGGACAGCTGAAAGGAAACCAGGACAGAACACGTGTCATGCTTGTGGGGACCTTCAGGTGGCCAGGAGTCGACAGCTTGTGGGTGTACAGAAGCTTTATGGAGGCAATTTTATAAAATAAGCACTAATGTTTAAGCATGCACTTACGTGCCTATGTTCGCTTAAGTGCTATTCTGTAACTATACTCATATCCTGCACAACGTGTATTTGCAAGAGGCTGAGGGCCCCTTTTACTAAGCGGCAGTAAGCCCATCGAGGCTTACCACTTGCTAAACAGGAATTACCACTGGGCTACCGCAGCAGCCCAGCGGTACTTCCCACCCGCAGCACACCGTCATATTTGGCGCTACAAAAATGTATTTAGCACTGTCCAGTTACCGCCGGGTTGGCGTGGGAGCCCTTACCGCCACCTCCATGGGTGGCAGTAAGGGCTCCCAACCGAAATAGCCATGCGGCAAGTGCTTTCCTTGCCACACGACCAATTCCTGCAGGAAAGAAAGACTTCTCTTTTACCCGCAGATCCCCTTTTGCCGCTGCTTGGTAAAAGGGGCCCTGAGTGTGGACAGCACTAACAGTCACAAAGCTGACTGAATTACAGGTTTTGACAGACCAAAGTTGAGAGTTTCTGCCGACTGTGTGTACAGGCTGAGGGTTAGGCTGTGTAAAAGTACCTGGCAGTCTGCAAGTACAGGACTGTATTTTCACCTTCATAGGTACAAGCGGCTAGTACATAAGAGTAGAGTGAGGGTAGTCCACTCAGCATTGAGTATCCATGTCCTCCACAGGCCCTGCGGCAGACTTCAACACCAGCGCTGGAGTATTCCGTCAACAGGGCCTTCAGGCCTGCAGCGAGGGCATGAAGCTGCAGAGAGGAGCAAAATTAATGACAAGGCTAAAGCAAAAACTCACCTACAAAGTTAACTCAGTAAACAGTCCACTGTGTGTGCAGGAAAGCAAACAGGATGTGGGCCGAGCCGGGCCTGGTGTGTCTTTGTGTACATCTTTGCTTCTGAGCCAGCTGGAACCTTTACCAACTGTGCTCTTTTCCACTGAGGGTAGGGAAGGCACAAAAGTGTGACACCACAACACCTCATTTGTGGTCAAAAAGGGATTTCATGATTTTCCCTTCTTTCCTAGCTCAGTCTCTGTTTGAGAGGCATGAAACACAGTTCCTTTCTGAGCCAGCCAGTGTTGCTATAGCATGACAGGTGAGGCCCCCTCTGTGATTCTCCCATAGTACCTGCTTGTCTAATGAGCAGGAGGCTAGGCCTCTGGGCACCTAATTTTTTGCTTCATTTATTTTGTGTTTAATGATTTTACTGAAGCATCAGTCAAATAAAGAACTGTATGTAAAGCATCCTTCCCCAGCAGAATATTATATACCAGGAAGTTTGACAAGTTATATAATGTACAAAATTGCCCTGCTAATCTGAACTGAGCTGTGGTCAGGTTTTCAATCTCATGTATTTTCATGTCTAGAAGATTGCTGACTCTTGCTTATTTGAGTGAAAACAAATAAAATAAATAAATGTTGTAGCCAGGATACCCCCTTCCACTTTCAACACAGAACCATTCCATCCTTCACTATCAACTGATTTTTAAAATGTATTTATTCATTGTATTTATACCTGCCAAACTTGCAAAAACTATTCAATGTGGCTCACATCAGAATCTTCATTATAATTTAAAACATACTAGACAAATTTACCCACATAAATAAACAAATGCACTGTCACACCATGGTACTCTTCATTCAGCTCTTACTTACAAACAGGTATGCCAAAGCAGATTTAACCAGAAGCTTTCTCACAAAAAAACAAAAAACCCATAGGTGGGCAAACTCCCACCTTATGGAATTCTCTCCCAACAGAATTACAACAGCAGCCCTGGCACAAACGGTTCGGGAAATCACTTAAAACCCGGCTGTTCAACCAAGCATTCCGACCAAAGCTAAAAAGGTCTACAAGAGTCAATAGGACTCTCCAATTTAAGATGATCTGAACATTCTAATTGAATTAAAAAATGTTAGCAACTGTGTGTAGATGATTATATGTAATCCTCAACTGATTATTTATCTAAGATTGATTTGCCACAGTCTACTATAGTCCGCTTTGAGCTTCAAGGTGTAGGTGGGATATTTATTTATTACATTTGTATCCCACATTTTCCCACTTATTTGCAGGTTCAATGTGGCTTACATAATTCCGTAAGTGGTGATTACCAGTTCCGGATAGGAGAAATACATAGTTGGAGTAAAGGGACAAATTAGGTTAGGTTACAAGAGGAAAGGGCGTCCTATGATATGATCTAAAGGTAATAGGTTAAACTTCATTTATGACAAAGAAAGCTTGAACAATTAGGATCATTAAACTGGAAATCAAGATAATTGGCAAAACAGTTGAGATAGAGAATACATGTTGTATAGTTGCGTTATATTAATTTGGATTTATGATGAGTTGTTATTGTATACTTTCTTAAATAAATAAGTTTTCAATCGTTTATGGAAGGTCACTATGTTGTGTGTTATTTTTATGGATTTTGGTAATTCATTCTAAATTTGAGTGCATATGTAAGAGAAGCTGTATATATATGTTAATTTATATTTCAGTCCCTTACAGTTTGGGTAGTGGAGATTCAGGAATGTACTGGATCTGGATCTAAGTTTCATGGAACATGAACCGTCATTTAATTCTTCCCTGTGCCCATATAAACAGAAAAGGTTGCTTCAAGCCTCACTCACTGCATCTTTTGTATTTTACAATGTTGATGTAATAAAATGCACAGCTTAGCCTAGCTTCTGCACTACTGTGACTGCCCAGTGCTCAAAAGAGTTTTTCACATCAGCAAACTGCAAAAACTTGTGCTGACATCAGCGCATAGCTCATTTAAATCCCATGGAAATGATGGCATTAGCTATTGAAACCAAATGGAAAAAAGCGTGCAAGACCTGAAGGCTGTGCACAGGGTTTTCTAAGATCTGTGGAGCAGTAAAAACTTAGCTCCTTCTTCTGTGGCTGTTGTTGGTTGGGATTTCATGCCTGTTTCTTTTTCCTTCTCAAGCAAGAAGAAGGAATCCAAAACTTTTTCTCAAAATTTTTTTTGAAGTACATGAATGAAAAAATGGGGAGGGAGTGAGTTGTTTGCTATCTCCCCCTTTGCGGAGATGGGGAAGGCTGCTTGTCCCCCCACCCCCACCCCCTTACCTCAGGCAAGGACTGGAAGTTTCCACTTTTGATCTCATGGTGCACCCGGTTGTAGAAATCATGCAGGTAAGGACCGATGAAGTGGAAGGCATAAACAGCGGCCAGCTGAGGCAGCAGCTTCCCTTGCTGAGT
Source organism: Microcaecilia unicolor (assembly GCF_901765095.1). Lineage (NCBI taxonomy): Eukaryota > Metazoa > Chordata > Amphibia > Gymnophiona > Siphonopidae > Microcaecilia > Microcaecilia unicolor. Next base: position 156,291,869 of record NC_044036.1, on the reverse strand, counting down.
CTGATAGTCCAGGATTTTTGCTTCAGTATCACTGCAGAAATTTAAAAAAAAGAAAAAAGATGTCTCCATCGCTCCAGACACAAAATAAGTACCTATATGTAGTACGTAAACTGCTTTGATTGCAACCACAGAAAGGCGGTATATCAAGTCCCATTCCCTTTATGAAAAGGCAGAAATATCCTTTCTTCATTGATGGCCTTACAAGGAGATCTGCTCTCTAACTGTTAACATCCACAGTTACCGAGTGCATGGGAACCTGGACACTGCCATGAGAATAACAATGGCTGAGATTTTTCTTGAAATCTACAGAGTGATGAACTCGTATATCAATGGCCTTGTCTTTGAAAAGAGAGTCCTCCCATTCTGTTCCTGTGGCAAACTTTTCAATTTCTGGGCCTACAATTTTTAAGTAACCGTTTATAATTCTTGATATTCTTGCACCAGAAGCAACATTATTGGTAGTGTAAGTCTGCTCAAGAAATGTATGAATTTTAAGGGATGCATTTTGAAATCTGTAACCCTGCACTGAAATGTGATAGGTCAATTCTGAGCCAGCAGTGGTCAATATTTCCACATACTCGTCACCGGACCCTGTCTAGATACTGGATAACTGAGCACAGCCAGAACTTATCTGGGTACAGGCGATATTTGGATAGGTAACCAGATAAGGGTAGAACAGCCTTTTTGCCGTCATTACTTTAACAGGGCACTTACTCAGTTAGCAAAGTGAATATTGCCATGAACTGGTTAAATCCTGGCTCTGCCTCAGTACTAACTACAGGGTGAAGTAAAATAAAAAAAGTAACCTACAGTTTTTTTTGCCATTTTCTCAGCAACTGCTTGGAATTTCAACGAGAAATGTTATGTACTCAAGTCATCATACTTTATTTATTACTATTAAACAACATTTAATTATCTTAAGCTATGTGGTTACCACCATTTTAGCGTTATGACCTAGTGATTTTTGCCCATTAAAAATGTTTGAGCTGTTTCAGTATTTTGTCTAATTTTTCTCTTTTTAAAAGAAAGTTTAAAGGCTTCCCTTTTTAAGAAACTTGTTTGATAGGTCTCCCCAGGAGTTTGTCCTGGTTATTTCTTAACATTGTAAACTGCTTTGAACCCTGTGGTGTTAGCGGTATAGAAATATAATAGAATATAATGTAAAACACAGTAAAATAATATCAAATGATACAATTAACAATGTGTCACAATTTCGCAATCACTGTGAATGCTCAAAGTGTTCACCCCCAGCTTTAACGTAGGCCATCAATAGCTTTGGGAAGTTCTTAAACTTGTCGATCGGTCCTTGTGGCAGGCTGTCCCAGATCTTCTGCAGTACTTCCTTGAATTTGGTAATTGGGATCTAGGATAGTCCTCGAACGTTGCTCCCCAGACAAAAAAAAAAGTCTACATCACTGTGACATAACTAACAGTAAGCTGGTACCCGTTTTTTTTGTTGTTGTTTAAATAACGGTAGTTTTACAGTGCAAACATTTTTGAAAGTGCCAAAATTGCTAGGTGGTCACGCTAAAACAGGGATTTTCAACCTTTTTCATCTTGTGGCACACTGACAAGGTGGAAAAATTGTCAATGCACATCATCAGTTTTTTAAAGGATGTGTAAATATATATTTCAATAACAAGTAGTTCTCAACCCACATATCTCCATCATATGGAAATACAGCATCTCACCGCATGGCATCAAGGCGCTTAAAACGGGGTGCCCACTTTTAGATTTGTCTCCATTGTATCCAAATTGTGTGTCCAGTTGCACGATAGTGCATGCACAATCACTTTCTTGGCATAGTGCTATACTGGACAGTATATACTATTGAGTAATATTATGCACAATTAACAGAATTTCTCCCAAAATAAAAATCAGAATAAAACAAAACAAATCTCACAAATGTGGAAATCTACACAAAACAAAACCTTTTGGCCTGCACACCCCTACCTGCAATTTAATCTATCCATATGTATGAGTACAGACATATATGGTGTAGTTATCAACATGGGCTAAAGTTAAGACATCAACGATAAAACAACATGTCTTAACGGTAGTCCACGTTGATATCTTCCTTCTTAAGTGTTTACAGAATTCAGGGGCCCTTTTACTAAGTTGCGTACACACATCCTACGCGTGTCAGTTTTGAACTACTGCCCAGCTACCATGTGGCCTGGGCGGTAATTTCATTTTTTACGTGCATCCACTAAGTGCGCCAGAACTGAGCGGTAATGGACATTGTACATGTGTAGACCATTACCAACTGGTTAACAAGTGAGAACTTATCGCTAGGTCAATAGCTGGCGGAAAGGTCTCAGGCCCAAAATGGATGCGCGCTAATTTTAATTTTGCCGCACGTCCATTTTTGCCAAAAAAGGCCTTTTTTGCAGGCACGCTGACCTTTTTTGCAGGCCATTTTTCAACGCACCTTAAGTAAAAGGACCCCTCAGTGTATAAGAGAAGTCAGTTAAGCCAAGCTCCTAAAAGCCATCTTAACATTTTTTTAAGACCATTTTAAATATCAGAGGATTAGGCGCAAAATTGCTCAATTCCTTCTCTAAATCTTTGGCTAAAACAAGGAACACTGGTGAAGGACTTCTGCACAGCACTAGGGGAAGCCTCCTTTCCCTCTCTTTCCTAGAAAAAGTCTTTCTTCCAAGCCCATTCGAAGTTAACAGAATACAGGGCACAGTGATCTGCCTCTGAATATCCTGTTGGAACCTTGTCAGTGCTACCTAACTAGGTAGGAACCTCTTCTACCCAGCTAAGTAGCACTGTATATTGAACTCTGTGGGAACTTTTCAGATGCAATCCATGGGCATTCATTTCAGCTCCTCCTTGTGACCAAGGGCAATTCTTGCTTATTCTAGAGCATTCTATGTTGTAAGTCCCTAATACTGAAAAAGCTCCAGACTACCCAAAACAAGGCAGCCAGACTTATTTTTGTCAGATCAAGATTCAATAGCGCAACACCTCTTCGAGAGAAGCTTCATTGGCTCCCCATCAGAGAAAGAATTAATTTTAAAGCCCACACAATGATTTACAAGATATTACACGGAGAAGCCCCCACCTACATGAATAACCTTATCGACCTCCCAACCAGAAACAGTTTGACGTCTTCCCGTACTTATCTAATCTACACCTTCCCAACTGCAAAGGTATTAAGTACAAATTCTTCTATGCATCCAATTCTTCCTTTTTGGGTAGCCAGCTTTGGAATGCGCTACCAAGATCCATCCGAACAATCAACGGCCTTTTGCCCTTCAGAAAGGCTTTGAAGACCCATCTCTTCAAGAAAGCCTACCCTAATGATTCAACTTACTAAAGCCTGCCCACATGATTTTTAACGACGACTGCTATACATTGATTATGTTTCCCATAATCCTTTGCTATCCCATATCTATTCCTCTCCATCTTCCTACGCCTACCTCCTAACGCTCATTTCATTTACAACTTTGTAATTCTTTATATTGTTACTATGTAAGCCGCATTGAGCCTGCCATGTGTGGAAAAGCGCGGGTTACAAATGTAATAAATAATAATAATAATAATAATAATAATAGTACTATGAAGGTAAGTTACTATAATGGACTGAGCTATTTAGCTGAATTCCTTGCACACCTTTCTCACTCCAGCAGCAGTAAAACTGCTCCCTTGAATCTGTATAATATAAAGTAAGATGAATGCTTTAATCTTTCATTAGATGGAAATTCACTATTATATATTGGGACCTGGATTTAAAATGGGATGCAGAGACTCAATCCTTCGACCTTGCTAGACTAGTCCAGATGCATGAATTTATGCCATCCTGTCAGCAGATGGAGACAGAGGACAATGATTTTTTTCTGTGACTTCATTACAGAATAAAAAATAGGTGCTGATAAGGCATTTGCAAGTATGCTATTGTTAAAGCAATGGAATGCCAATAATTTCAAGAAAAATGTAAAACTTTAAATGGAAGAAAACTGTAACATTTCCCCACCTCCCACTTTCATCAGAGAAGAAACAGGGAAACAAGGTCAACACATACTGACTTCTTCCTGATCATGTTCTGAGGTCAACACATACTGACTTCTTCCTGATCATGTTCTGGACTGGTGTTTAAGCACCTTAAGTGCTATTCGGGTTATGCTAGTATTCTATAATGGAAATCTGGGCACCCAGGTGCTATTTAGGCTCTCATCGTATGGCATCAGGATGCCCAAATGGAGGTTCCCAGTTACAGAATTTCCTCCGTCGAGAATACTTGTCCAATTAGGAGATGATGCAGCTGGAACAACATAACTGAGCTAAGAGAATCCTTTTTGTTTTGTTTGTTTGTATTTGAGATACATGTGCTAATGTTGCCATCAGAGGTATTTCACTGTTGTCACAATAGTGCTCACTTGTGCACAAGAGTCACTTTTCATCTCATGCTGGATGAATTTTTGTTCATATTGACTTTATTTGTATAAAATTCATGCAATTTATACTATCCATGCACGCTTATCACAATTGATTGATTTAGCATTTTTCAAAAGTTATCACATGCTAAATATTGTTTCACGGTTCAATCCCTGATATCACGTATCAAGGATTTATGCATGTGTTTTTCTTTGCATTGTGACTAATTAGTAGGCTCCATATATATTTTTGTTTTGTTGTTGATCAGACCCTTGATGCAGGCGTTTTGACACTGAAACACAGGCCGTGTCGGGTCTAATAAAGAGTTCTTGACTATCCCAGGCTTGAACGGCCCTTGGTGTTTTTTTTTTTGCATTGCTGTTATTTATTTATTTATTTACTTTAGATCATTTATACCCCGCTTTTTGCCACGTAACACAGCCCAAAAGCAAATGAGCAGCAGGTAGGGAAACGAACACAAAAGGAAAAGAAAGGAAGGAAAACGTTAGAATGCGGTCATTTTAAAAATTACTACTGGAGCACTTTCCAACACATATTTTGTAGGAAGTAAGGGCTCCTGCATTATCTGTGTGCTAACTGGTCAGCACAGGAATGCCCATGCTCCACCCCTGATACGCCCCCTCAAAAAAAAAAACCCAACCCAAACCTAATTATTATTTAGAGTGCAGTTAGTGAGCACATATTCACAAATTACCATGTGACGCTGTAGTGCATCCTGTGGTAGTAAAAGGGCCCCCACTTTTGGATATGCACAATTTTGATATAGAGAAGAAATTATGGAAAGGTAACTCTTCAGTCCACTGCCTGAATATCATGGACTCCTGGGCAAATTCATTCCAACTGAAACTGAACACTGAAAAAACACACTGCCTCATCCTCTCCTCTCCATATAACAAATACAAACCCACAACCATAAATACTCCAGGACATACCCTCCCCTACCTCGGACAGCTTGAAAATACTCGGCGTCACACTCGACCGCAACCTTACCCTCGAGAGTCAAGTAAACTCTGTAACAAAGAAAATGTTCTATTCAATGTGGAAGCTCAAACGATTAAAACCTTTCTTCCCAAGAGCAACCTTTCGATACCTAATACAATCAATGGTCCTAAGCCATGCAGACTATTGCAACGGAATCTATGCGGGTTGCAAAGAACAACTCATAAAAATACTTCAGACCGCCCAAAATACAGCAGCCAGGCTGATATTCAGCAAAACACGCTTCGAAAGTGCTCAACCCCTCTGAGAAAAGTTGCATTGGCTCCCAATCAAAGAACGGATCATCTTCAAAATCTGCACCTTAATCCACAAAATATTATACGGCGTAGTCCCAGGATACATGACAGACCTTATAGACTTACCAATAAGAAACAAAGTCAGATCGTCAAGATCCTATCTAAACCTACACTACCCAAATTGCAAAGGACTGAAATACAAAACAACTTACGCGTCCGGCTTCTCCTACATAAGCGCACAACTATGGAATGGCCTCCCAAAAGCCCTGAAAACAATCCACGACCACCTGAACTCCAGGAAATCACTAAAAACCAACCTCTTCAAAAAGGTCTACCCCAACGACTCCATGTAACCCTCTCCACCTACCAACACAGCATAACTGTGATCAAACAGGACAACAAGCAATCTTCACCCCTTCCGACCCTCCACTTATACCTCATTCGATCACTATACAACTATGTATTTGTTATCAACCGACTAGGCAAACGCCTTTGATGGTAATGGTACTATGTAAGCCACATTGCGCCTGCAAATAGGTGGGAAAATATGGGTACAAATGCAACAAATAAATAAACTAAGGCCTGTTGATTTTATCATAAAGGTGCATTTCATGGGTTTTCCCCCTTTCCAATGAGTATTGTGAGAATGCTGCAGTTGAATCATGAAATGGGTGTCTCTTTTACTCCTTGTCTTCCAGACAAAGTGATGTAGATTCCAGCCAAGCAGCTCCTGTAGTGCAAGGGGGCCCATAGAAGAAGGGGGTGCACTTGAAGCTGCTCCCAGATCTTTTGAGGTGGGCATCCCTCTCCCTTCTGAGGGATTTTCCAGACTAACCATCTTTTACCTGTACACTGGCACTGGTTAAGAGGGCAGGCAGTGGGGAAAGGAAGCATAGGCATGTGCGAACCCATCCATCTGATTAACCGGCTGATAGTCATGGACCAGGATTTTCACAGCACAGGCACAAACATCCTCCCTCTAAGCAGTAAGCCTAAAAGGCTTTTTGCAGCAGTAGTCTGGAATCCTTCATAAGGCTGAGCTGTGGAAACACTGTGGAACTTGTCACTCAACAAATAATCTCACAAGTTCCGAGATGGAACACTTAAAACTGACCAAGCTGAAGAATCCCAATGACAACCAGCTGGTTCTTCTGTAATGCAATGCGGGGCTTTCTTGGGATTTGGCTGTGTGCAGTTTAAAAAGGGAACTCTTATAACTGTAACCTGAGCTGACTATTAAGGCTAGTTCATGTAGAGCTGTATCAGTGGCACCTACAAGCTGCCCCAGTAGATCTTTGGGAGATGCTTAGTAGTTTTTCCTGCAAGTTACAATTTTCTTGCCTAATTTAATGGAGGTGATGTGGGAACAAGTACTGTGCATATTTTAAAAATATAATTAGAAAAGGAGTAAGGAGAGCAAAGAGAAATAACTGATCTTCCTAAAGTGAAAGCATTTAAAGGGAGTGCATTAAGGGAATAATGCAGGATTTTTGCCACTTAATGCATGTTTTAGAATTAAATATGAGCTAAATAATGAGATGCAAAGTACGCAAATGCAAGGGAAACACCTAATTATTATGCAAATCAAATAACACAGTTTGCCTTTAAACTTTAGAAGCTGCATTATTTGTGGAAAAATAACAACAGCTTCGAGCAAACATTATTTTTCCTTTCCAGGGCACCAAGCCACTAATGCATGGCCTGATACTCCCGGGGGGGGGGGGGGGGGGGGCATTTTAAAGGGACCTGTGATTTTCTAACTGTTGCACACTCTCTCGGGTTCCCTGCCAACAAAGAGCCCTTCCCCTTATCCCCACCCTGGGCCTATCTCCTGGGGAACAAGAGTGATTCTCAGTCCCAGCACTGCAGGCTTCAGGCATTAAAATGACACTGCTCGATTGCCAGCAGTAACATGCAATGTTCTTGGATGCAGCAACACAAATTGATATTTACTGTGGAAGTCACTAACCTGTGGTATTGATATACCAAGGTTGGTAGCGCCTGCAGTAAATATTGCTATGGTAAAATGTTTTATAAATATGCTGAAGGTGATTTTAAGATCCAATCAACCAGTAAAAGTCATGACTAAGCAAAAGAAAATTCTTACACACAGGAAGATGATATAGGCACGCTCCTCTATTACCAGATCTTTACTTAAAAAAAAGCATATTTAGCAGAAGAAAACTGCTAAAAGTAAAGAGAATTTGCTCAGTGTAGAGCTATGAATGACTGGGACACTAAAACAGGGGATGGGACAGGTGAGTGAATAGCTGTGTAAAGTTTTCCTGATGTGCCATGTTAACATACCCGGGCTTCAACTCCGACTGGCGACGGACAACAGAATATCTAATAGCAATCACGCAGGCTTTGGTCAGGGTGTTGACAACTGCATTATCAATCATGGAGACTCGTACTAAAATCATGCTGAAGTAATTTATCTTCTCAGAGCCCTGTTTCACATAGCGGCCATCTGGGAGAACCTAAAAAATGTTAAAGGAATTTATTATAATATTGTCACAGAACGCTTAGCCACCCGCCTGGGGTTACTCTGTGGCTACTCAGAGGATCTATCCGCAGCACAGCTCAGGTCCGCCTCCACCTGCTGCTTGTGCTCTACACTAGCATCCTCCTCCCACCGACTGGGTCCCAGCTGCCTCTGGGCGAGTTTCCTGCTCTCAAATCATCTCTGGTGATTTCTAGGTTACTGGGGCCAACTCCCAGTGGTCCCACAGTTCCTAGAAAGCAACCACAGACCCAATACACAAACCGCCAGGATTCTTTGTCAGTCTAGAGAAGCAGAGGCAATAAACTAAAATGTTTATTGTCATGAAAAATTAGAACAATGAACAGAAAAGGTGCAATCAGCAAACAGTAACAAGTAACTGAATATGGATCAATTATAAAACTATCTAAACATTTGTTTACTATCTAAGTAGTACCTGGGGAGTTCAGAACATATAGCTGCTTACAGGTTATCAAATATAACTGTTCACAGGGCCTTAGCAAAGAGATCTTTCTCTCTCTCCTCCCTGGCTAATACTGGAGAAAAAGCTAGTACATCCTAGCTGAATTGGAGCTCCTGGGCCAATCAGAGCCAAAAACAATAAGTTATAAAAGTAGTTGGCCACATCACTGCAGGTTAACTTCTTCTCTGTGTTAACTAAAGAAGAAATACTCATTTCTCTGTAACAGCTTTAAACTAGAGAGCTGCACGGGAACGGGGTTTGAGGGATTCCCACGGGGATGGAAGCAGTTCTGCGGGGTTCCCGTGGAAGTGTAAGCTGCATCTGCACCAGCCTCTCAGCTACCGAGTACCAAGTTCTTTGAGTGCTGTCTCTTCCTCCTCCTCTTCCTTGATTTAACAGCACAAATGTGGAATCTTCCATTAAGGAGGTAGTAGAGACACAAATGATGACAGAATTCAAAAAGGCATGGGATGAATATAGAGGATCTCTAATTAGAAAATGAAAGTTATAAAAAAAACCTAACCTTAAATAGCTGCTTGTGTGACGCTTAGATGGCAACTCTGGCTGTGATGAACTAGGGCTGATACCGGGCAGACTTGTATAGTCTGTGTCTCATACATGGCAATCTTGTTTAGGATGGGCTGGAAAGGGCTTAGACAGCAACTTCAGTGGCTGGAACATAAGGACAGTGCTGGACCGATTTTTACGGTCTGTGTCCCACAAATGAGAAGACAAATAGACTGGAGTGGGCTTCAACGGCAACTCCAGCAGTTGGAACAGATAGACTTCTATGGTCTATGTTCCAGAAACACGAAAGAAAGACCACAATCAAGTATATATCACACGCGTTGATTTAATCATGAATTGATAATGAGTGCGACTATTGGGCAGACTGGATGGACCGTTCAGGTCTTTATTTGCTGTCACTTATTATGTTATAATTAATCCTCTTTGCTCCCTGGCTGCTGCGCAGACCTCAGCTCTGACACAGGCATAAGCATCGGATGTCACCTGACCTACTGGCGCATGCATGTGGTGACCTCTCAGTACACAGTGCCAGTAAATCAGAGACAAATCTTACATGTGCACACCAGAGTGTTCCAAGTTTCATTCCTTCCTTGCCTACAGTGCTGTGGCTCAAATCCAGAGAGAGACTGAGGAAGCTGACTGGAATTTTCTTTTATGAACCATTAAATTCTTACGGGGATGAGTGGGGATGGGTTAAATTCTTGCGGGGATGGGTAAGATTCCAGCAGGGACGGGCGGGGATGGGTAAGATTTCTGTCTCCGTGCAACTCTCTACTTTAAACATAAACACGCACCACCTGCTGGCAAAACTAGAAAAATGCACTTAAGAAATAACAGATTTACAGGCTTAAAAAAACCCCAACAGTTTTGCCACACCTCCCTTCTTAAGAGAGAGATCCTGGACTGTGGCCTCTACAGATGACTGGGCGGGTCTCAACAATCCAGTGTCAGGGCTAGAAAAGGGAGTGGAGTCAATCAGGTTGTGAAGAGAGCAGATTAATTCAAGTTGAGAATACAGCTGGGATATCAAAGTGGAGAAGGAGGTACGCTATTCCCCCAGAACAGAGAGCTGAACCACACAGTTCAAAAAGAGAGGTGGGAAACTCAGACTTGAGAAGATTAGTTTATTATATTTAATAAACCACTGATTGAAAACACCAAGAACACAGAAGTTTACAATTCAGTTAAGAAAAGAAAAAGGAACAGTGAATCGCACCATACAGTCTGAGCAGCAAGCTGCACCATGACAGAACAGCGTTATTTAGCCTGTGAAGATCATAGATGAAAGCTGTTCTACTCAGGGAGTGTAATTAGTCTGGTCAATAAAAGAACCAAAACGGATAGCCTGATAGGAAGCTGAGCCCTTCCGCCTGAGAAGATAGCTGACCTAACTGGTCTGAATTGAGAGGTGAGGTACTCAGCCTGAAACTGAAGCTAAGATATCTAGCTTGAGAAAAAGGGCTGAGACCTTCAGCTTGAGATAGTAGCTAAGGTAACCAGTGAGAAAACCAACTGTGTCATGTATTCCGCTGGTATTTCGAACAACATAAACAGCTAGAGAAAACAGGCGACTGAACAGCCCAAGGATACACCTGCCAAAAGAGTCTAAACACAGTTGCTGAATGTGGAGATCTAGCAGCATCACTGAACCCCCCCCCCCCCACCTCCTTATAAAGAAACAACTCATAAAGAACTACTTTTATTCTGTCTCCATCTGCTGGTCGACGGACATAACCCATTGGTCTGTACTGGTCTGATAGAATGCTAACGAAACGGGGGTGTGTAGAAATCCCGTTTTTGTGGAAAGAGATTTTTTTTGATTCATCTGAGGTATGTATTTTATTACTATTTACGTTCAGCTTATGTTAGTCTAAACTCTATTTTTTTTTAAACAATTTTATTAAAGAAAATAAATTTGCAAACATACAGATCGCAAAAACAGTTTCACAAGCCAAAGAAAGCAAATCATGGCCCCACAAAAGAAAAAACTTGGCTCCCCTCCCAACCACCCCCTCTTTCTAACAAACCAGTCAAGATCCTCCCCCCCCCCTAAAAAAAAAAAACATCACTACTGAACTAGACAAGTGTGGTAGTAGTGCTAGTCGTCCCCGCCGGGACCTGCAAAGCTGATGACCCCGAGGATGATTTCCAAGGGTCCCAAACCTTGTGACAAGGAATCAAACATCCAGTCCAAAGCACTGTCAATTTAGACATTTGGTAGATACAGTCCAATTTGTGTAGAATGGCCAATGCGGACATTGATGGTTGCTTCCAGGCAGTTGCTAGGGCTAATTTACTCACCACAAACACATTGGTCACCCATTTATGAACCTCTGGCTTCACCCCATAAGGTTTAAAGTGTGACAGACAACAGTACATAAGTATTGCCATACTGGGACAGACCAAAGGTCCATCAAGCCCAGCATCCTGTTTCCAACAGTGGCCAATCCAGGTCACAAATACCTGGCAAGATCCCAAAAAAAGTACAAAACATTCTATACTGCTTATACCAGAAATAATGGATTTTCCCCAAGTCCAATTTAATAATGGTCCATGGATAGGAGACATGCAATAAACTGTGAACAAATTGTAAAAACCATTGTCTAGTATTGCTGCGCCTGGGGGTAAATCCACCATATATGATACATGCCCCCAACTGTCCCACAGGCTCTCCAACATAATCCCATACCCTGGTGAAACATTTGTATGATACGGTGCTGGGTGCAATACCACCGATATAAAATCTTCTAGCCATTTTCAACTAAATTACTAGCTACTGATATTTAAAGTAAATCCTTAAAACTACGTTCCAGTGCTTGTATTGATAAGAATTACCCAAATCACGTTCCCGTTTAAGAACATAGTGCATGACAGGCTGAGTGTGTGAGAAGAAGGTCCAATAAAGGCGAGAACTACACCCCTCCCACTGCCGCCCCACATGGCCTGCTCTAGGAGTGTCTCCCCTAGGCGCAGTTCTCCCTGGGTTCTATGAAGGATATAATCCTTCATTGATGATACTGAAAGTTAGTCTGAACACTATTAATACATGGACTGTGCTCAGCTTCAGTGCTGTTGATCCATTGATTGTGGTAGTCTCAAATTTTTTTATGAGCACTACTACATTCAATAAGAATAAAAATGGACTTTTTTATGGGTTAACATACAAATCTGATGTATTAGCTGCAAGGCGTTTTTGTTATTTCAATTGTACTACTATTTATCATTTCTATAGCACTACTAGACTTGTGATGCTGCTGTTATTGAGTTTATACTCAGGACCATTTTTCTCATGTAATAAATATAATAAATATATTGTTATTTGGAAGTGATCTTTTTTTGTTAATTCTTTATTTGAATCTGTATATTCTTTGAAATTGCAATTTAAAATAAATAAATAAAAAATTAGAGAGAGAGAGAAAGAGAGAGACTCAACCAGATCACTCTCTACTAACATTTTATTTTTGACAAGTGCCTCCTTTCTACTTTCATAAAATGGGCACACATGATCTGAAATTGAATAAACTTCAAGTTATCTACAGAAACAGTCACCTGCTGTAAATTTTAAAGAGTGGCACACTGCTGCCAGAAGAGCTTATAACACAAACTCTTGGGACAAAATACATCTCAAATACTCTGAACACATTTATGATCACCTTTGGCTTACTCACAACAAGGAACGCGTTATTACCTGGGAGTATCGGCTCAACATATTCTGCAAGGGGATACGGATATTACGTAAGATGAGGTATCCGTTGTCAATATGTTCAAAACCCATCTTAGGGCCGATGTCTCCCACTGTTATTCCTGCCGAAAGAAAAAGGAGTTGAGTTTCAATAACTTCTCCACGCTTTGGTCTGTTTCTGAGCCATGGATTTTAGGAAACCATCCCAAATGTTTTTCACCAGGACACATGATTTATCTAGAATGATTTTTTTTTTTGCCCTTTTGAACCATGGTTGCAGTTCAGTATGATTATACCAGATAGAGAATACAGACATTGTTAAGGCTCTTAGGGTTCCTTTTCAAAAGCTGCGGGAAAAATGGCCTGCACTAGCGGCAGGGGCTGTCTTTCCTGCGTGCCAGGGCCCTTTTTACCGTAGCGGGTAAAAAGACCCCAGATACACATGGTCACGCGGTAAGAGAACTCTTACCGCATGGCCATGCAGCGGGGAGCCCTTTCCACCACCCACTGAGGTGGCGATAAGTGCTCCTGCACTAACCCAGCAGTAACCCGGCAGCTGCGCAAGCCATTTCAGGGACTTTTCGTTTTCCCCGGAAATGGCATGTGCTCGGGGTGGGACTACCACTGGCGGCCACATTGGGCTTACCGCCGCTCTGTAAAAGGGCCCCTTAGAATCTCTCTTCATAGGGATTCAGTCCCCTTTAGAGCCATTTTACTTCCACGCAAAAGAAGTTTGGTCTACACGTTCACTCATTTTTTATTCTTGCCAACTCAGCAGAAGGTTGGAATTAGATTTTCCAGTCCTTCTATATAATTTATTGGTCTAGGGGCAAAATAACTATCGGAAAACTGAATGTGACGGGGAAAAGATTTTGGCATGGGGAAAGAACTGGGTAAGACACATTCTCCCCAATATTCAGCCAATGGGCGGTACTTTTGCTGTCCGCTGCTGGTGTTAAACCTGGAAATTCAATGCTGAGCTGTTTCCGGCGACTGGCATTGAATATCCAGTCTCATATTTGACTGTGGCAAATTAACCAGTTAAGCTGATATTCAGCGCTAACCTGTTAGATTCTTAGCGGTTAAAGATAGGCCTGCTATTCATGTAGCTTATTTTAAGTGCTAAACATAGCTGGTTTGGCACTGAATATCCACGCCTAACCAGCTATGTTGTATGATATAGCCGGTTAGCAACTAAATGCGGATATTCAGCGGGAGATAATCCGTTATCTCCAGCTGAACATCCGTGATTAGGCACTAAAACACTATTTAAACCAGCCAGAAAGGAGTCGTTTCTGGCCTTTTAAATAGTTTTGAATATCAGGCCCATTGAGTTTTAAAATAGGCTAGACTGGATCATGGGTTCCAGAGAAATAAAAATGTTCCCAAAATTTTCCTAGTGTATTTCTGTGAGAAAGGCTATTGCAACAATTATAGAAACAGTTGATAGCAACAGTTTATTCCCAGTTAATTGCTAGATCAGTGCTTCTCAATCCAGTTCTGACGTAATGCCCAGACAATCAGGTTTTCAGGATATGCACAATGAATGTGAATGAGGAGGCAAAAAGCATGCAAATTTATTTCATGCATATTCATTGCAAATATCCTGAAATCCCGACTGGCTAAGTGTGCCCTGAGAAGTGGGTTAAGAAGCACTGAGCTAGATAAATGATTGCTTTAATTCTTCTTTCAAAACCAGTGGAATGTTGTGAAGAAATTATACATAAAGACTCAAAACTATCTACCGAATATACATTCAAAAGCAACACAGAACATGCAGACAGAGAGGTTGGAAAGATTTTGTGAGCTATGCTTTGCACACTTTCCCCACTTGTTTACAGAAACAAATCATTTTTTGGGACACATTTATCTTAAGTAAACAGACATGGCAGCTACTAAGAGAGAGAGAGCGTGTATGTAAGGGAGAGGGGAAGGTATCCTGTGGGCCCTGATCTCTGCCCTCTTCTATTGGCTGGTTGCCAGTGATTACTATAGTTCTGGCCATGATGGATGCAGTTCACCAGGTCTGGCTCTTGTGAAGTCTTCTGGCCCAACCAATCCAAGCTTAGTTTATTCCCAAGCTTTGCATTAATAGTTGGCTGCAAAACCCATACTGGCCAAAGCAATTGGATTTAAAAAAAAAACATGTGTGACTTAAAAGTTCTGGCTTTTATAATTAATTGGTAATATGTTAAAGGTTCATCACATTAGCTGTATATTAAAAGGCCCCATTACAACTTGTTTGTGCTGTATGTTGAATTTGCAGCCATCAGAATATGACTGGCTGATAAGGGAAGGGAAATGGGACTTGATATACCGCCTTTCTGTGTTTTTTGCAACTACATTCAAAGCGGTTTACATAGTATATTCAGGCACTTATTTGTACCAGGGGCAATGGAGGGTTAAGTGACTTGCCCAGAGTCACAAGGAGCTGCAGTGGGAATCGAACTCAGTTCCCCAGGATCAAAGTCCATTGCTCTAACCACTAGGCCACTCCTCCACTTTCAGCCAATAAAGACCCTTAAAATATAGTCACATAAAAAGGTAATTGATGATTTTTTTTTAGTTGCCCTTTTCTTCTTCATCTTTGAATCTGCCATGGTCGAGCAGCTCTAGGAAACCCTTGCAGGGATGCTTTATCCAAAGTACAATCCAAATAAACAAGGCAAAATAGAGTTCAAATCAAAGTACAGTCAGTGCCACAACTGAGCAGCTCTAGGAAACCCTGGCAGGTCTGAGAATTGCAGGGATGCCTTCTCCAAAGTATAGTCAGTGTCATGCTGACCAGCTGGCGCAGCTGAATATTTTTTCTCCCTCTCTCGCCAGACTGAACTTATCTGTATGGCAAGCACAGACTGAACTGTACCATGTTATAGTCCGAGTCACGGTGACAGCCTCGTCTCTTTATTTTATTATCTTGTATTTTAATCCAAACAGTGAATAAACTGTTAAATATAAGGCATATGAAAATACATATGTAGCTCCCCCCCTTTAAGAATATTATCATCCTCTAAGACACCCTCATCACATAGGGAGAGCTGTGTTAGCAACACTGTCAGGGCCAGGAATCCGGTGTCACTCACAGTGAGCTTTCATACAGGGGAAAGGTAAAACGTAACACTTCATCTAATTGGAAGAGCTTGTAGGAATAAGAAAACCTAGTTAAAAGATGAAAGAAATTAGACCAATTCTTTGGCAGTTCAAGAATCCTTGGATGAAAGCTATACCCTCAGTACTCTACTGAACATTTCAAAAATACACAAAGCAATCAGCAAGAATCATGCAGTACGAGTCAAAATGTTCAGTGCTAAGTTATTCTGTATGAAATTCTTTAATGAGCTCCTTTGCGGATCCTCGAAACCTAATGGTGCAGCCATCAAGGAGGTTTTATGACAGGAAATGGTAGGTGCCTGTCTTGCTCACTCCGTGGGCTGAAGTCAGTGGGCGGAGCTTGCCGCCATATTGTGTGACTCCAAAGATTCGCAGAAGCTAATTGAAAACAATAGCAAACTTGTGAGGTTTATGACTTTCTATATGTGGTTTGTTATTTTTATTATTTGAAAGCTTCCCATACGTAACCCGAGGGTTTTTTTTTTTTAACCTTTGAGGGGTCCTGGGGCGTGAGCAGCAATTTGCGGGTGTGGGCGCTCCGGATCGGCAAACTTGTTTCTGGAGCCGTGAGAAGCTCAATTTTTATAGAAGGCAGCATTAAGAAAGCACCCTGCTCTGCCTGAGCCTCAAGGCTGAGTTGTGGAGACCCCCTCAGGAGGTAAAAAAAAAAGAAAACCAAACCTCAGGTTACATATGGGAAGCTTTCAAATAAATAAAAAAAAGCTGTCAAAAAAACAAACCCCACACATAGGCAGTCATAACCTCACAAGTTTGAAATTGTTTTCAATAGCGTTTACAAATGTTTGGGGGTCACACAATATGGTGGCTGCTCGTCGGAGACTGGTTCAACTTTTTGACATCAAAAACCTCCTTGCAGCCATGTACAGAAAAGCATCGCAACTGAACTTATATGGAATGCAATGTGATTGGTTCATGCTGCATGTTTGTGTGAGCTTTCATGGTCAATAGAAACGAATCAAATCCAGAAATAATGAGGTGACTGGTAACACTGGTCAGAACATGGCTACACCCCTGGGCGTCATAAAAAATAATGATGCAATAAAATATTTAACTGATAAAGGATGAGTATGGTTACTTGCTGTATGGACTTCTGAATGAATGTACAGGCACACTTATGACATTTCTATTCCACATTATCCCGAAAACAAGCTTAAGTTCAATGTGGCTTACAGGTTAGATTAAAAATACAGAGTTTGAATTTCAACAAAAGTGAAGTAGTATGATGAAGTGGCCGAGAGTAACAGATTGGCAAGTAAACTGCAAATAGTGAACATATTGATAGATTCGCAATACAGAAAAGAGATACGTTTATCAACTGGTTATTGTTATATTAACTAATGTAATGAATTCTGGAATGAACTGGTGAAGAAATGAGTTTTTAGCAATTTTCGGAATTGTAAGTAGTTAGGATGAAATCTAATAGATTTTGGGAGAGAGTTTTAGCAAAAACTACTGATTTATAAACCACTTGAGTTATGAATTTGGCAGTTGCTGAACCTGTGACTCTTTACCTGGTAAAGGTGAATGATTGTGAAGGCTGCGGATCTGTACGAGGAAGGGATGCATGCCATAGTTTTTCCCTTTTATATACAGCTGTGCCAGAACCAAGGCATGGGTCGCCGATCTCCCCACTGAAAAGGAAACACAGATAATGCAGACGTTGGAAAAAGACTATTTATTTATTTGCTGCATTTGTACCCCACATTTTCCCATCTATTTGCAGGCTCAATGTGGCTTACACTATGTTGCAAAAGGTATAATCATAAACAGAGTAAGAGGTATGGTCTAAATTTAACATATTACTGTGTAAGAAATTAGGTAGATAGGTCAGTAGAATTATTTACATAACACAAAATAAAACAGGTAAGATATAATGACCAATAGTGATAATGTGATTAACATAATCAAATTAGAAAGGATCAGTATTAGTTGGTTTAGATGTAGAATGGAATCAAGTCATTAAGGAGGATTTTTATTGTAAGTCTCTTCGAACAGGTGAACTAGATAAAGCATCCACTTTTTTGTTTAATTTGAACTAAAACAAGTAAAACAATTTGGGTCAATATTTAGCTACAGTGGTCAGTAAGTTGTTTTTTTTTTTTTTTTTAATGTCGACTGCAGTATTAGGATTTATTTAAAACACACACACACACACACGTATAGATATAGCAGTGCTGAATATATAGTCAGTGGTGTTGAATACACCTGTAGACTGCTGACCGCTATGGCGGCAGCTCTATAGATTGGCACCCATGTATATGCCCCCTGACAGATGTGTGCAAAGGTCTGTATCCAGTACTTGGCACTCAAAATTCAGCACCGAAAAGAATGGGTGCCATGCACGATTCTATATAGAGTCCTATACTTACATCTGCTGAAACCTGGTGTAAATTCTGGCGCCCAAGTTAGGTGTGTTGAGGCCGTATTCTATAACTCTGCGCGCAACTTTTTAGAATGCCCCTGACACGCTCATGCCCCCTTTTGAGTTAGTGGAGTAAGGTGCCAAGCCTTATACAATCAACAAAAGCACTAGGGTAATAGGTAAAATTGTAATTGCTCAAATTAATAAAAACAGAACAAATTACGTATCTGCAATAATTTGATCAATAGTGTGATAAATTAGATAAAACGGAGAACGAGGACTTCAGAATGTTTCTATAAGGTAACGGACCTCTCACAACACACTGTTTCATCTGTCACTCCAAACTCCACCCTACCTATCTTTATGAATACAAAATTCAAAAATGCTTTAATGAAAATCAGTTTTAAATATAAAAAAACAAACAAACCAAAATTTCAGAAATTGCAGCACTGACTCCATATCACACAACCGACACCCACAGTGTACAGATGACGTTTCGGCAGCACAGCCTACTTCTGAGGTTAAGAAAACAATTGGGACTGGCTCACAACTATAGAACGATTACCATTTTACCCGTTACCCTAGTGTTTTTCTTGATTTACTTTTGAGGGTTGTGCTTTTGTCTCCTTGTTTTGTTTTAAGCCATATGGAATAGCATGCAGCCAGATGTACACGCAAATTTTAATGAATGCAAATTAACATCAATAATTGATAGCCCCCAATTATTGTTAACTGGCTTGTTAATTAATTTGCTTGTGCACGAATTTGGTCGCGCAATTCGGAGCACCATATATAGAATCCAGGGAAAAGTGATTTAGATGGACTGTTTACAGAATAGTGCCTACCACTTATGCGCGTAACTGCTAATGACCGGCAGAAATCATGTTGTAAGTGCTACTAATTTTATAAACTAGGTGCCAGCTTCCAGAATTGCCTTTCACATGTCTAATAGCAATATTCAGCCTCTATTCATATAGCTAAGCAATTTAGAATACGATAGCTTTTTTGTTGGCCTAGATTAAAACCATTTAACTATATGGTTAGCGACTAAATAGTGGTGTTATCCATATTGTTAAACAGAACGTCCTCGCTTGGCCTCAGCATTATCCAGACAGCATCAGTGCATTTCTAGGGAACCTTCACTATCCACTTTCCTCCTAATTCTGTAAAAGTCACCAGTTCACAGGGAAGTCCTACAGGGAGGAGGAGTTGGGACAGCAGCCAGCCAATGAGAGTCCATCTTCAGGGAGATGGGCATTCTAGGATGTCAGCCAGCCAATAGAAGGAAGCAGCAGGAACAGCTGGGGGTGGAACCAAGCCCTGATGCTGCTGATTTCTCACAGGAGAGCGGAGAGCAGCAGAGAGGTTTTTCTCACTTTTTCACAGCAGCGGGAGGCAGGGAGCTGCAATTCAAGTATGTCCAACCAAAAAAAAGCACTTTTGTGTTTGCCAAAAAAAAAAAAAAAGGGTTAGTCTACTGCTATCATACATGCAGCTCGTCTGCGTGTATGAGAGCCGTCTTTAGCATGTGCAGAGCAGCCATGCATAGCAATTGATTGTTCTGCGCATGCTCAGCTCACTGACTTGCTTCCCCCATATTGCATGCAAATGAGCTGGGTCGCAAAAAGCAACGAGCAGCTCATTTGCATGCGATTTTCTTTGTGAATCCCTCTGTGTTTCTAAATCGGTAAATTTTTACTGATTTGGAAACGCAGACGGCTCCTTAACGGGACCTTTGTGCATCTCGTTGTCATTCAGTTGAGGAGTATGAGTGTGCTGGGGTGCAAATATTTCACAATGGCAAAAAGTTACAAACAAACATCTTCCAGTATCAATGCTGAGGAATAAGGTTGTCAACTTCCCGTACTTTTCTTCCATTCTCTATGCTTCCCCCACTTTATTACAGAGTGAATATGCTCCACTGAGGAATGCCATCTTTTCATATTAATCTGAAAGAGTCGCAGAGATGCTGCTGTACAGAACTTTCTATGATATTCTGAGAATTCTTTGGATGGCTGCAGCTTTTTTGAAAGAGTCTCTTCCAAATTAAGTTGCTTTATTATGGTATACTGCGTGTGGAGATATTTCCTTAAAGGAGGAAGAAGGCTTCAGATGCTCGGATTACTTCATCCTTTAAGGAAATATCTCCACACGCAGTATACCACAATAAAGCAACTTACTTGGTATGATGTTATGAGAGAAATTTCCAAAGGTTTATATCCAGGTGAAAAGGCCCAACTGAAAATTGGCCCAATTTCTCTAGCATGTCTACTATTGGCTGCATTAAAAGGAAATGTTCTGTGGGTGTGTTTAGATCGGGGGAAGAAAAAACTTAAAATGGGATTTCCCAAAACATGCATGCTATTTGGTCATCTACAAAAATAGCAGATGGGAAGTATATGGATGTTTTTAACATTAACACTGTGCACTTGCTTGTTTTTAAACGGAAACAGTACGAGTTAGCTAATGGGAAGCAGAGAAGTCACACTCCATCTGGTACTTACAGTCTCCAGGCCACCACTTCATTGCAGAGACTTTAGGTGTATTTATCACAAACTCTTGAGTGCTCATGTCAAATGTCGCCGTGGTTTCCAATCCTCGAAGATAAGTGCCTTATATAAAGAAATTAATTAGTCTCTTACAAATCCCTCTACTTTTCCCAACCAGCATTCTTTTATTCCTGTCCATAGATAAAAAAAATAGCAGCAGTGAAAACAAAGGTTAACAAAGGAACAGGGCAATAAAACCCTAAACAAAAGCATAAAGGGGTAACCTGCATGGACTGGTGGTTACAACCCTAACCATTTTACGGGGCAGACTAGCTGACACATTTTGGTTTTTATCTGCTGTCTTCTACTATTTATCAACAACATACAACATACTACAAAGTCAATAAAAACACTGAACTAAAATAATAAAAAGCACTGAACTAAAAGCACAGTCACGAAGCAGGATAACACATGGATCATACTCAACTATCAAAATCACCGTTTCCCAAGTCAGTCCTGGAGTGCCCCTTTGCTAGGATATCCACAATGAATAAAATAATATAAAAGCAGATCAAGTAAAAAAAAATAACAACAAAAAAAAAATAAACAAGAGTATTGGTTTTATTTATTTGTTTTTTTACTTGATCTGCTTTTACATTATTTAAAGCAGGCAGATCGGTGCCTCTTGTTTTGTTGTTATGCACAATGAATATGCAGGAAAGAAATTTGCATAATAGAACCAAATTCTACAAATTGTGCCAAAAAAATATAGCAGTTAGCATTATTCTATAAACAGTTCTCAAAGTTAAGTGCCGGGATCCACGACTACCTTTAGGCGTGAGCATCTACACCAACTGAATCCTGGTGTAAATCCTTGTGCCTATATTAGGCACAGATCCCCTTTATTCTATAACAGCACGCATAAATTGTGGGAATGCCCCGGATTCGCCCATGACCCTCCTTACAGCCGCGTCCCCTTTTTGGAGCCACATGTAAAATTCTGAGCGTGTAAATATCCACATAAATTTAAATTGATGCCAATTAGCACCCATAACTGATTGTTAGGGCACAATTATCGGCACTAATTGGCTGATTATTCAATTAAATTGTGCGCAATTTTTAGCACCATTTATTAAATTTGAGGATTAACAGAGGTAGTATATGCAAATCAATTTCATGCATATTCATTGTGGATATCCTAAAAGCCTGACTGGCAAAGGGGTACTCCAGGATCGACTTGGGAATCGCCGATTTAAATCATTAAACATCACACCATAAATTCTAAACGTAACAGAAATGAAATCTACCCAATAACGTAAATAAGAATAGAGAATAGCCTTTAATGACTAACACTGTAAATGCCACTTTTATCATACAGAACTTAACACTCATGCAAAAAGAGCACTTTCTCTATCAAAATGTGGTAATAACACTGTGGAAACCCAAATCACCTTCTTTCTATATAATTTGTGTCACAAGCGGAGAAGGAAGCAAATATTATTTAGGAGGCAAAAGCCTCTATATGTCTATAGTCTCAATTTAGTTTGTATTTTAGGACTCACAGAACCACAATCTTCATCGGCTGCAAAAAAAACCTCCAGTTTTTATTGCTTTAATTATCCTCTTCTCACTTTATCAATTCTTTTTGTTGTTTTTTACTTTTATTATAAATAAAAAATTGTGTAGCACTTGTCTTTCCGATCCACTTCCTCCTCCTGGTGTAAACCCCCATGTCTAAATTAGGCACGGATCCCCCGAATTCTGTAACACTGCACACAAATCCTAGAAATGCCCCTGACTTGTCCATGCTACCCATGGCCCGACCCCTATTCAAATCCACATGGAAAAATTTACGCTCACATCTTTATAGAATAGAGACTATAAAGAGGCACGTGTAAATTCCAATGATTGCCAATTAGTGCCAATAATTGTTAGTGCCCTATTACTGTATCAGTGCTAATTAGCTCGTTAAGCAATTAAATTGCACGCATAAATTGGGCACGCACTTAAATTTGCATGCGTAATTTTGAGCACTATTAGAAGACAAGTCCTGCAGTGCTCTGTGTGACATATTTATTTAATTATATATTACCTCCCTGATCTTACATTATTATACTTGCTTGAAGCAGGCCACGACACCCATCTGTACCAATAAAGTCCTGGTTGTTCAATAAAAATTTAGGTACACACGGTCAGAATACCTTTCTATATTATAAAAAACTGTATTACAAAAAACTGTAACAATTTATTTAGGGTGAAGATCCTTGATTCTGGAAGGGTTAATGCTTATAAACACTTGGAAAGCAATTCTATAACTTGGCGCCTCCGGTTACGCACACCAGTTCCACGTGCCAAATGCCAGTGCTGTAACAGCATCTGTGCACAAAGGTATCGCTATAGAATATTAGCATAAACCTGAATTAGCACACCTAAATTATGCCAGATCGATGGCAGCCATCGATGTGTGCGCCTGAGTATACTATAAGTTATGCATGTAAATTGAAGGCACACCTATAGCCCACCCATGACCCTTGAAGTTATGTGCTTTAGCACTTAGGCGTAACCATACAGAATAGCGTCTAGTGTACATTCGTGCATAACTACCAATTCCTGGTGCCTATGACCCGCTTATGTGGTGTGTACGTCTAGGCGCCAATTTATACAATTACCTCCTTAATTTTGTCTTTTTGCATTTTGACTCCTTGCAAGACAAAAGTACACTGGGGTCCTTTTACTAAGCTATGCTAAAAAGTAGCTGTAGGTTTCCTCAGGGCTGCCGAGAGACTGAGCCAGGCCTGGGGCAGAATCGTAATCGCTGCCAACCCCCCCCCCTCAAATCATCATCGCCACCGCCCCCCCCCCCCCCCCCCCCCCCTCAGCCCAAAGTACCTTCCTCTGCCCAGCATTGCCTGCCCTGCGGCTGCTTGCCTCAGGTTGCACACGCTGTGTCTCAAATCTGAGCATGTGCAGCCTGAGGGCCCAGCAGCTGCTAGGCAGGCAATGCAAGGGAGGCCTAGCACCAGAGTTCTCTCTCTACTGCTCCTGTCAGGACACGATCACCCGGGCCCAGTCAGGAGTAGGAGAGAGAGAGACCCCTACGCTGGGCCCCCCATGGAGGCCCAGGCCCATGGAATTTTGCCCCCCCCTGCACCCCCCCTCTCGGCGGCTATGGGTTTCCCGTGCACTGAGGCCACTTTAAGCATGGCAATTAAATAGCCACATTCGGTTTCTTGTGATGACCACGCCCTAAATTTCCCCATTAGTGCGTGGCCATTACCGTCAGGAACTCTTACTGCCACCCATTTAGGAGGTGGTAAGGGCTCCCATGCTAATCGGGTAGCGAGCAGTAATGTGCTCGCGTTACCCGACTGGTGCAGGCATGCCTATTCTCTGCCTCCAGACATGCTTCCCATGGCAAAAAATATTTTTTTTACATGGGAGTAGCCCACGCTGATGGTCAAACTACTGCGAGACGCCTCAGCGCATCCCGCGGAAATACTCTTTTACCGCGTTAGGCCTACCGTGCCTTAGTATAAGGGCCCCATTGCAAATCAGGGTGCTTTTTTCAGGAAACTAGATCATTACAGAGTGTCATCCTGTTCTCAACTCCTGAAGGAATATTAAGCTTCAGATTCTGCTGTGAGATTTTATCACAAGGAGGTACAGGTCTGCACCAGGGAACATCGTTTATTTCTGTCCAACATGAGAGCCCATTAAGGAGACACATCTCTAGTTTTATTCTTGCTGCAAAAATGGTGAATGCTTTATTTACAAAGTAGTGTAATTTACTCACAAACTTACCATGTCCCAGTTCGGTCTGAGCGTACGTTCCTATGATATTATAATTCTGAGCTAACGGTATCCACTTGGCAATCTGTTCATCGGTGCCCAGTTCCAAGATACAGTTCACAAAAACAGCGTGAACATTGAAACCAATGTCTCCTGCCAGTACCCTGCAATTAAAAAAGGACCTGGATGTGATGGAACAGCTTTCACCAGAGTGTTCATTCCCTGAAACAGGATAGTGCAAGGAACAACTACTAAACAAACTGCAAATAGCACAAAACACAGCAAGACTAATATTTGGATTAAATCAATACGAAAGAGCAAGTCCACTGCTCCAAAAACTATACTGGCTGCCCATTAAAGCACGCATATCCTTCAAAATTTGCTCCATGGCCTATAGAATAATTTTTGGCCTCGCACTGAAATACATGACAAATCTAATTGAACTACCTATGCGCAACGCAATCAAAGATGCAAGAACATACCTCACCCTATAGTTTCCTCGATGTCAAGGCGGTAATGGTCTATGTGCGTATAATGCTGATTACCACCCAGTTAACGCCGCATGCTGGAAAATTTCTGGCGTGCTTAGTGGATGCATGAAAAAATAAAATTACCGCTCAGGCCACGCGGTATTTCAAAACTGACGTGCGTAGGACGCGTGTAGGTGCCTACGTGGCTTAGTAAAAGGGCCCCTAAATTTGGAAAATAAATAAACAAACGTATATAGTAGTACCATTCCTTTACTAATTTGATTTGCCCTATCAATTTTGATATAATTTGTGCTCTGGTATCAGTGTCTCCTATTGGTTTTGCTCGTTCCACCGGATCTCTGAGTTGCTCATTAGGCCTATATTTTTATTTATTTATTTATTTGTTACATTTGTATCCCACATTTTCCCCACCTATTTGCAGGCTCAATGTGGCTTACATAGTACCGTGAAGGCGTTCGCCAACTCCGGTAGAAGAACAAATACAAAGTGATGTTGTAGTCGAATAGGATTCATACATTACAGACACATTGGGAATCGCAGAGAAGAGTTATATAGTGTTCATTACGAGCTTTGGTTACGTTGTGTTGCAGGGTTCAGGCGCTTAAGTTGGGTCGATAGGGTATGCCTTTTCGAACAGGTAGGTCTTTAGTGATTTCCAGAAGTTAAGGTGGTCGTACGTTATTTTCACAGCTTTTGGTAATGCATTCCACAATTGTGTGCTTATGTAGGAGAAGCTGGATGCATAAGTTGACTTGCATTTGAGTCCTTTACTTCATCTTCATTAGGGGCCGG
Organism: Microcaecilia unicolor; assembly: GCF_901765095.1. NCBI lineage: Eukaryota > Metazoa > Chordata > Amphibia > Gymnophiona > Siphonopidae > Microcaecilia > Microcaecilia unicolor. The sequence continues at coordinate 156,265,996 of NC_044036.1, read as the reverse complement.
TTTACTAAGGTACATAGGCGCCTATGCGCATCCAACGTGCGCTATATTGGAACCACCACCTGGCCACCGCGTACCCCGGGCGGTAATTCCATTTTTGACGCGCATCCAAAACACGCCACGTGGCGCTTACCCAGCAGTAATCACCAGTTTACGCCTGCTGGCCACTTACCGCCTGGTTAGCGCTTGAGAACCTTACTAAGTCAATGGGTGACTGTAAGGTCTCATGCCGAAAATGGACACACATTGGTTTTAATTTTGCCGCACGTCCATTTTTCACCACAAAAAAGCTTTTTTTTTTCCAGGCGCGCTGAAAAAAATGACCTGCACGTGTCCAAAACACGCGCCTACACCAAGCACAGGCCACTTTTAGGCGTGCCTTAGTAAAAGGGCCCCTTAGTGCCATACATTCTAACTAAGCAGTTTCCTTTTTTTAGGACTTCTGGCCTGGGCCCCCTCAAATTTCCTCTGGGGCTCTGGTTTTGCTGGCCAGGGTCCCCGAACCCCCGCCAGCTGAAGCCTTGTCCAGCGCCGGTCTCCGGCACCGCCACATTGCCTGCCCTTTCTCCCCCCTCACGTCCTGCACGCTCCTTTTAGTGAAATTGAGCATGCTCAGTTTCATTAAAAGGAGCACGCAGGACATAAGGGGAAAGAGAGAGCAGGGCGTTGCTGGAGAAGGCTTCAGCCAGCTGTGTATGCCTTGTAGCGCTATAGAAGTGATAAGTAGTAGCAGTAGTATTTGCTGCAGCAGTGGGTGGGGAGCGGCAGGGCAGCAGGGTGGCAGACCAAAATTGCCCCCACCTTGGGTTCTGGCCCCCTCCCACCGCAAGGTCTGGCTATGCCCCTGACGTAGACGTGCTGGCGTTTTTAGCATACGTTAAAAATAAGCGTGAGCTAAACGCTAAGTATTTCTATGAGCATTTTTAGCGTGCCTATTTTTAATGCGCACTAAAAACGCCAGCGTGCCTATGCAAAAGACCCCATTATTTTGTTTTCTTTGTAAAGGAAGTGAGTTATAGCATAATTACAGCTGCCAGTGCTTGGGGAATTGTTCAAACCTGCCATGATTGGAGCTATGTTCACTGTCTGACAGGTTCTAAAGTATGTTTTTTTTATGTTTATTCATAAGCTGCCTACCAATAGAAAGAGGTAATTCAGAATCACTGATATCTGTATGCTCTTCATTCAGATGTACCAGGGCTACAACCTCTCCATTAGGATACTTTAAACTTCCCCATTTTGCTAGTATCCTTCACTTCAGTTTTAGTAGAGTCCTTCATTTCAAAATTGGCTCCTCCTTCCTTCAAATACATTAAGTACAATAAATAAACCATTCTAATAGTCTTCTTGACCAAAGGGAAACTAAGGGCTTCTTTTACAAAGCCACGCCAGCGATTCCCTCATGGCACATGAGAGGAAACCTACAGGAATTCAATGGGCTCCCCCTCATTTGCTGCGCCAGGAATCGCTGGCCCGGTTGAGTAAAAGAGGCCCGAAGTTATTTGCAGATTGTGATACCCTTTAACTAGGCCACCATAAAAATGATTCACAGATGTGATATGCAAGCTGTTAAGGATTCAAAGGTCCCTTCAGATGTCCTAAGAGACCACCCCATAAAGGAAGTGATGAAGACAAGGGTAAAATAAGCTGAGGACATCTAGAATAATGCAGCCACTGTAACTACTTCATTAACACTTAAAAAAGATTTTCCTGATGTGGGTGAGCTGTTAAGAGGGAAACTCAAGAGATAACATCAGAAATATATCGTCACATAAGAAGTAGTGGTTCCATGAAATGGCCTCCTAGCAGAGATTTAAACAAACAAAAATACAGAATTCAAAAAGGCCTGGGGGGAGGGGGGTATACACTGAGGATCCTTAGTTATAAAGGACTAATGGGATCAAACATATGGCCTAAGGTACTGCAGCAAGAATGAAGCTGGATTGATTTATCTGCCATCATATTTGTTGTTAATGTTTGTGAGACTTACATCTTAAAATATTTTAGCCTAATAAAAAGGTGGCATGTCTGCCTTACTGCTCTGCTGTTTTTTTTTCTTCTAAGAAATGTTAGCTTCACTTCTTCTGCACTCTGACCTGAAAGCCTACAAACTGCTATTGTCCAGCAAGTAAAGCATTACCTATTAAGCCACTGTATCTCAGGACCATCCTTCATCCATCCCAGCTGCACCATCTTCTTCTTCAGGTGTATGGACTTCTGAATACCTCTCTCATATCTCTCACTTGAGCTCAGAAAGTATTGGTTTTCTCTACTAAACACAGGGTCACTGTGAATAGCGGCCTCTGCAAAGAAGACATAAAAACTTTAGAACCTGTCAGACAATGAACATAGATAGCTCCAATCATGGCAGGTTTGAGCAATTCCCTAACCACTGGCACCTGTAATTATGCTATAACTCACTTCCTTTACAAAGAAAACAAAATAATGGGGTCTTTTACGTAGGTGCGCTGGCGTTTTTAGCGCGCGTTAAAAATAGGCACGCTAAAAATGCTTATAGAAATACATGGGCGTCTTTAGCGTTTAGCGCACGCTTATTTTTAACGTGTGCTAAAATCGCCAGCTGTATAAAAATGCTACAGAAGGGGGGCTGGGTGCTGATGATTATGCAACCTCCAATTCCTTGAACATGAGAGACTTAGCCCATAGAAAGTACACCCAGATAGAGTTGAAGCTGTGACCTCTACTACAGCCAAGCCTGAGAACTATATCTTGATTTCACCTGAAAAATATTACAGCCTTCAGTAAAGTCCAGAACTCAGAATCACAACAGGAGACATTTCAGAACCAGGAACGCCTGCACAATACAGCCAAGTCAATCAGGAGATAATTAATTTGAGATTCATAGTTGCTATTTATGGACATTATGGATTCATATTTTGATTTATTTTTAGTCTAGCATTAACCCTGTCTATTGGAAAGGTTCTATTTTATTTTCTTAGTGCTTCCTTTAGGCTAATTTATGTTGCTAATGACACTGTTTCCATTGTAGAAGGACATTTGTAATTCAACCCTTATTGTTTTTAGATTTGCTTTTCTGTGTACTTTCATTTAGGCATAATTAACCTTTGACATGTACTTTAACACTTACCTACCCAATGCACCTTTAGGCTAGTCCTATCCAACCCTGCCTTCATATTGACAAGGCCAGTTTGCCTTAGTCCAAGTAGTTATTCCCATCACCTCTAGCCCTCTCCAAGGAGAAACTCTATTAGAGTTCCTAGGGGGGGATGCCAGATGATTTTAAAATGCTCGATTAGGTTGCAGCTGACTTTAAATCCACAATGATCTATTGGCTGGAGTAATTATACCATGTATGCATATATGCAACCTATCCTACTAAATGGTATCCTATATGTTGACATATACCTTTCTCTCATTGTTCCCTATGTTGTAAATACAAAAGATTCTTTTTAGATTCTTTAATTCAACATGCCGTTGTTTAAATTTTAACACTGATTGCTATAGTACCATAGGAGTGATTGAGCTACTCTGGAACGATAGCAATAATGGAAATTTTGCACTTTCAAATTTGCCTGAGGGAGCTAGCATGCTTCCGAACTTGCTAGGTACTTAGACAGGTATTACAAATCCCAATTTCTTCCTTTGAAGATTCATATACCTATAGAAAATGTTGCTACCATGTTACTCTGTGATAGAAGCCCTAACTGTTGCCCTCAGCCTATTCTTAGCTACATCATTGGCAATCTTGAACACAAAGACTCCCCTTAATAATGTCTTGTATACTTATACTGTCCACCTCCCTGGTGCTCAGAAAGATCGTTTGGCCATGATGGGTAAGGAGGAATAACGTGTCCCAACCTAAGACAGCCTTCGATCAGGGTACTAGTCTTATTGTTCTGAGGTGTGAACATAAGGCCTAGATGATTGACTTGGCCTACTATAAGTTGTCAACCCATATATTGTTGAAGCCCTTTCCTAAAGGCCTTCAAAGGAGGGAGATGTATAAAAATGCTACAGCTATGAGCCTTGGTCCCCTGCCTAGACTTTGGTTCAGGCTCTAAAATGAGGGAAAAGCTTACAGGCCTGTGTGGCTCTTGCTTGAACTCCCAGTGTTGGAGCACTGCCGAGAACAACAGGAAACACAAGGGTGGGGGTCCAAAGGACAGAGTGACATTGTGGTCAGCCATGGTGTGAGAAAGGAAAGGTGTAGCTGGATGCAGGGTCTTGCTTAAGATTTGTGGTCAAGCGAGCTAAAGACAAAACCATGTTAGCAAGATAAAAGCTACTCATTAGCATGAGCCAATCAGTGGTAACCATGACATTAGCATAGATCCAATCAGGTATATCTATTGTCATATTATCCATATCCTGAGGGCACCTATAAAAATCAGGGTATTTCCTGGTTTAAGCTAGAGAGAAGGGTTGGCACTCTCTCTCTCCAAGGGAAACCAATGTGACCAGCAGAATTGACAAATTACCTAATTGCTTTCCCTTGTAAAACCTTTAATTGGTAAAAGAAATTATAAAAGATTAGGAACTAATTAACACCTGTTTGCAGCTGGATTATTATATTCCTATAATTAATTGATTGTACGTGCCTGTTGTCAATCACCGATTTGACTTGTATCTTGGCAAATAAACTCCTCATCCCAAATGATGTTCTGTGGACTTCACTTAATGATCAAAGGCTGTAAGTATAAATGCTTTTGCTGTATCAGGCTATCTTTCGCTGCATTGTATAACTTGTAATCTAAATCCAGTTTGTCATAAGGCTGGTATCTTTTCCTTGCCAGTGCTGAGAGGCGGACCAACGTCTCTCTCAGTGGCAATTCTTTTTAGAACTTCACAACTTCTTGATTACCCCGGTACTAGTGCTATTTAGAGATGGAGTCAGCCTTCTTGGGGGTTCTCTCTGCCACTGGACAGCTGAGCTCCAGTACCAGACAGAACCTAGGGGTCTCTGAACCCCTAAATTAAAACACAGCACATCTACGTCTGGGGCATAGCCAGACCTTGCGGTGGGAGGGGGCCAGAGCCCGAGGTGGGGGCAATTTTGGTCTGCCACCCTGCTGCCCCCCCACCCACTGCTGCAGCTAATACCTTGGCTGGTGGGGGTCCCCAACCCCCGCCAGCTGAAGCCTTCTCCAGCACCGCCGCGTTGCCTGCCCTGCTCTCTCTTTCCCCTTATGTCCTGCTTGCACAATTTCACTAAAAGGAGCGTGCAGGACGTGAGGGGGAAGAAAGAGCAGGGCAGGCAACGCGGCGGTGCCGGAGACCAGCGCTGGACAAGGCTTCAGCTGGCGGGGTGTTTGCCAACAAAACCAGGGCCCCAGAGGAAATTTGAGGGGGCCCAGGCCCCCTTGGCCCCACATACCTACGCCACTGACCTACGTAAAACACCCCCTTAACCTTGTTGTTCTGGTTGCTGCTTATAACCACAGCCCAGATAGGACCCTGAACAATATCAATGTAGTTACACTGGAGTTACACCTAATCACACTGACCACCCTTCAACATCTTCAGTCCTTCTGTGACTGTTCTCTTGTGCTTGACTGCTTAAATATTTTAAATTTAAATGCTTTACTTTTTGTCTATTAGATTGTAAGCTCTTTGAGCAGGGACTGTCTTTCTTCTGTGTTTGTACAGCGCTGCGTACACTTTGTAGCGCTCTAGAAATCTTAAATAGTAGTAGTAGTTTGCTAGAAGAGTCCCTTATAATTAAAACTAAAAGAAAATCAACAAACTAGTTGAATAGAAATTGTTTCTACCTAAGGCTGGTAACACTGCTTTAAAACATTTTTAGTGGTCCTGAAAGATTGTAACTTTAAATGCTTCTTAGCCTTCTAAGGGAACCTTCTCTGCTGCATTTCTTTTAGTTGATAGTATTGAGAAGAATGTAACTTGAAATAAAAACTGTTTCAACACAACATTCACAACAAAAAAATTTATTACTGAGTAAAAGTGAAAATCTGGAAAATTATAAACCGAAATTTGAATCTGAGATTTCTGAAATTTCCAGGTTTTTTTTACTTCGATCTCAGAGAGAAATTTGCCACCAACACAGAAGATTTAATATATTCCAACAAAATCTTCTGAAAGTAACGTAGAGACTGAAGCTCAATCCGCCCCTTTGTTTCCGAGCACTCTACCAAAACCCTCATCCACACCCTTGTCACCTCTCGTTTAGACTACTGCAATCTGCTTCTTGCTGGCCTCCCACTTAGTCACCTCTCCCCTCTCCAGTCGGTTCAAAACTCTGCTGCCCGTCTCATCTTCCGCCAGGGTCGCTTTACTCATACTACCCCTCTCCTCAAGACCCTTCACTGGCTCCCTATCCGTTTTCGCATCCTGTTCAAACTTCTTCTACTAACCTATAAATGTATTCACTCTGCTGCTCCCCAGTATCTCTCCACACTCATCCTTCCCTACACCCCTTCCCGTGCACTCCGCTCCATGGATAAATCCTTCTTATCTGTTCCCTTCTCCACTACTGCCAACTCCAGACTTCGCGCCTTCTGTCTCGCTGCACCCTACTCCTGGAATAAACTTCCTGAGCCCCTACGTCTTGCCCCATCCTTGGCCACCTTTAAATCTAGACTGAAAGCCCACCTCTTTAACATTGCTTTTGACTCGTAACCACTTGTAACCACTCGCCTCCACCTACCCTCCTCTCTTCCTTCCCGTTCTCATTAATCGATTTGATTTGCTTACTTTATTTATTTTTTGTCTATTAGATTGTAAGCTCTTTGAGCAGGGACTGTCTTTCTTCTATGTTTGTGCAGCGCTGCGTATGCCTTGTAGCGCTATAGAAATGCTAAATAGTAGTAGTAGTAGTAGTAGTAGATTAGATGTTTCAGCAATTCTGGAATCATCTGATATTGAAATTTCAGGTACTTTATTGGTGTCCTTCATTTTTCTACAAGATGAAGAAGCAATGCTGAAATTGTATTATAGATCTTCGAATACTACCTTCCTGGGAGGGAAAATTTTAGTCTTCCCCGATGTTTCTAGGTGGACTCAACGTAAGAGGACATTTTTGTTAATGTGACAAGCTGTAATTTCTTCAGGAGCTACTTTCCAATTGCGATTTCCCTGCAAGTGTTTTATTTCCTTTCAAAATAACAGATATATATTTTCTGAACCACCGCAATTGCAATTTTATCTTGAAGGAAAAGGGGTATCCAGGGATAGTTTTGCCACTTTTAACCCGGTTTAGTATTTGAAGGTTTTGGTTTTTTTCCCTTTTAAATTTCCTTTTTTTTTTTAGCTTCTTTCCAGCTTCCTATGAAATTTCCGTAGGGCCACTCTCTCCTTAATGTGGACAGATATATTGCTTGTTTCCTAGGGACCATATTTACTAAGCCACAATAGTGTTTTTAGCGTGCTCTAAACTCTAGAGTCACCCATATGTTCCTATGGAAGACGTGCGAGGCGTATTTTCAAAGCACTTAGACTTACAAAGTTACATTGTAATCTAGGAAACTTTCTAAGGCTAAGTGCTTTGAAAATGAGCCCCTTTGTGTTTAGCACGTGCTAATCATTAGCGTGTGCTAAAAACGCTAATGCGCCCTTAGGGGGGCCTTTTACTAAAGATTAGCTTGAGTTATCTGCAGCAGGGCCCATTGTATTCCTATGGGAAAACTCGAGCTAAACTTTAAAGACCCCCTTAGTGCTGCTTAGTAAACAGGGCCCTAGATATGCTGATTTCTTCTTATGTGTAAATTTCTGAATTACTTTTCAAAGTGTATTCTTCAAATTGCATATTTTTAAATGCAAATAAAAAAATTGTGGGATAACATGAAACTTCTTTTACACACTCTCTTTTTTTAAGACTTGAATTGTATTAAAATTTTTGAAAATGCAACCATAACAAACATATAACAAAGCAAATACATCCTGTAAATTGCCTCTAACCGCCCCTCCTAAACTCCCCTTATCAACCCCTCAATATTCAAAGCATTTAACCAGCCAGGATCGGCACAGTTAAAAGCCTCATAACCAGCTTTCTGGCGATATTCAGTGGGGCACAGCTAGCTATCTCCCACTGAATACTGCAGGGTGGCAGATAGCGGGTTATATCGGGCAATATAACCAGCTATCCACCAATTTTCAGCCCCACCTTAGCGGCTATCGCCTATGTTTACTAAGCGGGGCTATGGGCACGTTAAGAGTTTTTAACGCGCGTAAATGGTTAACGCACGATGAATGCTAACGCATCCATAGAAATGTATAGGCGCGCTAGCATTTAACGCCCCTTCAATTTACAGGTGCGTTAAAAACGCTAACGCACCTTAGTAAACATACCCCTATATTTGGCCGCTTGAATACATGGGATATCTTTGACCGGTTTGAACATAACCGGCTGTCTGAATATCGACTTGGTCGGTTACTTTCAAACCGGCTAAATAGAAACCCGGATATTCAATTCCAGTCACCGGAAATGGCCTGGCATTGAATATCTGGGTTTAGCTTTGACCACGGTAGTTAGCTGGGCTAACTCCCTTGGTCTGATTATCAGCCCCCAAGAGTTCAAGTTCAAATGCTTCATCACTAACCCCCAAAGATTTTTGTTCAATAGTCCAATCTATGTTTCCTCAGAGCTATCCGTTCACTGGGTAAATCTCTCTTATCTGCACCCTTCTCCTCCACTGCTAACTCCAGACTCCGTTCCTTTTATCTCGTACGATAAAGCGAAAGACAACGTGGAGAAGGAGACAAACAAGAGCGCTGGGGCCAGCTGGTTTTCTATGCTGGCAGCTCTCGCACACTTACAGTGGTGGAAATAAGTATTTGATCCCTTGCTGATTTTGTAAGTTTGCCCACTGACAAAGACATGAGCAGCCCATAATTGAAGGGTAGGTTATTGGTAACAGTGAGAGATAGCACATCACAAATTAAATCCGGAAAATCACATTGTGGAAAGTATATGAATTTATTTGCATTCTGCAGAGGGAAATAAGTATTTAATCCCTCTGGCAAACAAGACCTAATACTTGGTGGCAAAACCCTTGTTGGCAAGCACAGCGGTCAGACGTCTTCTGTAGTTGATGATGAGGTTTGCACACATGTCAGGAGGAATTTTGGTCCACTCCTCTTTGCAGATCATCTCTAAATCATTAAGAGTTCTGGGCTGTCGCTTGGCAACTCGCAGCTTCAGCTCCCTCCATAAGTTTTCAATGGGATTAAGGTCTGGTGACTGGCTAGGCCACTCCATGACCCTAATGTGCTTCTTCCTGAGCCACTCCTTTGTTGCCTTGGCTGTATGTTTTGGGTCATTGTCGTGCTGGAAGACCCAGCCACGACCCATTTTTAAGGCCCTGGCGGAGGGAAGGAGGTTGTCACTCAGAATTGTACGGTACATGGCCCCATCCATTCTCCCATTGATGCGGTGAAGTAGTCCTGTGCCCTTAGCAGAGAAACACCCCCAAAACATAACATTTCCACCTCCATGCTTGACAGTGGGGACAGTGTTCTTTGGGTCATAGGCAGCATTTCTCTTCCTCCAAACACGGCGAGTTGAGTTCATGCCAAAGAGCTCAATTTTTGTCTCATCTGACCACAGCACCTTCTCCCAATCACTCTCGGCATCATCCAGGTGTTCACTGGCAAACTTCAGACGGGCCGTCACATGTGCCTTCCGGAGCAGGGGGACCTTGCGGGCACTGCAGGATTGCAATCCGTTATGTCGTAATGTGTTACCAATGGTTTTCGTGGTGACAGTGGTCCCAGCTGCCTTGAGATCATTGACAAGTTCCCCCCTTGTAGTTGTAGGCTGATTTCTAACCTTCCTCATGATCAAGGATACCCCACGAGGTGAGATTTTGCGTGGAGCCCCAGATCTTTGTCGATTGACAGTCATTTTGTACTTCTTCCATTTTCTTACTATGGCACCAACAGTTGTCTCCTTCTCGCCCAGCGTCTTACTGATGGTTTTGTAGCCCATTCCAGCCTTGTGCAGGTGTATGATCTTGTCCCTGACATCCTTAGACAGCTCCTTGCTCTTGGCCATTTTGTAGAGGTTAGAGTCTGACTGATTCACTGAGTCTGTGGACAGGTGTCTTTCATACAGGTGACCATTGCCGACAGCTGTCTGTCATGCAGGTAACGAGTTGATTTGGAGCATCTACCTGGTCTGTAGGGGCCAGATCTCTTACTGGTTGGTGGGGGATCAAATACTTATTTCCCTCTGCAGAATGCAAATAAATTCATATACTTTCCACAATGTGATTTTCCGGATTTAATTTGTGATGTGCTATCTCTCACTGTTACCAATAACCTACCCTTCAATTATGGGCTGCTCATGTCTTTGTCAGTGGGCAAACTTACAAAATCAGCAAGGGATCAAATACTTATTTCCACCACTGTAGCAGCAGCGGAGAAAGCGTATCATAGCATGACATTCTTGGGCCAGAAGCTAGATTTGTCTTAATTTGAGTGAACCTTTGGAAGAATATCTATATATGCCAATCCATAGACCCCTGAAGAAGGCCTCCCTGGCTGAAACACGGACCGTGTAGGGTCTTAATAAATGAATTTGGATTTTTTACATCTATGATTTTAGTTTGGTCTTTCTGTCATAGGCGTAGACTGGGGGGGCGAGGGGGGGCAATGCCCCCCCAAATGACGCGAGGCGCCGCCGCGCCATTAGTTAAAGAAAAACAAAAAACCACATGCAAGCACGCGCTCCTCTCCATCCGCTTGGCTTCCCTGCCCTCTCTATCTGCGTCCCGCCTTCCTCTGACGTCATTTCCTTTCGGGCGGGACGCAGACAGAGAGGGCAGGGAAGCCAAGCGGATGGAGAGGAGCGTGTACGTCTACCCCTCTCCATAGGCGCCCGGTATAAGAGGCTTGGGGAGGCTAAGCCTCCCCAGCCAGAAGTGCAGCAAGGGCAGGGCAGACTGGACCACCCCGGGTGCAGCTCCCGCTGCCTTGAACATCTCCCTCCCTCCCTCCCTCCCGTGGACCGCGCGATCATTACCGCCACCCCCCCCCCCCGACTACTGCAGTATCGCTCTCCCCCTCCGCTCCTGTCCTGTCACGTCGTCTTTGAATGTCAAGGATTCCTTCCGGTAGCATCAAAATTGTCAATGATGTAAGCGCTGCTTTCAGCCTGCCCCGGAAGGAAGCACTCTCTGTACAGTTTCCCGCGTAGGAAGGACGCTGTCCAGAGAAGGCTTCTGGGGCAGGCTGAAAGCAGCGCTTACATCATTGCCAATTCTGCTGCTACCGGAAGGAATCCTCGACGTTCAAAGACATGACAGGAGCGGAGGGGGAAAGCGATACCGAACTAGTCCGGGGGGGGGGGGGGGGGGGTGAGCGATGCATCATGCCAGCCAGCTGCTAGACCAAAGGGAAAGGGGGTGGAGAGAGGAGGATGTGAGGTGCCACATCTAAGGGGAAGAGGGAGGAAGGAAAGCAATGGCAGGGAATAGGAAAAGGGGGGTGGAGAAAGGAGTGAGAGTGATGGGAGCAAGAAGGGGAGGGAAGAGAAAGGTGGGATGCATGAGGACGCTGGAGGAGAGAGAGAGAAAGTGGAAAAGTGCAGGGGAGAGCCAGGGACATGCAAAAGAGCAGGGGAGAGTCAGAGAGAGATGGGGAGAGAAAGAGGGGACATGGAAGAGAGCAGGGGACAGGCAGAGAGAGATGGGGAGCGAAAGAGGGGACATGGAAGAGAGCAGGGGAGAGCCAGAGAGAGATGGGGAGAGAAAGAGGGGACATGGAAGAGAGCAGGGGAGAGCCAGAGAGAGATGAGGAGAGAAAGAGGGGACATGGAAGAGAGCAGGGGAGAGCCAGAGAGAGATGGGGAGAGAAAGAGGGGACATGGAAGAGAGAAGGGGACAGCCAGAGAGAGATGGGGCGCGAAAGAGGGGACATGGAAGAGAGCAGGGGAGAGCCAGAGAGAGATGGGGAGAGAAAGAGGGGACATGGAAGAGAGCAGGGGAGAGCCAGAGAGAGATGGGGAGAGAAAGAGGGGACATGGAAGAGAGAAGGGGACAGCCAGAGAGAGATGGGGAGAGAAAGAGGGGACATGGAAGAGAGCAGGGGAGAGCCAGAGAGAGATGGGGAGCGAAAGAGGGGACATGGAAGAGAGCACGGGAGAGCCAGAGAGAAGATGCTGGATGGAAGAGGAGAGAGAGAGAGATTAGTGGAAAGATGGGGAGAGAGAGAGAGAAGCTGCTGGGGAGAAACTGGGGCAGACCCTAGCTGTCAGACGGAGAAATGCTGAATGAAAGGAGGGAGAAAGAGGGAAAATGCTGGAAGGAGGGGGCAGAAAGAGGGAAGACAGTGGACGTAAGGGTAGGGAGGGAATGAGGAAAGACACTGGAAGGATGGGGATAGAGAGGACATGCTGAATGGAAAAGGGTCGAGAGAGAGAACTGTTTAGAAGGAAGGGAGATAGAGGGAGACAATGGATGGAAGGAGAGGGAGACAATAGACGGAAGGATTGGGAGAGGGTAATGGGTAGAAGGATGGAGAGAGAAAGAGGGATGACACTGGATGGAAGGGTAGAAGAGAAAGACATGGATGGATGGAGGGGAGGGAAGAAGGAGATGCACACGGATGGAGTAGAAGGGAGAGAGGAGAAATGCCGGACATGGATGGAGGGGAGGAAAGACAGAGGAAGTTCATGCACATGGATGGAGGGGAGACATGCTGGATTTGGATGGAGGGGAAATTGCTGAATTTAAGGGCTGGATTGGAACACTTTGAGGGCAGATGCTGAAACTGGAGAAAGGATAAGGACAGGGCTACAGATGGTAGACAGGACGCATAAGGACACAGGAGGATGGTGGACATGTTGAGAGAAAAAATATCAAATGGAAAGAAGACACTGGGACCAAAGAATAGAAAAACTAAATGATCAGACAACAAAGGTAGAAAAAAGTATTTTATTCAGAATTTATTAACTGGAATATGTCAGCTTTTGGCAATGTGCATCTGTGATATTTTGCATGTAAGTTTCAATTTTTCTAGTATTGCTGCATGCTGAGTCTGACTTCTTGAGGTAACTTTCCAGTTTTGCCTTCATATCTGTTGTGTCATGTGTTTTTCATGTGTAATCAAGGTGCAGTATTCTACTAGTGTGTAGTATTTACAGCCCTTTTTTTTGTTTGTTTCAATAGGTTGTGTACTGGTGTTTTAGAGCCCGGTGAAATTACAGTGCTGCTTTTCCACGCATAAGGTTGTAGCTCATCCTGTCCTTGGAATTAGTGCTGTTATGGTTTGCTAAGGTTATGAGTGTGTTTTTGCACAAGTTTGTGTATAGTGTTTTGCAGTGGAGAGATTGTGTACTGGCATTACTGAGGTGGCACCAAAACATCGGAAAGGGTTTTAGAGCCTAAATCATGACACACTACCTCTTGAAGGATCTATATATAGTTGTTAATAAAAGGAGCTCATTGTGAACACTATCCACCCTAAAAGGGTGTTTTGTGGCTCTACATGAGAATTGTGATATTATGATCCCTTGTTTCATATTGTTGACGGTCTGCATTTTCTATATGGGTAGTATATTGGTGTATTAGGGTCTGCCTAGTGTTATGGTACAGTAAGGTTTGAGTATGTTTTTGCACAAATATGTGCATAGTGTTTTGCAGTTGAGCGATTGTGGTTAGTATATGCTTTGAGCAACCACTTTATTCTTTGACATATGATACATATCTAATATCTAAATTTAACAAAAGGTATTGTGACTATTTTATTTTTACTTATTTTTTTTCTGTGTTAATTGTGGCTATAAGCTCCGCCCCTGGCTCCACCCCTAACCCCACCCCCTTTAGCCTCCCCAAACAGTTGGGCCACCGACCGCCTATGCCCCTCTCTCTTCCTCCCTCCCTCCGGCGCAGGCAGCAGTCTTTTCCAGCGTTCCTGGCAGCGGTAGCGTTGTACACGCTGCCTTTGGCTCTGCCCCGAAGCCTTCTCTTCAAGTTCCTGTTCCCGCATAGGTGGGAACAGGAACTTGAAGAGAAGGCTTCCGGGGCAGACCGAAGGCAGCGTGTACATCGCTACCGCTGCCAGGAACGCTGAAAAAGCTGAAGATTGTTGCCTGCACCGGAGGGAGGGAGGGAGGGAGGAAGAGAGGGGGTAAACGGAGTCACCATCTTGGACCTCGCGGGGGGGGGGGAGCAGAGGGAAGATGGATGGGACTGGGAGGGGTGGGAAGCAGAGGGAAGGAGCAGGAGATGGATGGGTCTGGGTGGGGTGGGAAGCAGAGGGAAGGAGCAGGAGATGGATGGGACTGGGAGAGGAGGTGAGCAGAGGGAAGGAGCAAGAGATGGATGGGACTGCGAGGGGTGGGGAGCAGAGGGATGGACCAGGAGATGGATGGGATTGGGAGAGGTCAGGCACAGCAGAGGGAAGGAGCAGAAGATGGATGGGACGGAGGGATGGTGAGCAGAGGGAAGGAACAGAAGATGGATGGGACTGGGAGGGGTGGGGAGCAGAGGAAAGGAGCAAGAGATGGATGGGACTGTGAGGGGTGGGGAGCAGAGGGATGGACCAGGAGATGGATGGGATTGGGAGAGGTCAGGCACAGCAGAGGGAAGGAGCAGAAGATGGATGGGACGGAGGGATGGTGAGCAGAGGGAAGGAACAGAAGATGGATGGGACTGGGAGGGGTGGGGAGCAGAGGGAAGGAGCAAGAGATGGATGGGACTGCGAGGGCTGGGGAGCAGAGGGATGGACCAGGATGGGATTGGGAGAGGTGAGGCACAGCAGAGGGAAGGAGCAGAAGATGGATGGGACGGAGGGATGGTGAGCAGAGGGAAGGAACAGAAGATGGATGGGACTGGGAGGGGTGGGGAGCAGAGGGAAGGAGCAAGAGATGGATGGGAGTGGGAGGGTGGGGAGCAGAGGGAAGCCTACTAGAAAGAAGACACTGCATAAAACAGAAGACACTGGGATCAAAGCGAATAGAAAAACTAAATGATCAGACAACAAAGGTAAATAAAAGTATTTTATTCATAATTTATTAATTGAAATGTGTCAGCTTTTTGAAATGTGCATCTGTGATATTTTGCCTGTAAATTTCATTTCCTTCCTCCATATTAGCATATTCATTTGCATATGTATATATGCAAATGATATGCTAATATGCTCCGCCCATTCTTTGCCCCCCCAAATGAAACAGTCAAACTACGCCTATGCTTTCTGTACATCTTCCGTTCTTGTTGTTTTTTGGTTTTTCACTGGAGATTTGGACTCTCTTTGTCGTTGTTGAACATTTTTATCTTGCTGCACCATATGCCTGGAATAGACTTCCTGAGCCGGTACGTCAAGCTCAATCTCTGGCCATCTTCAAATCTAAGTTAAAAGCCCACCTTTTTGATGCTGCTTTTAACTCCTAACCCTTATTCACTTGTTCAGAACCCTTATTTTATCATCCTACTACTACTACTTATCACTTCTATAGCGCTACAAGGCATACGCAGTGCTGTACACCATACACACTTTAATATTCCCTTATCTCTTGTTTGTCCTGTTTGTCTGTCCTAATTAGATTGTAAGCTCTGTCGAGCAGGGACGGTCTCTTCATGTTCAAGTGTACTGTGCTGCATACGTCTAGTAGTGCTATAGAATGATAAGTAGTAGTAGTAGTAGCTATCATCAACAGAGTGTTTTTTTCAACTTTTGAGTGTTCCGCGGTTTGTTTCTCAAGAACCGTGATCCACTTCACACTCTTTTTTCTTCTCTTAGTGGGTCATTTACAAAGGCGCACTAGCGTTTTAGCGCATGCTAAACGCCCATCTTACAATGCAAAGAGAATGATCAGACCTCCATTCAAAAGTCACCACTGATCTGGCAGAGTAAATACAACTTAGGACTGCTCTGTAATAAAACTTGTCGATATTGAGATTCGTGTGGTTCAAAATGCAGAGTTATGACCATCTTGGAAGCTTTTGAGTCGCAATACAGAGCATTCTCGCCCTGAAGCAGCTTATTGCGAAATAGAGAACCCCTGTTGGGTGTAGGCTGTGTTGCTTTCACATTTTATTGTTTGGAGTTGACGATACGTATTGCTGGTTGATGAGATGGACGTCGTCTTCACTTTTGGATACACGTTGCCTCTGTGGCACAGCTTAGTAACTGCTCCAATTATATGGGATGTTGAGAGCACTGCTATTTGCTGTTTTCTGTATTTTCACATTATTGTTATTTTTTGAGGCACTTCTTTAAGTAGAGTTTTTATTCAGAGAGTCCTGTGATGGTTGTTTTGACGTGAGGTTGTTTTTCAACCCATATTTAGCTAAGGCCTCTCTTTTTTTCTCCACTTATTTTTGGTAACGGCGTGCCAGTGTTCTCTCATTTACCATTATATTTTGTTTTGTTGACAGAATTTAATGCCAGTTTGGTGGGGGGTTTCTGTTTTCTGCTACCAGATCAGTGCCAGCAACTTTATAAGACAGAAAGGGAGGTAACAGCTATGTGCACGTGTCTGAATAAAAAAACGCACATCTGCGCATGAACTGGAATGTTGCTCTGCACATAAATATTAGCCTTGCAAAAATTTTATGTGCAAGAAATTTTTGCAAGTCTAATATTTATGCACAGAACAGGCCAATTCAAGCGACATTGTGCTGGCACTTTCATTTTTTGCTGAAACAAGGGTGCAGTGAAGGCACCCTTACGCCTTTGTGAGTATGTGCTAGCAGGTTTTCTCTGATTAATGCACAACTTCTAGGGAGTGGAGGAGTGGCCTAGTGGTTAGAGCACCGGTCTTGGTCTTGCAATCCAGAGTTGGCCGGTTCAATTCAAATCCTGCTGCTGCTCCTTGTGATCTTGGGCAAGTCACTTAACCCTCCATTGCCTCAGGTACAAACTTAGATTGTGAACCCTCCTGGGACAGAGAAATATCCAGAGTACCTGAATGTAACTCACCTTGAGCTACTACTGAAAAAGGTGTGAGCAAAATCTAAATAAATATTGAATTTATATCTCATGAGCTTATTTTTTTTATTAATCTTGAAGTAGAAGCCATGCACTCAGCCATTACGGTGTGCTCTACTGCCTGGCTTTCTACATCAGCCTGAGTACACTAGTGCGTTGGGAAGGTGGTCAAGGCTGCTGCTACTGCAGAGACTCCCACTGGCAAAAGAGCAGCCTACAAATCTAGTATTGCCCAGACATACAATATGGGGAATGGAAGGGAGAGTAAAATGGGGAACAATATATGCACAGAGGCCATGTGGAAATATTCCTATATAAACATGCACATTTCCACTTCACATCTTTAGAAAAGTGTCTCTCTCTTTCCAATCATTTAAAAAAAACAAAAAAACAAACAAACCTCATCCTATTATTAAAAGTGAAATTAATGCAGTGGAAAAAGAGCAAAGTAGAAGGGAAAGTGGAATTTCAAACCTTTAGTTTTCTTTCACAGGAAACTAACACTGGTGTTTACTAAAACGCTAGCACAGCTTGCTGTGCGCTTGTGCCGACGCAGCCCATTCACTTTGAATGGGATGTGTCGGCAATGCCGAGCGGAAGCCAGCATAGCTTAATAAACAGACCCCCAAGTTTGGGGCAGATATAACATAACATTAGTTCACACATTATTTGTATTTACAGTTACACTGAAAAACAAAACAGAATATGAGGTCTCTTAAAGCAGTGGTTCCCAAACCTGGTCCTGGCGACACCCCAACCACTCAGGCTTTCAGGATATCCTCAATGAATATTCATGAGAGAGATTTGCATGCACTGCCTCCACTGTCTTAAAGCATGAACCCACTCCATGTCTGATACTGTGACCTTTAGAAACTTTGGGGGTTGACATTTAAAAGGGTTTAAAGGAACAGGAGAGGTTCCTGCCCAGTTAAACCAGGATCCAATATTCAGAGGAAGTTATCCGATTAATGATGGTGAACATCACTGCTAACTGGCCATCCTCTAGATTAGAGGTGGACTGGGGGCAGAGTTAGAGCGAAGCGGCAACTTAGCTAGTTAGCAAAAGATTTTCGATCAGTTAACCAGCATAAAGATGTCCTTTTACAAAGGCGCACTGAAAAATGGCTTGTGGTAGCGTAGGCGCGGGTTTTGAGTGCGTACCCATCCATTTTTTAGCACGAATGTAAAAAAGGCCTCTTTTTCTGTTTTTTTTTTTGCCAAAAATGGACATGCGGCAAAATCAAAATTGGCGCGCGTCCATTTTGAGTCTGAGACCTTACCGCCAGGCATTGACCTAGCGGTAAAGAATCTGGGTGGTAATGACCTATGTGCATCAAATGCCACTTGGTGCACGTCCGTTACGCGCACCAGAAAATAAAAAAAATATTTTTCGGACGCGTACCAAAATTGAAATTACCGCAAGGGCCACACGGTAACCAGGCGGTAACTCCAATTTGGCATGCATTCGACGCGTGTAGGCGTCTACGCGGCTTCGTAAAAGGGCCTCAAAGTTAGGGCAGAAAAACAGCTGTTCTAACTTTATATGGAGAGCTAACCGCACCAGTCTGAATATCAGCTGACGTCTGGCTAGCTTCCAGGTCAGCTGTCATACCCTGATATTCAATGTCGGGAGCCGTGCACGCCCCGGCATTGAATATCTGGGTTAGTTCAGCCTGCAGCCGGAAGACGCTTGCCAGTCATTTAGTACCATGGACTGACTATTAACCCTTTGCTTATATGGATTTGTAAATCTGAAGCTGCTAAGATTTTAAGGTCAGAGAACTATCAAAACTAAATTTTTTTTAATTAAAAAAAAGAAAAACCACCAAAAATAAATTCCAGCAAGGTGCGTTCTATTCTTTTCAACTAGTAAATGACCCTTCATCTACATACTGAGGCTCAAGCAGTACCTTATATCACCCCCCCCCCCCCAACACACACACTTCTCTCTCAGACTCACCAACTCTTCTCCTGACACGCGTGTTCTCAATGCCTCCATCTAATAAATTGGTCAATTTCTCCACATTGAAAGGGGGGAATTTCCTTTCGCTTGCAAGATCAGGATTGATGTCTTTGTTGATGGAGTTCTTGAAGTCTCTGTGTGTGTTCCACCAAGCCATTCCTAAAAGTGCTGTGCAGTCAGAAGCAAAGCTGCCTGCTCCAGAAACTTGTCAGCCACACTCTGGGGAACAGAAGAAAGATCAGAGATCTGAGATTTTAGCACTGAATCCCAAACGTGTTGAATTATAACTGAGTAACAACTTTCTTCTGCAGATTTCTACCAGTGCCTGAGATCTAGCATCGCCAAAGGCTGCTGACTCAGAATGTGACTTTTTTATAGTCTGGCAAGAATCCCAGAGCCTGAGTTATCTCATAAATGATTGACTATTTAGCAACATTTAAAATTACACAAGGAGCAAAGGGCGGATATGTTTGTGAGGGTGAATAACTGATAAAAAGTACAACAACTCCAGCATTCAAAAGTCACACACAATCACTTCTAATATCATTGTACATGTCCGAGTACTATCTCTCTAAATGCAAACATTACATTCACGTACTTTACTTGATCGACAAAGAGTCACACAAAGAAACAAAATAAATAGATGCTTAAAAGCCAAATGTATTAAAACTGAGCTAAACATTTTTAGGAATAATTCATTAAATTTTAGTATCCATGTAGTAAACTTCTGCTATGCATTGTGCCATGAAAAGTACATTTGAAATGTATATCAATGCGGAGTGTTTGTGTATTACCCCCCTATTTCTTAGTGCGTCAAAAGCAGGGCTTTTTTGAGGGGGTACTGAGTACCAGCACCTTTTCCATTGTCTGCTAAAATTGACCCATGGTTTTCAAGTTTTAATGAACGAGCTCACGCTCTACACACCAATTCTGCCTTGTCATAGATTCCGTGACTGGTTGAAGGGGGCCTGGCTATTGTGGGGTGGGTCCCTCAGTGATCACCCCATCCCTGAAGGGTGGCCTGGCGTTTCTGGCACTTTTTTTGCTAGAAAAAAATGCACTGGCGAAAAGTTACTTTCCAATTAGGCACCTAACGTTTGGCACTCAAACGGATGTTAATGGAAACACTAAAATGGGGGAAGGGGGAGTGAAATGGCACTTAGGGATCTTTCACATGGGAGGGGCAAGGGGCAGGTCATGGGCGTTCTGATTATTTAAGTGTGCGTTTTATTAAATACTGCTGCATGTTGGGGGGAGGGATCCGCTGGGTTGTTGGTAATTGGAGTTGGCCCTGGGCAAGGAGGAATGCGGGTCTAGGGAGATAGGGAGGGAGGTGGGGCATGTACTTGGGGCGGGGGTACCCCTTTTTTGCTCTTCATTCTATGCTAGTTGACGTACAGCTTCCTCTATTATTGAATTGGACTTTAGTAATTGGGAGGAAGGGGAGGCTCAGGTAGGAGAGGGAACATTCAGGGGTCCCCCTAATAGGTAGGATGCCGCATTCTTGCAGTTTGAACAGTTTTCTTTTGCAGTCCTCTATTTAGTGGACAGTTGGTGTTGGATGCTATTATTTTTATATATAACTCCAATGAGCGCTTATATAATTGGATGGGGGAGGAGTCTGGGAAGTTGGGAGTGGGGGGAGGGATAAATGTTGATGGTGAAATGGATACTTAGCTTTGCTTTGTTAGCTATGAGACATACGGCTGTATGCTGAATTTGTTGACTGTTATGTATGCTGTTTTCAACATCATCAATAAAATTGTTGAAACATAAATACTGCTGCTGCATTTGCACCTGATTATGCCTAATTGCTGACATTAGCGCCTAGATTTTTTTTTTTTTTTGGGGGGGGGGGGGCTTTTAGCACCCTTTATAGTTTATCAATAGATATCAAACAAAATAAAACATGGAAAAGAAAATAAGATGATACCTTTTTTATTGGACATAACTTAATACATTTCTTGATTAGCTTTCGAAGGTTGCCCTTCTTCCTCAGATTGGAAATAAACAAATGTGTTAGCAGATAGTATATATAAGAGAAACCAGGGGCGTATCTGGAATCCGGCGGTAGGGGGGGCCACAGCCAGAGAGGGGGGGCACATTTTTGCCTCCCTCCCCCCCCCCCGCCGCCGCCGCCTCTCTCCACCCCCTCCCCGCCGTCAACCCTCCCCTGCAATCTCCGTTTTTCGTCTTCCTCCGTGGCCATGCTTCCAGGAAGTAACGCTGCAGTGCTGATTCGTTGAATCCAGTTCGACGTCTGACATCAGACGCCGAACTGGATTCAACGAATCAGCACTGCAGCATTACTTCCTGGAAGCATGGCCACGGAGGAAGACGAAAAACGGAGATTGCGGGTCGGACCTCGGCGCCAGCAAAAGTAAGCAGCGGGGGAGGGTTGATGGCGGGGAGGGGGGCCAGGGCGAAATCTGCGGGGGCCCAGGCCCCTGTGGCCCCACGCAGATACGCCCCTGAGAGAAACATCAAAGCATTACTTTATAGAATTGTCCCCTATGGCCATTGACTGAAGAGGGGAACCACTGTTCATGATTTGATTCCTGTGCTGTACTCATGGCCCCCTATGGCCTGACAAAAACAACTCTTACTAATCAAGCACAGGGTGCACATGTTTAAAAAAAAAAAAAAACAACCCAAAATACTGGTGACATATCCATGAAAAATGATCTCATGAAAGTATAAATTATAGGGATCAACTTTTCAAAATGATTGATGGTGCTAAACTCAAAACAAATTGCCCCTCATTGGGCACAGTGAAGAAATTTGCTCTATATCGGGAGTGTTCAAGTACGCACAGAGCTGCGGCTGGCACCTATGGTAAAAAAAAAACATGACAAGTAACCAGGGTCAATCTCAGGAGGAGGGGCAAATTGACAGTGATCTGAGCCCTCAGGCAAAAAGGGTCATGGGCCCCTAACCACCTATCAAAAGTGATTAGACTAGATAGAGATTAGAGAATAGTGGGAACCCTAATGTTGTGGGCCCTGCGCTGGAGGACATAACCTGTGTTTAAAAAAAAAAAAAAAGGTCTGGCCTGCTTCTAGCAGAGATCTGTAAACAGCAGTGATAAGAAGGAAAATCTTGATCAGGTTTGGGAGCTGCTCCAAGCTCACAAGTCCTCTGGTGCTCCTGCCTCTCCTTCCACAGGAGCAATCCTTTGGACCTCCCAGCCCCTCCTCTCCACAGGCTACCTCTTACCAGGGAAATTTGTACAAGGGGTGTCCACTGCTGGCTCACAAGACGCTCTGCTGATCTTATCTGCTATCCCTGCTTGATGATCTCAGCCATGAACAGATAAGGTGAAGAGAGGATGAGGCTGGAGATGGGAAGGGTTATGGAGATTGGGTGGGGAGGAGGGAGGAAGAAGATATGAGAACGGGTTGTGGGTGGGGAAAGAAAAAGATCACATTCAAAGCTTTTTACCAGAATCTCATTAAATGGGGGGGGGGGGGGGGGGGGCTGGCTGTGCTTAAAGTCAATATGCTGGTGCTGTGGGCTCAGGCTCTGCATGACTGCACTAATCCATCAGGTGTGTCCCAACTGAAAAAAGGTTGAGAACCACTGGTATAGTCTAAGTTGGATCCTTAAATAGCTCCACCGTGTGTTACACAGTAGAAATTGCAGGTGCTCACTAAATACTAAATAAATGATAGCACGCCATAATGATATCCTTCATCCACCCTCATCCTGTTAGACTGTCACTGAAATGCTTTGATGTTTCACTTATATATAATGTCATCTACCAACATTTGCTTATTTCCGATCTGACGAAGAAGGGCAACCTTCGAAAGCTAATCAAGAAATGTATTAAGTTATGTCCAAATAGTTGTTAACACTATCAAACAAGTCTTGTCCCATTGCTGTATCTTTCAACTGTTCCACTGTCAACAAAATTCTGTTTAATGACTTTTCTGCAGGCTATTTTCTGTGCCTACTTTCTATAGTCTCGCAGGCTGCATAAAATTCAATGTTGGGCTGCAGGTTTCCTACCTTTGGTCTATAGTCAGCTCACGGCTGATGGCTGTGTGGACCTCTCCGGAGCTGGATTAAAAAGTGTGCTCTTGTCCCAGGTCATTGACCTTAGGGCAAAAGCTGTGAGAATCTGATTGGGGTCCTTACTAATACTAATTCATATAAGGAGGGGTGGGGCTGTCACAGGGGCTGCGAGTGTGCACTGCCTCACAGGTCCCTTGTTCATTCTCTCACTGCCTGTGCCCACTATCACCTGGAGACCTGAACCCTGGGATAGGACCACAGAGTGGCCAGAAGAGATTGAAGGGGCGTGAGTGTGGGAGGGGTGAGAGGAGGAGGGGGAAAGCAGAAAAACTGAGGGCCCGATGCTCAGAAGCAAAAGCGGGTGCTAGAGAACATTAGTGCCGGACTAGCGGCTGCACTTGCTAGCACCAAATGCTCAGAGCCAGTGAGCGCAAGAACGAACGAGCTCACGGGCTCTGAGCGCAATGAGCACGCAAATGCATGCTATAGAGGTCATCCTATATTCCTCATAGTAATATATAGTAACATAGTAAATGACAGCAGATAAAGACCTGAACGGTCCATCCAGTCTGCCCAACAAGATAAACTCATTTTACATGGTATGTGATACTTTATATGTATACCCAAGTTTGATTTGTCCTTGCCTTTCTCAGGGCACAGACCGTAGATGTCCGCCCTGCACTGGTTTTATTCTCCAAATACCGGTGTTGCCACCCAATCTCCGCTAAGATTCCATAGATCCATTCCTTCTAAACAGGATTCCTTTGTGTTTATCCCATACGTTTGAATTCCATTACCGTTTTCATCTCCACCACCTCAAGCCGGAGGGCATTCCACGTGTTCACCTCCCTCTCCGTGAAAAAATACTTCCCAACCTTATTTCTAAGTCTGCCCCCCTTCAACCTCAATTCATGTCCTCTAGTTCTACAGCCTTCCCGTCTCTGGAAACGGGCAGCGCACCAAAGGTGCTCCTCTTGCTGCAAACCCTACACAAGATCAGAGCTGGGGTTAGGGTTGTGCCAAGCCGTGGAGAGAAATGGGGAGACCAATCACTCCCCCCTCCCAGTCTCTCTGCTAGCCCCTGCATCCTGCCCAAAACAGCACATTACTTACAGTGGTGGAAATAAGTATTTGATCCCTTGCTGATTTTGTAAGTTTGCCCACTGACAAAGACATGAGCAGCCCATAATTGAAGGGTAGGTTATTGGTAACAGTGAGAGATAGCACATCACAAATTAAATCCGGAAAATCACATTGTGGAAAGTATATGAATTTATTTGCATTCTGCAGAGGGAAATAAGTATTTAATCCCTCTGGCAAACAAGACCTAATACTTGGTGGCAAAACCCTTGTTGGCAAGCACAGCGGTCAGACGTCTTCTGTAGTTGATGATGAGGTTTGCACACATGTCAGGAGGAATTTTGGTCCACTCCTCTTTGCAGATCATCTCTAAATGATTAAGAGTTCTGGGCTGTCGCTTGGCAACTCGCAGCTTCAGCTCCCTCCATAAGTTTTCAATGGGATTAAGGTCTGGTGACTGGCTAGGCCACTCCATGACCCTAATGTGCTTCTTCCTGAGCCACTCCTTTGTTGCCTTGGCTGTATGTTTTGGGTCATTGTCGTGCTGGAAGACCCAGCCACGACCCATTTTTAAGGCCCTGGTGGAGGGAAGGAGGTTGTCACTCAGAATTGTACGGTACATGGCCCCATCCATTCTCCCATTGATGCGGTGAAGTAGTCCTGTGCCCTTAGCAGAGAAACACCCCCAAAACATAACATTTCCACCTCCATGCTTGACAGTGGGGACGGTGTTCTTTGGGTCATAGGCAGCATTTCTCTTCCTCCAAACACGGCGAGTTGAGTTCATGCCAAAGAGCTCAATTTTTGTCTCATCTGACCACAGCACCTTCTCCCAATCACTCTCGGCATCATCCAGGTGTTCACTGGCAAACTTCAGACGGGCCGTCACATGTGCCTTCCGGAGCAGGGGGACCTTGCGGGCACTGCAGGATTGCAATCCGTTATGTCGTAATGTGTTACCAATGGTTTTCGTGGTGACAGTGGTCCCAGCTGCCTTGAGATCATTGACAAGTTCCCCCCTTGTAGTTGTAGGCTGATTTCTAACCTTCCTCATGATCAAGGATACCCCACGAGGTGAGATTTTGCGTGGAGCCCCAGATCTTTGTCGATTGACAGTCATTTTGTACTTCTTCCATTTTCTTACTATGGCACCAACAGTTGTCTCCTTCTCGCCCAGCGTCTTACTGATGGTTTTGTAGCCCATTCTAGCCTTGTGCAGGTGTATGATCTTGTCCCTGACATCCTTAGACAGCTCCTTGCTCTTGGCCATTTTGTAGAGGTTAGAGTCTGACTGATTCACTGAGTCTGTGGACAGGTGTCTTTCATACAGGTGACCATTGCCGACAGCTGTCTGTCATGCAGGTAACGAGTTGATTTGGAGCATCTACCTGGTCTGTAGGGGCCAGATCTCTTACTGGTTGGTGGGGGATCAAATACTTATTTCCCTCTGCAGAATGCAAATAAATTCATATACTTTCCACAATGTGATTTTCCGGATTTAATTTGTGATGTGCTATCTCTCACTGTTACCAATAACCTACCCTTCAATTATGGGCTGCTCATGTCTTTGTCAGTGGGCAAACTTACAAAATCAGCAAGGGATCAAATACTTATTTCCACCACTGTATATCAGCAGTAAAGTACAAGAACGTTAAAAGAAAACCAATTGTAACATTATTCATCTTAGAACAAATAAAAACCATCCTCATTTCCCAGCCGAACAAACTGTACCAGCACTAGCCCTAGATATCTCCGCCTTATTCAGACCCCCCCCCCCCACCCCCAGCTTCCCAGACAAGGTATTTAGATTAGGGATCACGAATGACAGAGAAGCAAAGTGATACAGAACTGAAGAGAGTGAGCTGGTGAAAGGCTGGTGTGAAAAGGCAGGCTCAGAAGTTGAAAACTTTCCAGACCAATGTGGTAACTAAGGGGAAGATGATGCCAGCGGCGACTGGAGAAAGGGAGACTACTGACTACTGAACATCACTTTTGGTGGAAAGTGGTTGAAAAGGAAAAAGGTGTCAGTTGCTGTGATTGCCGTGGAATTGCTTTGCTCTTTGGTAACTTGTTCCCTTATTGTACAACCTTATTATTTCACAGCTTTTTGATTTTTTGTTGCTGTGGCTTCTTCTCCTCCTGCGTGCTATAAGATGCCGTTTAGACTCCGTTGGAGAAGTGCACCGCGTGTGAGCATAACTTCTGGATGGCGACTGAGAGGTCATCAGTAGAGTTACCAGCGTTGCCACATTTAGCTTCAATTTTGTTTCTCCAACCCACGTTTTTGGCAGGCAGTAAAATACAGCATTTAATTTTTATTCTTACTGGCATCAAAGGAATCGGATCATCACAATGTCAAGGCACTTCTCCTTCCTCCTTCTCGCATTCTGGGCAAGCCCTAAAGAACTGTGCACCAGACACTGCCCTCCTGCCAAACTCCCTAATTGCTCAATGCTATGAGCACGCCTAAATTTGAATCTCATTAGAATTGAGCATTAGGTAGTTCCTTCGCCATACTGATCTGGCAGTAATTTTCCAGTGCTGTTCGGAACAGTGCCGGATTTGAGCATCTGCCTGTTAGGGTTTTGTGGAGCTGGGGAAGGGGAGAAGGAAAGGGGCAGTTTATTTTGGAGGGTGGAAAGGGAAGCAGAGTAAGGCTTGGAAGATTGCTGGTGAGGGAGAGAATAAAAATCACTGGGACCAAAGGAAACGTGTTGGTTGGTCCTGGATTGCAAAGAACTAATCTGGCTTTGCTCCCCATCACAGGAGAAGATGAGGATAGGAGGAGGAGGAGAAGAAAGAGACTTTAGGAACTGGGGTTTAAGAGAGGGGAGAGGGCATGAGTTACACAATGAGGATATGTGAAATGCAGCATGCATGGAGGGGGCAGAAAACCCAATGGCAATGTGGAGGAGAGAGAGAGGCAGGCAGAGGATGGAGAGGCCCAGGATTGAGGGGAACAGGGTTAGAGAAGAGAAGATTTAGAGCAGAGGCAGGACAGATACGTGTGTATTTACAGAATAGTAGTTAGGTTGATTTTCACATTTATGCATGGATGCGTGTGTGTGTATATATATATATATATACACATACCATTATTCGAAACACTGCCACACATAATTGGTTCATAAATGTTAGTACCTGTTTTATAGGATTACTGCATAATGCCTCTTCTTCAAGAGGTGGCAAGTGCACACATGGAACTGTGCCCTGTGCAATATGCCCCCTAGCACCCCCACCCTGCCACAGCAAAGGGGGGGGGGGGGGTGGAATGGACAGGGAACAATGTTTGCACCTCTCACACAGACTTTGGGAGCAGAGAATTTCATGGACTACACATTGCAGTTAGTGCATGGTCAGAGCCATCCCAAACACAGTATATAGTTAGCACACAAATTAGCATGCGCAAGCTGATTCCCAATTTTGTGTAGAGGGCTATAAGAACCCAAGCTCTCTACTATGACTAGCTTTGATCTATGAATGATCTGTTTGGGAAAATAATGATTGAATTGTTTACATGTTTTCATATATATGGACTGTTACTGGTTTTGACTTGATACAATTCAATAAAAAACAAATTTGCAATGAAATTAGCATGCGTAGTCCATATCAGCGCAGTAAAGGGTTGATGATCAGAAACAAACGGAGGCACTAGAGGCTATTGGCACCATACTAGTGCCCGCATTTGCTCCTGCCCCATGATCAGAGCCGGCAAACGAGTGAAACAACGTGCTCACCAGCCCTAACTGCAAATAGCCTAGTGGTTAGAGCACCAGTCTTGACATCCAAAGGTGGCCAGTTCAGATCCCCACTGCTGCTCCTTGTGATCTTAGGCAACTCACAATCTTCCATAGCCTTGGGTACAAACTCCAGGGACAGGGAAATACCCAGTGTACCTGAATGTAACTTACCTTGAGCTACTATTGAAAAAGGTGTGAGCACAATCCAAATAAATAAATATTCCTCCCCAATGCTCATTGGGAAGCACATAAAACATTGGTGCTGCTCCTGCAGCAAACCCTACAACAGCTTGGAGCTGGCATTAGGGTTTGTGGAGCATTAGGAAGGAATGGGTGCCCTGTCCAGCATGCATTTGCATGCTTACAGCCCCCCCCCACCCCAGGACAAGTTTCCCTGGTGGCCCTGTGGCCTTTTTCCTCTCCCCCCCCCTCCAGACATGGGGGGGGGGGGGGGCTTGAAGTCCGGTGGACCTCCAGCCCCCTTACACCAAAAAAAATGTCCCTAATGGCCAACCCTACTCCCACCCAGCCTAGTGCCCCCTCAAAACCCTCCCTCATACCTTTAGGAGAAGACAGTGGTACTCCCTCCTCCTTGGGTGCCGTCTTCAAAATGGCAGCACCCTGCCCTGTGTATCCTGGGATGCACTGGGCAGGGCTTCAATACCGTATGAGGGAGTTTTTCCCTTATATGGTATTGAAGACCCATCCAGTACATCCCTGGATGCACACTAGACAGGGCGCTACCATTTTGAAGGTGATGCCACAGAAGGGAGTGCTATTCACTACTCCCACCTCCCTTCTAAAGGTATGGGGGGGGGGGGTTGGGGGGCAATGGGCCACCAAGGACAGTTTTTTTTGTGTCGGGGGGGGGGGGGGGGGGGGCTAGAGGTCCACTGGACCTCTAGTTCTCTTGTTTCCGAGGGAGGGAGGAAAGGTCACTGGGCCACCAGGGAAATTTGTCGGGGGACCTGTCAAACAACTTCTGCAGGAGGATTGTGCCCTGGGCGCACACCCAGGTACAATACTCCCACAGAACTACCCCCACAATCAATACTAATAGCACACATAAATTTGCATGCTTTTAGTTTTGCTCATCGGGGCTTTAATTTGCTCATTGGCCCCTAAGTTATCATGCTTGTGCATTAACAGCAGACGCTTATTAGCACACTTTAATAAAAGGACTCCTTAGTCAGTACTAAATAACCAAACCCTGTGTTAAAGCTTGATAAATGCTGTGTTCAGCAGTAGTTCTCAGCAGTGGCGTAGCTAAGGGGGGACACGGGGGCCTGGGCCTCTCAAATTGGCTCTGGGGCCCCTGGTTTGGCTGGCAGGGGGGGGGGTCCTCTGCCAGCTTAAGCACTTGTCCCGCAATGGTCTCGCATTGCCTGCAGTGTTGCCAGATGGAAAAAATTTGTCACGCCCAAAGCAAGCCCAAAACCGCACAGTCAATTTGCATGTGAATGACATCATTAATAAATATTAATGAGTCCATTTGCATACAAATGACATCATTAAGCCCACCTCAGTGGGGTTTCTACTGGCCGCGGCTGCGGGAAAACCAGCCAGCCTGCGGTCGCAGGGAAAAAACCAGGTGGGTGAAAAAAACGCTGGAGGGGCTTCAAAAAGCCACCCAAAATCCCGCAACCCGCACGCGGCGTGAAAAAACTGCAGCGGCTCACGGAAAGGAGCCAATTGGGTGAGAAACCTGCAGCCCTGGCAACACTGATTGCCTGCCCTGCTCTCAGCTGCACAGTGCATGCTTGTTTTAATGAAACTGAGCATGCGTATGCGTCGCAAATGCTCAGCTTCACTAAAACAAGCGTGCACGGCGCCGCCCGGCGTGTGACTAAGAATAGGGTCAGTGTTGCCAGGTGGGCGGTTTTACCGCCCAATTGGGCGGTTTTCCGCGACCCGCCGCAGGAAATTTTTGCCCGCGGCGGGTTGCGGTTTTTTGGGCGGCTTTTTGGGCTTCAGGGCGGTTTTTTGGGCGGCTTTTTCGGCCGCGGGGGGCGGGGTTAGTGACGTTTTTGGGCGGGGTTAGTGACTTTTGGGCGGGGCCGATGACGTGGGAGGCGGGGCCGGCGGGGGCGGGGTTGATGACGGCGGCGGGGATGATGACGCAGGGGTGGGGGTGTCAGGGGCGGGGTTTGTGTTTGGGCGGTTTTGGGCTGTTTTTTGGGCTGGATCAGTGTTGCCAGGTGGGCGGTTTTACCGCCCAATTGGGCGGTTTTCCGCGACCCGCCGCGGGAAATTTTTGCCCGCGGCGGGTTGCGGTTTTTTGGGCTGGTTTTTGTGCTTCGGGCGGTTTTTTTAGGTGGCTTTTTCGGCCGCGGTGGGCGGGGTTAGTGACGTTTGTGGGCGGGGTTAGTGACGTGGGAGGCGGGGTTAGTGACGGGGAAGGCGGGGTTAGTGACGGGGAAGGCGGGGTTAGTGACGGGGAAGGCGGGGCCGATGACGGCGGGGGCGGGGTTGATGACGGCGGGGGTGATGACGCGGGGGTGTCAGGGGCGGGGTTTGAGTTTGGGCGGGTTTTGGGCTGGATTTTGGGCTCCTTTAGGCTGGAAAAATATTTTCCACCTGGCAACCCTGGGCTGGATTGGGTGGGAAAAAAATTTTCCACCTGGCAACCGGTAGGCATCAGGGTTGAGGTCTGGGTACACCCGTGGTTCTCAGTCTGTGCAATTTTCAGGATATGCACAATGAATATGCATGAAACAGTGCTGCATACAATGGGGAGAGAAGTTGAAGGGGGGAACAAGGCAGAAAGTGTGGCACAGCTGCAACGCTGGAGTTCTGCTCACCGTGAAATCAGATTAGCATGGGGAAAACATGAAAATACTACCAGGCCCAATGTGACCGTTTGCATTTCTAGAAAGAAAACACATTTTGGATCAAACTGCAGGCGCAAGCGGAGGCCTCAAGCCATTACACGGATGAAAACGATGAGGGGAAAGGGCCCGAAAAGTTTTCCCACCGCAACTACTGAGCACGGAAGTTTCCCAGATACCTTTAAATCTCTCTCCCAGTCCCTGAGCTCCTGTCTGCCCTTCCGCTGGCCTGTACTGTGGCCACACTCCCAGCCTGAAAGGCACAGCAGAAAGTACAAAATATACCGCAGAATCGCCCGGAGCGGAAGCTGTGGTTAAACTGATTGATTTACTCAATGCCGGGCGGACTGGAGGACAGCTGAGCTCAGCTCACCGCCGCCGACTCTTCCACTGCCTGTGTGTGTGTGTGTGTGTGTGTGTGTGTGTGTGTGGGGGGGGGGGGGGGGGGGGGGGGGGGGGGGGGGGGGTCGCTCGCCCACCTTTCCTTCAGGCTTTCCTTTACGTGCTCAAGAAGAGCACGGAGAGACCCTGCTTCAGACAGGCCATTTGACTTTGGAGCCTTTTATTTTGGGAGATGATTTTAATTTCCAAGCTTCTGCTGGAAGAATGGAACAATCCCAGACACTCCGGAAAGGCTGCTGAGGTTAACCCTTTGTTGCACAAAAGCACTGCAGATGATTCGAAACATCTGCGAAGAATAACACGATAATCACGCGATTTCCTTCTGCTCTGGATTGTCAGTTGAACGGCACGAGAGAAAACGAATTATGAGGGCTTTCAGAAACCTTCATTAGCATGGGATTCAACTTTTCAAAACTATTGGGGTGGGTGCTAGATTCAATTTCCTGTAGAAGGTAAAAGACGGATTCCCGGATTAGTCTTTTACCTGGATCCTGATGTAGGGAAACAGTTTATTGTAATCCGTAATGTGACAGTGGTTGTTCATGCCCAGTGCTGAAGAATTCCTCTAAGACAGGGGTGTTCAACCTGGACCCTCGCCAGGTTGGGTTTTCAGGATTTCTGCAATGAACAATGCATGAGATCTATTTACATACAATGGAGGCAGTGATTGCAAATAGATTTCATGCATATTCATGGATGAAATCCTGAAAACCCGACTGGATTGCCGCTCTTGAGGACTGAGGTTAGACAACCCTGCTCTAAGAGCACGAGAGCAGAAAAAATAAAAACAGCATGTTGCTAGAGATTTGGATGTGCATAAATAGCCAGAAACGCTGCTCAGAATACTTCTGTATTTTTGGGACTTTTTCCTAACCTTCATATCTTTTGAGCACAGACAATACACTTACTGCATTTTAAGGGGGGGATTCAGTAAAGGTCGCCCAAAATTAGGCACTGTGATGATGTTCGCTAAGCACAAATTCTATGAAGGTTAGCGTACATTCTGTGAAGGAAGTTCTGCATGGAACTGTCTTTATAGACTTTATGGAACACTAGTTTAGTGCTCAATTTTGCGCCTAACTGTGGATGTAAGCACTCATGCCAGCCAAAGGCTGGTATAAATGGTCGTGCCAAGCCACTGTCAGGCACGTAAATTAAAGTATTAAATTAAATCTTTTGAGCAAGGATAAAGCTAAGGTGTGAGCAAAATCCAAATTTAAGAAAACAAAAGTACATTACACCATTCTGGTGAATGTTAGTTCATCATAAAAAAAATTAAAACAGTTTTTGAATTTAAAATATTTTTGGGATTCAGTTTGGGAAAGGATTACAACTGTGCTGGTATTCTGATTGAATTAAGTTATAAAATAGTAGTTATGCAATCAGAAGTCTTGTCTCCTGTTTTGAGCAAGGATAAAACTAAGGCGTGCCAGCGCTAAAAATCAGCTGGCGCTAAAAGCTGAGAGGCCCATAGGAATATAATGGGCCTCTCGGCGTTTAGCACCAGTTGATTTGTAGCATGAACTAAAAACACTAGCGCACCATTGTGAAGCGCTGCGTACGACTGGTAGCGCTATAGAAATGATTTATAGTAGTAGTAGTAAAAGACCCCCCCCTAAATGATGTTCCTAATGCAAGAACATCTTGCCTTTTATTCCCCAAAAATCAGTGCCTCATCTGCAATACTCTACAAAAAACAGAATTAAAAAGACTGTCCCATAAAACTCGCATCTTTATAACTTATTACACCATTCTGGTCAGTGCATCATTAAAAACTGAAAAACATTTTTGGAATTCAGTTTGGAAAAGGATTACAACTGTGCTGGGTATTCTGATTGAATTAAGTTGTAAAATAGTAGTTATGCAATCAGCAGTCTTGTCTCCTCTTTTGAGAAAGGATAAATCTAAGTTGTTTGATATGCTTGTGAGGTTAGCTATACAACTGGTTTTATCAGCATGGAAAGATACCACTGCTTGGAATGGTGTAACATTCAACAGTTTAAAAGGGTGTGGGCACCACTGCATGCTTTATGTCTACTTGTCAAATGCTAATGCTTAATTGTGCTGGGAACACAACTATTTGAGAATGATGTCCTGTGGGCTGGTTGAACATTAAAAAAAAAGCACAAAACAAAGGGATGAAAGCAGAACAAAGTTCAAATGACCTGCGCAGACAAGGATTAAGAGTGGATTAAGAGCGCAGACAAGGATTAAGAGCGTCCAAAATGTTTATTTGCAAAGAGTCAACTGACCCAAAAGACAGTTGACTCTGCGAATAAACACTTTGGACTCTCTTCTCCTTGTTTGCGCTGGTCATTTGGACTTTGTTCTGCTTTCACCCCTTTGTTTTGTGCTTGCTTCTTTTGTGGAAGTTGTGGCCCCCCCCCTTTTTCCTTTTTGCACTTAAACTTAAAAAAATGCATTATAAAAGCATTAAAAGCCAATGACACTTACAAAATCCATCCAAGAGTTCTACAGTAGTATTGTCATTTTCTGTTGGCTTTCTAACAAAATGGCGAGGGTCGAGGTTGGACATCCCTGTCTTAGAGGAATTCTAACCAGTAAGCCACAAAGTACTGAAAAACCCAAGTAAAGGGGTCTTTTTTTACTAAACTGCGCTAAAAACTGGCCTGTGCTATTGTTAGTGTGTGGGTTTCCCATGTCCTGAGGCCACTTATAGCATGGCAGTAACATGGCCACATTTTCTATTTCCCCCATTATTGGCTATGCACTAATTTCCCAATTAGCACATGGCCATTAGTGCGTGAGCCCTTACTGTCACCAATTTACCAGTTGGTAAAGGCTCCCGTACTAACCACATGCTAATTGGTTAGTGCACAATGATGCAGCTGCCCTGATTAGCACTGGGTATGCCTTTTCTCCACTGCCAAACATGCACTCAGCGCTAAACCATATTTGTTTTTAGCTTTCAGCGCGTGGATAGCAGGCACTGAACACAAAATTACCGTGGGATGTCTGAGCGCACTAGAGAGTTACACAGGGACAGAAATCCCACCCGTCTCCATTCATCCCCGTAGGGAATCTAACCCATCCCTGTCTGTCCCCGTGGGGAATCTTACTCATCCCCGCCTGTCTCCGCAAGAATTTAACCTGTCCTCACCCAGTCCTGCAAGAATTTAATGGTACATAAAAAAAAAATTCCTGTCGG
Source organism: Microcaecilia unicolor (assembly GCF_901765095.1). Lineage (NCBI taxonomy): Eukaryota > Metazoa > Chordata > Amphibia > Gymnophiona > Siphonopidae > Microcaecilia > Microcaecilia unicolor. The sequence continues at coordinate 156,231,934 of NC_044036.1, read as the reverse complement.
CTCTCTCAGTCTCTGGGTTTGAGCCGCAGCACTGCAGGCAAGGAAGGAATGGAAGTTGGAACACTCTGATGCGCATATGTATGACTTCTCTGATTCACTGGCACTGTGTGCTAAGAGATCACCATATGCACGCGCCAGTAGGTCAGGTAACATCTGATGCTCGTGCCTATGTCAGAGCTGAGGTCTGCACATCAGCCCGGGAGCAGAGAGGATTAATAGTAACATAGTAAATGACAGCAGATAAAAACCGGATCTGCCCAATAGTCACAATCATTATCAATTCATGATTAAATCAACAATGAATGTGATATTATATACTTGATTATGGTCTTTCTGTGGCGTTTCTGGGACATAGACCATAGAAGTCCACCTGGCCCTATCCTTGTGCTCCAACTGCTGAAGTTGCCCTCGAAGTCCACTCCAGCCTATTCATCATCTCATTTGCGGGACATAGACCATAAAAGTCTGTCCAGCACTGTCCTCATGTTCCAGCCACTAAAATTGTTGTCTAAGCCCTTTCCTGCCCATCCTAAACCAGATTGCCATATATGAGACACAGACCGTACAGGTTTCCTGATATCGGCCCTAGTTCATCACAGCCAGAGTCGCCATCTAAATGTTACTTGACACATCCACACACATTCAGCCATTTAAGCTTAGGTTTTTATAACTTCTAGTTTCTAATTAGAGATCCTCTGTGTTCATCCCATGCCTTTTTAAATTTCATCATCATTTGTATCTCTATCACCTCCTTAACGGAGACTTTCCACATGTGTGCTGTTAAAGCAAGGAGGAGGAGACGGAGACAGCACTCAAAGAACTTGGTACTCGGTAGGTGAGAGGCTGGCACAAGTGCAGCATACACTTCCACGAGAACCCCACAGGAACTGCTTCCAGTCCCGCATGAACTGCTTCCATCCCCACGGGATCCCAGAAGAGCTGCTTCCGTCCCTGCGGAAATCCCACGGATTCTGCGGGATTCCTGCGAACCCCGTTCCCACGCAGGTCTCTAGAGTGCACCCCGCGGTAGTGGATTTTACCATGTGGGAAGCCCGCAATATTGCTTACTACCACATAGTAAAAGGGCCCCAAAGAATGCTTTATAATGACCTTGCGTCTTAATTACAAAAGATCAATGATATTTTCATTTTTGTCTTATGAACTCTTCAAACAATAGCTGTCTTTGTAGAAATTCTTGCTGCACGATAATCATTCTGAAATAATCTGAAAACTACTATTTTTTTTTAATTTCTCTTCATTACATTTTAGAATGAGGCAAGTTATACTTGATAAAGATGTCAATTTAAAAAACAAAACAAAACAGGAAAATGACAAACCTCCCCTCCCCAGGAAATGAAGAAAACCATCAAAAACAACAAACACATCATAAATTGCTTTATAGTATACAATGAAATGGTGGATGCAAGAACCAATCAAATGGTAAAATCCTAAGAATTATTACAAACTAGTAAAAAAGGCCCGTTTCTGGAACGAATGAAACGGGCGCTAGCAAGGTTTTCCTGGGAGTGTGTATGTTTGAGAGAGAGAGAGCCAGAGGGGATGTGCGGGTGTGTGACAGAGTGAGACTGTCTGTGTGACAGTGTGTGTGTGAGAATTAGAGTGTGTGACAGAGCCCCCTCCCCTGTTCCTAATGCCCCTCACCCCGTTCCCTCCCCTCCTTTTCCTCCTTTCCACACTTTGGGTTCCTTAAGGCTTTCAAAAGTCTATGTACCCCCGTGGCCCTAACGCCCAGTATCCGGATACACCACCGCTTTCCTCCTCACCCCTCCCCCAAGATGTAATACTTTCACGTCCTTCATTTTTTTTTTTAAAAAGTGTCCTATCTACCCTGTGTACAACTGCCCGGCATTCAGATTGCGTTCCTCTCGTAAATTTTCATTTCTTTCATTCATTCAGAACTTTCCCCCCCCCCCCCCCCCCCCCCCCCCCCCCCCCCCCCCCCCCCCCCCCCCCCACCCCCCCCCCCCTCCCCCCCCCGAACACTTTTGGTTCCTTCGGTCTTTTAAAACTCTCCTATGTACCCTGTGTGCTAATGGCCAGCATTGAGATTGTTTTCCTATCCCAAATTTGCATGTCTTTCAGTCATTCACAACTCCCACCCCCCCCCCTTCTGCAGTTTAACACTTTCGTTTCCTTCAGTCTTTTTAAACTCTCCTATCTACCCTGTGTCCTAATGGCCAGCATTCAGATTGTTTTCCTTTCCCAAATGTTCATGTCTTTCAGTCGTTCAGAACTCCCCCCCTCCCCCCATTTAACACTTTCGGTTCCTTCAGTCTTTTAAAACTCTCCTATCAACCCTGTGTCCTAATGGCCAGTACTCAGATTGTTTTGCTTTGCTAAATTGTCTGTCACTGATGTCACTGAGGTCAGTGCGTGCCTGCCTAGCAGACCACTTCTGGCAGGCAAGGTCCCAAGCACATCCTGTTGGAGGTGAGAATTATTATATAGGATGAAACAAAACATAAGAAAATAAAGGGCAGCCTTCCTTCAGTGGTAAACAAACTCTCTATATACTCCTAATCCCAACAACACCCTGTAGATGCTAAATCACCAGGAACAAGTGTATTTTCTGTATAATTCTGCAAGTGAGCAGGATCTTGGAACAAAGACTGAGACCTTGATACACAAATTTACATGTACAAGGAAACCTCAGCCCAAGGGGGTCTTTTACTAAGGTGTGCCAGCGTTGCTAAAAATCAGCTGTTGCTAAACACTGAGATGCCCACATTTAGCGCCAGCTGATTTTTTAGCATGACCTAAAAATTCTAGCGCACCATAGTAAAAGACCCCCTAAATGATGCTCCTACTGCAACAACATAGTAACATACATAGTAACATAGTAGATGATGGCAGAAAAAGACCTGCACGGTCCATCCAGCCTGCCGAGCAAGATAAACTCATATGTGCTACTTCTTGTGTATACCTTACCTTGATTTGTATCTGTGTTTTTCAGGGCACAGACCGTAGAAGTCTTGCCCAGCACTAGCCCCGCCTCCCAACCACCAGCCCCGCCTCCCCCCACCGACTCTGCCACCCAATCTCAGCTAAGCTTCTGAGGATCCATTCCTTCTGAACAGGATTTCTTTATGTTTATCCCACGCATAGGCGGTCGGTGGCCCAACTGTTTGGGGAGGCTAAAGGGGGCGGGGTTAGGGGTGGGGCCAGGGGTGGAGCTTAAATTCATAATTGTCTGATAACACACAGAAAAAATAAATAAATAAAAATAAAAGTCACAATTAATACCTTTTATTAAATTTAGATATTAGCTATGTATCATATGTCAAAGAATAAAGTGGTTGCTCAAAGCATATACTAACCACAATCGCTCAACTGCAAAACACTATGCACAACTTTGTGCAAAAACACACTCAGAACCTTACTGTACCATAAATATTACACTGGCAGAACCTAATACACCAATATACCACCCATACGGAAAATGCAGACCGTCAACAATATGAAACAAGGGATCATAATATCACAATTCTCATGTAGAGCCACAAAACACCCTAATTCTTGTTTAATGAGGGATAAAATGCCATAAATAAGTAAATAAATATAAACTTTTAAAGTTGAGCACCTGATTCTCAAAGTGGACATATTCCAAACACTATAATGAAAATAAAATAATCTTTTCTACCTTTGTTGTCTGGTGACTTTGTTTTTCTGATCATGCTGGCCAAGTATCCGATTCTGCTGCTATCTGTCCTCTTAACTCCAGTTCCAGGGCTTCCTTTCCATTTATTTCTTTACTTTCTGCCTTTCTTCTTCATTTCTTGCCTTACATCCGTAAGTAAAAGCTGGGTCCTCTGCAGACTTGACTGTCCAGTGGATCCAGCTTCTGCCTATTTTCTCCATCGATGTGCAGGTTTTCTCCCTTTTCCCTCATCTCATCTCCTTCCTCTGTCTTCCCTCCCCTCCATGCATGTCCAGAATTTCTCCCCTTCATTCATGTGCATCTCCTTCCTGTCTTCCCGTCTCGCCATCCATGTCCAGCAACCCTCCTCTCTCTTCCCTGCCCTCCCCTCCATCCACCCATGTCCAGCAACCCTCCTCTCCCCTCTAGCCACCCACCCATGTTCAGCAACCCTCCTCTCTCCCCTGCCATCCCCTCTATCCACCCATTCCAGCAACCCTCCTCTCTCCCCTGCCATCCCCTCTATCCACCCATTCCAGCAACCCTCCTCTCCCCTGCCCTCCATGCATATCCAGCAATTGAATTCCCTTCTGTCCCCTGCCCCCCTCCATCCATACCCAGCGCCAGCGCGATTCTCCTCTCCCCTTTCCCTCCCCTTGTTTACTATCTGCCCCGCACCATCCTTAATTTACCTGTGTCCCAGCATCGGCCCGCCGCGTCATTTCAAAGCCCGCCCTGCTGCCTGTCTCTATTCTTCCCTCCCTTCACGATGTGATTCGTTCGGCTGAGTCCCGCCTTCTGACATCATTTCCTCGAGGGTGGGACTCTGCTGAACGAACACGTCACGAAGGGAGGGAAGAATAGAGACAGGCAGCAGGGCGGGCTTTGAAATGATGCGGCGGGCCGACGCTGGGACGCAGGTAAATTAAAGATGGCGCGGGGCAGATAGTAAACAAGGGGAGGGAAAGGGGAGACTCACGGCGCCGCTCGCCTGCCCGATGCCTAACTCTTTCCTGCTGCGGCTAAGCCTTTTATACCGGGCGCCTATGATCCCACGCATTTTTGAATTCCGTTACCGTTTTCATCACCACCACCTCCAGCAGGAGGGCATTCCAAGTATCCACCACTCTCTCCGTGAAAAAAATACTTCCTGACATTTTTCTTGAGTCTGCCCCCCTTCAATCTCATTTCATGTTCTGTCATCCTACCGGCTTCCCATCTCCGGAAAAGGTTCGTTTGCGGATTAATACCTTTCAAATATTTGAATGTCTGTATCATATCACCCCTGTTTCTCCTTTCCTCCAGGGTATACATCTTGCCTTTTATCCCAAAGAAATCAGGCCCTCATCTGCAACACTCTACAAAAATCAGAATTTAAAAGACTCTGTCCTATAAAACTTGCATCTTTATAACTAAAGAGCATCATTATCCGAACTTGTATCAGGTTCCAGAGTTTAGGTTACTAGGATGGTATTCATAAGAATTTTTCTCAGGATAAAATGTAAAAAAGGGGAATGAAGGGATATATTTGGGGAATTACATTAACTTGCACTGTGTAATGTTTAAGGACATTTGCTCGGAACATAAAACCCAGATATTTACCAATAAAATGTTTTTTATTCTTACTGTACACCGCCTTGAGTGAATTCTTTTAAAAAGGCGGTAAATAAATCCTAATAAATAAATAAATTTACAATACAGATAATGCAATGATGTTAAAAGGCAGTTTTTAGGGATTTTACACAAGGGAAATATGTCACAAGTTAGAAAGTCTGAATTATTAATTAGGCTGGATTAATAGTACCTCATTTTGATGGAGACTGCTAGTTGGAGTAGTGAAGGAGGTCCTTGCTGGAAAAGAGGTCTTTTTGTTGCCTGGAGAAAGTTATCTTGGATGTGTGTGAAGTCCAGCAAGGCCCAGGGATTCAGTGAATGTCCAGAGAGGTGCAGATCTTCCAACAGTCCAGAGGGAAGAGGAAGAAGCATGGCCCAGAGAATGTTCCACTTCCAGGGTTGTATAATTTCTTATTGGACCATAGGCTGAAGTCAGGTGGGGAATATTTGATCCAATGAAATTCAGGGATAGGTAAAACTGCAGATGGGGCATAGTAACTGGACAAGTTTAAATTACATCACAAGAGTTCCTAGTTGGCCATCTGTTGGTAGATGGGATTTATTTTGTCGGATTAGGTGGGTAAATGGGCTTTTCAGTCTCTGTGATTAAGTGAGTCATTGTCTGTGAGTTTCATCAAATCTTTTTGATTGCTGGCAATATGCAGGCTTTTGTTCTTCGGAGATGTGGTGATTGTTTTTAAGTAACTACCTGGCTAGCCCTTTGTTACACTGGTATCAGTGGTGTTCAGGGGGATGGGGCCAGTTTCTGATACTGAACATGTCGCATTAGCAAAACATATATATGTATAAATATATATATATATATATATATATATATATATATATATATATATATATATATATATATATCTAATATAATAAAACGCACCGTGAACGTTCTGAAGACAACGTTCTGAAGTCACTCAAACATTCCTTGAAGGGTTCATGGATTCGTGGTGTGAAGCCAGCCAGGCTGCCAGCCTTCTCTGCCCCGCCCTCGTGTCAAACATCATGACGTCCAGGGCAAACGTCATGACGTCGAGGGCGGAAAAAAACCCCAAACAAAGTGCAGCGTCAGGGAAGGAGGCGGCACTCCCGACGTCTCTAGCCTTCCCTTCGCTGTGTTCAGCCTTCTTCTGACGTCAAGGATGACGTCAGAAGAAGGCGGAACACAACGAAGGGAAGGCTAGACGTCGGGAGCGCCGCCTCCTTCCCTGACGCTGCGCTGCCGGAACCGCCGCCACGGAGGTAAATTTAAAAAAAAAAAAAAAGGGGATGTAGGGGGAAGAGAAGAGGGTGGGCAGTTGAACAATGGGAGCGGGAGGGCAGAGGAGAAATGACAGCAAGGATGCGAAGGGGGGGGGGGAAGAAGAGGGCGGGACATGCTTGGACATGGGAGACAGAAGAGCATGGATGCGAGGGGGGGTCATGGAAGGGAGAGAGGGGAATTGCTGGAAAAGGATGAATGGAGGGGGCAGGGGACAGAGAAGCATGGATGGGCATGGATTGAGATGGCAGGGCTCAGGGAGAGAGGGGAATTGCTGGAAAAGGATGAATGGAGGGGGCAGGGGACAGAGAAGCATGGATGGGCATGGATTGAGATGGCAGGGCTCAGGGAGAGAGGGGAATTGCTGGATAGGGATGAATGGAGGGGACAGATGGGCATGGATGGATATGGATTGCAGGGCAGGGCTCGGAGAGAGGGAAATTGCTGGATAAGGATGAATGGAGGGGGCAGGGGACAGGAACATGGATGGGCATGGATTGGGAGGGCAGGGCTCAGGGAGAGAGGGGAATTGCTGGATAGGGATGAATGGAGGGGACAGATGGGCATGGATGGATATGGATTGCAGGGCAGGGCTCAGAGAGAGGGGAATTGCTGTATAGGGATGAATGGAGGGGGCAGGTGACAGAGGAGCATGGATGGGCATGGATTGGGAGGACAGGGCTCAGGGAGAGAGGGGAATTGCTGGAAAGGAATGAATGGAGGGGGCAGGGGACAGAGGAGCATGGATGGGCATGGATTGGGAGGGCAGGGCTCAGGGAGAGGGGAATTGCTGGATAGGGATGAATGGAGGGGACAGATGGGCATGGATGGATATGGATTGCAGGGCAGGGCTCAGGGAGAGAGGGGAATTGCTGGAAAGGAATGAATGGAGGGGGCAGGGGACAGAGGAGCATGGATGGGCATGGATTGGGAGGGCAGGGCTCAGGGAGAGGGGAATTGCTGGATAGGGATGAATGGAGGGGACAGATGGGCATGGATGGATATGGATTGCAGGGCAGGGCTCAGGGAGAGAGGGGAATTGCTGGAAAAGGATGAATGGAGGGGGCAGGGGACAGATGGGTATGGATTTGGAGGGCAAGGCTCACACTCTCTCTCTCATATACAATGAGGCATATTTTCAAAGCACTTTGGGAGGCTAAGTTCCATAGGTTTCTATGGAACTTTGGGAGGCTAAGTGCTTTGAAAATGAGCCTCAATGTCTTTCTGACTCTCACTCTCACACACTCTGTCTCACAATGTATCACATTCACTCTCTATGTGCCACACAGTCACTCACACACTCGCTTGGTCTCATACACTCACTCTCACAGAGAATCTGTGTCTCACACACACTCTCTCTCTCGCACACACACACACACACACACACACACACACACACACACACTCTCACACTGTCTCACATACACACTTGCACACACTCTCATTCTCACACACACACTCTCACAAACACACTCACACCCAGACTCACTCTCTCTCTCACACACACACACTCACACTTTCACTCTGACTCTCACACAGTCACTCTCACATACACTCTCCCAAACATACACACTCCGAGGAAAACCTTGCTAGCGCCCGTTTCATTTGTGTCAGAAACGGGCCTTTTTTACTAGTATATATATAAAACTCATATCATGCTACAAGGAAAAAGTTCCAGAAGGCCAGTTAGATGCAGACTACATCAGAGACTCCAGCTTCAAATCCTTTAGAATTCCTTTCAGGTCACCTAGGAATTCCCAGTGCAATGTAAACAACTCTGGTTGTGGGAGGAATGGATTCTTCTGGAGCCCCGAGTCCTCCCTGTAGTGTCTTGAAAATGTCCCCATGAGCAGTTAGGGGAGACTTAGGGAAATTGAGAAACTTGAAGTTCAGTCTTCTGTTCGAATTTTCCAGATTTCTAGCTTGTAATGAATAAGTTTTGCACTTAAACAAGAGAATATTGCAGGCTTGCAAATTATTTATTGTTCCATATGTACTGCTTGTGAGACTCCATGTGGACCTAGAGTCCAGAAACTTCATATCAAGCATTATCTAACCCAGGGCTTTCCAACCCAGTCTTTGGGGCACACCAAGTTCCATTGGGTTTTCAAGATATCCACAATGAATATGCATGAGATAGATTTGCATGCATTTCCTCCTTGGGCTTAATTCCTGGTGTGCCTTGAGAATTGGGTTGAGAACTCTGATCTAACTTTATGGGCAGGATTGCTCCATAAGAGTGACAGCAGTCTACGGGGAATCCAGTGTAGCCATGGTGGACTTCTGAAAGGTTACTTGTCTATGAGATCCAAACAGCTCTGATCCAATATAACAGGATCTGCTCATCTCAGTGAAGTATGTAATAAACCCTGAGCATCACTAGGTTTCTTTACCATTCCGGGTCCTCGTGGCATCATCTCAATGACTGCCAAGCTTCCCTTGGCAGCATCAATTATGGAAAATAATATTACTGTTTCTCCTGGCTATTGCTGTGTGTCATACATACCATGCTACACTAGCTAGAGAAGGCAAAACACACTTAGGTAGGTTTAGATACATTTTGGCTTCTGATAGAGCAGCAGCTCCTACACCAAACATAACCTCAGATGCCATCTTCTGTGCCTGGGTGTCACTTGGGAATTGTAGTCAAAGAAGACCCCTGCAAGAGGGGGGGGGGGGGGGGTTGTCTTAACAAAACCCTTACATTTTCTCCTGGATGTAGCAACAGTCTTCTTGGATCTAGAGCTCAGCACACAGGGGGGTCATCTGGAAACCATCTTGAATCCTTCCAGAAATAGTTATTTTTCAAAAAGCTTGCAGAGAAAGGGTCTTTGGGGGCTCGAGAGATCGTCAGTTACCACTGTAGATGGCCACAGCTTGCAGCGCTGCTCATCTATCCTGCTTCTTCTGATACCGATAAAGGAAAAATGAGCTTGCTCTGATTTTACACTGATGTGGATTTGTTAATGTAACAGGATTGTTTTTCCTAAAAATGGCTGTGAATGTCATTCAAAACAAAGGGATATAGCCTGTCTAGTGGAAGTGTGCTGACCAACATCAAAGCAAGGCATTATTACAGGGAGACTTGTAAACCCTATTTTCAGATGTTTTAACAAAAAAAAGGGCTTGAGCATTCTCTGGCTTGGAGAATGAAAATTTATGGAAGGGGATTGGAAGAAAGGCCCCATGAAAGAAAACAACACACATCCCAAGTTCAAATACACCTGAAAACAGAAGACAATCAATTAGAAAAAAGATTATTTATTTATTTCGATTTTGCTCACACCATTTTCAGTAGTAGCTCAAGGTGAGTTACATTCAGGTACACTGGATATTTCTCTGTCCCAGATTTGTATGTTTTGTATGTTACCTATCCATTTGCAAAGAAAAGCTACGAGAATGGTATGGGATTTGCGTAACAAGACGTATGAGGAGAGACTTGCTGACCTGAACATGCATACCCTGGAGGAAAGGAGAAACAGGGGTGATATGATACAGAATTGATATTTGAAAGGTATTAATCCGCAAACGAACCTTATCCGGAGATACGAAGGTGGTAGAACGAGAGGACATGAAATGAGATTGAAGGGGGGCAGACTCAAGAAAAATGTCAGGAAGTATTTCTTCACGGAGAGAGTGGTGGATGCTTGGAATGCCCTCCCGCGGGAGGTGGTGGAGATGAAAATGGTAATGGAATTCAAACATGTGTGGGATAAACATAAAGGAATCCTGTTCAAAAGGAATGGATCCTCAGGAGCTTAACCGAGATTGGATAGCAGAGCCGGTAGTGGGAGGTGGGGCTGGAGGTTGGGAGGTGGGGATAGTGCTGGGCAGACTTATACGGTCTGTGCCAGAGCCAGTGGTGGGAGGCGGGACTGGAGGTTGGGAGGCAGGGATAGCGCTGGGCAGACTTATACGGTCTGTGCCAGAGCCGGTGGTGGGAGACAGGGATAGTGCTGGGCAGACTTATTCGGTCTGTGCCAGAGCCGGTGGTGGGAGGCGGGGATAGTGCTGGGCAGACTTATACGGTCTGTGCCAGAGCCGGTGGTTGGGAGGCAGGGCTGGTGGTTGGGAGGCGGGGATAGTGCTGGGCAGACTTATACGGTCTGTACCCTGAAGAGCATAGGTACAAATCAAAGTAGGGTATACACAAAAAGTAGCACACATGAGTTGTCTTGTTGGGCAGACTGGATGTACCATGCAGGTCTTTTTCTGCAGTCATCTACTATGTTACTATTTCTAAAGCGCTACTAGACGTACGCAGTGCTGTACACTTGAACATGAAGAGACAGTCCGTGCTCAACAGAGCTTACAATCTAATTAGGACAGACAGAACAAATAAGGGATAAGGACAAAGAGTAGCAAGATTCCGTGCAGAATCCTAAAGAGTAGCAAGATTCCGGAATCCCAAGACTACTACTTTTCATTTCTATAGCGCTACTAGATGTACGCAGCACTGCACACTTGAACATGAAGACACAGTCCCTGCTCAACAGAGCTTACAATCTAATAGGGCCAGATTCTGTAAATGGCACCCAAAGATAAGCGCTAAAACAGTGCATGCTAAGCTAGTATTCTATAAAGGGAGCTCTGCACAGAATGACCTGTACAGAATACTAGCAGAGCTGCCAAGTTACCCATTCCAGGAGGGAGACTTTTTGTCCGGTCCTGGTTTTAAACTTATATCCCAAAGCAGTGTGGGACTTGTAGTCCATGATTCTATCCATTGAAAGCAGTGCTGCAGGTCCAATAATGCACCAGGATGAGGTTGGCAGAAATCCAGGACTGGCCAAAACGTCTCCCTCCTGGAACGGGTAACTTGACAGCTCTGTATTAGTTTAGTGTGCATTTCTCACCTAACTTTGGGTGTGAGCATTTATGCCTGCCAAAGTCTGATGCAAATACTCGCACCCAACTGATGGCAGTTAGGCGCGTAACATTGTGCCCAATTTCTGAGAAGGCCCCTGACCCAACCATGCCCCTCCCATGGCCACACCCCTTTGGCACACGGTATAGAATAGAGCGTAGAGTAGATCAGCGCATAATTCCTAATTACTGCCAACTAAGTGCTTGTCAACATCAGTAATTGATTGCTGTTGCCTAATTAGTTAGTTTACACATGGATCTGCGGCCAAAATTGCACGCCCAACTTTGTGGACATGTCTACAAAATCCGTGGGTTAATGTAACCTGCATGGTTTTGGGATATAAAGTTCTGCACAGGAAGTTTGTTCTATAATGATCTACAAAGATATTAAGCATTATATATAAGCATTAATCACTTATCTAGCTATATTCTTTTAATATCCTCTAAACCTTTATAGTGAAGCTGTGCAATGCTGTCATTTTTCAGCGGCATTCTTTGGCTCGAGGCCCAGTTTCAGGGCTTCTTCTGAACCTGTTCAACTGTGCTTTTCTAATTCTGTCCACTAGGTGTTGCTGTTACATGATGCCTTTGACTCCCTCTTCCTGGAGGAGTATCCTCAGCTAGCTTGGGAACTAAAGGGTCCATTTACAAAGACATGCTAAAAAATGGCTTGCGGTCGTGTAGGCATTGGTTTTGGGCACGCGCCGATCCATTTTTTAGCGCGCCTGTAAAAAAAGGCCTCTTTTTTTTTTTTGCTGAAAATGGACGTGCGGCAAAATCAAAATTGCCGTGCATCTAGTTTGGGTCTGAGACCTTACCACCAGCCATTGGCCCAGTGGTAAAGAATCTGGGCAGTAATGACCTATGTGCATCAAATGCCACCATAGTGTGCATCCGTTATGCGCACCAGAAAATAAAAAAATATTTTTCAGATGCGCGTAGCGGATGCATGCAAAAATTGAAATTACCGCACGGGCCACGCGATAACCGGGTGGTAATGCCAATTTGGCACGCGTGGGCACCTACGTGGCTTAGTAAAAGGGCCCGTAAAAGACCTGACTCAGAGGGAGATGAACAAAGGTCACCCGCAAGCACCATGACCCTGAACACCAACAACAGTTCTGTTCAGCACAGAACAGGAAGTATAAGTGTCAGATTTTGTTTTGTTCCCACGTTGCAAGTTTTGGCGTCTTTCCGGATGAGCACATTTGTCTTTTTCAAGACTAAGGTGCATAGTGAAAACAGATTATTGATGCCCTTGGCAACAGATACCAACATTAGACCCCTGACACAGGCGTTTCATTTTGAAACTGTGTCGGGTCTGACCAATAAAGCAAAACTGAGATGCCCCCTCTTGAAGGCTTCTTGTGCTTCTTTGCTTTCTGCTTTGCCTTTGTTCTTTTGGATTCCCTCTCCTAGTCTAGAATTTTCTGGAAACAGAAAAGGTAAGACTTGTATGAGCTTTTAAATGGCCTTGCAATTTGCTCTCCCTGTGAATTAAATCCCAAATTGATCTTTCTCAAGGGTTACATCATCTACTAGTTTTATGGGCGCCATTTTAGTGGAATGGGATTTACCAGCGGTAATTATGGTATATGTTTTACCCGTGTAAGTTTTTGGCTTGGTTTTATTTCTTCATTTCTTTTTCATTTTTTTGTTTCTCTCTGCTGTATAGATTAGGGGTTTAACAAGATGAGTAAAGTTTGCTTTGGCCTGATCTTTCTGCATTCTGTTGAGCTATTGGTTTGGTCAATATAGTAATGCTGAAATTGCATTAACTTCTGGCAGTTGGCTAATAGAAATAGACTTCTGGGTGGAAAATTAATAACAATTGAGAATTTTAAGTCACTTTGGTCTCTTTTCTGTCAAAGAACAAATTTAACTCTCACATTCTTTGAGCAGGGTAGTGCAATTTCCAGGCACCATTGCAAGAGAACCCAGAGTGACTGTCAAAAACTGACCACCAACCAGCACAGAAATAACAGCTTGAGACAAGAAACAAAAGAACTGGAGAGCAATTTGTATGAGTTCATTTTTCAGCAAGAGGACCCACACTCAAAACCGTGGAAAGTAATGACTCACGTCTTTGGTCCCTGGTGTGCATTGCCCAACTGAAGGGAAGCATTTCTTTTAGGTTGGATTTTATAAATGAAGAATTCTCACACAACTTAAACGTTACTTAAATAACTTTGACACAAATAACATGTCAGCTGGTGTATTCCTTAGGTATAGCATCCAAGGGACACAATGACACATTCCATGAGTACATCTTTGCTTCTCTTGAGATATGTTCTTGAGTCTCCTTTGTTCTTTTCTAAGTGTTAGAGCTTTCCCTTCAGCTTAGGATTTCCCTTTTTGATACTTGGGATCCAGTGCTTGATCTTGACTCTCACTTCACCACTTCTGCTATCTCTTCTGCGTGAGTAGTGGATGGGTAACTGTTTCTTCATATCTCATTGAGAAATCAGAGCAGTACTCATCCTGCTCTGTTGACACTGAGGGCCCTGTTTACTAAGGTGCGCTAGTGTTTTAAGCGCACCCACACTTAGCGCATGCGCTAACCATGTAGGCACCTATAGGGATATTGTAGGCCCGTACATGGTTAACGCGCATTAAAAACGTTAATGCACCTATAACGCTGCTTAGGAAACAGGGCCCTGAGTGCACAGAAGTAGGGAAACCTACAGCCTGAAAAAGGAAAAAAAAACCCCCCAAACAAACCTCCTTACTTTGAAAAAGATTGTTAAGTTTCCTCCTACAAGGGGCAAAAACTGAGAGGAATTTAAACTTTATTCCACTTTCTCTTTTTCTAAAGGAAGGAATGAGTGAATAAAATGCCCATAGGAAGATATAACACACCCATCTCAAATCGGGCTAGCAGCCAGTTCAGAAGACCATCAAGAATCCAAAATTGAGATATTTGGTCTGCAGATTTAATGCAGGGGATATGGAGAGAAAATGTTACTTTCCTTTGGAACGCCAAGCAAAATAAAACTCTATAGACAAGGGGGGGGGGGGGGGGGGGGGGGGGGGAGAATGCTGACCTACAGGGTTAGTACCGTGAGACTACGGCCAGGAGTCAGTACTGCTATTTTTGAACCTGAAGTTGGAGGGGGCAGGTATGGAAGGGGTCTGCTCCCACACTGGCCCACTAGACCACTAAGGATCACCTCTGGGTAACTCCTGGAGATCCTGGTGGGAGGGAAAGTTGGGTTGGAGATAGGAGGGGCAGGGCTTGGATTTGAGGGGGCATATTTGGGGGGGGGGGATCAGATTCAGGGGAGGGTTGGGGGATCAAATGGGGGGAACTGATAAGGGTGTCAAGGTATCAGATTGGAGTGGGGGGACCGAATTACAAGAGATCAGGGGGTCTGATTGGGGAGCCAAGAGGGGAGATTGGATCAGGAGGGGGGATGGCAATAGGGGGCTGGGGGGTTGGATGAGCCATCACATGAGCTGTTTAAGGCAGCTTAGGTGACATCCCTTATCCGGGTCCTGGCCGATATTCACCCGAATGTGGCCTGGCATTGAATATCTAGGTTTAACTTAGCCGGTGGTGGTCAGTGTTTAATAAAATGCTGACTGCTGCTGGCTGAATATTAATGTGTACACTTTAGCAAAGGGGAGTGATTTGAATGCTAGAAAGGTGAGTACAAGCCCTCTCCTCAAGCCCCAGGCCAAACAAGATGTTAATCAGGTGTGTGCATGACCTGAAGCAGGTGAAATGCTGATGGATAAAAGTTCTTTATACATGAATTGATGTTGTAAAATATGGCAATTCTTGTACTGTATACTGTTGTAGAGGTTACAGCTATCCATACCTTTCGGTGTGCCTGAGGCCTAACTTAGGACCTGACCCATACTTTTGGCTGCATCATGATCAAACTGTCATGGTTTCTGCATGACTTCCTGAAGCACAGCATCTTGGATATTGGGTACCAAGCCAGGGACACGTTGATTGTGACAGAACTCTGAATAGGCTTTTGTTCATTGTTCTTTGTGTGAGGCCTGGAACTTTCCATAAGCTATGATTAACCCAGAAAGATCTTGGGTGAAACACTGTACATACACCAACTCAGACTGGTTAGATACCAGCATCTAGCTTAGTTTGGTTTGAAATCAGTTTTGTTCTAAATGTCATGTTACAAAAAAAGGGAACCTGTATATTTTGTAGTTAGTTACTGTAGCGCATGAAGTACAACTTATTTTAAAATACCTAGAATAGATAAGAAGTTAGAGATATACTTTTTGTCAAAATTAGGTTAGGTGGTCTATAAATACAATTAATTTCCTCTTGGTAAAAGATTTTTCTTTTTTTAAATAACTAATCTTTTGATACTGAAAGCCTTAGTAGATTTAGGGCTGTGTTTACAAAGGTGCGCTAGCGTTCGTTAGTGCGTGCTAAAAATTAGTGCATTCTAACTGTGTAGGTGCCCACAATATTCCTATAGTTTAATTATGACAGGATAAAATTGGTGTTTCTGTATTCATGCTATGTGAAATGTGTAGGGTATGGTTTTTTTTTTTTACTATAGTCTTTTATTAGTTTCATGGCATGCATAAAGTACAGTAGAAAGAGTGCTTTTCACACAAGTATATAACAAACTTTAAAATCAATCATGGCTCACAAAACAATTTTCTTTTAAAGAGCAGTATCTACAGGTCCCTGATCAAAAAAAAATTATAACCTAGGTTTATTCAAGGAAAGAACCAGTGATTCACTCCGTCATGCAAAGGTGGAGGTCGACATTGACCATGGATTTTCTGGTAGCATTGGTCTGGTGTAGCTAGCAGGTAGTGTTTTTCGGACTCACAATGCAATGCAAGCAAATAAAATCTATAATTAAGCAAGAAGAATTACCCTCTATATACCATGGCCTTTTGAGATTGTGCTTTAATTGTAAAGGAACAAAACTAAATACGTAAGAAGCAAAAAACAAAGACACTTCATAAATTCAAAATGAAATGAAATAATATATATTGCGTTCATTGATTGACAATGAGTGTGACTGTTGGGCAGACTAGATGGACCAGTCAGGTCTTTATCTGCTGTCATTTAGTATGTTATATTACTAGGTTAATATAAATTAATTTTATTTGCATTCATATCCTTAGTTCATTCCTCTCCTGCCTTCATGCTAGATCTATCATCTACTATCTCTACACCATGTAAGACAGCTGCTTGTTTCTTCTGCTCTTAAAGCACCTCCCAGGACAGATTCCACTGCAAATCTTTGACCAGTGCTTCCGGGAAGAGATGCTCTTATGGTTAAACATGTCTATCAAATGCCTAACCGAAATCTCCCCTGCTGCTTGTTTCAGCCCAGCAAAAGTGAAGTACAGCTGATCAATATTTACTACTACTACTACTACTTATCATTTCTAAAGCGCTACTAGAAGTACGCAGTGCTGTACACTTGTACATGAAGAGACAGTCCCTGCTCGACAGAGCTTACAATCTAATCAAGACAGACAAACAGGACAAATAAGGGATAAGGACAAAGAGTAGCAAGATTCCGTGCAGAATCCTAAAGAGTAGCAAGATTCCGGAATCCCATAGTAGCAAGATTCTGTGCAGAATCCCAAAGAGTAGCAAGATTCCGGAATCCCAAGACTACTACTACTACTTTTCTAAAGCTCTACTAGACGTACGCAGTGCTGTACACTTGAACATGAAGAGACAGTCCCTGCTTGACAGAGCTAACAATCTAATTAGGACAGACAAACAGGACAAACAAGAGCTAAGGGAATATTAAAGTGAGGATGATAAAATAAGGGTTCTGAACAAGTGAATAAGGGTTAGGAGTTAAAAGCAGCATCAAAAAGGTGGGCTTTTAGCTTAGATTTGAAGACGGCCAGAGATGGAGCTTGATGTACCGGCTCAGGAAGTCTATTCTAGGCATATGGTGCAGCAAGATAAAAGGAACAGAGTCTGGAGTTAGCAATGGAGGAGAAGGGTGCAGATAAGAGAGGTTTACCCAGTGAATGGAGTTCCTGGGGAGGAATGTAGGGAGAGATGAGAGTGGAGAGGTACTGAGGAGCTGCAGAGTGAATGCACTTATAGGTCAATAAGAGGAGTTTGAACTGTATGCGGAAATGGATAGGAAGCCAGTGTTCAGTACATATGGCAAGCTTCATGTCTACACAAGAATTTAAAAATTCACTGATAGTCTTTGGTTTTTTTTAAATATGATAACGATTATCATATGACAGCAACAGGATCTGCAGGGCTGCATCTGCATCAGTCATTATTGTTGATGCTTCCAGCCTGGCCCATCCATTTTTCTGGTGCCAGCAAGGGAAAAATTAATTCACGCTAATTTTACACTGATTTGTATGTACTAAACATAACAGGGAGATCTTTGCCTAGAAAAGTCTCCAAGAGGTTGATTTGCAAAACTCTGGTAAGATTTTAATGCAGAAAACCTGCAATATTAGTGAAATGCCTCCACTGAATATAACGGGATGTGTTGTAACTAATATGTTTAAAACTTACCACAGCTTCACAAATTAACTAATGTTACAACTCTAAAGAAGGGGTAAAGCGGAAATCAATCTTCTGGAAGGCGAAAGCTAGGCTGAATTGTTAAAGTGCAGCTGAGATCAGTATTAGCATTAAACTTGGGAGACTTTTAAACCCTAACATGAGCTGTCATCATGATGTAATATTAAAGAGAGCTGAAAAGTGGCTGAGCACCAATGGCTGCTCTGTGTTGCGACGAGGTTAGGTGATGAAAACACAGGGAAGAGGATTAGAAGAAAAGCCCCATGAATGAGATCCAAGAGAACATCCACCACACATCCAAGCCTGAGTACACCTGAAAAAGAAAATGCAAAAGCCACAAGTAAGCAATCCAGAGAGATTTGTGTTAATGCATGTTAGATTAATACAGCTGCAGCATGTTGTGCTACAGGATATACAATCCTCAAAGTGCCGGTAAATATAAATGTCAAAGAAACCCACTCACACAAAATATTTACCAACCACTAACATGGCAAAAATGAGGAGAAAAAAGGCCTCGGAACATTCATAGCTTTGCACCACGAGTATAGCCCTGGACCACCCTGCCGATGACCCTCTCGACCCCCCCTCCCGCTGCCAACCCTCCCCCGTCATCGCTGTGGACTACCTTTGCTGGTGGGGGACCCCAATCCCCGCCAGCCGAGGAGGTCCTCTTCTTCACGCGAAGGCTTTGTTCTGTTTCTGACGTCCTGCACGTTGTACGTGCAGGATGTCAGACTCACAGAAACGGAACGAAGCCTTGCAGATCAGCCAAGCTTCGTTCTGTTTCTGTGAGTCTGACGTCCTGCACGTACAATGTGCAGGATGTCAGAAACAGAACGAAACCTTCGCGGGAAGAAGAGGACCTCGGCTGGCGGGGATTGGGGTCCTCCGCCAGCAAAGGTAGGCGACAGCGGGGGAGGGTTGGCAGCGGGAGGTGGGGTCAAGAGGGTCGTCGACAGGGGTCATCAAAGTTGGTGGTGGTGGCGGCGGGGGGGTCTGCAATGGCGAGGAGGGGGTCGGTAATGGCAGGGGGGGTCGGCGGCGCTGGGGGGGGGCTAAAATGTGCCTCCTCACCTCGGGCTCTGGACCCTCCTCCCGCCGAAGTCTGGCTACGCCCCTGGCGAAGACTATCAGATCGTTTTGTATGCACTGGGGGGCCCTTTTACAGAGCAGCAGTAAGCCCAGTGCGAGTTTACTGCACACTAATCTGGAACTACCACCAGCTGAAAGTGCAAAATGGCGGCGCCCAGCCCTGCCCAGTGCATCCTGGGATGCGCTGGGCAGGGCTTCATACTATATAAGGGAGAAACTCTTATCCAGTTGGAGATTTTTTAATCTGGATCCTGGTTTGGAATTTACATCCCAAAGCTGTGTGGGATTTGCAGTCCCTGATCCTGCCCATTGAAATGAATGCTACAAGTTCCATAATGTACCAGGATGGCATGGTCATAAATCCAGGACTGTCCCAGAATCTCCAGCCTGGAACTGGGTTAACTTAGCATCTCTGCAGGAGGCCTCTGCAAAAGAACTACCCACTCTAGAAAAGGAACAGCCAGCTTCACTGTAATATTCATGGGACTGAATGTGTTGGAGAACCTGTGGGTGACAACATCTGAATGCTGTTATCCTTTCACACTTTCATACTGTGCCTGACCATCATACACAGAAAAGCTCTGACTCAAGCCTGTTCAATTTCAACAAGCAGGGCCACCAATTTGATTTTATCATTCCTGCTTTCTAGTTAGTACTGTGCAGTTGAATTTGGCTGATCTTTGCTTTATTTATTTCTTGTTAAGGGTAGCATTATGCTTGTAATATTGGTTAGCTTATATAAATAATAGCATGAGGGTGGGACTGGGGAGGGGGGCGGATTCCTATCCTTAATTCCTTTGGGCTTACAACTCTTTTGGAACTTCTTCAAACTGGGTTAAGATGCCCTGAGGTTCCATTCACTGCTACAGGTTGTTTTTCTTTATTGCATTCTCCTTTCCTTTAGGTCTGTACATAGATTAATATTTTTAATCATATGATTAACCACAATTTTTAATTGTACCTTTAATCATATGATTCAGCTTTGAGTGGGGTCGGCGGCTCCAAGTGATAGTGGGAGATGACCCCGTGCAACCTAATCTCAGTCACGCTCCTTTCAATGACACAACTATGTGTGTGTTAATTGTGCAGCCCTACTAAAAAATAAAAAAAATTTAACCTTTGGTGATTTTTATTTTTATAATCGTCCTCCCTTCCCCTCTATGGGCACCATCTCCTCTCTTCCATTCCCCCTCCTCTGCCCCCGTCTCTTCTCTACCCTCCCCTGGCACCATCTCCTCTCTTCCCTCCATCCATGATCATAATTTTTCCCTTCTCTTTTTCCTCCCCTCCCTTCTATGGCCACCATCTCCCTTCTTTGATTCTTCCATCCCCTATTTCCAGCATCTGTCCCTCTAACACCCCCTCCCCCCAATAGTCTGCATCTCTTTCTCTCGCACTTCCTTTCCCCCCCCCCCAGCACCTCTTCTTACCTGTCCCAGCACTCTAGCAGCCCTCCCCCTCCTCTGCGTGCTCCTTCTCCCTGCTCATCACGCCCTCAGCCTTGACCGCTGCACAAGCATGCTGCTTCTCACCTGGTACCAAGTCTCTCTCTGTAACAGGAAGTTCTGTCAGAGGAGGCAGGTTCCATCTCTTACCATCTCCTTCCCCTCCATGGGCACCATCTCCTCCCTTCCCTTCCCCTACATTGGTACCATCTCCTCCCATTTCCCTCCCATCCATGGGCACCATCTCTTCCCTTCGTCTCCTCTGACACCATCTCCTCTCATCTCCTTTCCCCTCCCCTGGCACCATCTCCTCCCATCTCCCTCCCATCCATTGGCACCATCTCTTCCCTTCCTCTCCCCTGGCACCATCTCCTCTCTTCCCCTCACCTGGCACCATCTCCTCTCATCTCCCTTTCCTCCATGGGCACCATCTCCTCCCTTCCCTGGCACCATCTCCTCCCATTTTCCTCCCATCCATGGGCAACATCTCTTCCCTTCCTCTCACCTGGCACCATCTCCTCCCTTCCCTTCATCCATGATCACAATTTTTCCCTTTTTCTCCCCTCCCTTCTATGGCCACCATCTCCCTTTTTTAATTCTTTCAACCCCTATTTCCAACCCCCCTGCATCTCTTTCTCTCTGTCTTTTCCTCTTTCTACCTCTATGGTCACCTTGCCCCCCCCCCCCCCCCCACCTACATACACACATCACACTTTCTCTCCCTGTCTCTCTCTCTCACTTTCTCTTCCTCTTTTTCCCACTGTGGTCCATCTTTCTCTCTCTTTTTGTCCCAGGGTCTTACTCTCTCTCTCTCTCTTTTTCCCGCCACAGTCTCCCTCCTCCCTGTCATTACTCTTTCTCTCTCTCATGTTCTCTTTTGCCCTTTTACCTGCCAAGGTCCCCCTCCCCCCCCACATCATTCTCTCTCTCACTTTTCCTCTTTTTCCCGCCCAAACCCACCATCCCCCTGCAGTTCACTTCTTTCTCTTTCTTTTTGTCCCGGGGTCTCACCTGGCAGCTACTCCTCATGGCGCGGCACAAGGATGAGCAGCTCCTTCTCCCTGCCTTACCCACCTGAAGCCTCTGTAGCAAGAAGTTCCACCCCCTCTGACAGACCTTCCTGTTACAGAGAGAGAGGCTTGAAGCATACAGAGGAGGGGGCTGCTGGAGTGTCAGAAAGGTAAGGTCCTGGCAGGAAAAAAAAATGGAGAGAGACTTGGCCAAATGCTGAGTTAACTCACATTAAAAATTTCAACGCAAGTTAAATGTTTAACACGTTAATCACATTATTAATGCGTTAAATGTACAAACCTACTTTCCACATGATCTTACCATCTCAGTCTCTATTGTTCAACTGAGAGAGACTGACTGTGTAATTTCCTTCAAAATGCAGTACCAGTGCATGCTCAGGCTTGCCAGTAGGTGGTGGTGTTGCTCAGTGACTTAGATTCTCTCTCCCTCTTTCTAGCTATTGATGCTGTTTCTGAAGATTCCCCAGTTTCAACTGACCCTGGGGCTGAGCTGACCTCCATATGAAAAATTCTTAATCCCAAATAAAATATGAAGTTACTAACCAGTAGGGATGAATCACTTTTCATTGGAAAATAAAAATGTTAGACAGTTATCATATGGAGACTTTTACCTTTAGTGTAGTGAATCAGTCTGGAGTGTCATTTTCATTTGGATCCCGGGGAGGCGGTATTTGCTCCTGTAGGATTCTCCCAGTATTCTTTCTGTCAAGATAAAAAAAGAAAACAATTAAATGTATGTTCTTAGACCCTCTAGAAATACCTTAGGTGACCTTCTAAGATGAAAGACCTAAAGTCAAAGGTGAGAAAATGTGGGATACAAATGCAATAAATAAATAAATGGTTGGCCTGCAGAAATACTTTCCTTAAATATAGAAGTGGCTTCATGGTTAGAGCAATGGAATGAGAACTAGAGGAGCCTGACTGAAATTCCGTTGCTGCTTCTTGTGATTTTGGGCAAGTCACTTAGTAGAAAAATATGGTACATGATAGCAGATAAAGACCAGCATGGTCCATCTGGTTTGCCCACAGAGGCGGCCAGGGTTGCCTCTGCTTCTCCTTGCCGGCTACCCCTTCTATGCTCTCTCTCTCTCTTGTTTGGGGGGGGGGGGATTTGTGTGAATCATTCATGTTTTGCTTTGAGTGGAAATACTCTACAATTTTATTCCAACCTCCTGCTATATAGGGGTCCTCTGTGTTTACCCATGCCATTTTGAATTTTATCACCATTTTCATCCCTACCACCTCCCAAAGAGCATTCCAGGCATCCACCACTCTCTCTCTCTCTCTGAAGAAGTATTTCCTGATGTTTCTTTTAAGGGTCTCTCTTTGCATCTTCATTTCATGTCCTCTATGGCTATAGCAGAGATGCCAAGTTACCTACTTCAAGGCCAGAGATTTGGGGATGGTCCTGGATTTCTGACTATCCCCATCCTGATGCATTATGGGACTTGCAGCACTGATTTCAATGGGCAGGATCAGGCACTACAAATCCCACAAAACCTCCAGCCTGGCTCTGGGTAACTTGGCATCTGTACTATGCCAAGGCCCACCCAAAATCTGTTGTCTGGCTATGCTTCTCTATATTCTTAACTTGCTGCTCTGTGAGAGGTTTTTGATTTCTGGTTTTTATATTCTTTTCTTATTTACTTACAATCTTTTCTTCGTAGCAGGTTTCAACACTGCATCCTTCATATAAACTGCGTTTCTTTCTGCGGTTCCCAGCAAGGAAATCAGAGGCCTCTGATCTCTTCACGAGATCTGTAAAGATAAATAACTAGCAATTGATTAAGGGATGGATTCACTAAACCCCTCACTCTATAACTTTGCGTCCATATACTAGCACTTACATGTGTGACTGTCACAGTTATGCACGTAGGGTAAGTACACACAAGTCCTGCTTCAAAATGGATACAAAGCACCTGCTTCTCCAGTTTAGGTTGCTTTCTTCCGTTTTTGTTGGTAACATTTTTTTTTTCTGTTATGGCCTATCATTATCCAAGTCAGCTTTTGACATATTGATTTCAAGGCCTGATTTTGTATGGTAAAATAAGAGAAAGAGACTTATGCTAGTGGACAACATCTGCCCTGCCCTGTAGTTGCAGCAAATCACATTTCAAGGAAAGTGAAGTTTTCTAAACATGCTTTTACCAACCTGACTATATTTTGTTTCCAAAGGTTGTTTTTAATAAAATAAATATATACACACATGCGTGGGGGCATTGGAGCTGACTCTGTGGGTGCTTGAGCACCCCCAATATTGAGAGAATTCCTTCTATGTGTCCAGGGAGGGGTTATTTCCATTGGGCTTAGCACCCCCATTAATTCTGAAAAGTTGGCTCCTATGGTGGGGGCAGAGATGAAAGATAACTTCCAACACAGAGAGGCTGATGCTCAAAGCCACGTGCAGTTGGGCCAACAACACAGCAGCAACGCAAAAAAATAGCACCGCTGATACTGGAAGCAAATCATATGCAAATTAAATCACACTTTTATACAGAAAATGGATGGAGGAACACATCTGACACATACACGCAAAGGTTTTGTGGTAAGCGCGGCTCTTGTGTGCATGCTCAGACAAAAATGAAAAGTGTCGGTACCTAAATATGAACCTCAAAAATATTACTAGTACATGGAATTTTTGCAAGGCTCACATTTAGGTGTAGAAGAACAGGCATGGATGTGTCAGTGGTGTACCGAGGGCGGAGTGGTGGGGGTGGTCCGCCCCGGGTGCACACCACTAGAGGGGTGCAGAAAGCAGCCGCGTGACTGTCGGCTCCGCTGGTTTCCTGCTTCCTATGCCCTGGAACAGGGCACCCGGGGGGGGGGGGGGGGGGATGGATGCCGCTGCACCCAGTGGGGGGGGGGGGGGGGTGCGCACCGGCAATCTGCCCCGGGTGGCAGCCGACCAAGGATCGCCACTGAGATGTGTGCTTTTAATTTTGTTTTTGCTCAGACAGGTGCACATGTTTATTACTTCCCACCTGCCTTTAAAAGTTATAGGAGCCTCCCTCCTTCCACTTGTGAAAGAAGACAAAACTGGCAGTTCAATGTGAAAAATTGTCAAGAAATCCTCTCCTCAAAACCTTCAACACTGCCCCTGACCTAGCAAAAACCTTTCAGAGTTATAGACCAGTGGCTCCCAAACCTGGTCCCGGAGGCACCCCAGCCAGTCAGGTTTTCAGGATATCCACAATGAATATTCATGAGAGAGATTTGCTTACATGAAGGGTAGAGGTATGTAGGAATTTGTGTGTGTCACGTATATAAAGTATATGGATGACAGGTGAGTGGGGGTGGATATGTTGATGTGCATGTGAGGAGATGTGTGGCTGTGTCAGTGTGTGGGGTTCCAGCTTTTGGGGTATGTGTGTTGAGGTGGGCGTGTGTTTTATCAGTGGGCCCAACTGGGCTCTGGGGGAACCAATCCAGTTATTTAAGTTAGGGAATCGGTGGCATCCATCCAAAATTTTGTGCTTCTAGATCTTATGGTTATGGCTATGGTTAAAATTTATTTAATATACCACCATTCATATACCGCATGGTGGTTTTCACAATAGATAAAAATTAATACAATGAAGCAGAAAAGAACTCCAAAATTCTGAGAGGCTAGAGAAAATAACCAACACCAGTCATCCAAGAAAATGCAAAATAAGTAACATCGCAATCATATGGTTACCATTTTGGAGATTTTTGGGACTAACAACTAAGCAAATGAACCTTCAAGATAGCTCACATTGGAGGTTAAATTCGTCCTACGGAAAGTGATTTGCAAGCCACCTCCAGACGCGGGTTGAAATTACCCTGGATGTTCAATGCTGGGGATTGTGCAGCTCCCGGATTGAATACCTGGGTATGACTGCCGACCAGGCTGTGCTCGGTTAACTCGGCACATATAGTTTGAGCAGCTCTTTTGCTCTTGATGACACATCTGCGTAGCTACGTGTTCATCTCCCCTTTATGGATAGTGGTCAGTAATCATAGTAACGTAGTAAGTGATGGCAGATAAAGACCTGAATGGTCCATCTAGGCTGCCCAAGAGTCACATTCATTATCAATTCAAGATTAAATCAACAATGAACGTGATATTATTTACTTGATCATAGTTTCTGTGGTGTTTCTGGGAAATAGACCATAGAAGTCCAACCGGTTCTATCCTTATGTTCCAACTACTGGAGTTGCCGTCAAAGCCCTCTCCAGCCTAGCCAAATCTGTCTTGTCATCTGTGGGACACAGATCAAAGTATGCCTGGAACTGTCCTCATGTTCTGAATTACTGGAGTTTCCGTCGAAAATCTCTCCAGCCCATCCTACAACCAGATTACTATTTGTGGGACGCAGATTGTACAAGCCAGCCCAGCACTGGCCTTAGTTGATACAGCCAGATTTATTTATTTATTTATTAGGATTTATTTACCGCCTTTTTGAAGGAATTCACTCAAGGCGGTGTACAGTAAGAATAGATCAAACATGAGCAGGAGGCAATTAGAGCAGTAAAAATATTCGACTAACAATACAAAGTATGGCATGGTATACTACTTGCAATGACTACACAATATGTAATATGTATTAAGTTCCATTAGTTGCCATCTAAGCACCACTTGACATGCAAACACATATGCAACCCTTTAAGTTTTATTTTTTATATTGTTCATTTTCTAATTAGAGATCCTCTGTGTTCATCCCACACCTTTTTGAATTCCGACACAGTTTTTTTTCTCCACCACTTCCCTTGGGAGGTCATTCCAGGCATCAACCACCCTCTCCGTGAAAAAATAATTTTCTGACATTACTCCTGAGTCCACCAGCCTTCAACCTCAATTCATGTTCTCTAGTTTTACCATTTTCCCTTCTCTGGAAAATATTTGTTTCTATATTAATACCTTTCAAGTATTTAAATGTCTGCATCATATCTCCCCTGTCCCTCCTCTCATCTACAGTGTACATATTCAGGTCCTGTAAATCTAAATATCCCCAATAATTAAAGCAGAGTCATCAATGCAAGTTAAGCCAGTTGTAAGACTAAAGCTGCTTTTCTACCTAGGACCAGCAATGGAAAATAAACCTGGCAGAACTTGTCCAAATCATTTAGCCAAAGTTAGAATGCTACAGCTAGAGTTAGCAGGGTAAAGGACAAGAAACGGTTTGAAAAGCCTATCCTCTCTACTATCAGCTGTGTACTTTCAGAGTTAACCAATATTAAAAAAAAAAAAAAAAAAAACAACTGCTGAAAATGAACCCAAGTGCTAGTCAAAGTCAACTTACCTGCCTCTATGCTGTAGACAGTTAGCAGCAGAGCCAGGAGAGGCAGCAGCATGATCACTGTCTTTAGCTTCATAATGTCACTGATGTACCTTCACGGTTATTACACAATAATGACCAGTAGCTGTGAGAGGTTTTTATAACTATGTGAGGTCAGGTTTCCTGACCTTAAAAGAAGTTGCCACCCCCCCCCCCTTCATAATTCTGTCTTGACAGGCAACATCTCAGGAATTCCAGTCTGTCCAAATTCTTTCTTTATTGCAAAACTTCTTCATGGATTGAGATAGTGTTTGGATTTCTCAATGTTCACCTTGTAGAGGTAGAACATTAAGAGGTAGAAGTAAGACCCCTTGGCGTACTGTAATTTATCTTTATAATTAACACTGTCAAATATTATGCAAATGCTGTTGAGACCATGATACAGAGTGCATCACGGAGAGGTGTAACCTTTTTTTTGCTCCTGAAATCCTCCAAATCCCATTACAGAACAGTTCCCTTCCACACCATTGAAACTCCTCAAATCTTCTGCAGAAAGCAAGAGCAGCTCTCAGTTTATAATTGCAAGAAATTCTTGTGATCATCAAGAAAAGCTAAAAACCTCAGAGACATGGATGACTTGGAACCGAGAACACAAACTCAGATGAAAGCTGGCGGCTGCTGAGCTCTCACGTTCTTGTCGGAAGGGTGTAGCTGTAATGTATTCTTATGATCTTTGCAGTATTTATGGATTTCAGAATTGATAAGGGCTTGAAAGATAAAAAATAATGAGTTCTTATGGTAATTGTGGGAAAGGATGCATACTGAAGTGAGCTGCAAAATATCTAGGTTAGCCAAATATATTGACCATGAACTAGTTTAGTAAAAAAGCATGTTTACAGCAAAATAAAACCACAAGAAAACTGTAGTTAATATCATCTATAGCAATGAGAAAATAGAGAACTAACCAGCAATGAGGAAATAGCCAATCACAATGGTATGTGGATATGACATCACAATGGAATAAAATTTGGCAGAAAAAGCAATACAGAGGGAAGGAGAAGAAAGACTTCAAAAGCTATGCCATCACCTGGCAGTCAGGAGGGAGAGGAGCAGTGTTGGACTGGCCAACTGCATTGTCTTTACTGCATATAAATAAAGGACTTGGTGAGAAAGGGAAATGGGACTTGCTATACTGCCTTTCTGAGGTTTTTGCAACTACATTCAAAGCAGTTTACATATATTCAGGTACTTATTTTGTACCAGGGGCAATGGAGGGTTAAGTGACTTGCCCAGAGTCACAAGGAGCTGCAGTGGGAATCAAACTCAGTTCCCCAGGATCAAAGTCCACTGCACTAGCCACTAGGCTACTCCTCCACTAGGAACACTCTATGTAGAAGCCTGCCCTTGCAGATCAGCAATGCCGCCGCGCAGGCTTCTGTTTCTGTGAGTTTGACAGACTCACAGAAACAGAAGCCTGCGCAGCCGCGTTGCTGATCTGCAAGGGCAGGCTTCTACATGGAATGTTGCTAGTGGAATAGCAACATCCATGTAGCATCTCAAATAGTAGCAACAGAATCTCAATAGTAGCAACATTCCATCTAGAATCTCAAATAGTAGCAACATTCCATGTAGAATCTTCAAATAGTAGCAATATTCCAGAATCTCAAATAGTAGCAACAGCAACATTCCATGTAAAATCTCAAATAGGGAAAGGGAAATGATATACCACCTTTCTGAGGTTTTTGCAACTACATTCAAAGCAGTTTACATATATTCAGGTACTTATTTTGTACCAGGGGCAATGGAGGGTTAAGTGACTTGCCCAGAGTCACAAGGAGCTGCAGTGGGAATTGAACTCAGTTCCCCAGGATCAAAGTCCACTGCACTAGCCACTAGGCTACTCCTCCACATAATTCTCCCTTTACTGGTCCTGAAAGCTATTGTTCTAGTTCAGGGTTGGGCAACCACGGTTCTTGAGGGCCATAACCACTGTGCCCTCTAAGCTGAGTGGGACTCCGCCTACAGTACTGCCAGTGGGGGGTGCTGTTTCACTATCACATTTTCAATAGTAAATGACGGGTAAGCACTGCAGGACTCCAGGGAACCTGTCTGTCTCTAGTGATTGAAAAAAATAATATTGAAGCATCATCCTTCACTGGCAGCAATGCAGTGAGAGGACTCGCGCTGAGGTTGGAGTTAATGGTGGCCACAACCCAGTCAGGTTTTCAAGATTTCTACAATGAATATGCATGAGATCTATTTGCATACAATGACAGCAATGCATGCAAATCAATCGCATGCATATTCATCGTGGAAATCCCAACTGGGTTGTGGCCCTTGAGGACTGTGGTTGCCCACCCCTGTTCTAGGGTTTAGAATGATATTTCACACACTTATCACACCTGTTGGTTGTTATAATAATTCTAATAAAAATAATAGTTGAGTCAATATTCAAAGCTCCTGGCCAGTTAAAGGGGACTCTTACAAAGCGTTGGTAAACCCAGTGTGGGCTTATCAAATGCTAAATCAGGACTACTGCTGGCCCAATGCGGCTGCCAGCGGTACTTTCACCCTGAGCGTGTGCCATTTCCAGGGGAAAAAGAAAAGGCCCGGAAATGGCTTGCTTGGTGGTAACCCGACAGTAATCGAGCGTTGCTGCGTTACCGTGGGAGATCTTATCACCACTTCAATGGGTGGCAGTAAGGGCTCCTCACCGCGGTAAGAGTTCTCTTACTGTATTGTCATGTTTGTCTGTCTGGGGGCTTTTTACCCACTATGGTAAAAAGGGCCCTGTCATGTGGGAAAAACGGCCCCCACCGCTAGCGCAGGGCCCTTTTTCCCACAGGTTGGTAAAAGGAGCCCTAAATCACTTGTGCACTTAACACGTTAGTACCACTGAAAATCAGCGCTAACCACTAAAGCTGTAACCAGCTATTTTGTGACCGGCCCAGGGATGGAGTCAGCACTTTGTAGTTATGTGTCAATATTCAGGACTTAACCACCTAAGTTAAGTGGCCAAACTGGACTGCATAAAACTCAGTTCTATTATCTGGTTTCACTTAGAGGGGCATAATCGAACGTGGATGCCCATCCCCATGGGTGATTATCTCCGAGGACGGGTCCGCGAATGGGTGGGACAGACCGTATTTTCAAAAAAGATGGGCGTCCATCTTTTGTTTTGATAATACGGTTGGTGCTGGGCAAATGCATCGGATTTGGGCGGATTTGAGATGGGCGGTATCGGTTTTCAACGATAATGGAAACCGAAGCCGCCCAGCTCAAAAATGAACAACTCCAAGGCATTTGGTCGTGGGAGGGGCCAGGATTCGTAGTGCACTGGTCCCCCTCACATGCCAGGACACCAACCAGGCACCCTAGGGGGCACTGCGGTGGACTTCAAAAATTGCTCCCAGGTGCATAGCTCGCTTACCTTGGGTGCTGAGCCCCCCCAAATCCTCCCCAAACCCACTACCCACAACTGTACAACACTACCATAGCCCTAAGGGGTGAAGGGGGGCATCTATATGTGGGTACAGTGTTTTTTTTGGGGGGGGGGGTTGGAGGGCTCCCATTTACCACCACAAGTGTAACAGGTAGGGGGGATGGGCCTGGGTCCACCTGCCTGAAGTTTTTAAAGTTCTTTTTTTTTTGGTGGGAGGGGGTTAGTGACCACTGGGGGAGTCAGGGGAGGTCATCCCCGATTCCCTCCGGTGGTCATCTGGGCAATTGGGGCACTTTTTTCGCTACTGCCGCCCTTCTTTTTTCCATTATCGGCCGAGGGCGCCCATCTCTCCTCGGCTGATAAACACGCCCCAGTCCCGCCTTCACCACGCCACTGACATGCCCCGTCAACTTTGTTCATTCCCGCGACAGACTGCAGTTGGAGGCGCCCAATATCGGCTTTTGATTATACCGATTTGTGCGCCCATGAGAGATGGCCGACCATCTCCCGATTTGGGTCGATATATGGGCATCTTTCTCTTTCGAAAATAAGCCTGTTAGGCAGTTAAGTACTGAATATTGCATTTAATCTCATAGCCGGCCACACAAACCCGGATTTTCAATTCTGGTGCCTGGACATGTTTCAGCTTTGAATATCGGGGTATAAAGCTGGTGGCAACTAAAAAAAAAAATGCTCACTGCTGTGGGCTGAATATTTATCCCAATATATTTTAATATTGCACTCTGCTGGTTTTGAGATATGTTACCATGGAACAAAGATCTCAGCACTGATAACAAATTTATACTGCTAACAGAGGGACATAGTCCAAGTGGGCTTTAGGCGCTGCAGTCCATAGTTTCAGATTAAAGTATATATAGAATTCACCTCTTCGCAAGTCAATGAGATAGTGTTATGGGGCGTTTTCCACTGTTTACTAATCGTCACTTCCCTGCACCTTGATCCATAATCCTCTTCTAGTCCAGGAACCAAAAAAAGATGGAGCTATTTTAGATCTAGTCCATAATGGAATGCAGGATTTGGTACAAGAGGTAACAGTATTAGGGCCACTTGGAAATAGTGATCATGTTTAATAATTGGAATAAAGGTACTAAGGAAATCTATTATATTTATTTTGTTTAAAATTCTTATATACCATTTTATCTACAATCTTAAGCAGTTTCCAGTAAAACATACACAATTAGCATTTCATTTTCAAAGTTTAACTATCATAAAATGAGGAAATTGGTTAAAAAAAAAGGCTAAAAGGAGCAGTTGCAAAAGTTAAGACTTTATTTCAAATGTAGACATTGTTTAAAAATCTTGGAAGCCCAGGTCAGATGTGAGTCACATATTAAGAAAGATGGAAGGAAAACCAAATGAGAAACAGTATAGTTAAAAGGTGAGGTGAAAAAGGCTATTAGAGTCAAAAGAATATTTTTCAAAAAATGGAAAACTACTACAAAATTTTTATTTTTGTTACAGTTGTACCCTGTGCTTTCCCACTCATGGCAGGCTCAATGTGGCAGGCAATGGAGGGTTAAGTGACTTGCGCAGAGTCACAAGGAGCTGCCTGTACCAGGAATCAAACTCAGTTCCTTAGGACCAAAGTCCACCACCCTAACCACTAGTCCACTCCTCCACTCATTTCTATAGCGCTACCAGTCGTATGCAGCGCTTCGAAATGATCTGAAAAAAGAAAACAGGAACTAGCATAAGCATTGGCAAAGTGGATGCAAAGCATTGATAAGGAAGACACAAACAGAATTTGAAGAGAAGCTTGCCATAGGGGAAAAACTCATAATAAAACCCTTTTCATGTACATTCAAAGCAGAAAGGCTGTGAGAGGGTCAGATGGGCCATTAGGTGATCTGGCCGCCACCAAGTTTTCCAAGGAGAAGGTCACCTTTTGAAGTATGCATAAAAAACTTTCTTTGAATTACTCAGAAATCTTCTAGAGTTTTATCTAGATTTTGATCATTGGCAATTCAATGACCATTCTTTATTTGCATCTCTTTGCTTTGTACTGTTACATTATCATGTACTTTTTGGACTAACATGGCTGCATATATAGTATAGAATCAATTTAGACTGAATACATTTATCATATAAAGATTATTATTAGTTTTCAAATGAACAAGTGGAGGGGCATAATCGAACGGGGCGCCCAAGTTTTCCTGAGGACGTCCTCGCAGGACATCCCGGCAAAGGGGCGGGGAAACCCGTATTATCAAAACAAGATAGGCATCCATCTTTCGTTTCGATAATACGGTCAGGGATGCCGAAATCTCAACATTTAGGTCGACCTTAGAGATGGTCGTCCCCGGTTTTCGGTGCTAATGGAAACCGAGGACGCCCATCTCAGAAATGACCAAATGCAAGCCATTTGGTCATGGGAGGAGCCAGCATTCATAGTGCACTGGTCCCCCTCACATGCTAGGACACCAACCGGGCATCCTAGGGGGCACTGCAGTGGACTTCAGAAAAAGCTCCCAGGTGCATAGCTCCCTTACCTTGTGTGCTGAGCCCCCAAAACCCACTCCCCACAACTATACACCACTACCATAGCCCTTATGGATGAATGGGGCACCTAGATGTGGGTACAGTGGGTTTCTGGTGGGTTGTGGAGGACTCACATTTACCACCACAAGTGTAACAGGTGGGGGGGGGGCCTGGGTCCGCCTGCCTGAAGTGCCTGGGTCCGCCTGCCTGAAATGCACTGCAGTACCCACTAAAACTGCTCCTGGGACCTGCATACTGCTGTCATGGAGCTGGGTATGATACTTGAGGCTGGCATAGAGGCTGGAAAAAATATTAAAAAATTTTTTTTTTAGGGTGGGAGGGGGTTAGTGACCACTGGGGGAGTAAGGGGAGGTCATCCCCGATTCCCTCCGGTGGTCATCTGGTCATTTAGGGCACATTTTTGTGGCTTGGTCGTAAAAAAAAAAGGACCAAGTAAAGTCAGCCAAGTGTTTGTCAGGGACGCCCTTCTTTTTTCCATTATCGGCTGAGGATGCCCATGTGTTAAGCACGCCCCAGTCCTGCCTTTGCTATGCTTCTGACATGCCCCTGTGAACTTTGGTCGTCCCCGCGATGGAAAGCAGTTGAGGACGCCCAAAATTGGCTTTCGATTATGCCGATTTGGGCGACCCTGGGAGAGGGATGCCTATCTTCCGATTTGTGTCGAAAGATGAGCGCTCTTCTCTTTCAAAAATAAGCCTGATTGTCTCCAACACTCTGTATGAGAAAACGCTACATTGTATCTTCTTTCTGCCTTTCTTTAATCAATACAGCCGTGAACTATGAATTTCATCTATTTTCTACATCCTAATGTCTGGTTCCTCCTTTTTAATATTCTGTATTGATAGAAGCGGACTTCCCCTTTGAGAATATTGATGAGCCATTATGTCTGGAGGAACTGAGGTCAGTAGAGATGATTCCTGTAAAAGATAAAATGTTTCACTTTATCAGTTGGTTAATTAAACATCTCTGTATCTAGTGTAGAGATGGACAGTTCCATGATAATTTTAGTCAAATAATTAAAACGCATAAGGAACATTTGCTAAAGCAAACAGATATTTTCAGAATGATATAAGGGAAATATTAAATTTTTAATAATTTAGAGGGACATTTTCAATAAAACATCTAAGTCTTGCTAGAAATGTCCAAAAATGAAGTGGTGAAATTTTTGGTCAAAAATCACCTTTTTCCTAGAACTTTTGTGCTCAATGTATTTTTCTTTCAGGACCATTTTGGAAAAATAAAATGTCCGAGAAAAACGCCATTGGGATGTCTGGGGACCATCATTCTTAGTAGACTGGCCACACAGACATCCCAGCAGAGACCCTTGGAAGCACTGCAGTGGACGTCACATAAAAGGTCCCAGGTACACATCTCTCCATAACCCCCTTATATTGTATGGGGAGCCCTCCAGGAGCAGAGAAATACCTACTGTACCTCACTGTATGCAACTACAGTAGCTCTCAAGCTTGCAGGTATCACCTATATGTTGGTACAGTAGGTATTTAGTGTTTTTTTGGAAGGCTCACATGTTCCTCCACAAATGTATCAGTTAGAATGGGACCATTCACTTCATTGACGACTAGGCTACTCATGAGACCTGCTTGCTGCTCTAACAGGAATGGCCATCATACATGAAGATGTTATAGACCCTGATATGTACTGTCACATCTTAGGGGGGTGGGAGGGTGTCAGTGACCACAGGGGGAGTAAGGGTGTATTATGCCTTAATCTCTTCAGTGGTCATTTGGTCATTTAGGGCACCTTTTGGCCACTAATCATGATTGAAACAGGTCTCGCCAAAAAGTCTTGATTTTGGCACTACACATTTTCATTTTGTTCCATTATTGCAGAAAAACATTTATCTTTTGGTGCCTCCCATGTCCCATCCAAAACATGCCCCCTTGAAATTTGGATGAACTGTGGAGCAAAGCATTTAAAATCCTTCTGCTACTTTATGACAATTTTTTGGATGTTTGTTTCTTTTGAAAATGAGCCCCTTGTTGGGATTTTGCATTTTGTGATGCCTTTTTGTGTTTTCAACCTAGAGAGCAATGTTGTTTCAACATTTCACAATTTTGAGTGACAGATTATGGAATGATGGGATATGAAGGTAATTTTAAAAGGCATCTTTCATGCACGTACATGTCAGTATTCATATGTAAAATTCCTCTTATAAAGTTACTTTATATGTATTTTTATGCACAATGACAAGACTGTGCATATTTTGTGAGGCTTCAGTGTAGGTGTGTTCTGAGGAGGAGCTTGGGCAGATTGCAGGTGGAGTCACAATTTAATCGACAAATACAGAACAAAAGTCCTCCGTGTAGGATAACCAAGGAAAACAAAGCACAGCGGAGGTAACACGTAGGATGGTGCAAAAAAAAAAAAAACACCAAATGGATTTGACACGAATCGTGTTTTGGCCACAACAGCCTGCTTTAGGAATCCCTGTACTTTGTAAATATTGGGTTACTCACAGCCTTATTTTCGAAAGAGAAAGACGCCCATATTTCAACCCAAATCGGGAGATGGACGCCTTTCTCCCGTGGGCGCCCAAATCGGTATAATCGAAAGCCGATTTTGGTTGTCTTCAACTGCACTCCGTCGCAGAAACGAACAAAGTTGATGGGGGCGTGTCGGAGGCGTGGTGAAGGCAGGACTGGGGCGTGGTTATCGGCCGAGGAGAGATGGCCACCTTCGGCCGATAATCGAAAAAAAAAGGCGGTTTTACTGTGATTTTGGGTCACTTTTTTTTGGACCCTTTTTTTTCATGAACAAGTCCCAAAAAAGTGCCCCAACTGCCCAGATGACCACTGGAGGGAATCAGGGATGACCTCCCCAGACTCCCCCAGTGGTCACTAACCCCCTCCCACACAAAAAGAGAACTTTAAAAACCTTTTTTTGCAGCCTGTATGCCAGCCTCAAATGTCATACCCAGCTCCATGACAGCAGTATACAGGTCCCTGGAGCATTTGTTAGTGGGTGCAGTGGACTTCACCCAGGTGGGCCCAGGCCCATCCCCC
The DNA here is from genome assembly GCF_901765095.1 of Microcaecilia unicolor. Taxonomy (NCBI): domain Eukaryota; kingdom Metazoa; phylum Chordata; class Amphibia; order Gymnophiona; family Siphonopidae; genus Microcaecilia; species Microcaecilia unicolor. The sequence goes on along the minus strand of NC_044036.1, from coordinate 156,196,234 downwards.
CCACCTGTTACACTTGTGCTGGTAAATGGGAGCCCTCCAAACCGCCCCCAAAACCCACTGTACCCACATGTAGGTGCCCCCCTTCACCCCTTAGGGCTATGGTAATGGTGTAGAGTTGTGGGCAGTGGGTTTTGGGGGGATTTGAGGGGCTCAGCATCCAAAGGAGGGGAGCTATGGACTTGGGAGGTATTTTACTTTTTTTTTTAGTTTTTACAAGTGCCCCCTAGGGTGCCCGGTTGGTGTCCTGGCATATGAAGGGGTCCAGTGCACTACGAATCCTGGCCCCTCCCATGACCCAATGCCTTGGATTTGTTCGTTTTTGAGCTGGGCGCCTTCGGTTTCCATTATCGCTGAAAAATGATACCGCCCAGCTCAAATCCGCACCAATCCGATGCATTTGGCCGGCACAAACCGTATTATCAAAAAAAAGATGGATGCCCATTTTTTTTTGAAAATACGGTCTGTCCCGCCTCGTCACGTAGCCGTTTTCGGATATAGACGCCCATGGAGATGGGCGTTCGCGTTCGATTATGCCCCTCTCAGCGCCCTAAAGCTGAAACAACCAAAGTAAACCTTAGTATTAAAAGTCAGAAGCTGGAGCGCCAAACATACACTGTAGCTGCTCAACAAACAGCATTCATCCTGCGTGTCACCTCCGTTGTGCTTTGTTTTCCTGGAGTCACAATTTATACATGTACTTCATTAAATGGACACATTTATACATCTTGTATGGACATTGGTTTACTCCAGCTCTTAAGTGAATAAAGATTTTTCCATTTAAAAAAATATGGAGGTGGTTGTTGAATGTGTTTTTTTTATTTTACCTTTTTATGTTCCGAATTTGTTTGAAGCCTTGTTTTCTTATGGGTTAGCAACGTTTTGCCAATAAATTCCTAACATACACCTGTCAAGAAAAAATAAAAGTATGACCTTTATCTCTAGAAATGTCCTAAGTGAACTTCTAAGATGATATACCAGATGACCTCAGGTCCTCAAAGTTCTTTATCAAATTATCTTCCCAAATGTCTAATTAGCACTATAGAAATGATAAATAGTAGCTGTGGTAATATATTACTGATCACAAACCAGCCACTGACCGGTTAAATCACTTGGTCAGGGCTAGCCACTAATTTTCAGTGGCACTTAACTGGCTAAGTGCCGCTAAAATTTGCAGTTAGTGCCTAACTCAAAGTTGAGAGGCGTTCTGGGGGTGAAGTCAGCACTTGGCTGCTTAAGCGGCCAGGTTTAGCTTATAAATGGGACCATATAAAAGTCTGTTATATCTTTATGTGCTAACTCATGGTTGCTTAACTTAAGCAGCTATGTGTTAGCCAGCTCAAAAAGAACTGGATATTCAAATGTGAAGCCCAGACAGGGCCCGTCTTTGAATATCCAGGAATAACTCTGTCGATGCAAAATGCTCATCACCACCAGCTGAATATTAACCCCAAAGTAGCATCAAAGCAGTTCAACAAGTTCCTATTCTCCAATCCTACCCAATCCCTGAATTTTCACTCCCATTCCCACTCGTCCTGAGTTCCCACTTACACTCCCAGTATCCGGCCAGTCTTCTAGTGAATGTCCACCTAAGTCTAAGGCTTTGCTCACCTATCACATTGTCCCCAATATCTGCCTCCTTCTCCACCTTCCCCCCCTCACATAGTAACATAGTAGATGACAGCAGATAAAGACCTATATAATCCATCCAGTTTGCCCAACAAGATAAACTCATAGCATATGATATGATGTGATATGACATAAGCATACTTGACCTTGATCTGTCCTTGCCATTTTCTGGGCACAGATTGTAGAACTCTGCCCGGCAGGTGCCTTATTACCCAGCTACTGGAGTTTCTGTCAAAATCCCACTCCAGCCATGATTGGAGCACAGACTATAGAAGTCTGCCCAGCACTAGCTTATTTCCCATTTATTGGAGTTGCCATCTAAGCACCATTAAGTTTGTTTCCCTGGCATCACCTGCCTACCTCCTTTTCCACTGTTTATGTACCTTGCCTTTCTTCCTCCTCCTCTCAGCATCTACACCCTTGTCTCTCCCACTTTACCTTCTCCTTCATATGCTTTTGCTTCTCTCCTTCCTCCACAATATCTATCTTTTTCTTCCTTCTCACTCCCCCAACATCTACCAGCATTTGCCCCCTCTCCCTTCCTGTTCCCAACTGCCCCACAGCATCTTCCAGAAATGGCCCTCCTTTCTCCATCCAAGCATCTGACACCTGGCTCCTGAGTCATCTTCACAGTGGTGGTAGCGTGTCCCTTTGCTACCTGCCACTCTGTTCTCTTCATCAGCTGCTGAAACTGTGAGCACGGTGGCATTGCTGGCAGCTGAGGAAGAGCAAGAGTAGTGGGGAATGAAGGGACAACTCCTGCTGCTCTATTATAAGTGACAGAAAATGTGTTTATGCCATGGCCCGAGTGGCCTACCCTATTCCAATGCTTCTATATGATTATAAAATGTCCATTTGCTATTTCCTCATGTGGTTTTTATACATAGGTAGCAGTGCTGTAAGGTGGTACTTAATGTTTGGCGCAATAAAGGGACACACTTAGGAGGGAATTCTATAACTGGTGCAGGAAAAACCCACGCTTAGCACTATTCTATAAACCTCACCTAAAGTTAGGCACGGTTTATAGAATGTGCATAGCTCCTGTTCCCGTGACTAAAACTTAGGCGCAACTAAAACCTGGTGTAAATGCCCAAGCCTAACTTGAGCGTGGATCGGGCATATTTTATAATGTGCATAATTTTTAGGAATGCTCTCCACCCGCCCTTGCCCCTCCCATGGCCGCACCCTTATTGAGATCTGCGCGGTAGCATTTACATCCAGCACTTTGTAGCATATGCTTAGCAAGTTGTGCATGTAAATTGTAATTAGTGCCAATAATTGCTTGTTAGTGGCCAATTATCAGGGCTGATTGGCTTGTTAAACAATTAAGTTGCGTGTGCAATTTGGCCGCATGGCATGTACAAATATAGTCGCCATATATAGAACTCTGGGGGTTGATGTCAACTCTATAATGGCTTCAGAAGCCATTATAGAATAGTAGTGGAAACCCAACTTCTAATGGAAGATGCAGTAACTTTATACTTAGGTTTAAAATCTGCAGATATCAGACGATTGCAAATATACAGTGGTGGAAATAAGTATTTGATCCCTTGCTGATTTTGTAAGTTTGCCCACTGACAAAGACATGAGCAGCCCATAATTGAAGGGTAGGTTATTGGTAACAGTGAGAGATAGCACATCACAAATTAAATCCGGAAAATCACATTGTGGAAAGTATATGAATTTATTTGCATTCTGCAGAGGGAAATAAGTATTTAATCCCTCTGGCAAACAAGACCTAATACTTGGTGGCAAAACCCTTGTTGCCAAGCACAGCGGTCAGACGTCTTCTGTAGTTGATGATGAGGTTTGCACACATGTCAGGAGGAATTTTGGTCCACTCCTCTTTGCAGATCATCTCTAAATCATTAAGAGTTCTGGGCTGTCGCTTGGCAACTCGCAGCTTCAGCTCCCTCCATAAGTTTTCAATGGGATTAAGGTCTGGTGACTGGCTAGGCCACTCCATGACCCTAATGTGCTTCTTCCTGAGCCACTCCTTTGTTGCCTTGGCTGTATGTTTTGGGTCATTGTCGTGCTGGAAGACCCAGCCACGACCCATTTTTAAGGCCCTGGCGGAGGGAAGGAGGTTGTCACTCAGAATTGTACGGTACATGGCCCCATCCATTCTCCCATTGATGCGGTGAAGTAGTCCTGTGCCCTTAGCAGAGAAACACCCCCAAAACATAACATTTCCACCTCCATGCTTGACAGTGGGGACGGTGTTCTTTGGGTCATAGGCAGCATTTCTCTTCCTCCAAACACGGCGAGTTGAGTTCATGCCAAAGAGCTCAATTTTTGTCTCATCTGACCACAGCACCTTCTCCCAATCACTCTCGGCATCATCCAGGTGTTCACTGGCAAACTTCAGACGGGCCGTCACATGTGCCTTCCGGAGCAGGGGGACCTTGCGGGCACTGCAGGATTGCAATCCGTTATGTCGTAATGTGTTACCAATGGTTTTCGTGGTGACAGTGGTCCCAGCTGCCTTGAGATCATTGACAAGTTCCCCCCTTGTACTGTAGTTGTAGGCTGATTTCTAACCTTCCTCATGATCAAGGATACCCCACGAGGTGAGATTTTGCGTGGAGCCCCAGATCTTTGTCGATTGACAGTCATTTTGTACTTCTTCCATTTTCTTACTATGGCACCAACAGTTGTCTCCTTCTCGCCCAGCGTCTTACTGATGGTTTTGTAGCCCATTCCAGCCTTGTGCAGGTGTATGATCTTGTCCCTGACATCCTTAGACAGCTCCTTGCTCTTGGCCATTTTGTAGAGGTTAGAGTCTGACTGATTCACTGAGTCTGTGGACAGGTGTCTTTCATACAGGTGACCATTGCCGACAGCTGTCTGTCATGCAGGTAACGAGTTGATTTGGAGCATCTACCTGGTCTGTAGGGGCCAGATCTCTTACTGGTTGGTGGGGGATCAAATACTTATTTCCCTCTGCAGAATGCAAATAAATTCATATACTTTCCACAATGTGATTTTCCGGATTTAATTTGTGATGTGCTATCTCTCACTGTTACCAATAACCTACCCTTCAATTATGGGCTGCTCATGTCTTTGTCAGTGGGCAAACTTACAAAATCAGCAAGGGATCAAATACTTATTTCCACCACTGTAGTTCAAAACACTGCCATCAAACTAATCACTGGAAAAAAGAAATTTGATCACATCACTCTACTTTTGAGAGCAGCCCACTGGCTTCCATTGCCTCACCGCATTATTTACAAGATACTACTTAAAACTCATTTATCTGGCGAACCATTATATCTTTCACTGTTACTGACCCCTTACTCCAATCATCGTATTCTTCAATCCTCTTCTCAAAATTTACTGGTTATCCCTTCTTTCCAAGAGATTAGACATGAGCATACTAGAAAAGCAATATTCTTGGACCAAGGCCCTGAACTCTGGAATAAAATACCACAATCCCTCCAAAATCACACTCTACTTTCAACATTTCAAACAGAACTTAAGACCTTCCTTTTCACAGATGCATATTCCTAATTTTTCCATCTCATCCCACAACAGCAGTACTGAATTGACTGCACAGTATTGACACATCTCCTACCCCTCTTCTCTGCCTTTCTATTCTATCTATATTGTAGTTCTACCATCTTCCCTATTGGTCACGTCTTATCATTGTCTGGTTGTATGATATATGTTATTTGTTATTTTTTTTGTAACTTCTATGTACTTTTAGCATGTAAACTGCCCAGACATCTATCTGATGGGTGGGATAGGAAATACTTAATAAACTTGAAACTTGCACCATGTCAATGGCGGGCATAAGTGGACATCCCTAAGTGTGCCTTCAATGTGCACATTGCTAGGTAGCATGCCCATGACATGCCCTTCCTTATCCCACAATAATGACCCCTTGCAGTTGTGTGCTTTCCCCCGGATTCTATAAATGGTGCCCAAAATTTGACACTAATTAGGCACCCAACTTTCAGCGTGGAAATGCATTCCAATGGATGCAAAGTACCAAAACAGGACTGAAATGGCAGACCGTAGTGCAAATACACTTACACGCCCAGTTATAGAATAGTGCCAAAGTGTTTTTGAGCGTAACTACAAAGGGGGCATGGCCGTGGGAAGGGCATGGATGGGTTGGGGCGTTCCCAAAATGTGCTTACAGTGTTCTAGAATTCCACAGATACGCACCAGGATTTACTTTACTTCAGCTGGTGTAAGTCCTCGTACCCAAATCTGGCCGTGGAATTGGCGCCCATTGGTATTCCATAAAGAGCGCTCATCCCAGAGTATTGAATAGCGCTGGGTTCCAATATTTTCCTGCGCCCAAGATGAATCCAGCCCTATGTGAATTAGGTGCACTGTTTATAGAGCAGTGCCTGGCATCTATCATGTAAATGCAAATTAATGATGCTATATATATATATATATATATATATATATATATATATATATATATATATATATATATATATATATGTGTGTGTGTGTGTGTGTGTATCAATTCAATAAACTAGTTGCTGTAAATGGCACCTAAATTTCGGCTCCCCTTACAGAATTGCTCTGGTATTGTATAATACCTTTGCAGTTCCCAGATTTTATGCTGTACAATATTGGTTGCACATTCACCATTCACTTTGTGTTTTTCCCTTATTGTTCTGTGAGAGGTTCTAGGCATCTGGGTTTCATATTTTGTTCTTGTTCACTTACAGTCAGTTGAAAGGCACCCATAGTTTCACGAATTTCTTCTTGATTGCATCCTTCTATGCAGCATTCTTCATACAAACTGCGTTTCTTTCTCTGGTTTCCAGCAAGGAAATCGTAGGCTGCTGATCTCTTCATGAGTTCTAGAATGATAAATAGCTAACATTTGACTAAATATTGATTTAGGACTTCATCCAGTAAGGGTCTTGTTTACTAAGGTGCGCTAGTGATTTTAGCGTGCGCTAAAAATTAGCACGCATTAACGCTAGAGACACCCATATATTCCTACAGGGGTCTCTAGCATTAGCGCGCACTAATTTATAGCGCATGTTAAAATCTCTAGCACGCCTATATAGCCTATAGTTTTATCCCATTCTGTGTCAGGACATAAAAACCAATCTGATGAACAGGTAAGCAATTTGGATACTAGTTTGCTGCAGATTAACTTTATTTACATAGCTTTACATCAAACATATAAACGGCAAGTGACCGTACTCACTTGCAAATGCGAAGTACAGACTTCCCTCTCTGTCCCGCCCTCGCGTCAAGACGTCATGACGTCAGAGGGCGGAACAGAGAGGGAAACGGAGTCGAATTGTTGGCCGCCGCCGCTGCCACCTGGAAAGGAACATCACACGAAATGACCTCCCCCCTCCCCCCCATCCCTACCACCGCTCCCGCCCCCCTCCATATTGGGCCCCCTGCACTGACCTGACAGCGCTTCTAACCTCCTTGTGGAAGTGCTGCAGGCAGCAGCAGAGCGATCTGCTGCTGCCTGTAGAGCTTTAACACAGAGGTGAGAGGCGCTGTCAGGTCAGTGCAGGGGGTCCGGCATGGAGGGAGGAGGGAGTGGCGGCGATGAGGGTAGCTGGACATGGGGGGAGGGCAGGGGGGAGAGGCCATGGTTGCTGGACTTGGGGTGAGAGCAGGGCACAGAGGAGGGTTGCTGGACATGGGGGGAGGGGGAGGCCAAGGGAAAGAGGAGGGTGCTGGATATGGGGGGGAGGATCAGTGGATAGGGTGAGGCCAGGGGAGAGAGGAGGGCTGCAATACTCGCCCATTTTTACGGGCTTAACGGCTAGTAAGAACATAACATAAGTGTTGCCATACTGGGACAGACTGAAGGCCCATCAAGCCCAGTATCCTGTTTCCAACAGTGGCCAATCCAAGTCACAAGTACCTGGCAAGATCCCAAAACAGTACAATACATTTTATGCTGCTTATCCGGAAACAAGCAGTGGGTTTTCCCAAATCCATTTTAATAATGGCTTATGGACTTTTCTTTTAGGAAATTATCCAAAACTTTTTTAAAACCATGTTAAGCTAACTGCTCTTACCACATTCTCTGGCAACGAATTTTAGAATTTAATTACTCGCTGAGTGAAGAAATATTTTCTCTGATTTGTTTTAAATCTACTACTTAGTAGCTTCATTGCCCTTTTCTCACAGTGAAGTTGTCTCATCCCCTGTATCATTTTCATCACCCTTCTGTATATTGTTACGATTTAGCCCATGTTTCATGCTCTCATTCATCTCACCACCTGGTGGCTAGACATGGTGGCAGCTATGGACTGACTACTTGCTGTTTTCCATGTTCCAGAAGATATTCCCGTCCAGTCCGGATCTTCCAGCCGTCCAGTTTGTCTTGGGGATTTTTTGGAACTTAGCAGCACCCTTACCTGGTGAACTCCCTTGTATGTTGCCTTTATTAACCACCTGAAAACTTTCTGCCTTGCAACAGAGTTCCTCAGAGGAGTTTCCTTCGGTGAGAGTTTGTTGCAGTGCTTCTGTGCTATTTCCGGTTTCAACTTTGACCCTGCTTGTCTCCTGGTTTATTCTATCGTCTGCTGCCTGCTAAAGACCCGGCTTATATATCAAATTTCATCTCCTTTTGAAACAGGTGGGAAATCAGGAGACGAAAGGCAAATTTTGGTTCCAAACAAGGCAACTTTATTGCTAGCAAGTGAACAGCACCGAGTAGCCTCGGGACACTGTGTGTCATAAATCATCTGACGCTTACATTTATACTTCCCTACTGGGCCTGCGCATTTGGCCCCTTACACGTCATACTTGTCATGCGCAGTAAACATTTGTAGTTCTTACAGTACAAAATTGTAGTCCCAGTACGTACACACGTCATAACACTGAAATGATACTGGCAAGAAAAACGAAACTTAGCAGCTTATTCTGTACACACACAATGCTCCTTTCTAGCACAGGAGATAAGGTGCGGCTCAGGAATGCAGGGGGGTGTCAGCACCCTCCAAGGTCGCCTATTCAGATGGCGTTGCTACGTGCAAGCTGGTCTTGTATAGGCCTTGCAAACTACTGTTACAAGCTATATATCTAATAGCCCTGCATTCTGTCTGTACATTAGTAAACAGCAAACTTGTCTTGTTAGTAAACAGTAAAACTGGATAAGGCACAAATGTCCAGTGCAGTAATATGGCCAAATAGCCAAAAGCAGAGGTAGAGTGCATAAGTAAAAGTCCATCAGTAGGCACAAAACATGAGGTTGTCCTGTTGCTCAGTAGCATTCAGGTAGTACCGGCGTTCCACTCCTTCATTCCCCCCTTTTGATACTTGAACATCCATTCTGGTGGAGAGTATCACCTCCATGAACCCTGAAAAGGAAAGAAAGGACAAGGATAGTTAGCGAGGGAGGCAACAAGCGAGCCCTAAGCCCTTGCGCAGCCGGTGGTTGATTCGCCGGGGTTGAGACGGAGGGCCCCTAGTGGGATCCCCCCCCCTTTGTAGCCGGTCTTTTGCTGGCACAAGGGTGATGGCCCATTGAGTGACTCAGGGGGTTCAAAGTGCACATCAGCCACAAGGTGCTTCATCGTCAGCTTCATCAGACTGGGGAATGGGGGAGTACATCTGGAGAGCCATAAGTTGGGCAGCAGCACGGCGGTCAGCGATGCTTTCCATGGTGGAGCGGAGACACCTGAAAACTAAGGGGAGAGACAAAGGTATTATTAGGCAAGACAGCAAGAACAGGCCACCCATGACGAGGAGGCCTTGCAGGCTCCCGGAGGTTGGGAGCCAGCTGGTGAGGGAGGAAGTCCAATCCCACGCACTGTTCCAGGTCTGGACGGGGACGTGGGCTAGTTTGACCATCCGGTCAGTTATCTCCCTGATGACATGGCTCGACGAAATTCGCCCAGGCCGGCGCATCCGGCATATCCTCCTCCCGTATAAGCACATACTCGGTCCCAGCCCGAGGCTCGAGTGTCGCCGGCGCATGGGAGCCACACCCACGGGGAGCAGCATCTCATGTCTGGACTGAAGGGGCAGACATATTTGTGGTCCTTAACGTATGCCTCTCGCCAACTCTGGCTACCACACTTGCGAGACCAAGGGTGCTTGTCCATGGCGGCACAGACGTCGAAGGTGAGGGTTGCTACAGTTTGGATTCCTCCGACAAGGATACGAGTAGAATTAATGTAATACAGAATGCCATCTCCCTCGACTCCCGGAGGTCCAGCCACATACGCAGGTAGTCCTACGCTGAGGGTGATATTGTAGTATCTTGGTTTGGTAGGGCTGTGGCAGATAGTGAGATTTCCTTGGAGGCATCTGTGGAACTGTTGGAGGCCATTCGGAGTGATGAGGGCGCAAGTCGGGAGAAACTGGCAATCGCCTTCCGGGGGCTGCGTCTGGTGAATGAGGGTAGTGACCAGGTGATATCCTCCCTCTATACGGTGGCGCACGAGGCGCAAACATTCAGTGCAATTCAGGCTCAGGGTGGCAGGATAATAGCTCGGAGCTGCACACAGGAGAAGGAAGATGGTCAGCATTATATATGTGGTGGGAGGTATCCGAGCTTTTGCAGCAAGAAGATAATGAGGCCCACGATGAAGGCTGCGATAAAGAGAGAGCCAAAAACGCAGTGGGTCCAGAAACTGAGTTCCTGTTGCTGGGCAGGCATGAATCTGGTGGTTCACGTCTTTCTTAGAGTCAGCCGTAATGGAGCGTCAGGATGTTGGTGCGCAGTCCAACGCTTCAGGGTGCTGCTAGTGGGAGCAGCAGGCTTCAATCGGGTCCAATGTATCCACACTGGGCTTCCTGCAATTTTAACAGCGGTGGAGGTCGTTAGGAGAACAAGGGAGGGCCCCTTCCATTTTGGCTTTAGGCAGTCAGATTCATCCCACTCTTTTACCCAGACCTCGTCTCCCACCCTGAACCTGTGCGTAGGATTGGTGAGGACTAAGGGAGCTACTCTTTCAGTGTACTGCTGGATATCTTGCACTACCTGGTGTAAGGCTCTCATCTGTTTCACTAAGGAACTCTCACCCTGTATCTGCAAGGAATCGGGAAAGGAGGGTAGTGGTGGTGGCCTAGCATACATCATCTCGTAGGGAGTAAGGCCGGTAGCCTTGGGGGTACACCTAAGATGCAGCAAGGCCAGTGGAAGCAGGTCGGGCCATTTGGCTTTTGCTTCTTGGCATAGCTTGGCTAGCTGGTTCTTCAGGGATCGGTTAGCCCTCTCCACTACTCCACTGCTTTGGGGTCTCCAGGCACAATGCAACTTCCAGTCGAGGCCCAGTCTGGTACTGAGCTGTTGTGTGACTTCGCTAGCGAAGGCGGGACCGTTGTCAGAGTTTATTTGCTTGGGGAGGCCGTATCTGGGTAGGATTTGATGAAGCAGTAGGGAGGTGACTTCTTTAGCCATTTCCGTTCTAGTAGGCTGGGCTTCAATCCATCCGGTGTAGGTACACACGGCGACGAGGATAGCTTTGTAGCCGCGCGCCGGGGGCATGTGTGTGAAGTCAATCTGGCACACGTGGAAAGGGCTGGTGCCTCGGAGAACATGTCCTGGCATAGGGCCGGGCCCCGTTCGAGGGTTGTTCCGGGCACAAGTCGCGCATCGGCTGGAAGCGTTTTTGGTCCACAGGGATAGTTTGTTGATGTAGTAGGTCTTCTCAAGTAAGCGCCCCAGAGCGTCCCTTCCCAGGTGTGTGCGGTCGTGAGCCTCCTTGGCCACCGTCCAGGCCAAGGCTTCGGGGATCCATATGCGCCCATCCTGTAGTATCCACCAGCCGTTGCGTGACTGTAGACCCTCTTGTTGGGTCCATTCCGTTTCTTGTGGGGTGTAAATAGGGGTCTCCGTAGGGAGCTGGACGACGAGTACGGGGTCAGGAGGGTGAGAGGAGTAGGGGAGCTGACTTGCCCTTTTGCAGCGTCGTCTGCCCGCTGATTTCCCCGGGCGATAGGGTCCGTTCTTCCAGTGTGGGCCCTGCAGTGCATCACAGCCACCTTCTTCGGCTTCCATACCGACTCGAGTAATTGGCAGATCTCAGCGGCATTTGCAAGTCCTTTCCCTTCAGCTGTTAGAAATCCCCTCTCCTTGTACAAGGCTCCGTGCACCTGGAGGGTGAGGAAAGCGTATTTGGAGTCGGTGTAAATGTTGACAACTTTTCCTTCGGCCCACAGGAGGGCTCTGGTGAGGGCGATTAGCTCCGCTCTCTGGGCTGATGTTCCGGGTGTCAGAGCCATAGCCTCGATCACATGGTCCTCAGATACCACCGCATAGCCAGCTCTTCGAATTCCCTCTATCACCTGGCTGCTTCCATCGGTAAAAAGGGTGATGCCCCCTTGCCAGGGTTGATCCTTCAGATCAGGTCTGCTCGAGTGCACAGTGGCCATTACCTCTTCACAGTCGTGGAGTGGTGGTTCAGGGGCCGGAAGGAGGGTGGCAGGATTGAGGTTGGTCGTGTCCAGGATCCGCACCTCCGGATTCTCGCACAGGAGGGCTTGGTATTTGACCAATCGGGAGTTGGTCATCCATCTGGGTCCGTGGCTCTCGAGTAGGCCGCGGATGGTGTGGGGTGTGGTCACAAAAAGTGTTTGGCCGAATGTGAGTTTATTGGCCTCGTGTATCAGGAGACAAGCAGCCGCAATGCTTCGTAGGCAGCCCGGCCATCCTCGTGCCACGTTGTCCATGCTCTTGGAGAGGTATGCTACAGGGCGTTGCCAGGTGCCGACCAGTTGGGTGAGGACTCCAAGTGCCAATCCCTTCTTTTCGTCGATGAACAAGTGGAACGGCTTAGTCACATCTGGCAGTCCGAGCGCTGGTGGGGCCGCAAGGGCATCCTTAAGGTCCTGAAGGGCTTTCAGTTCGCTTTTCTCCCACCGGAGATCTTGGCCCTCGAGTTCAGGTCCTTTCAGTTTGGCGTACAAGTCTTGGGTCAGGACAGCAAAATTGATAATCCAAATGCGGCAATATCCAGCGGCTCCGAGGAGTGCCCGTAGTTCCTTCTTATTTGCAGGAGTGGGTTGGTTGCGGATAGCTTGGGTTCGGGGGGTACCGAGCCTTCGGGTTCCTTCTCGGAGGCGGAAACCCAGGTATTCGACTTCGATCTCGCATATCTGGGCCTTTTTACGACTGGCCCGGTACCCCTGGGCTTCCAGGGTTTTCAAGAGGTAAAGGGTGGCTTCTGCACAGTCCGTGTACGTCTCACGGGCCACCAACAGGTCATCCACGTATTGGACGACCGGCCCGTACTCGTCTTGGTACGTTTTCAGGTCCTGGGCGAGTTGGTCGCCGAAGAGGGTAGGCGAGTTCTTGAACCCCTGGGGAAGACGGGTCCATGTATATTGCTGCTTGGTTCCTGTCTGCAAGTCTTCCCACGTGAAGGCAAACAACTTTTGGCTGTCGACAGCAAGGGGGATGGAGAAGAAGGCGTCCTTCAAATCAATGACACTGTACCACTTGGTCTGAGATGGCACTTGGGCTAGGATGGAGTATGGATTTGGTACGAGGGCAACTATGTCGGCTACCTGGTTGTTGACTTCCCTCAGGTCCTGGACGGGTCTGTACTCGGATGTTCCTGGTTTCTTAACGGGCAACAATGGGGTGTTCCATGCGGATCTGATTGGTTTAAGGACTCCCTGTTGAAGGAGTTTCTGTAGATGTGTATGCATACTATGCCGGGCTGCATAGGGGATGTGGTATTGTCCTTGGTTGACAACTTGAGCATTTGGTTTGAGCTCAATCCAGATGGGGATAGCGTTAACGGCCAGTCCGCCGGGGTTCAATTCTGCCCATACATCAGGCACTTCATCCATTATGGCTCGCCTCTGCTGGGCGAAAGGGGTGTTCTGGTCGTAACGGCAGTCGCCGGGTCCTACAGTTGGGGGAACGTGTAGTCTCCATTCTTCTCTTACTGGACAGATAAGGGTCACTGGCCGATCTTCAAAGCGAGCTTCCACTTCACCCGTGGTCTTGAACTTCAAGGTGGCCTGGAGCTTACAGAGTAGGTCTCGACCAATCAAGGGGACCGGGCATCCAGGGATGTGTATGAACTGATGGGACACCATCGTCCCTCCGATCTGGACTTGGCGCTCTTTGAGGAGGGGGGCCGCAAGGGATTTCCCGGAGGCTCCCACAATTGGTATAGTTTCTTTCGTGGCTGGGGCTATGGCTGTGGTGATGACAGATCGCTGGGCCCCTGTGTCTAGTAAGGCCTTCATAGATTCTGTCCCCACCCGAATTTCCACCAGAGGGTCAGTGGGGACTCTGCCCTCCCGGTCTCTTCATGCTGTGCCGTCTCGGGTAGAGTCCACAGCCATCTGCCATTCCCTCCGGTCATCCCGTCCTCTCTCTCTTCGGCCCCTTCCACGGCCTCGCCTAGGGGCCCCCGTGCGGTCGCCGGTCTCCTCCTCTCTCTGCCGGTCCCATGATTCCTCTTCTCTCGGGTTGTCCCGTATCTCCTCTGGGCAATCAGCCCACCAGTGTCCTTCTTGTCGGCAATTTGCACACTGGTTACGCCCTATGGGGGACCGCGTTCCTCTTGTTCTCCTGCCCCTCCCCTTTGGTCTAGACCTCATTCGTTCTTCCAGCACCGTGGCCAAGACATCTGCCTTCTCCCGCATCCGTCTGGTCGATTCCTTCCGGGCCTCCACCTTCTCCTCCTGGTCGCGATATCCGAATACGCGATCAGCTATAGCTTTCAGTTGGCTTAGGCTCATCCCTTCGAACCCCTCCGTTCTCTGTAGCTTTCTTCGTATATCCGGTGCTGACTGGCTAACAAAACTCATAACCACGGTTGGGAGGTTCTTAGGGTCTTCGGGATTTATCGGGCTGTGCCTTCTGAATGCTTCCATAAGTCGTTCAAGGAAGTCCCCTGGACTCTCGTCCTTTTGTTGGACTACACTGTGGATTTTTCCCATGTTGGTAACCTTCTGCTTCCCTTTCTTTAAGGCGGCCAGGTACGCCTGTTGGTATCGGCGGATAAAGGTTTGGCCTTCGGCGGTTCGGTAATCCCACGTGGGGGCAGCGATGGGCGCCTCCGTTTCTAGTAGGTTCTGTAAATTGGCATGGGCCGGATTCGCATCCCGGATGGCTTGCTCCATATTTTGTTGTAAAAGGCGGCGTTCTTCAGAGGTCAGGATGTGGGCACTCAACTGCCTAAGGTCGGCCCAAGTTGGATTGTAGCTGTATATAATGCCTTCCACCAGCTCTATCAGCTGCTCGGGTTTCTGGTCGTAGGACGGCCCATGGAACTTCCAGTTATACAAGTCGGCACTTGAGAAGGGAACGTGGCTATAGACTGTCGATTCGATGGGCTGGCCCCCCCCTTCTGCCGGGTTAGGGGTATAGGTGGTGGACTGTCGGACTGGGAATAAGTGAGAGGTTTCCCCCTTTCGGCTGGACGGAAGGGCCTGTTGCAGACTCGATTGGGGAAACCGAGTAATATTCTTCACAACCCGTTTACTCTTCCGTGTGGTTGCGAGGCCAGGTGACTCAGGTGAGGCTGGGTGGGACGTCTCCCCGGCATCCGACTCTGACCCGGAAGTCCCGGCGTCAGCGGGGCCTTCTGCTAGGCCCGTAAGGTCAGGGTACATAGGAGCATAGGGCGGCGGCGCAATGTCGTCTTCGTATGCTTCCGCCGTAGCAAGTATCGGGGCTTTTGGAGGCTTCTTCTCGGCCGAACCCTGAACTTTCCCTGCGGTTTTCTTTGGGGGTTTCTTCCTAGAAAGTGTGTTGGTAGTACTGGGCGTAGTTCCTGCCTTAACTCTGGTAGCAGGGGGCGTGGCCTCAGTGGCTTCAGTGCTAGGGGCGGTAGGCCGTATGGGGGCGGTCCCTGCGGCCTTCGGGACGGCAGCGGTTGCCGAGCTTTGGAGAGCGAAGGCATGGGTCGGCAGGGTTCTAAGTTTGGTTTTCCGGCCTTTTCTCTGCTTTACCAACATAAGGGCGGCCTTTTCTACCTTCCGTTGGGCCCAAGCCGGCGGATCCCGGACTACATCCAACCACGCTTCTATGTATGGAATGTCCTCGGGGCAGCCTGGGTTTCCCTCAATTATAACAATATTCATGACCGCCGCCACTTTTTCATACTCGAATGACCCTTCCGGGGGCCATCCAGCAATTCCTAGCCCTGGCCACATAAATTGACATCTCTGTATCATCCCGGCCCTGCTACATTTATCTAGGTCGAACACTTCGCTAAAGTGTTCCGTCATTAAATCTAACGGTGAAGACCCACCCCCCGCCCATCCTAACCTGAGTGCCAAAGGACAGGTGACGGACAAAGGGGGAAAGGGGAGGTGGAGGAGTAAGGGGTCTCGTTCCACCAGACATAGAAGGGTCAACACTCGGCCTGACCAGGACGCGGTCGCCCGGCCTGGAACTGCAAGCCCACTCACACACTTTCATACGCCACAAGAAACCCCCCCGTTCGTTCGCCGCTCGGTTTCGTCGCCGGAGCCTAGTGAGTTTCGGGACCTAGTCGGATACCAATAGTCCGTATTAGTCACTGGCTGAAAGAGGGTGATCACGCCTCTTCTTCGGTCCTTACTGGGCCGGTCACTACGTAGAGTATACTCGCCTGTCCGCCGGGGTCGCAGGCCGCGCCGTCGTGCGCTTCTCCCTGAAATAGAAAAGGTGCCTTGTCGGAACCACACAGCCCCCTCTACAGTCAGGCAGGGTTGATCGGCCCTCCTCCGGGAGATGGACGCTGAAATCAGCGGTGGCCACTCACCACCTCCTCGGGTGGGAATCGATGACCCGATCCGACTGCAGTGGGGGAGGGGAAGAATATAATCCGATTCCCCTTTCTACTTCTGTCCCATCTGGGTCGCCAATGAAACAGGTGGGAAATCAGGAGACGAAAGGCAAATTTTGGTTCCAAACAAGGCAACTTTATTGCTAGCAAGTGAACAGCACCGAGTAGCCTCGGGACACTGTGTGTCATAAATCATCTGACGCTTACATTTATACTTCCCTACTGGGCCTGCGCATTTGGCCCCTTACACGTCATACTTGTCATGCGCAGTAAACATTTGTAGTTCTTACAGTACAAAATTGTAGTCCCAGTACGTACACACGTCATAACACTGAAATGATACTGGCAAGAAAAACGAAACTTAGCAGCTTATTCTGTACACACACAATGCTCCTTTCTAGCACAGGAGATAAGGTGCGGCTCAGGAATGCAGGGGGGTGTCAGCACCCTCCAAGGTCGCCTATTCAGATGGCGTTGCTACGTGCAAGCTGGTCTTGTATAGGCCTTGCAAACTACTGTTACAAGCTATATATCTAATAGCCCTGCATTCTGTCTGTACATTAGTAAACAGCAAACTTGTCTTGTTAGTAAACAGTAAAACTGGATAAGGCACAAATGTCCAGTGCAGTAATATGGCCAAATAGCCAAAAGCAGAGGTAGAGTGCATAAGTAAAAGTCCATCAGTAGGCACAAAACATGAGGTTGTCCTGTTGCTCAGTAGCATTCAGGTAGTACCGGCGTTCCACTCCTTCACTTTCCCTATATATACTGCAGACTACAGTGCTGAAGTTGATATTTTACTTCTAAAAAGGGCTGTGTCCTCTTAAAATCTATTGAAAAGCACTGAAAGTGGAATAGATGTTTTCCTTGGTAAGTCAGCTCTTGTTTCTTCATTGTATTCAATTATCCATGCTTTTATCACTATAATTACGCTCACCCCATCCTGAGAGCCAGAGATCCTAACGTTTGATCAACATTGAATGATCTATTAGGTATTTGCATATCAAGAGCTTGTGAAAGCCATATTTAGAAGGCCACTGGATTTGCTCTTTCTATTTGCTGAACTGAACCTGAACTTGAACTGGGCAAGAGAAAGTTTATCCTTCACTAACTAAATGGACTGAAATCTCTGGAAAAATTGTTAAAACCTGAAAAAAATTCTGTTAATAAAAAAAAAAAACCATCTGGTGTAATATGATGTGTATAGCACAACCTACATATTAAATATATTAAAACACATTGCTTCTAATAATAGTGGACTTACCTATATCTGTGCAGTAGACAGTTAGAAGGAGAGCTAAGAGAGTCAGGAGGATGATGAACAGTGACTTTGGTTCCATAATGTCACTGAGATACCTTCACAACGATTGCACGATAGTGACTAACAGCTGTTGAGAGGTTTTTATACCTACATGAGGTCAGGTTTCCCAACTTTCAAAGGAAAACCAAACAGCCTTCAAAATTATTGCTTTATGGGTAAAACCAGATTCATCTATTTTGCAACAGTTTGGCTACATTCTGCCCTTATTTTGAAATGTATTTATGGACAGAGTATATTGTTTGGATTGCTCAGTTCTCATGTTGTAGGTCAAGGATGGTGTCAGTGTTATGGTTCCCATCAATGATGTAATAAAGGTGACTTTTAAAGATTCTTTTTCAACTCTGCCTTGACCGACCAGTGCACGCGGGGTCTGTGGTTTTGAAAATTATTATTATTTGTTGCATTTATATCCCACATTTTCCCACCTATTTGCAGGCTCAATGTGGCTTACAATGTATCGTTATGGCGTACACCATTACAGATTAGAAGATAGCAATTGTTGTTACATACAGATACGTGGATGTCATAATAAAATTAAACAAGCAAATATAAGAAGAAAACAGTTTCATATAGGTAAAGTGAAGATGTGTTACATTTCCAATTATTGATCATTATGGTATGCCTTGTTGAAGATGATTGTTTAACTTTGTGTGAAAATACGTTGGAATGTAGAAGATAAGACACAGCTCTAATTACTTTGGTATGTGAAGGGAGAGGTGGAGCCTGTTTCGAGTTCAGACTGGCCACCTGGACTTAGAAACACGTGACCACATTCCCTACAGTATGGCTTGTCTACCTAAACAGAGAAATTCTCAATCATTCTGTAATTTTCCTTACCTCTGAACATGAGTTCTAAGCCTAATAAAAAAGGAAGTTTCTATCAGTGAAATTAGGAGCTCATCTGTGAGTAATGTACGAACTGTGCAGAGAACCATATTTCCTGGTCAAAGAAACTCCTAGCTTTCGCTGTGAACAGGGCCCCCCAGCTGTTGATAAGAGCCTGGATGATGTAATGATCAGTGATGGACGTATGTATATTATTGCTTCTTTTCCTGGTCTAGAAACTCCTAGCATTGCTTGGATATAGAGATTAGGGACCAGTGATGTAATGATTGTTTATAGGTATTGTTTCTTTTCAGTTATAATCATTGTATATAGCTTAATCATTGTATATATATAAATCATGGTGCATCGTAGATTTTAGATTCTCTAATAAAGGTCTCATTTACCTAATATGAATCCAAAACAAATCCACAGTAATTACTGAGTAGTCTGTGTCAGTAAAGCAGGCTGTAAAACCGGGCCAGTACAAATGACAATGAAACAACAAAGAGAAGGCTCAAAGCACAGAGCAAGGTCCAAGAATCAAGAAAGAACTAGGAGTCTTCATAAGCGGGACAAATCCTTGAATTGCACAACATGTGTCTTGTACACCGATCTTGTACCATTGACCCGACACGGGCCATATTTCGGCGTAAATTGCCTCTACGAGAGGTTGTTCAATCCCTGTTATTTAGAATGAAGAAACCAGCTGAAAGCTGAATGCACAACAAACAGGAAAGTCCATGCACGGTGTATGCAAAATGTTCCTGCTTACTCCACACAGCGTCCCTCTTACTCCAAGCATAACCTAGGTTACTCCACCTGTTTCCTGCTGCCACACTCTTTCCATCACCTTTCCCTCCTCTCTCGCTCCCATTAGCCACATCTCCTCCTCCTTGTCCTGCTGGTAGGAGAACAGGACTTGTGGTTTGGTACATCTAGGCCTCTTCTGCTGCTGCTGGCTACTTGGATTTCTGCATGATTAAAATCATGTTGATCTTGTGTGAGTTAGAATGGGTTGGAAGATCAGACTGTTGTCCTGCTGACCTGTCAGTTTGGCTACACCCAGATGGAGAATGGAGAAAGTGGCACCTGGCTCTGTGGGGTTTGGTCACAGCAGTTTTCTTCCACTGTCAGGCCATGAAAGAGGGGAGTGGGGCCTCCCAAGTAATTTATTTATTTAAAACATTCTATTCTTTTCTGCCTGCAGACCGGATTGAGGTGGGGCTTGGGAGTAGGGTGCACATCTATCGTATTTACTTCTCAGGTTCACTGGTGGTATGGCTATCTGGCTCACAGGGACCCCATCCCCCCTCATAAAAATAAAAGGTGTGCAGGAGCGTTGGAATTTGGGGAGTCCTTGCCGGTCTGGTAGCTGGCTGTAAACTTTCCCTTGCATTAGCCAGTTTCCTTCCCTACACCCCTTCCCATGCACTCCGCTCCATGGATAAATCCTTCTTATCTTCCCTTCTCCACTACTGCCAACTCTAGACTTCACGCCTTCTGTCTCGCTGCACCCTACGCCTGGAATAAACTTCCTGAGCCCCTACGTCTTGCCCCATCCTTGGCCACCTTTAAATCTAGACTGAAAGCCCACCTCTTTAACATTGCTTTTGACTTGTAACCACTCGCCTCCACCTACCCTCCTCTCCTCCTTCCTGTACACATTAATTGATTTGATTTGCTTACTTTATTTCTTGTCTATTAGATTGTAAGCTCTTTGAGCAGGGACTGTCTTTCTTCTATGTTTGTGCAGCGCTGCGTATGCCTTGTAGCGCTATAGAAATGCTAAATAGTAGTAGTAGTAGTTTTCTGGCCTTGCTGGCCAAAGGCTTCCCTTTAAGAAAACTGACCAGGTGGGCCAAATATCAATCTGTTAGCAATCCTAAGAAAAGGTGATTGAGAAAGTCAGAGCTGTCCGGTAAATTGAATGGTTTGAGCCACTAATAAAACTGTTTTTTTTTTAAAAATCTGACTGACTGGAAATTGTCAGATAACTCTGGCTCAAGGTTGTTCAAATACCATAGTACAGAGATGTTAATGTTTTCAGTGTTGCATGATCTTTGTTACTGACTGGATAAAGTCAGTATTGTGATTGTTTTGGAAGTCTCTGTGGCATTGGCCACAGTAAATCATGATTTGTTACTCACTGCATTAGAAGATATTACTAAGATGCACTAGCGTTTTTAGCGCGTGCTAACTGTGTAGATGCCCATAGGAATATTACGGGCATCTACATGGTGAGCGTGTGCTAATGCGTGACTCACTCTAAAGACGCTCGCGTGCCTCTAGCGTGGCTTAGTAAACAGGGCCCTAGGATTGGTGAAATGATTCTATGGTGGTTTCTATTTTTCCTTAGGTAATCAATTGAAATAGAATAAAATAAAATAAAGCATAGAAAAGAAAATAAGATGATACCTTTTTTATTGGACTAACCTAATACATTTTTAGATTAGCTTTTGAAGGTAGCCCTTCGTCAGATCAGAAATAAGCAAATTGTGATCAGTATCAGCATATATAAGTGAAACATCAAAGTATTTCAGTGACAGTCTGAAAGGATGAGGGAGGGGAGGGGTGGGTTAGGTGAGAGACAGGGAGGGCTGAGAGGATGAGGGACAAGGAGATATGCATGGTGATCAGAGGGTGACAAAGCAGTGGAATTTCATGGTTTATAATGGGCTAGAAAACCCAGATCTTTGTTAAGTCCTGGCTGGTGGGTGTCAAAATAATTAATCATTTTGACTTCAAAGGTCTTGCGTTCCTGTATTGTTTTAAAGTTTCCTTTTAGTATTCTTACCATAAAATCATTGGTACAGTGTTCTGGTTTTGTAAAGTGCTGTCCCACAGAGGTAACATCCTGGTTGGCACTGGCATTTTTCATATGATGTCAATGTAAATGAAATCTCTTCTTTAGCATCTGGCTTGTTTCTCCAATATAGTACCCTTCGTCACATTTTTTACATTGGATGACATAGAGGGGCATAATCGAACGTGAACGCCTATCTCCATGGGCGTCTATGTCTGAAAACGGGTACGTGAAGAGGCGGGACAGACTGTATTTTCGAAAAAATGGACTTTTTCAGTTGGGCGTTTGTTTTTTTTAGCGATAATGGAAACTAAAAATGCCCAGCTCAAAAACGTCCTAATCTGAGCCATTTGGTCATGGGAGGGGCCACGATTCGTAGTACACTCACCCCCCTAACATCCCAGGACACCAACTGGGCACCCTAGAGGTCAGTGCGGTGGACTTCAGACAACTCTCCCACATGCATAGCTCCCTTACCACGGGTGCTGAGCACCCAACCCCCCTCCCCCAAAACCCACTACCCACAAATGTACAACACTACCATAGCTCTTAGGGGTGAAGGGGGCACCTACATGTGGGTACAGTGGGTTTTGGAAGCTTCCCATTTACCAGCACAATGGTTACAGGTAGGGGGGGATGGGCCTGGGTCCACCTGGCTGAAGTGCACTGCGGTACCCACTAGAAGTGCTTCAGGGACCTGCATACACGCAGGCTTCTAGGACTTGTTGCTGCTATATAACATTGGCACACCAGTTGACACCTGAAGACTAATCTCTCAAAAAACGTCCTTTATTGGAATAAGCACGCTTACTCTCAGAGGTTGTGCCCCACTGGCAATGAGCCTCCCTGGTACTGAGATGAGCAGTAGGTCAGAGCTGGCAGAATGGTGTACAATGCCCTCTTTCAGCCACATTCGTTCTGTAACGTGGCTAACACGTGAAAGGGATCTAAAACTGGCTTACAAAAATGGCCACTACCTCATGGAGTACCGGAAACAAAACAGGGCACACTCTGACCCAGTAAGCAGAGGGAAAAGCCTACCAACTACCAACATCGTGAGCATGTGGCACAAGCTAGTGGAATCACGGAGCCCAATACCCTACACCCACCACAATGCATTGCTGATGTGACTCTGCAGTGCCCTTATCGAGGGGCGTATCTGCGTGGGGCCACAGGGGCCTGGGCCCCCGCAGATTTCACCCTGGACCCCCCCTACCGCCGTTAACCCTCCCCCACCTACTGCCAACCCTTTCCCCGCCTACCGCCGTCACCTACCCCGAGGTCCGCTCCTGCCGTTTTTTTAAACTATTACTTCAGCTGGCGGGGGACCCCAACCCCCGCCAGCCCAGCCGAGGTCTTCTTTAACTTCATCTTCATCCTCGTTCTGTTAAAGCTGTATGATGCATCCTTCCAGTTGGACGGAGTTTGACGTCGCAGCATGTTGTACGGACTTCAACGTGCTGCGACGTCAAACTCCGTCCAACTGGAAGGATGCATCATGCAGCTTTAACAGCACGAGGATGAAGATGAAGTTAAAGAAGACCTCGGCTGGGCTTCAGCTGAAGTAATAGTTTAAAAAATCGGCAGGAGCGGACCTCGGGGTAGGTGACGACGGTAGGCGGGGAAAGGGTTGGCGGTAGGCGGGGGAGGGTTAACGGCGGTATGGGGGGAGGGTTGATGATGACGATGACGACGGCAGCGGGGGGGGGGGCGGTGGCGGTAGGGGGGGTTATAATGTGCCCCCTCACTCTAGCCCCTGCCCCCCCTACCGCCGAATCTCAGATATGCCCCTGCCCTTAACAGAAAAGGTGTAACACTCACCCGAGAGCCACATCAGAACCAGGGAAGGGCTGTCACAGGATAGAACACATTCTGCTGTCATGGAGGTGGGTACGGCATTTGAGGCTGGCATAGAGGCTGGAAAAAAAGTTTTTAAAGTGGGTTTTTTTTGGTGGGAGGGGGTTAGTGACCACTGGGGGAGTCAGAGCAGGTGATCCCTGATTCCCTCCAATGGTCATCTGGTCAGTTGGGGCACTTTTTTGGGACTTGTTCATGAAAAAAAGGGTCCAAAAAAAGTGACCCAAAATCGCGGTAAAAACGCCTTTTTTTTCTGATTATCAGTTAAACACGCCCATCTCTCCTCGGCCGATAACCATGCCCCAGTTCCGCCTTCACCACACCTCCAACACGCCCCCGTCAACTTTACCCGTTTCTGCGACAGTTGGAAACGCTCAAAATCGGCTTTCGATTATACCGATTTGGGCGCCCACGGGAGAAAGACGCCCATCTCCCGATTTGGGTCGCAATATAGGCGTTTTTCTCTTTCGATTATAAGCAGGATATACTACATTAGAAGATGAGCATGTGAAGGATTCCTTTATGTTGAATATTTTTCCTTTGTGAATGATTGTGGGGTCTTGTGAAATGTTTTGGCATAGTTTGCAGCTGGGTATATTGCAAGGATGTGTGCCATTCACTTCTTTATGGGTCTCTGTTGAGAGCTTGCTTCTCACTAGCTTGTGTTTTAAATTGGGTGGCTGCCAGAAGGCCAGCACTGGTGGGGAAGGGAATATCTCTTTCAGTAATTCATCGGAAACTAATGACTTGAAGAAACATAAAACTTGGTGTGTGTGTGTGTGGGGAGGTTGAGAAGGAGGCTAAGGGATGAATCAGTAGCAAGTGAGGTGGGGTATTGATCTAAGGAGAGGACAGATCATGCCTGGGGAAAGAATAAGCGAAAACATGGAGAGAACTGGTGAGCACTGAACGTTGGGTGAGGGGGAGAGCTGAAATACAATCCCTGAGTGACTGTAGCAAACGAGCTGCCTATGTGATAATACTGAAACACTTTCTGCAAACTGCGTGAGACTGCACACGTTTGAAAGATGTTGCAATATCCTGTACAATTCCTTTGGCATATTTTGAAAACCAATTTTTCCCAAGAGCTCTATAATATATGTACATTCACCTATTATCGAAGCACATTAGTTTCATGTGCCAACAATGATTAATAGGTAATTAATAATTATATTATTAGCATTATATACAGGGCTTTTTTTGAGGGGGTACTGAGTACCGGCACCTTTTCCATTGTCTGCTACCATTGATCCATGGTCCCTAAGCTTGTCATAGATTCTGTGACTGGTTGCAGGGGGCCTGACTATTGTGGGGTGGGTCCCTCAGTGATCACTCAATCCCTGAAGGGTGGCCTGACATTTGAGTACCGGCATCTTTTTCACTAGAAAAAAATGCACTGATTATATATTAACATAATAGATGAATCCGTTCAGTCAGCCCTAACTATCCTCCCAGTTGGGCATTCCCAGTGGTAATCAGTAGTTTATGCATGCTGTATGGTTACCACGCAGGTGGCGCGAGAGCCCTTACCGCTAAGTCAATGGGTGGTGGTAAGGGCTCATGCCGTAAATAGGATCAGGCGACCCTCAGGGGGAGGAATGCTGGCTCGGTCTAACCCCTGGTAAGCCCTTCCTCAAGCTGAGAGGTGCCCAGCTCTACCACCGGCTGCCTTTCAGGTGCTGTGGAGGACTTGCAGCTCATCTGCATATCCTTATAGCCTTTTCCGGGGTGACACCCAGGTCCACTCTGATCCATTCAGGGCCTCCGCTCTAGGTGCCCAGCGCTCCCACCAGGTGCTGTGGAGGACTTGCAGCCCTTCTGCATTTCCTCACAGCTGTATCCGGGGTGACTCCAGGTCCACCCCGATCTTCCCAGGACCCTCGCTCCAAGTGCACAGAGTTTCCAGGTGCTTTTTGGCTAGGATCAGGCGACCCTCAGGGGGAGGAATGCTGGCTTCGGCCTAACCCCTGGTAAGCCTTTCTTCAAGCTGAGAGGTGCGCGGGGCATTTTTCTCTTTACATCTAATCTTCTTCCCAGTTGCTAAAGTACCTCAGTCGTTTATGGCCCCTATTCACATTCTCTTCCTAGCCCTGTCCCTTCCTAATCTTTTCCCTCACCCCCTACCTCTCTCCGCTACAGGAACTCACTGCCCATCCATTGACTTCATCACCTCACCTTCTCTCCTACCCTCTTCCTCCCTCTTGGCTTTTAATCTCCGTCTCTTTCTTCCCTCCATTTTGCCTTCCCCATTCCATCTAAATACCTTTCGCCTTCGACGCCTTGGTGGTCACACCTCTCCTACTCTCCTCCACTCTCTTTTACTCCTTCTCTTACTCTCAGCCGGTGACATCAATCCCAATCCTGGCCCTCCTCACCAACTATTATCCCAACTCTACAGATCTCACCGCGACCTCTCTAACCTCATCTCTATACTCCCCTCCTCTTCTCTGCCCTTCTCTTGCGCCCTATGGAATGCCTGCTCTATCTGTAACAAACTCCCCTATATCCAGGACCTCTTTATCTCGCGTCACCTCCATCTGCTCCCCATAACAGAAACCTGGCTCTGCCCTGATGACTCTGCTTCAGTCGCAGCCCTCTGCCATGGCGGTTATCTATTTTCACATACTCCTCGCCCTGCTGGCCGTGGGGGTGGTGTTGGACTACTTCTCTCTCCCTCCTCCAGATTTCAACCCCTTCTTCCACCTCAATCTCACTGTTTTTCCTCCTTTGAAGTCCACTCCATCCGCCTTTTCTCTCCTCTGCCTCTTCGAATAGCGGTCATTTATCGTCCCCCTGATAAGTCCCTTTCATCCTTTCTCAGTGACTTTGATGCCTGGCTTGCCTTCTTCCGTGATCCTTCCTCCCCCTCTCTCATCCTTGGTGACTTTAATATTCCTGCTAATGATCCTTCCAACTCTTATATTTCCAAGTTACTTGCTTTAACATCCTCCTTTAATCTTCAACTATGCTCCACCTCCCCCACTCATCAAAATGGTCACTGTCTTGATCTCATCTTCTCCTCCAACTGTTCACCCTCTAGTTTCCTTGCTTCTGATCTTCCCCTCTCTGATCACCATCTTATAACTTTCACACTTTAATCTCCTCCCTCCCAGTCCCGTCCTATCTTATCTAATTTATCTAGGAATCTTCACGATATTGACCCTTCATCTCTATCCTCCCATGTTTCAAACCTTCTCTCTACTGTGGCACCATCCACGTCTGTCAACGAGGCTGTTTCTTCTTACAACAATACTCTATCCTCTGCCTTAGACACTCTTGCACCTTTGATGACCCGCCCTATAAGGCGTACAAACCCCCAACCTTGGCTGACTTCTAATATCCGCTACCTACGTTCCTGTACCCGCTCTGCCAAATGCCTCTGGCGGAAATCTCAGGCCCTTGCTGATTTCTTACACTTTAAGTTCATGCTGACCTCCTTCCAATCTGCTCTTTTACGCACCAAACAGGAATATTATATCCAACTGACCAACTCTCTTGGCTCTAACCCTCGACTTCTCTTCACCACATTGAACTCTCTCCTCAAGGTGCCCCCTCCCCCAACTCCCCCTTCATTATCTCCTCAGACCCTTGCTGAATTCTTTCATGACAAGGTTCAAAAGATAAACCTTGAATTCTCTACCTCGACACCTCTCCCTCCACTAGTCCGTTCCCCTCTCTCTCCTTCCCCTCATTCCTTTTCCTCCTTTCCTGAAGTTCCTATAGAGGAAACTACACTTCTCCTTTCTTCCTCAAAATGTACCACCTGTTCCTCTGATCTCATTCCCACCCACCTTCTTAATGCCATCTCACCTGCTCTTATTCCGTTTATCTGTCACATTCTCAACCTCTCAGTTTCCACTGCAACTGTCCCTACTGCCTTTAAACATGCTGTGGTCACACCTCTCCTTAAGAAGCCTTCACTCGACCCTACTTGCCCCTCTAATTACTGACCCATCTCGCTCCTCCATTTTCTCTCCAAATTACTTGAGCGTGCTGTTCACCACCGCTGCCTTGATTTTCTCTCCTCACATGCTATTCTTGACCCACTACAATCTGGTTTTCGCCCTCTCCACTCAACCGAAACTGCGCTTACTAAAGTCTCCAATGACCTATTACTGGCTAAATCAAGAGGTCTCTATTCCATCCTCATTCTTCTTGATCTTTCCGCTGCTTTTGACACTGTCGATCACAGCATACTCCTCGATACCCTGTCCTCACTTGGATTCCAGGGCTCTGTCCTTTCCTGGTTCTCTTCCTACCTCTCCCTCCGCACCTTCAGTGTTCACTCTGGTGGATCCTCTTCTACTTCTATCCCTCTGCCTGTCGGCGTACCTCAGGGTTCTGTTCTTGGTCCCCTCCTCTTTTCTATCTACACTTCTTCACTTGGTTCATTAATCTCATCCCATGGCTTTTCCTACCATCTCTATGCTGATGACTCCCAAATCTACCTTCCTACCCCTGATATCTCACCTTGCATCCAAACCAAAGTTTCAGTGTGCTTGTCTGACATTGCTTTCTGGATGTCTCAACGCCACCTGAAATTAAACATGACCAAAACCGAGCTTCTCATTTTTCCCCCCAAACCCAACTTCCCACTCCCCCCGTTTTCTATTTCTGTTGAATGCTCTCTCATTCTCCCTGTCTCCTCAGCTCGAAACCTTGGGGTTATCTTTGACTCTTCGCTCTCCTTCTCTGCTCATATCCAGCAGACCGCCAAGACCTGTCGTTTCTTTCTTTATAACATCCGTAAAATCTGCCCCTTTCTTTCTGAGCACTCTACCAAAACCCTCATCCACACCCTTGTCACCTCTCGTTTAGACTACTGCAATCTGCTTCTTGCTTGCCTCCCACTTAGTCACCTCTCTCCTCTCCAATTGGTTCAAAACTCTGCTGCCCATCTCGTCTTCCGCCAGGGTCGCTTTACTCATACTACCCCTCTCCTCAAGTCGCTTCACTGGCTCCCTATCTGTTTTCGCATCCTGTTCAAACTTCTTCTACTAACCTATAAATGTACTCACTCTGCTGCTCCCCAGTATCTCTCCACACTCGTCCTTCCCTACACCCCTTCCCGTGCACTCCGCTCCATGGATAAATCCTTCTTATCTGTTCCCTTCTCCACTACTGCCAACTCCAGACTTCGCGCCTTCTGTCTCGCTGCACCCTACGCCTGGAATAAACTTCCTGAGCCCCTACGTCTTGCCCCATCCTTGGCCACCTTTAAATCTAGACTGAAAGCCCACCTATTTAACATTGTTTTTGACTCGTAACCACTTGTAACCACTCACCTCCACCTACCCTCCTCTCCTCCTTCCTGTACACATTAATTGATTTGATTTGCTTACTTTTTTTTTTCTTTTTTTGTCTATTAGATTGTAAGCTCTTTGAGCAGGGACTGTCTTTCTTCTATGTTTGTGCAGCGCTGCGTACACCTTGTAGCGCTATATAAATGCTAAATAGTAGTAGTAGTAGGCACACGCTAGTTTTAATTTCAGCGCATGCCTACTTCCCGGCCCATTAAAAAAGCCCTTTTTCCCAGCTGCAGTCAAAATTGGCCCAGCGTGTGCCCAAAACACATGCCCACACTACCACAGGCCACTTTTTACCACAGCTTAGTAAAAGGACCTCTTAGTTTGTGGGCCCTGTAGGGACAGAGAAAGTACCTGATTGTTCTCCACCTTGAACTTGATGGTTAAGCAGATTATAAATGCCTACATTAAATTACTGATATTTCCCAGCTGCTAGCCATGTAAACTGTTTGCAGAGTATAAAGTCTGACCCCCGATTGTAGGTGGAGAATCAGCCTCTGGACATGTCATGAGTTCTATGCAGTGTTGAACAACAGAATTACAGTCAACCATTTTTTCCTCAATGAGATTAGATAAGTGTGGTTCCTTTATAACTTAAATTCAAATATGTTACATATAGTGCAGACCTTTGAACTAATTTTAGAATGGCCCGTGCAGACCTTTGAACTAATTTTAGAATGACCCAGTCAAAGAAATACAAACAGCTTTGACATACTTTCCTTGTAGTTCATCATATGAAATTCACTAGTTCCTATTCTGTTCATCTCTACCCATAGCTAAAAACAAAAGCTTTGTAATAATCCAACTAGCTGTGTCGACGTTGCAGAGATATGGAATTAGGATAATTTTAGTAAATCATGTATAGGGCTGCATATAGATTTTACCAAAGTGTTGATTTTGCTTAATTGAAGCAGTTGTGGTTAGCATAGTAAATACATTCAAATTATGTGGGATAAATTATTATTATTATTTTTGGCTTTCACTTTTATCCTGCATCTTTGGCCATGAAGTATCATCATTGCATAAAACATAGAAACATGGTGATAGAAAGACCAGTCTTCCCATTCACATCAACTGCTCAACTTGACATTCGTCTCCTGTCCCTCAGATTCTCTCTCCTTGTGTCATGCTTTCTTGAATTAAGATACTATCCTTTTCTCTCCCATCTCTACTGTGAGGCTGTTCCTTGCATTCATTACCCTTTCTATAAAGAAATATTTCCTTAGCTTACTCATTACTGTGCTCCCTTTTGCTCTAATACTATGACTCCTTGTTCCAGAATCTCCATTCTATTGATAGGGGCCTGATTTCCATGTATTTATGTCTTAGATGTATTGAAGTGTCTATCATATCTCACCCATCCCCCCTTTCCTCCATGATGTACATATTTAGATAGCTGAAACTCCCTCTTCTCCAGGGCTTGTGATTGCTGTCTCCACACCATCCCTGATGCTAGTATGCTCGGGGAGCACAAGCATTACCCAGAAATCAAACCCAGGACTTTGGTGTGGCAATCACCAGTACTTTGCCCTGAGCCACTGGGCTAGACCAGCTAGAAATGTTTTCAAGGATTACCAGATATGATATACCTATGTAGGGGAAAATGTAGAATCTGTTTTCACTGTGGCAAAACTGCAGATACATCCTCCTATATTCAGCCTTCGACGGGCATCACTCTTAAAGTCTGCTGTTGGCGTTGAACCTGGATATTCAATGCCAGGCCATATCTAGTTGTTGGCATTGAATTTATGGGTTTTTAAAGCTGGCTAGTGAATGCCCGGTTAACTCAATATTCAGACCTCACCAGCCATTCATTAGTGCATAAAGATAGGACAGATATTGTATGTGGTCTTATTTATGTGCTAACACTGGCCGGTTAGCTGGACTCTGCCCCCAAAATGCCCCTGGAATGCCCCAACATAGCCGGCTTGCACTGTGGCACTAACCGGTCATTTTCAGCGAAGATAATCAGTTAAGTGCTGCTGAAATTGACAGGACAGCCACCGATATATGAGTTAACCAGTCAATGGCTGTTCCCTTTCGGTTAACTCGCTTTGAATATCGTCTGGACAGCGTTTATTCACATTCTCCTGGAGAATTCTTAGTAAATCGAAAGAAGCTTGAACTCAGTGGTTGCCTGGTCTATTTTCAGCCTAGTCGACTGTGTATTTCTTTGATATCTCTTATAGCCCTTTGCAGTACATATATCCTGTAGTGAAACTCCATAACCAAAGCTAAAACGAAATAAAACAGGTTAAAAGTAAAAAAGAAGCTGGTGTTTTCTGATGGCTCCTGTTTATTTTGGAAAGGAAAGGGAAAGGGGACTGGATTTGACATACCGCCTTTCTGTGGTTACAATCAAAGCAGTTCACATATTACATGCAGGTACTTCTTTTTGCCCAGAGTCGCAAGGAGCTGCAGTGAGAATTAAACCCAGTTCCCTTGGTTCTCAAACCAATGCACTGACCACTAGGCTACTCTTAATGGGGGCTGATTACTATCTATGGGCCTGTATTTCTACAGTTACTCTCTTATTTTATGTCTATGGGGAAAAAAGCTTATTGAATTAGGCCCAATATTTCGCTGTTGAAAGGGAGGAGATTGCTTCTTTTTGGCCATATCATGGATGTTAGTTTTCCCATGCTCTGCTATTACCTGTGCATCTTGCAGCTCTATTATTGCCCCAAATCTCCAAATAGTGGTTAGTAGAGTCTTCTTTTTTTTACCATAAAATCACTTGTATTTATTTATTTTTGCATTCCTTAGGGGCCCTGTTCAGATTTTAATCATTAGGGAAAGGGAAATGGGACTTGATGTACCGCCTTTCTGAGGTTTTTGCAACTACATTCAAAGCGGCTTACATCTATTCAGGTACTTATTTTGTACCAGGGGCAATGGAGGGTTAAGTGACTTGCCCAGAGTCACAAGGAGCTGCAGTGGGAATCAAACTCAGTTCCCCAGGATCAAAGTCCACTGCACTAACCATTAGGCTACTATACTATATAACTCCCGTTGCTAGTTGGCCACTCCTCCACGCCACTCCTCCACTCCATTGAATAATCAATCCTTTGTTTACATTTTTCCCCTTGTGGTGTCATGTGGGGTCTCAGTGTTCTCAGTGGTAGGCCTGGAGCTCTGGAATCAGATTCCATTGTCCTTGTGATCTGAATCTTCATTGGCCGTTTTTAAGAAATTACTTAAGACTCATTTTTTTTTCCGGGACGTGTTTAATGTGGGTGTCTAGCCCGTTTACGTTCATTCACGTGCTTGGTTGGGTCCGTTATGGAGGAGGATGGGACGGAGCTTGGGAGCATGCTAGCACACAGCTTCTCTCTCTTTTCTGTCCTGCCATGTTTATGGCGCTCCTTTTCATAGGTGAAGTTTTAATTAATTTGTATGTACTCTGCCTTGATGGTTTTACCCTAGGCAGTTAATCAAGGGGTCCTTTTACAAAGCTATGCTGAAAAATGGCTTGCGGTAATGTAGGCATGGGTTTATGGGCATGCGCCGATCCATTTTTTAGCATGCCTGTTAAAAAAGGCCTTTTTTGCTAAAAATGGACATGCAGCAAAATGAAAATTGCAGCGCATCCATTTTGGGTCTGAGACCTTACCGCCAGCCGTTGACTTAGCAGTAAAGACTCACATGATAACCGGGCGGTAATGTCCTACACGTGCTAAATACCACTTGGTGCACATCCGTTACGCACGCCCAAAAATAAAAAAAATATTTTTCAAACGTATCAGATGCGCACCAAAATTGAAATTACCGCAAGAGGCACGTGGTAATCGGGCGGTAACTCCATTTTGGCGTGCACACACATAGACGCTTAAGTGGCTTAGTAAAAGGGCCCCCCAAGTGAAATAAACCTAAACCTATATCAGGTAATTGTGTTGTTATGTATTAACATGGCGGCATATCTACTTGTGTGTGTGAATTTAGACTGAATACATTTGTCATGTAAATGTGGATTATTGTTATTTTCTAATCTAAAGAGGGGAAGTGTCTCCAACACTGTGTGACAAAATGCTACAATGTGTCTTCTTTCTGCCTTTATGACATCAATAGAAGCACAGTAGTACAACTACAAACTCTGAGCTTCATCTGCTTTTCTATAAGCCTGATTTCTCTGTTTGACATTCCTTATGGCTCCAGGAGTTCACCTTTGAAAGCATTAATGAGCCATTGTGTCTGGAGGAGCCGCTGCTGCGGGTAGTGATGACTCCTGTAAAAGATGAAAATCTC
Source organism: Microcaecilia unicolor (assembly GCF_901765095.1). Taxonomy (NCBI): domain Eukaryota; kingdom Metazoa; phylum Chordata; class Amphibia; order Gymnophiona; family Siphonopidae; genus Microcaecilia; species Microcaecilia unicolor. The sequence goes on along the minus strand of NC_044036.1, from coordinate 156,163,561 downwards.
ACTTTATCAACAGGTTAATTAACTCTCTTTAAATGTAGCACACAGATAGACAGCCATACATTTTTTGCCGTATAGTTTAAAAATAAGGAATTTTTATTACAGTTAAAAAAATTTCTACAATATTAGAAGAAACATGCACACAAATGTAATGAAAAAATATTACCATCAGCATTAAAGCTCTCTCTCTGGCAATATTCAGTGCTCATTAACAAGGGAGGGGAGACAACTACCTGGTTAACTGTCACTGACCAGGTCCTGACGGATATTCAGTGGGATATAACTGGATAGTGCTGCTGAATATCCTGTCTGACCACTGTGGCAGTATCTGGTTAGTGCTAGGGTGGTCAATGATGGAGCTGAGGTGAAGCTGGAAGCTACCCACTGATACTCAGTGTCAGTAGCTGGATGGCTACTCTCTTTTCAGTGCTGGTACTGAATAATTTAGCTGGTGGTGACCAGCATTTAATCAAATACATAAGTACATAAGTATTGCCATACTGGGAAAGACCAAAGGTCCATCGAGTCCAGCATCCTGCTTCCAAAAGTGGCCAATCCAGGTCATAAATACCCGGCAAGATCCCCAAAATGTACAAAACATTTTATACTGCTTATCCCAGAAATAGTGGATTTTCCCCAAGTCCATTTAATAACGGTCTATAGACTTTTGCTTTAGGAAGCCGGCCAAACCTTTTTTAAACTCCGCTAAGCTAACCGCTTTTACCACATTCTCTGGCAACGAATTCCAGAGTTTAATTACATGTTAAGTGAAGAAAAATTTTCTTTGATTCGTTTTAAATTTACTACATTGTAGCTTCATCGCATGCCCCCTAGTCCTAGTATTTTTGGAAAGCGTAAACAAACGCTTCACATCTACCCGTTCAATTCCACTCATTATTTTATAGACCTCTATCATTTCTCCCCTCAGCCACCTTTTCTCCAAGCTGAAGAGCCCTAGCCGCTTTAGCCTTTCCTCATAGGGAAGTCGTCCCACCCCCTTTATCATTTTCGTCACCCCTTCTCTGCACCTTTTCTAATTCCACTATATATTTTTTTAGATGCGGCGATCAGAATTGAACACAATATTCGAGGTGCAGTTGCACCATGGAGTGATACAAAGGCATTATATCATCCTCATTTTTGTTTTCCATTCCTTTCCTAATAATACCTAACATTCTATTTGCTGACCACTGCCGCATGAACAGTGCCCCCATACAGTTTTGGCCTGCTAGTTTCCTTATACTGACTTGGGATTCAGTTCAATATGCTGCTTGATGTTGAAATTTGTTTTCTATACCTGTTCTCTTGTTGCATGTTATTGTCATGTAGTTGACATGTTAGGCAATCTCTGTAATATGCCAGGGAGGTGTCATTAGCTTAATTGGCATTTTCAAAATCTGGTTGAAAGGAGAAAAGCAGTCTTGAAGCAGTTTTTCAAGTCATACCATAGAAGACAGAAGACTGAAGATCAACCAGATCTCTTATCTTTGAGCTTGTTTAAGAGTGGCTCACAGGTCATGAATTGAACAGTCAGCTACTAGAACTGATTGAATGGTTTCCTAGTACCTGCTACAGTATCCTGTCCAGAAAATAAAGGCTTTATTCATGAAACTAGTAGCTTATTGTTCCCTTTCTAATCTACAAAGGATGTACAGCTCTGGGGGGGGGGGGGGGGGGAGGCAATTTTGGATTTAGCTCATGTCTTTTTTTCCAGTTGTTTATGTTTATTAAAATTTTCTGAACCACTTTTTTTAACACATAAATCAACGCGATGTACAACATAAAATTAAAATCAGTAATTAAAGAGGAACACCAGTAGTATTTAGGAAAGAACACAAACATGTCAAGAGAAATCATACATCAATACACTAAACTGCAGTTGGAGATGATTAAAGACCTACTTATTCAGAAAAGCATTCCCCACCGACATAAAGTAGATGCATCAACTGTGCAACACAGCAAAACCTAGACTGTACTGGACACTATATATTCCTTCCTACCCTCGACCCCTATCTATGTACCTGAATATACCAACCTACCCGACCTAACATCAAATTGTATTTGTTTCCATACTGGACTTGGCGATCACCTTTACAGTACTATGTAAGCCACATTGAGCCTGCAAATAGGTGGATGTGGGATACAAATGTAACAAATAAATAAATAAATAAATTAAGGCAAATTACATTTAGGTACAGAGTAGGTGTTTTCCTGTCTTTAAAATCCACGTTTGTACCTGAAGCAATGGAGGGTTAATGAGGCAATTCTATAACCCAGGCTGCTAACATCTGTACACATGCTAAGCATGTAAATGTTCCTAGTTCGTGCATTTATACAAGTATCTGTGCATTTATGCATTTAAATGCTACCTAAGGGCTATTCCATGCATTTTTGAATTCCATTATTGTTTGCATCTCCATCACCATTCATCAGGAGGGCATTCCAGATATCTACCACCCTCTCCGTGAACAAATACTTCCTGACATTATTCCTGAGTCTGCCCCCTTTCAACCTCAATTCATGTCCTCTAGGTCTAGTGCCTTCCCGTCTTTGAAAAGGTTTGTTTGCAGATTAATACCTTTCAAATATTTGAATGCACCTAACTGTAGGCAGCAAACTTATGCCTACTGAAACCTGGTGTAAACGCTGGAACCCAATTTATGGCATAGACACAGAATCAACAGTGTTCTGTAACATCACACCTAACTCCTGGGAACACCCCCTGATCCGCATATGTCCTTCCCCTGGCCACTCCCCTCTGGAGTTGCATGCTATGAAATGTAGGCGCGTATATTATAGAATAGGGCAGAAGGCAGATCTACGCATATATCCTAATTAATGTCAATCAGCGCCAATCATTGATTATTATCACCTATTATCTAATTAGTTTAGGTGCAGAGTTGGTACTCATGCCCAAAATTATACTCACGACTTTGGGCAACTTGTATAGGATCCAGCGGATGTTGCCTTTTATGAAATAACTCACATCATGACATCACAAGGACCTATCTCGATACATTTTATGAGTTTTACCTTGTGATTGTCTTATTAGGACAATCATCTAATGAATGGACTGGTAATATATTGAGGTCAGCTGGATCACATTTCACTTTCAAAGAAAATATTAAAATATTAGGTGTCACTATTTCAGGTACTCTGTCTTTACATTCTCAGGTAAATTTGCTTATTAAGAAATTGTTCTTATTAATGAGAAAGCTAGGAAGAATACGTAATTGTTTTAATTTCCTTGCTTTTAAATTGATCGTACAAAGCTTGTTGTTATCCAACTTGGACTATTGCAATGTTATTTATGCTGGCTGTCGTAAAGGTCTTTTGAGGAAGATTCAGAGAATTCAGAATACAGTCGCACGTTTGATTTTTTTTTTCTGCTCACAAATATGACAGAGTTTCTCCGCTATTGAGGGAGCTCCACTGGTTACCAGTGGAGGCCCAAATTCAGTTTAAAGTCTGTATTATGCTACACAAAATTCTTTATGGACAGTCTCCTGAATATATTCTTGGTTGGGTCTAAAAGTCCACTTGTACTAAGGGCAGTGACAATCCTAGGTCAGCTGCCACACGGGGCAGATCGCCAATGCGCACCCCCCTGGGTGCAGCATGACCCCCCCTCCTGGCGCAATGACACCCCCCAGCGCATCAACACCCCCCCCCCCCCCGGGTGCATTCTTGGCTGCTGGGAGCAGCCGCGTGGCTCTCGGCTCTGCTGGCTCCCTCTGCCTTGGAACAGGAAGTAACCTGTTCCGGGGCAGAGGGAGCAGGGAACCAGCGGAGCCGACAGGCGCGCGGATGCTCTCTGCACCCCTCCAGCGGCGTGCACCCGGGGCGGACCGCCCCCACCGCCCCACCCTTGGTATGCCTCTGACTAAGGGGCTCTTTTACTAAGCCGCATAAGCACCTACCTGCGCCTAAAGCACGTCAATTCGGAGTTACAGCCCAGCTACCGTGTGGCCTGTGTTGTAATTTCATTTTTGACATGCATCTACTATGCGCGCCAGAAAATATATTTTATTTTCTGGTACACGGCTAAAATCAGGCGGTAACTCTGACTTGACGCATGTAGGTGATTACTGCACGGTTAATGCAAGAGACCTTACTGCTAAGTCAATCAATGGCTTATTGTTTATTCATACCAAAAATCAAAAACATTATTTCTGAGAATTCAGTTAAAGCTTTTCTTTATACAGTAGATTAAAAACCACCCATACAAATCCAGCAGGACTGTTGAAATACTTAACATCCATCATCATAATGTAAAGACAAAATTGTGAAAGGGCCAGTCAAAAGTTTAGGAGGAGGTTATGAAACTGGCTGCAGAAATGCAGTTTAACCTGTTTCAACTACATAGTGCTCATTAAAACAGCAAGTCTAATTTTTCGGCATCAAATGTAGAATCAGGCCCTAGGCGCTTAATCTCTTTATAAAACTTATATAAATAAATAAGGACCTGAGATGACATTGCAGACTCGGAGGCTGAATCCTTCATCTTACTGAACTGGCTCTATAACAGTAAAAAGAAATGAATTAGTATTGTAAAGTATCGATGCTGCATATAGAGAAGGGAAATGGGACTTGATATACCGCCTTTCTGAGGTTTTTGCAACTACATTCAAAGCAGTTTACATCTATTCAGGTACTTATTTTGTACCAGGGGCAATGGAGGGTTAAGTGACTTGCCCAGAGTCTCAAGGAGCTGCAGTGGGAGTTGAACTCAGTTCCCCAGGATCAAAGTCCACTGCAGTAACCACTAGGCTACTCCTCCACTAGCAATGTTCCATGTAGTAGCCTGCCCTTGCAGATCAGCAACGCGGCTGCGCAGGCTTCTGTTTCTGTGAGTCTGACGTCCTGCACATACGTGCAGGACGTCAGACTCACAGAAACAGAAGCCTGCGCAGCCGCGTTGCTGATCTGCAAGGGTATGCTTCTACATGGAATGTTGCTAGTGGAATAGCAACATTCCATGTAGAATCTCAAATACTAGCAACAGAATCTCAATAGTAGCAACATTCCATGTAGAATCTCCAACAGTAGCAACAGAATCTCAACATTCCATTTAGAATCTCAAATAGGGAAAGGGAAATGGGACTTGATATACTGCCTTTCTGAGGTTTTTGCAACTACATTCAAGGCGGTTTACATAGTATATTCAAGTACTTATTTTGTACCAGGGGCAATGGAGGGTTAAGTGACTTGCCCAGAGTCACAAGGAGCTGCAGTGGGAATCGAACTCAGTTCCCCAGGATCAAAGTCCGCTGCACTAACCACTAGGCTACTCCTCCACTCCTTAGGGAGTTGAGGGGGTCTTTTACTAAAACTTAACTCGAGTTATCTGCAGCCGGGCCCATTTTATTCCTATGGTCCCTGCTGCAGATAACTCGAGCTAAGCTTTATAAAAGACCCCCTAAAATTCAAACCCATTTCAATGAGCAAAGTAGTGCTTTACTTACAGAAATGGCTTTAATAAAATTGCTCTCCCTCCACTTGTGGGTGAAGTTTCACATATACCCCTGAATTCTAAGTATCACATGCAAATTTCCACATCCAGCTTTATGCATACATCGAAGATGCGCATACAAATAAATTGACTAATGAGCTCGAAAACATCAATAACTGGGTGCTAACAACCAATCATTGATGTTGAGATTCAAGAATTTTATTGATGACATGACCAACGATGTAGGTAAACAATATGATAAATATACAAATTGCAATATTTACCTAATAATAGCAATAGATACATCTTGTCATCAAACATTTACTACTGTATCTCCCTCAATCCTACCGAACACCTCCCACCTTCCATGTAACCTACCAAACAAACAAAAAGGAGACTATTTGAGCTGTTGGCCTGAGAGACCCCAACCAAACAACCTCACATAAAATGATCCAAAAACACCCACTCCCTTATGCTCCTTTAAACTCCTCCAGTCCTCTCCCCCTCCCCCATAAGAGTATGTAGTGAAAAGAAAATGTATATCTACATAGGAAAATAGAAACATTAGAAAATTTACAAAGGATGAAAACACTGAGGTTCATAAATTTTCCTAAAGTACCAGCGATGGCTCCTTTAATAACATTTAAAAGATAACTTTCTGAAGTACTAAAAATAAGTGAACAACTGTTTCCATCTGTTGCAAGGATTTATTACTTGGCTCCTTATGTCAAGAAACCAAGTGAGCGTATAATACCATCTATGGAGACTCCATTTGAAGAATTACATTTGAATTTATCCCAAACAATTGAAGATGAATTAAGTGGAGTACAACCTGAAACACTAATTATAGACTTTGTTTTACAGCCGGACCGGGATTGGATTTTGAAAACTTTCTTTAAACATAGAGATGAAGTTTTTTTGAACTGTAAAGTCAAAGTATTCCCTGATATTGCTAGACAAACTCAGAAAAGACGTCAGTCCTTTCTGAAACTTCGTGACCGTGTGTTGTTGCAGGGGGGAATTTTCTGGCTTTACTTTCCTTGTAAATGCGTTGTTAAATTTCAATCGATTAAATATGTTTTCTTTGAGAGTGACCAATTAGCAAAATTCCTGGACTCCAGACAAGAGCCGGTCATAAACTCTTCGGCGCTTCCTCCATTAGTATCTACTCCGTAATAGGATAAGTGGGAATAAGTTCTATTCATTTTTTCCTATGTTAACCAATTTTTGAATAGTGCCTTGCCTATATTGTGGACTTTAGCAGTAATTATCATTTAATAGATATTGTTTATAAACTCTTTTCTTGAATTGTTATGATAATACTCCTTTTCTGTACAAGTGTTTCTTGAAATTTATTGAAACTATATATAAAAAAAAAAAGAGTATGTACTGATCACTAACCACCACCTATTGCCTGAAGCGATTCAATACATGACTGCGGGCCTTATGAGAAATTGTGTTTAGATAAGACTATCCAAATGGCAGATAACGTTTAATGTGAGCAAGTGCAAAGCGATGCATATGGGAAAGAGGGACCAAAACTATAGCTACGTGATTCAAGGTTCCACATTAGGTGTCACCGACCAGGAAGAGGAGCTAGGTGTCATCGTTGATGATACGTTGAAACCCTCTGCTTAGTGTGCAATGGTGGCTAAGAAATAAAATAATGTTAGGTATTATTAGGAAACAGTGGCGTAGCCAAGGTTGGATCTGGGTGGGCCTGGAGCAGCACACCTATAATGTGGCTGGCAGAGATCCACAAGCCCCATCAGCCGAAAATTCCCAAAAACTGCCCCTCCTGCATACCTTGTAAATGGCAGATCTTTGCCTGCAGTAAGCAGTGACTGATACTTACTGCTCGCACCAGCCCCACAGCCTTCCCTCTGATGTATTCTTACCTATGCAGAAACAGGAAATTGCATCAGAGGGAAGGCTGTGGGGACAACATGAGTAGTGTGTATTAGTTGCTGCTGGTGAAAATCTGCTATTTAAAAGGTATGCAGGGGAGGGGGGATGTTTGAGAGACCATATGGCAAGCAGGCGAGAGAGGGAGAGACAAATTTCCTTGTGGGACAAGGTGGAGTTCTTCTGCCCACCCATCGGGCCCAGGCCCACCCAAAATTGGGTGTCTGGCTACGCCCCTGTTAGGAAAGGAATGGAAAACAAAGATGAGGACGCTATAATGCCCTTGTATCAATCCATGGTGCTACTACACTGCCTTGGGTTGTAAGTTTAAAACCAAGACCGGCCAAAAAGCCTCCCTCCTGGAATGGGTAACTTGGCAGCTTGCTAAAAAGGAGGCACCAATTATAGGAGTCCCCAGGGCGGACTGCAAAGATTTTCAGTGGCATTATCCATCCATTGGCCTCCTCCACTTTCTGGTCAGCAGAACTTATTTGGGTAGCAGATGCAGCTACTCAATTAATCTTTTGAATTTTAGACCACCAGCTTTCATACTAGAGAGCTGCATGGGAATGGGGAATGCGGGTATGGAAGAAGTTGCTGTGGAATTCCCATGGGAATGTAGTCAAAATCACTGGTGACTCCAGAATGAGGCTTGGGATGCACTGAGAGAGGCAATTGGAGCACCAGAATGAGGCTTGGAACATTCATTGGCTGAACAGTGAATCCAAAAAATTAAGGGAGGTTGTTGGGGTTGGGAGGAAATAGAGGGCTGTGAGCAAATAAATAATAGCATTGACTTCTGTGGGTATGGATTGGGATGGAGGAGATTCATTGTGAGAATGGGTGGGGATAGAATGGATTTTAGCAGGTACAGATGGATATGGGTTATTCATTGGGGATAGGTGAAATTTCTGTCACTGTGCAACTCTCTATTTTATACATAAAATAAGATCAGGTATAAAAATGTACCTTATGCTTGCCAGGAAAGCTCATGCGTTGTAACAGAGTCTTGAAAAGGTAAAAATGCAGAAACTCATCCTTTGGAAAGATAAAGATAAATGGTTTCCATTAGCAAACATTTCATTTTATTAGCTTGCTTTATGAAATATTTCTAGCAAATTAGATTGTGACATATCTATTGTAACTTTCAGCCTGTTAGAAAAATATTTCACAATTCATCACATATTTTTTGCTACATTTAGGGGGTAATTTTATAACATGATGTTTATAAAAATTCTCAAAAGCATCTATTTTATAAAGCCAAACCAGGTGTCTTTATAAAATGCCTTTTATAATATCAGCTTCTAAAATAATTCCCAACATTTATTTATTATATCTTTGTAAACATTAATACACCACCAAATCTGAAAAAAATCATTCAGGACAGTTAATAATAAAATAGATTAAAAATTATATTAAAACAGAAAAAGTGAGGAAACAGTACACAAATGTTTTACACTCAGGGATATGTTTACTAAGGTGCGTTAGCGTTTTTAATGCACCTGTAAATTTAAGGCACGTTAAACCAGGGGCGTATCTGGACTCCGGCGGTAGGGGGGGCCAGAGCCAGAGAGAGGGGGCACATTTTAGCGCCCCCCCCCGCCGCCGCCGCCGCCCCCACCGCCGAGCCCCCACCGCCACCAATGACTTAGTCTCTCCACCCCCCTCCCGCCGCCAACCCTCCCCCGCTGCCGTTCTTACTTTTGCTGGCGGGGGACCCCAACCCCCGCCAGCCGAGGTCTGCTTCCACCTGCCGCTGCCTTCAAAACTTCTTCTTCAGCCGGCGGGGGACCCCAAACCCCCGCCAGCCGCCCCGCGCTGTTTAAAATTCATCTTCGGCCTCCGTGGCCGTGCTGCTGGGATAGGCGGCGCTGTTGAAATCCACTTCGGAGTCTGACGTCGTTGTACGTTGTACGTGCTGCGACGTCAGACTCCGAAGTGGATTTCAACAGCGCCGCCTATCCCAGCAGCACGGCCACGGAGGCCGAAGATGAATTTTAAACAGCGCGGGGCGGCTGGCAGGGGTTTGGGGTCCCCCGCCGGCTGAAGAAGAAGTTTTGAAGGCAGCGGCAGGTGGAAGCAGACCTCGGCTGGCGGGGGTTGGGGTCCCCCGCCAGCAAAAGTAAGAACGGCAGCGGGGGAGGGTTGATGGCGGTAGGGGGGTCCAGGGCAAAATCTGCGGGGGCCCAGGCCCCTGAGGCCCCACGCAGATACGCCCCTGCGTTAAACACTAAAACGCCTATACATTTCTATAGGCACATTAGCGTTTAATGCGTGTAAACCATTTACGTGTGTTAAAAATGCTAACGCACCCATAGCGCTGCTTAGTAAACATAGACATCAGTGAATTGCGTGGCGAGAGGAAAGATCCTCAAGTACCAAGAATTTCAGCCTGTGACTAAGAAAACATGGCAGCAAGATGTAGAAACATTTTCCATCATTTTGGGTGCCACGACCTTGATCAAAAAGAACTTCCAAGTGCACCTGGATACGTTGCCTGTATATCTTATGAACTTCAGAGGGAAGCTCTCTTTGGTTCAATGCAAGTACTATGGCGAGTGATAGCAGTAAATCTGAGACTGACGTACTCCACATACCCTGGCTTAGGAGTGAGGCTCATTCATGTCATGGTATGAGCAAAACTAAGCCATTTGGAGAAATTGCCCCAGGTACAAGTATATTTTATAAATATATGTACACACATCACAGCTCTACTTCTAGTCTGCACAAACTATGTTTCTGGAAATGCCTATGTGTAGATGGTTCAGCTCTTAAATATGAATGCATACGCCCAGACAATTTTAAAGGAACCATGTGGAAATGCTTGTGTGTGTATATTTATCTACAACCTTAGGGGTCCTTTTACTAATCCGCGTAAGCATCTATACACGCACTCAATGTGTGCCAAAATGGAGTTACAGCCCGAATACCATGTGGCTCTTGCGGTAATTTAATTTTTGGTGTGCGTCCGATACGCGCATCTGAAAAATTTCAGCTGTGCATTTTGGACGCGCGCCAAGTGGCATTTGGCATGCGTAGGTCATTACCGCCAGGTTACCGCATAAGCGGTAAGGTCCCAAAATGGGTACGCGGCAATTTTGATTTTGACGCACATCCATTTTCGGCAACAATGTTAAAAAGGCCTTTTTTACAGGCACGCTGAAAAATGGATTGGCGCGCACCCAAAACCCACACCTATACAACAGAAAACCATTTTTCAGCGCGCCTTTGTAAAAGGACCCCTTAATGGTGAAATAATAGCTACGGCAATCTGCTGTTTCTCTGCATGATGACTAACAACGCAGATACGGGGATGGCATTGGATGTGGTGTTCTTATATTTCAGTAGGGCTTTAGACACTGTTCCATGGGAAGCTCGTAAGTCACCTGGGTAATTCAGTGGTGAGTCAAAAGATTCTTTCACTGTATGCAAATCTATCTCATGCAAATTTAATGTGGATATCCTGAAGCTCTGACTGACTGCAAGTGTCCACTGGAGAACCACTGGCTTATAGGTATCAGTAATAGACAAAAAGCAAGTACTTTCCAGCAGAAGTGTAATAATAGAGGAAGATATCAGGCCCCAGGGGTTAGATCGAAGAGTAATATTTGTTAACCATAATGTGCTTAGGACAGGCTCTGGAAAGTGGAGTCTGTTGAAGAGCATCAGGGTGCACATGCTAGCATGTATAGGCAGTGCATTTATTCTAGTGAGAAGGTGCCGGTACTCAAATGCCTGGCCACCCTTCAGGGGTGGGGTAATCGCTGAGGAACCCACCCCACACTAGCCAGGCCCCCTGCAACCAGTCACAGAATCTATGACAAGGCAGAATTGGTGTGCAGAGCCTGAGCTCTTTCATTAAAACTTGGGGACCATGGGCCAATTTTAGCAGACAATGGAAAAGGTGCCGGTACTCAGTACCCCCTCAAAAAAAGCCCTGTGTATAGGTATCCCACTGAGCGGCTTTGGCCACAGGGACCAACAGCTATCTGTCGCTAGATGATACCCATGTACATTTATATCTACTCCTTTTAGTAGCCCTTCTTGTAGGTTTTATGAGGCTGTGTTATAAACCTCACTGTTTACTATACCGCACTAATGTCGACTCAGCCCATTCACTTTGAATGGGCTGTGTTGACATCGCTGTGCAACTTAACAGTAAACTAGCGAGAAAGAACACATAAAGGCCTGTATTTCCCCAAATTCTAAAAAATGGTGCTCAAAATTGTGTGTAAAGATTTGGGCACATGTTCAATTTGTGTGGGCAATTTAATGAATGAGCCAATTAGCACCAATATTTGAGTACTAACAAAAACTAACACTAATTGGGAACAATTTGAATTTAGGAAGGCATCTTCCTAGGTGCTATTCTATAAAGACACGCACGTAAATTTTTTAGTGCAGTACTGAAAAGGTGGCGTGGCCGTGGGAGGGGCATGGTTGGGTCAGAGGCACTCGCTAAAGATGCACGCAGTACTATCGAATTTGGGGGATCTGCGTCTAATTTAGATGCGAGAGCTTACACCAGGTTTTGGCTGGTGCAAATCCTTACACCCCAAATTGGGCGTGGATCCCAGCATTAAGCGCTATTCTATAAACTGCGCCCAACTCAGAGCACCGTTTATAAAATGGTGCTCAGTGATCATTTTTTTCCGTGACCAAATTTGGGCCCCATTTACTGAATCTAGTTCATTGTGTTTTTACAATAGCTTCCAATTCGGTGCCTAATTGGACTCAAAGGCGCCAACATTTCAAAATGATTTGGGATGTTCAACACAATACCAATTACCCCTTCCTGGACACAATGAAAGATTGGAGTGCTCTGCAGCACCTACTGGTATCCATTGAGCTGGCTTCTATGCTTGGATTTTAAACAAGGCTGCCCATTAAAAAAAGTATCCTTTATCTACCCCCTTCATATAAATTTACATGTTAGATTGGTTTGAATTTATACAGCTGTTAACAGATGCAGTGTGTTTAAAGTATTTAAAGATAGGACTGACGGTTTTGAAGTGTCTGAATTTGGGAATATCTAAGTCAAACCAGGTCAATGGGATTTGAGCCAGGCCAAATATAAAAAATAGAATCAAACTGTTATATATGCTGTATTTAGCTACAATGCTTCAGTGGAGTTTATATTAGTCTGTATCACTTTGCCCAGTCCCAAATTATTCAAATTAAAATAATCAAAAAAATCGGGGATTTTCACAGGCCTTTTAAAGATATATATATACTTTAAACACACTGCATCTGTTAACAGCTGTATAAATTCAAACCAATCTAACATGTAAATTTGGATGTTACAAAATAATTTAGTTCCTTATAAAGCAGGCTGAAGTGCGCTCTGATTAATCAAGTTAATTTCCATTAAATATTTGCAGATGTGTGGATGGAACTTGCATTCAGACTGGGTTGAAATAGGGTCACCAAGTCCTAACTGGAGTTCTACTTCTCGTCTTGTTACAACTTCATAACCATTACCCTTAGAGTGAGGACCAGACGCCTCAGCTCGTGAAGTATTTGGTTTAATATCACTCTTTTTGCATTCAGACCCATTCTGTGGGACCCTTTTCAAATTCTTTTGCTCTTCAAGCTCTAGTTGACCTTTGGATTCTATGGTTCATGGAGCCATGAAAGCCCTACAAAAAGTTCATTTTTGTGTAGTTAGCTATGCATTTAAGTCATCGGGTTTCAACACAGTCCTCAGGACACACTCATAATTTACACAATGAATATACATGAGATACATTTGCATGTGCTGCCTCCACTGAGTGCAAATCAACCTCATGGATATTTATTCTGGCTGTTTCCCAAGGACTGGGATGAGAGCCATTGCTTTAAACACTTACTCTCATTGGTTACCTAATAATTATGTAGGGCCCTAAAAGAACTAAAACTTATGCAAGACCATGGTGTCTCTCAATCCAGTAAGATAATCTTAAGAAATGGAATTTTATTTATTTATTTATGGTTCATTTGTATCCCACATTTTCCCACACATGCAGGCACATTGTGGCTTACAGAAAATTAGGAAAATCACATATTAAGAAAATAAAGTTAAAGTTGACAAAGGAAAGACCAGGGAAGCAGCAGCTAACAATGGGGAACTAAGCAGGGTGGAGGAGTATAAAGGGAATTCATTTTTAGACCAATGTAATGAATCTAATGGTGATGTCAAATTATAGCCCTTAGGTCTTTAGATATTTTGCACAGTCCTTTACTAACCCCTAAACTTCGGTCATCAGGCATATCACTGTCTTCCTCAAGTGAACATCTTCTGCCAGTGCAGGATTCATCTCCATCACGCTTCTTACGGACTTCAGTCAAAAACTCGGCTGCATCATGCTGTTTCATGAATGCTATAAGGGCAGATCAATGGAACGTTATAGCGTTGATTTAAGATAGGGCACAAGAGCTACTCATGTATCTCACAATCAGTTTGGTTTTATCTTTGACACATATGTGGAATTCCCTTGCACTACTACTGAATCCCGAGCACCACATTCTCTTCCATTCTTCTGATACATTACATTACATTGTATTTCTATACCACTAATACCGTAAAGTTCAAAGTAGTTTACAAAACTAAAAAGAGTAATCAAGTCTTTTCCCACTTGGGAATCACATCAAAACAAATTTTTAAAAAGCATTGTCTTCAAATTTCTCTTTAAAAAAGGGAAATTAGACATGGTTGCAATTCTTTTCAAATTCTGGGAGCCTGATAAGCAAGCAATTTCTTATACAGTTTAAATCTTTTAACAGCTCTCAAAATAGGAAAAGCAAAGGGAGAATGATGCAATGCTCTTCTAGATCTAATAGAAGTTGTGAACAACAAATGATGTAATAAATACTCTGGGTATTCACCATTTACGATACTTGAATGTTTCTACTGTATCCCTTTCTCCCTTCTCCCTGTTAGGATATACACAGGCAGGGTAACTCCTTCTTCTGCTGCTTATTTAAGATAATTCAGGTCAATAGGTAGAAATATTGGTCTGATGTCTTACCTGAATCTGCTGCCTCAAAGAGTATAACCATGATCACCATCAAAGACATAACCATCATGAACTTCATTTTTCTTTCTTTCTGGTTCATATCCTTATCCTCTTGAGTTAGGAAGCCCTTATATTCTTGACTGATGACCGTGGTCACACCCCTAGCTAAATCTGTTTTTGGAATGTAGCCTTCAAGGTAGTAGCTGTCATGTTTCACTACGGTTATTAAAAATACCTGTCTGCATGTAAATGCTTTCTAATAAAAGGTGATAAGAGTATTTGAAAGGATTTAAGCTATCTTGTGACTAAGCAAAGCTTAGCACGAGGAGAAAGCAACTTTAAGTCTAGCAATATACTGTAATGAATTCTCATTTTTTAAACAGTGTACAGAGCCATTTGTGCCACTATATCTCTACTACAGTTATAAATCATGAAACAAATACGAGATACTTTCATACGTTGGGTGTCAGCACTCTTCTTATTGGAAGAATTCCTTAGGTACCAAAGGATGTTGTCAATGTTACCCTCTGCTGCATGGAAGAAAGAACCATAGCACTCAAACATGGTGGGTTTGCTTCAGACCAAAATCTTAGAGAGTGCAGTCTGTGAAATACGAGAAAAAATTAATCTGCCTGATACCTATTGCAGGCTAATCAGAGTTTTATGTGGATATAAAATACTCTTCACAAATTGATATTTCTGCCTAGATTGGATTTGAAAACCTAAGGAGTAGGATTTCACATTGTTTCTCACGCTGGGTTGTCCAATGAAGAATGAGAACAATTTTCAAAGCCATTTCCCTGGGCACATCTGAAAACTGCAGCTAAAAGGTCTGTGTAAGGCTCAAAATGTGTGTATTTTTAGCTATATTAAAGAGGGACATTCTTTGAGGTGTGTTTAGAGTGGTGGAGAAAAATAATAAGTAGTGCATGTAACTGACATGTTCAAACATCAGAAATCTGTAACCATCTCTCTTGAAAAATGTAAGCTACATTGAACCTACCAATGGGTGGGAAAATGTGGGATACAAATGCACTACATAAATAAATAAATATGCACACAATTTTAGCACTCCCCTCTACACGCACACATTACTTTTCCCTGTACAAATACCCTTGAGATCTTATTCTATTGTAAACCACTTAGACTATTTGCATAGGCGGTATATCAAATACAGGGGCCCTTTTACTAAGCCACGTAAAGCGCCAATTCCAAGTTACTGCTCAGCTACTGCATGGCCTGGGTGGTAATTTGTTTTGATGCGCGACCCCTATGCATGCTAGAAAATAATTTGTATTTTCTGGCGCGCAGCGCTACCTGGCGGTAAAAGGGATTTGACGCACATAGACCATTACCACCCGGTTAACGTGTGAGACCTTACCACTAAGTCAATGGCTGGTGGTAAGGTCTCAGACCCAAGATGGATGTGTGCCAATTTTCATTTTGCCGCACATCTATTTTTGGTCAAAACAAAAAAAGGTATTTTTACAGGTGCACGTGCGCTGAAAAATGGATCTGTGTGCATCTAAAACACGCACCTACACTACCAAACCCCATTTTTCTGTGCTCCTTAGTAAAAGGACCCCACAACGAACATGAACAGGTAAACATTACATGGGCCTTTTTAATGGTCATACTTTGCAATGTACACATGCTAGAAGTGCCAGTGTACAAGGTCTGTCCCTGCCACTGAGTGACTTTGTTGTTTGTACCTGTTCTCGATTTTCAGCCCCTACTGATTTATGCACATGAGACCCCTCATTAAATCTCTGCACATGTCTCAACATCCCTCCGCATCCCCCACAGGGTATTCCAAACTGCCTGCAAAATGTAGAATTTTAAAAAATAGTTTAGAATTTCTTTAATCCAAAGGAGTGTAAGGAGATTAAAATAGCAAACATTCCAAATTGTCCTCAAAATGTAGAATTTTAAAACATGTTTAAACTGTTCTACAATCCAAAGGAGATTGGGAGATTAAAGGGGTCTTTTACTAAAGATTAGCATGTTATCTGCAGCAAGGTCCATAGAAATAAAATAGGTCCTGTGACAGATAACATGTGCTAATCTTTAGTAAAAGACCCCATAAAATAGCTTTAACTCTTTCTGTACGGATATGAGTAAACCAAGTAAACTCTAGACGAGGGTACTTCATAATTTCTCTCTGATTGTTGATCACCTAGAGGGGCATAATCGAAAGGGATGAACTTTGGTCGTCCCCGCGACGGAAAGCAGTTGAGGATGCCCAAAATCGGCTTTCGATTATGCCGATTTGGGTGACCCTGTGAGGACGCCCATCTTGCGATTTGTGTCGAAAGATGGGCATCCTTCTCTTTCGAAAATAAGCCTGCTAGTAATGAAACATACAACTAAAGAGAAAAATTCATGTGCATGACCAACAGTTGCTACTTGCAAAAAGCAAACACCAAGAAACTTGTTTTATTACATTTATTCTTTGCATTTTCAGTCTTCAAAAGATATTAGATTTAGCATAAAGAACAAAATATTATACAAGCAGAAATTGTCATACAAAATATATATATACACACTGTCCAAGGAAAATACTATATTTTTCATAAATATTCTAGTCTGAGTTAACAATTGATTTTCGGAGTTTAATATCTATGACATTCTTTATAAAGGTACATGGAAATCCAATGTGGATATGCATATCTGAATTAGCTGACAAACAGTTGGAAAGCTACAACAGAGAAAATATAAACACTCTTGTTTAGAACTGTTTACACATTTTGCAAGTAAAGAAACATGTAAGTATCAGTTCGCAGCTCACTCTGGACAAGTGATTCTCAACCCAGTCCTCGAGACACATCCAGCCAGTCAGGTTTTCAGGATATCCACATTGTATGCAAATCTATCTCATGCATATTGATTGTGGATATCCTGAAAATCTGATTGACTGGGTGTGTCCTTCAGCTGGAACAGAAAATACTAATTTATATTCTAATAATATTGTTCAACATGCACGACATGGTAAATAACTATTATATAGAAAATATAGCAGAAAGGTTCACTGTTCTATGAAATAGAAAGTGAATAGCTAGCCTACATCTTAGGCCTAAGTTCCATATACAATGGGGCCTTTTTGATATATGTGTTTATTGATAAAAAGATGTTTTTTTAAAATTTGTATTTTTTCCACCAGAGGCTAAAGTGTGGCAAGGACCCTATTTTTTCAAATTTGTTTATCAATGTGGGCACAGTATAGGGTCTTGGTCTTCATCCCCAGTCCTTGAGGTCTGCCAATGGGTTGGGTTTTCAAGATCTCCATAATGAATACACAATAGAGGTAGTATGTATCAGTGGCATAGCTACATGGGGCCACGGGGCCCTGGACCCCCCTGCTGATGACCCTCTCGACCCCCCTCCTACCGCCAACCCTCCCCTGCCATCGCCGTGGGCTACCTTTGCTGGCGGAGAACCCCAATCCCCACCAGCCGAGGTCCTCTTCTTCCCGCGAAGATCAGCCAGGCTTCGTTCTGTTTCTGTGAGTCTGACGTCCTGCACGTACAACGTGCAGGACGTCAGAAACAGAATGAAGCCTTCGCGGGAAGAAGAAGACCTCGGCTGGCTAGGATTGGGGTCCCCCCAGCAAAGGTAGCCCACGGCGGTGGTGGGGGAGGGGGGGTCGAGAGGGTCGTCGGCAGGGGTCGTCAAAGTTGTTGGTGGCGGCGGCGCTGGGGGGGGGGCTAAAATGTGCCCCCTCACCTCGGGCTCTGGACCCCCTCCCGCCGAAGTCTGGCTATGCCCCTGGTATGCATGCAAATCTCCTTCATGCATATTCATTAAGGATATCCTAAAACTCCAATCCATTGGAAGTCCTTAAAACTGGGAGTGATGACCGGAGGTATCGGGGAAACTCTTCTTAGGTGTAGTTGAATAATGACAAAATGGGTAATGTTTAATCCATGGATTGTTGAACATAGTGGGTATTAATGCATAAAAAATTATCCGAAGAATTAATTTTTCTGCAGCAATTCAGGGTTCTAAGAACATAAGAATCCACATTTTTTTAATAATACAAAAATATTCTGGCTCAGTGATTGTCTTTATGAACAAGTTTCACTGTATTTCTTATAACATTTAGCCTGAAGCTACTTTAATACCTGTTAACCTCCAAAATGAGATTATTTTATTTTTATTTTTAAAAAACTCAATCTTGACACATATGAGGGTAAGATGTTACTAGAGCCTGTTTAGGGGAATGATATGGATAGAATATGATAATTAACTTACAAAGAGGATTTCACCTCAGCACAAGGAGAAATTGGAAACTCTAAATTGCCATCATTTGTGGCCCACAATGAAATTTTTTTTCCAGAATAAGATTCATTGTAACAACTTAATCCTTGATCAATGAATTATTATCCTCTAGGGCCTGATTATAAAATATGGTAGGCCAGTTTTGTGCCTGTGGGAAAGGTCTTCCTTAAATCAGGCCCTTGGTAGCCAGTTGGCTAGCTGTGCACATCACTCCTTCGCTTGAATGATTTGTGACCCTGATTCTATTACCGCATATTCAGGAGAATGATTAGTTCTGATCTGCAATTGGCTTTATATAGGCACTGGTTCTGTGAACCCAAACACACAAAATGCAACAAGCTCGCATTTGCCTAAGCGCAGTCAATACCATTATGAAGCTGAAATTACTATAATGTTTATCAAACAGCTTCGTTAACACTCCATTATACCTTTCATACATCTTAAAACAGACAGGTTTAAATTGAATAATATAAAATGTATGGGGTCCTTTTACTAAGGTGCGCTGAAAAATGGCCTGTGCTAGTGTAGTTGCGTGTTTTGGATGCATGCAGATCCATTTTCAGTGCACCTGTAAAAAATGCTTTTTTTTTTTTTGCCGAAAATGGATGTGTGTGGCAAAATGAAAATTGGTGTGCATCCATTTTGGGTCTGAGACATTACTGCCACCCATTGACTTAGCGGCAAGGTCTCACACGTTAACCGGGCGGTAATGGTCTACGCGCATACAATGCCTTTAACCACCCGGTTAGCGCTGCGCGCTAGAAAATAAAAAGTATTTTCTGGCGCGTGTAGTGGACGTGTGTAAAAAAAAAAAAAATTACTGCCCAGGCCATGCGGTAGCCGGGTGGTAATTCCAAATTGACGTGCAGTGGGCACATGTAGGCGCCTACGCGACTTAGTAAAAGGGCTCCTAAATGCTTAGAGCAGGGAACAGCAACCTTCTGCTTTGGCCTGTCCAGAAAAAGAAGTCAATAATGTTATTAGCCACTAGGGGCAGGCTATCTTGAAAAAAAACTCTTGCTGAGGCAGAGAGAATTTACCTCCATTTTGGACTGATGTGGGGTGAGGGATTATTATATCCCCTCTCATTTTGAGGGAGTAGCTTCTGATTTTATCTGCTGAGGAGATGCCCTTCTTTAGCTGCCAGCTGTACCACACCTATGCTGGCACTTGTCAGTGCAAAAGGACAGCCCCATTAAATATATAAAATCATACTACTTAGCTTCTCAGCAGGTCTCCCTGACATTGGCCTCTGTTTCACAGTACCAAATTGCTCTCTCAGGGGGTAAAACATCTTCTCTCACTGTGCTCTCTGGTTCCAACCCAACTTACTGAGTACATATATATATTTAGTGCTTCTGAGTGCACATTAAGACTCAAAATGGTGACTGATTATGTGGACAGTTGCTTTTCAGCTTCTTGCTGTTAGTTTGAGTTGACATCATAGCGACTATTTATCTTGAGATTGTCTTTGTTCTGTTCTTTACAGGGCCGCCGAGAAGGAGGGGCAGAGGGGGCAAAATTCTCTGGGCCTGGGCCTCCAAGGGGGGCCCGGCACCTGGGTCTCTCTCTCTCTCTCCTGCTCCTGACAGGACCCAGGTGATCGTGTCCTGCCAGAAGCAGGAGAGAGAAAACTCCAGTGCTGAGCCCCCCCTTGGAGGCTGGGGAGGACCTGGAGGATCAGACAGTGCAGGTCTTCCTCCAGTGCTGCTCTTCATTCTGCCCATTGCTTGCCAAGCGGCTCCTTTTCCCCTCAGGCCACGCTTGCTCAGTTTTGAAACTGAACATGCGCTAAGAGGAACAGCAGCCACAGGGGCTGGCAGTGGGCAGAGTGAAGAGCAGCATTGAAGGAAGACCTCTTCTGCTGGTGGGGCCTCGGGCCTGGCTCAGTCTCTCGGTGGCCCTGGTTCTTTATAAAGTATGCGCCCAATATTTTTTAAAAATGGCCAAAAAAATGCACTTGGGAGGCTATCTGGCGATATGCAGTGCCGGATAGCTGGATATCTGTGAATATTGACAGTTAGTGGCTTAAAGATAGCCAGTTATATTATGTGATATAACTGGCTATCTGCTGATTTTTAAAGGCAGATCGGCCAAGTTTGGTGGCTCTATCTGGCCTCCACAATAGGTAGAATAACTTTGGGCGGCCTGACATTAACCGGTAAGCCCTGAATATCAGCTTGGCCGGTTAAAGTCGGACAGCCCAAAGTTAAACCGGATATTCAATGTTGGTCACCAGAAATGGTCCGGCATTGAATATTTGGGTTTAGGAGGAACCACGGGAGACAGCCCATTTGTCTCCCGCGGCCTGAATGTCAGGTGGTATGTCGTTTGGCATATCTGTCCTATGACATACATACAGGTGGAGGGTAATTCTTTAAGGAAGGCTCCTATCTGAAGTCTATTCTATAAAGGACAGTAGGCATCTGCTTTCCTTTATAGTATGCTAGCATAGGACGACAAATTTTAAGCATGACCACTTACACCAGCCACAGAGCTGGTGTAAATGCTTGAGCTTAAATTGCTAAAAAAAAAACCATGCGTAAATTATAGTATTCCATCACTTATGTGCATATCTGTGTGCCCTCTCCGCTCTATTCTGGGTATTAATATCCCGCTAAAATCAATAAAGAGTCTAAGCAGGTTACATAAATATAAAACATAAATTGGAAAAGATCACAAAAATTAGTCTTTCAAATAATTATCAAGAAGATATGTTTTCAGTCCCTTGCGGAATTGTAAATAACTAGAAATGTACAGCGCTGCGTATGCCTTGTAGCGCTATAGAAATGATAAATAGTAGTAGAAATCACAAGAACTTGTTCAGGTATGGAAATTCACAACTTACTAGCCTGAAAAGAAAAAGAAACATCATGGATTCCTTTATAATGAATTTTCCTAACAGTTGGAAACCCCAACCACAAAGGACAGCTCCTTGGCAATGCTCCACCCATATGTATGTCCAACTTCAAACTATGCATCGTCACATTTAGGCGCCATTTTATAGGGTAGCGTGTAGCTGGAATACTGGCATTTTTTACGCATGTATATGCCAGTATTCTGGTCATTTATACATGTTTTTGGTGACTAAATATTGGCATTCTCATGGAATTACCCTCTAAATGACTCATTATCTCACTGCCTTGGGAACTGAGGTAGGTTGAATAATGGCAAAGGTTGGATAACTGATGCATCGTGGTCTCGTTAATGGTGATAGGCAACCCTGAGGTGAGAGAAGCTGAGAATCATGTTCTATAAGGAAAAAGAAATCGGCGATGCTGGTTGGTTAGGTGGACGTATCTGTCCTCAGAACTTCTGCCATTGAAATGGTTACCTGGGCAAATCATTGAGTTGATGTTCAGATAATACATCAGCAACTCTAATTATTTTTATATCCTGAACTTGGGTGTTGCAAGCCTTATATTAATTGTAGCAGCATTAAGGCTCATTATTATGGTTTGGCTACTATTTTTGCGAAAGACAGAAAAAAATAAGCTATTAGCAGGGCTTTTTTGAGGGTGTACTTGGGGGTACTGAGTACCGGCACCTTTTCCATTGTCTGCTAAAATTGACCCATGGTCCCTAAGTCTTAATGAACGAGCTCAGGCTCTACACATCAATTCCACCTTGTCATAGATTCAGTGAATGATTGCAGGAGGCCTGGCTATTGTTGGGTGGGGTCCCTCAGTGATCACCCCACCCCGGACCACACACTGAAGGGTGGCCTGGCATTTGAGTACCGGCACCTTTTCCGCTGAAAAAATGCACTGGCTATTAGTGACCATCAGTTAATAGGTTTTTATCTTTGTCAAAAAGTCCATTTTGAGGCTATATATTTGATTGTTTTCGCACAATCCCATGCTCTCTATGCAGTTCTGGATACCTCCATCTAGCTATCATTGGTACTAAGAAATCATTTGATTAGTACTTTCAAAGGGATAGGCAATAGCATCTGCTTTAATAGAGACTTGAACTTTTCAGTTTCAGTAATTAAAATAACATCTTGAGATTTTGTCATTCATTTTTGGGAAACTTTTATGGTATTTTTTCTTTTTTTTCGATAGGGGAGTGGGTTTCATCCAGCTAAACTGAAAAGAGAGTTGATTCTGGATTTTAGTATGTTATCAGTTTCATTATCTAAAAATGGTGCATTTTATAAAATAAAAAATAAAAAAAGACATAAGTGTCTTGATTCAAAGAACCTGAAAAATTCATAATACAGGTGTATTGTAATGCATTAGAGACTTTACTTTTGGACGTATTACTTGGCCATTCCCCAGGGCCTGAAGAAGCACTCATTCCTCCATAAATGCTGCTCCCTTATCTATCTCAGAATTCTCAAGGGATTATTAAGAGTTAATAAGAATTTCTGTGTTAGCGTGTACTTTAAATCTGTGAATAAGAAGATTATCTACTGATATTTTCACCTATGATAACTTCCCTTCATAAGTACTTTTTCTTGTTAAAATAGTCTTCTGTGGATACTCTTAATGCATTTCTACTGGAGCAAGCATTGACATTGGTCACTATACCTGAAGACACAGCTGCAATGCTAATCACATACAGAGATGTCAGTCTATAGACAAGAGAGTCTGCTCAATCTGATTCTCCAGTGAGACTCGGGAGATGTTACACTGCTTGTTCATCAGTACATATAGTTGCTGTTCTTCTCAAGTTTTCTTTTACTTTAATAAATTCTGGTTCACATTTCTCTTCTTTAAGCATCTCTTGTTTTTTTTCAAGCTGAAATAGAGAATAAAGAATGTTATTAAACATAGTCCTCTGCAAACATGGCCAAAACATGGTCGTTATTATATCAAATTCACTGTATTTTTATGTGTCGATGAGGGGCATAATCGAATGGCGCCGGCCATCTATATGGGCGGCCATCTATATGGCCGGCGCTGCAAAGAGCAGTCCCGAACCATATTATCGAAAAAGATGGCTGGCCATCTTTCGTTTCGATAATACGGTTGGGGCTGGCCAAATGTCAGAGATGGCCGGGTTTGAGATGGCCGGCATCGTTTTTCGCCGATAATGGAAACCGATGCCGGCCATCTCAAACCCAGCCAAATCCAAGGCATTTGGTTGTGGGAGGGGCCAGCATTTGTACTGCACTGGTCCCCCTCACATGCCAGGACACCAACCGGGCACCCTAGGGGGCACTGCAGTGTACTTCAAAAATTGCTCCCAGGTGCGTATCTCCCTTACCTTGTGTGCTGAGCCCCCCAAATCCCCCCCAAAACCCACTCCCCACAACTGTACACCACTACCATAGCATTTATGGTTGAAGGGGGGCACCTAGATGTGGGTACAGTGGGTTTTGGGGGAGGTTTGGAGGGCTCACATTTACCACCACAAGTGTAACAGGTAGGGGGGGATGGGCCTGGGTCCACCTGCCTGAAGTGCACTGCACCCACTAAAAACTGCTCCAGGGACCTGCATACTGCTGTCATGGAGCTGGGTATGACATTTGAGGCTGGCATAGAGGCTGGCAAAAAAATGTATTTTATTTTTTTTTTTGGGTGGGAGGGGGTTGGTGACTACTGGAGGAGTAAGGGGAGGTCATCCCCCATTCCCTCTGGTGGTCATCTGGTCAGTTGGGGCACCTTTTTGAGGCTTGGTCGTGAACAAAAAGGGACCAAGTAAAGTCGGTCAAATGCTCGTCAGGGCCGGCTTTCTTTTTTCCATTATCGGGGGAAGCCGGCCATCTCTTAACCACGCCCTGTCCCGCCTTTTGTACCCTGCTGACACGCCCACTTGAAGTTTGGTCGGCTCTGAGACGGAGTGCAGTTGAAGCCGGCCAAAATCGGCTTTCAATTATACCGATTTCACCAAACTTGAGAGATGGCCGGCCATCTCCCGATTTGTGTCGGAAGATGGCCGCCCTTCTCTTTCGAAAATAAGCAGGTATGTGAACTACGTACTGTAGTTTACATAGGGTGACTGGAAAAAGGTTATTTACTATAAGCTATGAGACCCTTTTACTAAGCTGCGTAAGTGCTTACGTGCGCCCAACGCATGCCAATTCTGAGTTATCACCGGCTACTGTATGGCCCTTGTGGTAATTTCAGTTTTGGCACGCATCCGTTACGTGCGCCAAGTGGCATTTGACGCGTATAGGTCATTACCACCCGGTTACCGCGTGAGCCTTTACCGCTAGGTCAATGGCTGTCCATAAGGTCTGAGACCCAAAATGGATGCATGGCAATTTTCATTTTGCCACGTGTTCATTTTTGGCAAAAATTTTAAAAAGGCCTTTTTTATAGGTGCGCTGAAAAATTATTCTGTGCGCGCCTAAAGCTCGAGCCTACACTATCGCAGGCCATTTTTCAGTGCACCTAAGTAAAAGGAGCCGTATGTACTTGATGGTTATGGTTCTTTTGTATGTGCTCGTAAAATTATAAACAGAGGTATTGCCTCTTACTCATGTGAAAAAAACCTTATGAGCAGCTCTCTCCACAGTATGAATTCTTCAGGAGGGTTTTATGAAATATTGCTGTTTTAAGAAAAAACATGGTATAATTAGCCCTAGCTGCCAGCTCTGTGGGTGTTCAGCAGATGCCTTCAGTTTGTCCAAGGAGGGGTCATGTGTTGAGTACTCCCAATCATTCTGAAAAGTTGGCTTCTATGTAATTAACTAGTGATGGACTGAAACTGTGATTCACTACAGACAGAATAGTAGATAAAGGTAATCTTCTGTATGCAAGTCACGAATGATTTATGGGGGCCATCACTTGCATGACAAAAAGCTAAAGCAAGAGAATCTCCTTCCCTGCAAAGCCTGTGACAATTCCAGGCAGGATGATGAAAAATACAGTAACCTGGAAGTGAGCACTGTGGGCTTCTCACTGCAGCAATAGACAGAGAATAACTCAGACCTGAGAAGAGAATTAAGTTGGGCGATTGAATACCATCAAAAAGTGTTACTAAAATGATAACCTTTGAAGATTCAGCATTAACTATGCTTTCTGCTTCCTATGGACTGTTGTGTTTTAGTGTAAATCAAGACAGTTTGGACCTCAGAAAAAGAGAAGTGCTCTGCCAGTATATCATTGTGTCGTGTTGAGCAAGAGCTCATTACCAGAAAGAGTGCCCAAGGCCCACTTCCCCAGCTATAAGACTGATAAAGAACCCATAACCTAGCAGGTAATTAATCTTGCTAGGGGGCGACAAAAACTCCTGCAGCTGTAAAATAGCAGGTGATAGCTTATAATATCCAATTATTTAGTCTTTCAATATCACAGTGAAAGAGATCTTTCTCTACAAAAATAATCATGTTCATAGGGTTGGCTGATGTCTATGCTGCTGATGGAGTCTGTGCGAAAAGGAAATTTCAAATGCCAGTCTTGGTTGTCTGTTGTCTGTACCGGATTGCTTTCCTCTGAACCAACTTGTCTCCTTATATCCAATATGGTACCCCAAATGAGACCCGCAAAACACAGATGGGGTTCACACTTGAAGTTGGTTTCTTTTCCACTTTTTTTGTGTTGCTGACCCCAAATGAGACTTCACCAATGTTCTGCATAGAAACATAATGACCTTCTCTGCTCTTTCTATGCAGCCTAGCATCCTTTTGCCTTTAGCCATTGTTTCACTGCTTTCAGATTCCCAGACCTCATCACCCTAAGGTCTCTCTCACATTGGCCTCTTCCTTCAATGGTTCATGCTCATTAAAGCTCTTCCCTCCTACTTCATAAGTACATAAGTAATGCCACACTGGGAAAAGACCAAGGGTCCATCGAGCCCAGCATCCTATCCACGACAGCAGATCCTCTGTTTTTTTTTTTTGCACCCCAAATGCATCACTTTGCACTTCTTTGCATTAAGGGGGGAAGTCTTGAAGGTGCAGTAAAAGCTAATTTAGCAAGGGGGTCAGCAACTTGAAGTATAAGAGTCCTGTAGGTTGTTGACTTCCATGGTAAATGAACAATGCTGCTTGTAAGTCACCTGCATATAAAGTAGCTG
The DNA here is from genome assembly GCF_901765095.1 of Microcaecilia unicolor. Classification (NCBI taxonomy): domain Eukaryota; kingdom Metazoa; phylum Chordata; class Amphibia; order Gymnophiona; family Siphonopidae; genus Microcaecilia; species Microcaecilia unicolor. The sequence goes on along the minus strand of NC_044036.1, from coordinate 156,136,966 downwards.
CATATGGTATATGTAAACTGCTTTGGTTGTACCCACAGAAAGGTGGTATAATCAAACCCATGATCCCATGACCTTTCAAGCAGTGTTATTCCAGTGGCCCGGTAGCATTGGGCCTCAAAGCTATGGCCTGATGCTCCCAGGCTACATCTTACAGGGGCTGTCAGAACTCAACCCACTCCTATCACATCCCCCACCCTGCAGATCCAAGTTCTCATCCTCAAACCACATCCCTGACCACACCAATCAAGGCCCTTAACCCTCCTGATCAAAGTCCCCCACCAGCCATAAGGGCCTACCATTATTTTTGTTGGTGGTTTAGTGGTCATCATGCAAGAGCAATCCCCAGTTGCTCCTGCCCTGGCTAACACCAACTTGAAAATGGCACCCCTAGTGGTAGTCTCATGCTATTCCTTTTTTCCCCATGATATTTTATCAGTTTTAATATAATGTTAATATTACAAAATCCATAAAGAAAATGGTAAACAAAGTTATTACTTTTGAAAAAAGGGGTGTGCCAGAGGAATATACAAATATAATTATTACAGGATAGATATTCATTATCAACTATTCAGTCTCAACAGCAATAGTCTCATGCTATTCCTGCTAGGGGGTCATGGAAACTGTGAACATGCTGGAAATGCCCCCAACAGTTAGTGCATAGACTTTGCTTTTACTGCACATTAAGTTTTGCATCTAACACGCAGTAAGTGAAAAACTTTACTGAACTTCAGTAAAAGGGTACCTAAATAGCCCAAACATTATCCCAAGAAGGCAATGGGATTTTGAGTGCAATTGATTCAGACTTAGACTAGAAGAGATGCTAAAACAGAAGAGGAAAATTGTTTTGTTTTAACATTTAAAAAAATAATTTTGGTGTAATTTGGTCTGGAAGAGTTGGCGCCAAGAAAAGCGCTATTCCTTAAGCTGCGCTTAAAGTTAGACAAGGTTTATAGAATAGTGCTTACACCTGAGACTCAAGACACGGCCATTTGCAGTAACTAAAACATGGTGCAAATATTCGCGCCTAAATTAGGCATGTATCCTGTTATTCTATAACAATGCGTGTAAGTGCTAGGAATGCCCCCATTCTGCCCATGACCCTTCCATTTTTGTGCCCCCCCTTTTTTTCACTTATAAATAAAATTTAGGCGTGGGTCCCACACCTAAATTTACACTCATAAGTTCCAATTAAATCTAATCAGTGCCACAAATTGCTTGTTAAAAAAAGCCAATTATTGGCCCTAAGGGCCAAATTCTATAAATGGCGCCTTAAAAATTGGCGCCATGTATAGAATTTGGTGCCAATTATCATGTGCTTAGCGCAAGTCTATACACTATGCCTAAAGTTAGGCATAGTTTATAGAATATGCTTAGCGGCCATTCTTGTGACGAAACTTTAGGCATGCCCATTTAGGCCACCTAAAACCAGGCCTAAATACCTGCAGACAACGTGTGTGTGTAAATACTAATTAAAGCCAATTGGTGCATTAATTGGTTAAGTACCAATTATCAGAACTGATTGGATTGTTAATCAATTAAGTTGTGTGTGCAATTAGGCTGTGTGGCCAAATTAGCGAGCATAACCTAAGGTGCCAGTTATAGAATTCGGGGGTAACTGGCTTGTTATTCAATTAAATTGCGCACAGAAATTGGACGCATGCCTAAATTTGCACATGCAATCTTTGGCGACTTTTATGGGATTAGGGGGTTGGCTCTGTAGTCCAGCTCAAATAGTACATTTTGTTTCCTACCTGCTCTAGTCTTTGATGCCTCTTCAGCAGTTCCTGTTCAAAGGGAGACTGCAGTTTCTTGGCCTCTTCCTCCTCCTTTCTCTGACGTACGAACTGGTCTCGCCGCCTGTGCTGAAGCACTCGCTGTAGTTCTGGCCTGCTATCGATGCTCAAGCCTCTGTAAATGCAAGACAGTGTGAGACCTAAAGAATTCTCCATATGGTTTGTTATAATAAGAGGTGACTAAGGTTGTGGTGTCCTGGTAAAGTTCAGCAAGGCCAGGGGGAATTTAGGTGACTGGATATTAGGGCAGCAGCTTTGCCCATTTTTGTAACTGTGTAGAGTATTTTCAAAGTGAAGTGCTAAACTGTGAGAGTGAGGAGAGGAGGCTGGTTGTTGGGTTAATTATGGTAACTTGTATGCTTATCTACCAGGGATGGGGGGGGGGGGGTGGGGGGGAGGAGGCTGGTTGTTGGGTTAATTATGGTAACTTGTATGCTTATCTACCAGGGATGGGCAGCTGGAAAATTTTAGTTTCGTGCCATGTCATTTACAGAAATTTTAGTTTTATTTGGATTTTCATGGCCATTTTGTCATTAAGGGAGCAATGTTGTTACGAATGCATCCTCTTTCCAAATAGTGCACATTATTTGCAAAGAGTGTGCCTTATTATTGGCAAACTGAAAAACATAAAATGTCATGTTTTTCTGCTCATTTTTATTTGTTAACGACACACAACAAAGAGGATGACAACACAAACTCACATGGAACAGTATCTTACAGCTGTCAAGTTTCTGTGGCTGGCAGCTGGGATATATCCTTGGCAGTATGGTCCAGAAACTATGGGTAGAGTGAATAAGACAACTGATCCATCTCTATTTGCATCTACTGTGTTACTGGGTTTGAAAGAAGTTAAAGCTCACTGCATCTAGAATCTAAAAATACTAACTCACAGTGAGTTTTAATAAACAAAACAGAATCTAATGAAATTTTGCTTGCTATTAAATAATTCAGTATCATTGTTATTACTTTACACAACTACCTATAATACTTAGAAGTTAATTAGGCTGCTGGGGTTTAATTCTCTTTTAGTTCAATTCGCCAGTAGTTAGATGCCACAAGAGCATAAGAGGATGGAGATAAACCCTAGAGGTCAAATTAAAAAGGAGATCAATTTCCAGTCCAATGGCCACCATGTAAAGCTAAACGGACATCTTATTTATTTAATTTTATACAGATTTTCAATGGCTGGTGCCATTTAAACAAGTTTTCTATCTAGTGGCTGAACAATGTTTGGCAAGCCCTGAAATACCTCTAACCATGTCCCTTTATAAAATGGATAACTTTGGCAATTTGACATTTAAAGGGCCAGAGTGGTCTTTATAAGTGTCTGAACATTTACATTATGTTCTTTGCTCTTAACTAAGGCAAAGAAATGAAAAGGGTAAATGACATTCTGTTGAAATAAATTACATCTTTATGTTGATGTTCCAATGAATACATTTTCATACCAGTAGGGGGAGTGATTTTTTTTCGTTAAAGCTGCTTTTCAGGTCTCCTGTTATTGCATTTCTTTTTTACATATACACTGTCATACTCTCAGAATCAATTAAATAATGAACCCTGAGAATGTACCTAATGGAATTATATTGCCTGGGATACACTTCTGGACTACATTCTATAAATGGTGCTGAACAATCGGTGCTGATAAATTTAACTGCTGAGAGCTATTATATAAAGCATCTGCGTCCTTTATACAATAGCGCTAACCCCGCAGATTTTGTACAGCATGCCTAGTGGTCTATGTTGATTTCTATAACAATGTGTGCAACTTAATTGGCTTCATAAGCTAATGAGCGCTGATAACAGCACTTAACAAGCAATAAAGAGCACTCATTGGCACTGATTAGAATTTAGGCGCACAACTCACTAAGCATATTCTGTAACAAGGTGCACCAAACTTCTAATGTGTGCAGGCAAAAGGGGGCATGGTTATGGGCGGGGAAATGGGCATTTCGTGGGCATTCTGAAATTTACACGCCTACTTATAGAATATGGCCCACTGCATCTAAATCTACGCGCTGGGATATATGCCACATTTTCGTTTGTATAAATGGATGCATATAGATTTAGTCGCTGAAATATCAACTAAGTGGACCGCCATCTCCCCCCACGCAAAAAGGTTTTCTTGGTGGCCCAGTGGGCACCCCCCGTCATCCACCTTGGTAGCCTGGGCCACTAGGGAAGTCTTGTTGCTGTGTGTGGGATGGAGGTCCACTGGCTCTCCAGCCCCTTTTGTGCGGGGGTGGGTAGGGGAGGCTGCAGGTCTGGAATAATACTGGTAGTCTCAATCAAATCTTCATGTTGTAAACACAGCACATACTTTATCAGTCTCTAATTGGGAGAGTGCTAGGGCTAAAATAGTTTAAAGGTTACACATCAGGATTCAGGTATGACTAATATGTTAACAGCTACTTAAGATGACATGAGAGATATACTTGGCTACAGCTGACGATGAAGTCTCTCCATATAAGGTAAGAATTACGCAATTTACTCTATGTAGCTCTGGCTTCCTATGCTGAATACAAATCTGGTTTTCAGGATATCTGCAACAAATATTCACCAGAGGCATTTGCATACATTGGGTCTAAGAACAAGGCTAATGCATGGTTACCTTGAGAACTAATAGGCCGATGATCAGAAGCAAACGCAGGCGCTAGAGTTTGTTAGCACCATACTAGTGCCTGTGTTTGCTGCTGCTGCATGATCAAAGTCCCCGAGTGCGTGAAACAACGCGCTCACGGGCTCTGAACGCAACTAGTATGCAAATGCATGCAAAACAGAGCTCTTAGCGCAAGTAGCATGCAAATGTTTGCTAAATCTATTCTTCCCCAATGATCAGCAACCAGTGCACCAAACATTGGCTTGTTGGCCGTGGCAAACCCTACGCCAGCTCGGAGCTGGCATTAGGGTTTGTAGACCATTGGGGAGGAATGGTGAGCCATGTGCAGCATGCATTTGCATGCTAGCAGACCCCAATTCCTCCCAATGTAGCAGCCCATGCCCCCCCCCACAGAAGCAGGAACCCCAACCCGACAACGCTAACCCAGTGACATGGGGGCTGGAGGTCCGGTGGACCTCCAGTCCCCCTAACCCCCCCAACACAGGTTCAGGGGAGGCTGGAGATCCCCTAACTTCCCTTGGCATCCCCTTACATGAATGGAGCCCTGGTGGCCCAGTGGGCCGCGAGTCAATCCCCCCCCATCTGGTGGTCTAGTGGTCCTTCCCTACCCCTCTACCTTCGTTGGAGGAGGGAGATGGCCTCCCTCCTCTTACATCAGCGCCACCTCGAAAATGGTGGTGCCCAGCCCTGCCCAGTGCATCCTGGGATGCGCTGGATGGGGCTTCACACCACACCAATGAAATCAAGCTAAGCTTGAACAACATGGACTCATGGGCAAATGCATTTCAACTAAATCTCAATACGGAAAAAACATACTGTCTCATCCTCTCATCCCAACACAATGCGAACAAACCCACAAACATAAACACCCCAGACTACACCCTCCCTATCTAAGACAGTCTGAAAATCATCGGCGTTACAATCGACTGAAACCTTACACTAGAGAGCCAAGTGAACTCCACAACAAAGAAAATGTTCCACTCAATGTGGAAACTCAAACATGTGAAACCATTCTTCCCGGGGGAAACATTTCGCAACTTGGTACAATCAATGGTACTAAGCCATGTAGACTACTGCAATGGAATTTATGCAGGATGCAAAGAACAAATCATAAAGAAACTACAGACCGCTCAAAACACGGCAGCCAGGCTTATATTTGGAAAAACACATTTCGAAAGTGCCAAACCCCTCCGAGAAAAACTGCACTGGCTCCCAATCAAAGAAAGAATTATCTTCAAAATCTGCACAATGGTTCACAAAATTATCTACGGTGAAACCCCGGGATACATGACAGACCTCATAGACCTACCAACCAGAAACATAATCGCATCAACAAGAACATACTTAAATCTCCATTACCCAAGCTGCAAAGGACTCAAATACAAATCAACTTATGCATCCAGCTTTTCCTACATAAGCACACAACTGTGGAACGAATTACCAAAAGCCGTGAGTACAACGTACGACCACCTAAACTTCCGGAAATCACTAAAAACCAACCTGTTCAAAAAGGCATACCCTACTGACCCAAATGCCTGAAGTCTGCTACACAATGAAACCAACGCTCGTAATGAACATAACATAACTCTTCCTCTCTATGATTCCCATATGTGTCTGTAACACGTGAACCTTATTCTACCACAACATCACTATGTATTTGTTCTTTACCGGAGTTGGCGAACGCCTTTACGGTACTATGTAAGCCACATTGAGCCTTCAAATAGGTGGGAAAATGTGGGATACAAATGTAACAAACAAATAAATAAATAAATAAATAAATAAATAAATAAGGGGCTTTCAATCATCTGCCCATCAGACTGGAGTTGAAAACACCTGCCGTAGGTCATTCTTCTATAGAAGGAAGCATCAAGCCATCATAGTCCTAGCAGACTGGTCTTGGAGCTATTGTGAAATTTGAGTATTTGAATTTTCCATGCCAGGAAAATAAACATATCCATATCTTTGGGCACATAAAGATACAATGGCTACAATGTTACACATACGTCAATGTCTTTTAGGTGAAAGCCTCAGAGGGTGTAAATCTTACTTGAAAGGACAAATACCCAATGACTCTAAACCCCACCCACTTAGTTCTCATCTGAACTTCGTGTTCTTGTGCAAATAACCAGCTAACACATATTAAGAACAATCTCCAACTCAGTTACTGTTACAGCCCAAAGAAACATCACACTGATTACTTTGATGGTTTGCCAAGCTAAATATTTTAATTGACCTGGTTTCTCATTATTTCTGCCACTCGTTTCTGTTCTGTTCTCTTCCCGTTTACAATTACTGGAGGAAAGGTAAAGCTTTAATGTGCTTGCAAACAGTCATTATTTTGAGGCTCTGAGGACTGCTACTGAAATGTCATGTTGAATGCCAACAATGTGCCTGTGATGAATGTGTTCTTTCACTTCTTACTCTCTCAAAGTTTCCTGGACGATGGCGTCATGTTTGAAAAACGTTTACTAGTATGTAGATAGGTGAATATATAAAATATAATGGAGTGACACATGTTAGTGCATATGTGGGCTTACCGCTTGCTAAAATGGTAAACAGACCCGTAAGTGCGCTAAACACTAATATGGTCTTAGTTGGCCCCCAAAAGGTTTACTACAGGATGTGCTTAAATGTCTTCTGTTTGCATGAGGTAACCTCATGTAAACTATTTTTATACATTTTTTTTAGGAGTCGTGTCATAGCTGGAGAGGGCTTGGAAGCACTACCCAGCAAGCAAGTTCACATTGAGGGGCATAATCAAACGGCGTCGGCCAAATAGCTGGCTGGCCATCTTCGGAGCCGGTGCCGCAAGGGGGCAGAGCCAACCATATTTTCGAAATATGGTTAGAGCCGGCTAAATCGATCGCCGGGTATAGAGGAGATGGCCGGCTTCGTTTTTCAGCCATAATGGAAACCGGGCCCGGCCATCTCAAACCCGGCAAAATGCAAGGCATTTGGTCGTGGGAGGAGCCAGCATTTGTAGTGCACTGGCCCCCCTCACATGCCAGGACATCAACCGGGCACCCTAGGGGGCACTTCTAAAAAAAAAAAAAAAAAAAATAACAATAGCTCCCAGGTACATAGCTCACTTACCTTGTGTGCTGAGCCCCCCAAATCCCCCCCAAAACCCACTACCCACAACTTTACAACACTACCATAGTCCTAAGGGATGAAGGGGGGGCACCTACATGTGGGTACAGTGGGTTTGGGGGGGGGGTTGGAGGGCTCCCATTTACCACCACAAGTGTAACAGGTAGGGGGGGGGGATGGGTCTGGGTCCACCTGCCTGAAGTGTACTGCACCCACTAAAAACTGCTCCAGGGACTTGCATACTGCTGTCAGGGAGCTGGGTATGACATTTCAGGCTGGCATAGAGGTTGGCAAAAAAGTTTTTTGTTTTTTTTGTTTTTTTTGGGTGGGAGGGGGTTGGTGACCACTGGGGGAGTAAGGAGAGGTGATCCCCGATTCCCTCCGGTGGTCATTTGGTCAGTTGGGGCTCCTTTGTGAAGCTTGGTCGTGAAAAAAAAGGGACCAAGTAAAGCCAGCAAAATGCTCGTCAAGCCTGGCTTTTTTATTTCCATTATCGGGCAAAGCCAGCCATCTCATGAGCATGCCCCTGTCCCGCCCCCATCCTGCCTTCACTACCCTACCGACACGCCCCCTTGAAGTTTCGCCGGCTCCGCGATGGCAAGCAGTTGGTGCCTACCAAAATCGGCTTTCGATTATACTGATTTGGCCGGGTTCAGGAGATCGCCGGCCATCTCCCGATTTGTGTCGGAAGATGGCTGGGGATCTCTTTCGAAAATGAGCTGGATTATCGTATGCTAACTGGTTAACAAGGGATTAAGGGGTCCTTTTATCAAACAGCGGTAAAAGGGGCCCGCGGTGGCATCGGCATGTGGGTTTGCTGTGCGCCAAGACCCCCCTTTTAGCACTGCAGGTAAAAGGAAGGAAATGACCGTGCGGTAAGTTAAACACACATGACCATTTCCTGGGAGAGCTCATACTGTCTCCTATTTATGAGGTGGTAGGGGCACTGCTGGTAGCCCAGCAGGAACTGGGCAGCACACGGTGCTGCCTGATTGCCACTGGGCACACACACGGTGCTAGAAACTATTTCCTAGTCCGGAATTGGTGCATGGTGGGAGTCAGAACCATGGGAGCCCAGCGGTAGGGCCGAATCGCTGTATGCCAAGCCGACGCTACCTCTGCCGCACTTTTATAAAAGTGACCCTGCGTTAATATTTTTGCAAGTCCCACATCCTATTGAAAAAATTAATGCAGGACCTGCAAAAAAAAAAAAAAGCCCTTTTTTTGGGCCATGGTAAAAATAGGCTTAGCATGCAGGAAAGTCCCTCATTAGGATACTCTAAGCCTGGATTTTGCCACGGCGTATTAAAACGGCCCTTTTGAGAGGAACCCATGTTGGCCCCTTTGGAAAATTTACTACAGGTCACTGTGTAAATTTAGGAGCATCGGGAGCTTAAAATGTTGATGGCCATTGGGGCAGTTTTAGGAAGTGGAAAAAAGTTAGGAATTTAGGACTGATTTTCAGCACCGGACATATAATATAGGGCCCCTTTTACTAAAGTCTATTAAACAGTTAAGATGGATATTAGTGCCCGGAGCAATTTAGATAAAGAACTTGGGGCCCTGTTCACTAAGTTGTGCTAGAGGTGCGTTAGTGTGGTTAGCGTGTGCTAACCGCGTAGATGCCTATAATATTACTATGGGCATCTACACAGTTACAGCACGCTAAAAGCGCTAGCTCACCTTAGTAAACAGGGCCCTACATATTGTAACTGCCCTTAGCTTGGATTTAGAACGTTGAGGGATTAAATCTAAAATACAAGCCTTCATGGCTGGGGGTTGCACGGAGTCTCCAAGAAGAAGCATTGGGATAGGCTGTCATGCCCTTGGCCTGGATTGGCCGCTGTCGTGGACAGGATGTTGGGCTTGATGGACCCTTGGTCTTTTCCCAGTGTGGCATTACTTATGTACTTATGCTAACAGATTCTGGGCATGACTGGATTAGATATTGAAAAAGAGCGAGGTTATGTAGAAGCAGGGCTTTTTTTTTTGAGGGGGTACTGAGTACCGGCACCTTTTCCATTGTCTACTAAAATTGACCCACGGTCCCCAAGTTTTAACGAAAGATCTCAGGCTCTACACACCAATTCTGCCTTGTCATAGATTCTGTGACTGGTTGCAGGGGGCCTGGCTATTGTGGGGAGGGTCCCTCAGTGATCACCCCACCCCTGAAGGGTGGCCTGGCATTTGAGTACCGGCACCTTTTTCGCTAGAAAAAACGCACTGGGTAGAAGACATGGGTGAGCTGGTGTTGGGTTGCATTGGAAATTTATCTAAAGTGGACAAATCTCAGCTGGGTAGACTGAATGGGCCATTTGGATTTTATCTGCCCTCATTTACCACTGACATTTTTCATCTCATTTTTGGAATGTAATAAAAGAATGTAATATAGGAGGAAATATTTTTTCACTGAAAGAATAGTTAAGCTCTGGAACGTGTTGCCAGAGGATGTGGTAACGGTGGTTAACGTATCTGGGTTTAAAAAAAAGGTTTGGACAAGTTCCTGGAGGAAAAGTCCATAGTCTGCTATTGAGATGGACATGGGGGAAGCCACTGCTTGCTCCGGGATTGGTAGCATGGAATGTTGCTACTAATTGGGTTTCTGCCAGGTACTTGTAACCTTTCTTGGCCACTGTTGGAATCAGGATACTGGGCTAGATGGACCATTGGTCTGACCCAATATGGCTATTTTTATGTTCTTAGATGTTCAAAATCATGATGTTCCTCTAAATGTGAATAAATGTTGATCATTTTTTACGTCAGATTCACTAAAGCATTTTTTCCCAGTCTGTGTTTATGGCAAAAATGCTTCTTGAATCAAGCTAGATCTTAAATGGCACAGCAACATCCAGCTGAATTATAATGTAGCTGGAATTCCAGTGCTTGCCTAGTGACTTGGTAGTATGGGCAGCATCCATGACACATTCCAGTGAAATTGGTTAGTGACGGAGGGTTTCTCTGCTCACCTTTTGTGGTTCATAAGCAGTTCTCTGTGTAGCTCCTGGTGGCTTTTGGAAGCTTTCACCGGATTTATAAGCTTTTTTGGCTTGATAAGTTCAGGATTTGCTTCTAGGTAATCAGGATGAGTGATGATACTTTCAAGATCAGACCGCTCTCTCTGTAGGTCAGTGTACATAGAAGCTGTTACGAGAAAAATAAATCATTAAATGTACAGAATACAAGTCAAATCAGACCTTAGTCTTCTAGGTCACATGGAGGGGCATAATCGAACAGGGGGGCCCATCTCTAAGGGCACCCAGTTCTAAGGATGGCCCCGTAAAGGGGCGGGGCAACCCGTATTATCGAAACAAGATGGACGTCCATCTTTCGTTTCAATAATACGGTCGGGGACTCCCAAATCATGAAATTTAGGTTGACCTTAGAGATGGTCGTCCCCAGTATTCGGCGATAATGGAAAGCGAGGATGCCCATCTCAGAAACAACCAAATCCAAGCCATTTGGTCATGGAAGGAGCCAGCATTCGTAGTGCATTGGTCCCACTAACTGAATGGAAAAAGCTCTTCCCTTACCAATCCGGAAAGGAATGGGTATGCATGAAGGAAATTACATGCAAATGAGCTGCTCGCTGTTAGCTCATTTGCACACGATTTCCTTCCTAAGGAGGGGAAGCGACGGCAGGTCCAAAATGTGGATGTTTCTGTTAGAAGGACGTCCATGCCTTTGCTATTTGAACCGGCCACCTCTAGATTGCAAGACCAGTGCTCTAACCACTAGGCCACTCTGCCACTCCTCCACTCTACTCCACTCTCTTGAGCCATCCCTGTGGGGGGCAGTTGAGGACATCCAAAATGTTTGAAAGAAGGATGTCCATGCCTTCGTTATGCCTCCGCTGACACACACATACCTCCCCCCCAGGGACCTGCATACTTCCCCCCCCCCCCCAAGGGAGTGGAGTGGCAGAGTGGCCTAGTGGTTAGAGCACTGGTCGGTTCAAATCCCACTGCTGCTACTTGTGATCCAAAATCCAAATAAATAAATAAAGAAAGAAAGAAAGAAAGAATGAGGGTGTCAGAGGCATAGCAAAGGCATGGATGTCCTTCTCACAGAAACATGCACATTTTGGACGCTGTCACAGGGAAGGACGTCCTCAACTGTTGTCACAGGGAAGGACGTACTCGCCGTTGCAGGTACGAAGGCATAGTGAAGGACATACTCTAAAAAAAAAAAAGACAAAAGTTTTTGAAGTTGTTTTTTATTCGGGGTGGGAGGTGGTTAGTGACCACTGGGGAAGTCAGGGGAGGTCATCCCTGTTTCGCTCCGGTGGTCATCTGGTCAGTTTAGGCACCTTTTTGATGCTTGGTCGTGAAACAAAATGGACCAAGTTGTCCAAATGCTCATGAGGGACACCCTTCTTTTTTCCATTATCGGCCGAGGATGCCCATTTGTTAACCATGCCCCGTTCCGCCTTTGGTACACTTGAAGGGACTGTGTCAGCAATCTCGCATCTGCAGCCACTAGCGTAGCTTTGTAAAAGGGAGGGGGGAAGGTAAGGGGCCCTTTTACTAAAGCTTAGCGTGAGCTAATGGAATTAGAACATGCTACATGCTAAGAAGCCTATTTTATACCTATGGGTTTCTTAACATGCTAATTCCGTTAGAACGTGCACAACTTTAGTAAAAGGGCTCCTATGAGACCAATACTCAAAACCATTCAACTGGTTTCTAACCAGTTAAATAGCAGTCAGCTGCCTATTTCAGGATAGTCAGCTGCACTTATCTGAATACTTCCACTGAATACTCCTCTAACCACGAAAATGGAAGCCAGCTATTCTGTGGGCCATCGAGGCGCAGAGTCAGGGAGGAGTTGGCACTTAACTGGATAATCAGCCCTTAACAGGTTAAGTTAACCAGCCAAATTGGACCACATAAATAGTAGTCCTACCTTTGGCTTGTTTTACTTAACTGGTTAAGGACTGAACGTCAGCACTCTGGTTAAGTGCCAGCTGCCTGCACATACCTGGATATTTAATGCCAATGTCGCAACATAGCCTGGCACTGAATATTTATTTATTTATTTATTTATCAAATTTATATTCCTCCTATCCAATACATCTAAGCGGGTTACAACTTCCACTCATAAAGATTAATACATAACTCAAAACTAAAACATACTCTACCCGTAACCTCCACTCTCAGGACAAATCACTCCTATCTGTACCCTTCTCCACCACTGCTAACTCCAGACTCCGCCCCTTCTGCCTCGCCTCACCTTATGCCTGGAACAGACTTCCCGAGCCCATACGCCATGCACCCTCCCTGCCCATTTTCAAGTCCTTACTCAAAGCCCATCTCTTCTCCCTTGCTTTTGGTGCCTAGCCACTCTACACTGACTACATAGCTTGTTACCTTTAGATTGTAAGCTCTCTTGAGCAGGGACCATCCTTCCCCATGTTTAAACTTGTACAGCGCTGCGTAACCCTGGCAGCGCTATAGAAATGCTAAGTAGTAGTAGTATACAATAAAACACAAAACATACAGCATTCCATAAACCCAGCAGTGACGAAAAACAAAATCACTGAACGCTGCTGGCTGAATATTTATGGTTTATGATTTAATTAGACTGAATAAACTACCCTTCTAGCAAACATTATAGGGCAGTTTATAAAGTAAATTAAAATAACAAATGAAGAGTAAGAGGGAAGAATGATCAACATCCAAAAAGTGGAATTCTGAGAAAAATGACTCCAAATTATTTATTTGGATTTTGCTCACACCTTTTTCAGTAGTAGCTCAAGGTGAGTTACATTCAGGTACTCTGGATAGTTCTCTGTCCATCTTGCCCTGAGGCAATAGAGAGTTAAGTGACTTGCTCAAGATCACAAGGAACAGCAGTGGGATTTGAACCAGCCACCTCTGGATTGCAAGACCAGTGCTCTAACCACTAGGTCACTCAGCAGCAGTCCATGTAGAATCTTCAATATTTATTTAGATTGTGCTCACACCTTTTTCAGTAGTAGCTCAAGGTGAATTACATTCAAATACTCTGGATATTTCTCTGTCCCAGGAGGGCTCACAACCTAAGCTTGTACCTGAGGAAATGGAGGGTTAAGTGATTTGCCCAAGATCACAAGGAGCAGCAGTGGGATTTGAACCGGCCACCTCTGGATTGCAAGATTGGTGCTCTAACCACTAGGCCACTCCTCACACATATAGCAAGAGTGTATTTTTAAAGACTGCTTGATATAATTTTTGATTCGCTACCTACTAATGACAATACTGCTGACAAGTTCTGAGGATGAACATTAGAATGAAGCAGTATTTGCTAAAGTTTTGAAAAAATATGGACCTTGATCGTTTTCCCCTCTGAGTTTTCAAATGCATAAAAGGAAAGAATTTAAAACAGGAAAGAAACCATTTACACAAATAGCAAAGGAAAGTTAAGTGGGTCAATGGACTCGCAACGCCCCGCTGCCATTTGACACAGTGTCTCCAGATGCCCTCTGGAACAAATACGGCTTCAGGGCTAGTTGCAATTTGGAATATGATCATTCCAAACGAATTTGGGGCAGGAGGGCATTCCAGAGGGATGGAGCAATACAATAAATTGCTCAGATACTTTACTTTGGGACCCTTTTACTAAGCCGTGTAAGCGTCTATGCGTGCCCAATGGGCGCCAAAATGGAGTTACCGCCCAGCTACTGCATGGCTCTTGCGGTAATTTCATTTTTGGCATGCATCCGAAAAATAATTTTTTTTGGGTCACGCATATCGGATGCGTGCCAAGTGGCACTTGACGCGCATAGGTCATTACTGCTTGGTTACTGCGTAATAAATTTAAAACGAATCAGAGAAAAATTTTCTTCACTCAATGTGGAATTCGTTGCCAGAGAAAGTGGTAAAGGCAGTTAGCTTAGCAGAGTTTAAAAAAGGTTTGGACAGCTTTCTAAAGGAAAAGTCCATAGATCGTTATTAAATGGACTGGGGAAAATCCACTATTTCTGGGATAAGCATTATAAAATGTTTTGTACATTTTTGGGATCTTGCCAGGTATTTGTGACCTGGATTGACCACTGTTGGAAACAGGATGCTGGGCTCGATGGACCTTTGGTCTTTCCCAGTATGGCAATACTTATGTGAGTCTTTACTGCTAGGTCAATAGCTGGTGGTGAGGTCGCAGACCCAAAATGGACGTATGGCAATTTTGATTTTGCTGCATGTCCATTTTCAGCAAAATTTTTTTAAAAAAGTCTTTTTTACAGGTGCGCTGAAAAATGGATTGCCGCAAGCCATTTTTCAGCGCACCTTAGTGCTTATATTCTGTTACACCTTGAAAGGTTCAAAGCGGATTACATTGTAAAGAGACCAGTAACATATCACTGGGATTACAGTACAGAAGATGCAAACTGATTACAGTGTAAAAAAGTCAGAAAAACAATACATGGAGAGGTTCAAACAGATTACACTATGGAGAGAGGTGCAATCAGATTATAATGTAGACAAGCCAGAAATATAATCTGGAGAGAGGTTTGAACATATTACAATACAGTCAGTGATAGAGCATTGGGCTTCAAACAACCACCCTTTGAAAGAGCATTGTTATCCTCCTCTCAGCTCCCCCCCCCCCCCCCTACCTGGAACAGCATTTCACTCCCTTCCTCCCATTCGCTCCCATCCATCACAACTCCCCCTATAGTGACAGCCTCGCAGTACTACTGAAGTTCTATGAGACTGCCACTAGATGTCAGGGCAGCCATTTTGAAGGGGAAACACTGGCTTAAGTTGTCCATGTCACTTCCTTTCATGTCGTGATGTAAAAGGTTAGAACCTCACAATATACATACTTTTCCAATACACAGTGGCTGAATTATATATTTTTTTACTTATAATTCATGTTTGGGGAGCAGTGAGAACAGGTTTAAGATGTAGGAAAATTGTTGGCATGGCAACTATTACCTTTTCTGAGTTATGACATTTCTGGACTTTTTTTTTCACAAATGAATGCAAACCTATACTGAAGAGTAAATTGTCATATACTTTGGAAGAAGGGTGAGAGAGAGGAGATATGATAGAGACATTTAAATACCTCTGTGGCATTAATGTACAGGAGATGAGCCTCTTTCAAATGATGGAAACTCTGGAATGGGAGGGCACAGGATGAAGTTAAGAGGTTATAGGCTCAGGAGTAAACTAAGGAAATACTTTTTCACAGAAAGGGTGGTGGACACATGGAATTACCTCCCGGTGAGGTGGTGGAGACGAGGACTGTATCTGAATTTAGGAAAGCGTGGGACAGACACGTCTGATCTCTTAGGAAAAGGAGGAGATAGTGATTGCTGTGGATGGGCAGACTGGATGGGCCGTTTGGCTCTTATCTGCCATCATGTTTCTATAATATTATGAGATCCATTATACTGCAATAGCATTAAAAATAATTCAGAATGACTACATAGAAATAAAATAAGCTTGACAATTTCCTGCATGCATATGTATTTCTCCCTCTCTCTCCCCCCTCCCCCCTAGATTTGCTTTTTATTCAAGTATTTCAGTGCATGGGATGTCTTTTGTATTGACTGAATAAAAGCTTAAGTTTGTATTTGCTTTAAGTGCTGTGGGCACAGAGATTCCTGCAGTTCTAGGTTCATTTCAGAATTGAAAGTCTTTGTTTTCAGTATTGTCTGCAGTCTAAATTTATTCATCAGTGCCTGACAGGGGTTGACCGAATTTTGAGCAAATAAAGAGAGAAATAATTGTTACAGGAAAAAATTCTGAGTTAAATTGGCAATCTGCCTAAAGAGATTAAGAGAGAGAGAAAAAAAAGTATTGATTTTCTCAGCACTGGCCAGCACTTCACAGCATGAGCACACAGTCCCATATGAAGAATGAAGTGAACCCGGCTTCTGATTTTAGGTTTTAACTGATAAACACTAATAATACACCCCCATGCACAAGTTCGGTCCTTGAGAGCTGCAAATAGGTCAGGGTTTCAGGATATCTCTAATAACTAGGAGTGGAGGAGTGGCCTAGTGGTTAGGGTGGTGGACTTTGGTCCTGGGGAACTGAGTTCAATTCCCATTTGAGCACAGGCAGCTCCTTGTGACTCTGGGCAAGTCACTTAACCCTCCATTGCCCCATGTAAGCTGCATTGAGCCTGCCATGAGTGGGAAAACACAGGGTACAAATGTAACAAATCAATATACATATTCAAATACTAAATCATTGAGGGCCATTTTTACCAAGCTGCAGCAGAAGGGGGCTTGAGCTGGCATCAGTGCATGTTTTTGACACACGCAGAGGGCCTCTTTTACCGCTGCGGGTAAAAGGTGTGTCTTTCTTTTTTTCAAGAAATGGCCGTGTGGCTAACGAGGCACATGCCACATGGCCATTTTTTTTTTGGGGGGGGGGGGTAGCTCTTACCACCATCGGTAAGGGCTCCTGCACTAATCTGGTGGTAATCAGGCAGCACGTGGCACTGCCCAATTACCGCCGGATATGACACATGCTGGAGGTGGGAACTACTGCAGTAGCCAGCGGTACTTCCTTTTTAGCGAGCGGTAAGCCTGCATTGGGCTTACTGCCACTTTATAAAAGGGGCCCTGAATTACATCATCAAAACTATAGCTGAACAATTTTATTAATATATTAAGCAAACTCATATTAAAAACTGGTTGAGCCATAAACCATCTGGTAAGGTAACTTGCATTGTTATTTCCTACATAAACCATATGTTAGTGGGATGCAACTGCCCAGCTACCAGTTAATTGCCTGTGATCTGAAGTCCTTAGAATATATTCATAGGAACAACAAAAGGAAACATCCAGCAACCTTCATTCATTCGCTCCACATCATCAACATTCCCTCACCTCATTTCTGATGCCAAACTGTCTCGAATCTTCTAACTTGCCCAAAATCAACAGTCCAGAAGACCTTGACTAAGGCAGTGTGAGAGGTCTATGTTATATACATAGTAGATGACGGCAGAAAAAGACCTGCACAGTCCATCCAGTCTGCCCAACAAGATAAACTCATATGTGCTACTTTTTGTGTATACCTTACCTTGATTTGTATCTGCCATTTTCAGGGCACAGACTGTAGAAGTCTGCTCAGCACTAGCCCCACCTCCCAACCACCAGCCCTGCCTCCCCCCACCGTTAATGTGAATTTTGAACCATACACTTCTGGAGTCAAGGTCTTCTGGACTGTTGATAATTAATGGACTTATGCTCCTAAACTGGCTTTTTTTTCCAAGTGCCTGAATTTAGACTCAACATTTCACTAAAATCCTAAATTTAGGAGCATAAGCAGTGGGATAGCAACAGGGGTGACTATAGGGTGGAGAAAAAAACTTAGGGGGTCTTTTACTAAGCCGCGATACAAATCAGCTGGCAGTAAATGCTGAGATGACATATTCCTATAGGCGTCTGGGCGTTTACTGCCTGCTGATTTGTACTGCGGCTTAGTAAGGTTTGTCTCTTTGTGGATGATACTAAACTCTGCAACAGGGTGGACACCCTGGAGGGTGTGAATGACATGAGGAAGGACCTAGCGAAGCTAGAGGAATGGTCCGATATTTGGCAACTAAGGTTTAATCCCAAAAAATGCAGGGTCATGCACTTGGGTCGCAAAAATCCAAGGGAACGGTACAGTATAGGGTGCTTCAGTGTGCGAAAGAAGAGCGGGACTTGGGGGTGATTGTGTCTGACGACCTTAAAGCTTTCAAACAGGTAGAAAAAGCGACGGCCAAAGCCAGAAGGATGCTTGGGTGCATAAAGAGAGGCATGACCAGCAGGAAAAAGGAGGTGATAGTGCAGTTGTATAAGTCTCTGGTGAGGCCCCATTTGGAGTACTGCGTGCAGGTCTGGAGACTGCACCTAAGGAAAGATATAAACAGGATGGAGTTGGTCCAGAGGGCGGCTACGAAATTAGTAAGCAGTCTTGAATGCAAAAGTTATAGGGACAGGCTAATGAACCTCAACATATATACGCTGGAAGAGAGGAGGGAGAGAGGAGACATGATAGAGACATTTAAATATCTCAGGGGCATTTATGCACAGGAAGAGAGCCTTTTTCAAATGAAGGAGAGCTCTAGAATGAGGGGGCATACGACAAAGTTAAGAGGGAATAGGCTTAGGAGTAACCTAAGAAAGTATTATTTCACAGAAAGGGTGGTGGAGGCGTGGAATGGCCTCCCGGTGGAGGTGGTGGAGTCGAGGACTGTTCCAGAATTTAAAAAGGCATGGGATAAGCATGTGGGATCGCTTAGGAACAGGAAGAATTAGGGGTTACAAATGATGGGCAGACTGGATGGGTCATATGGCCTTTATCTGCCATCATGTTTCTATGTTTCTAGTAGTAATTTAGCACTAATTGTAAGTACTAGGCTCCTGACGCTGTTGGGAAAACGTGGGGTACAAATGAGATAATAAATAAATAAATAAATCTGGACAAATGAACAATAGGGATCAATATTCAAAAGGGTTTCATGGGGCAGGAGAGGCTTCTGTCCGGTGAAACCCGCTGAGCTGGCCAGCCGCTGATATTCAGTGGCCCTTAATTGGGAGGGCTGCTGAATATCTCTGCTAACCAGCCATTCCCTAACTGGTTAGGTTAGGAGCAGTTCAGGAGCTGAGCTTGGGCAGAGTCAGTACTTGCAAGATAGTGATGTTCAGCTGTTAACCCCCGGATTCTATATACGGTGCGGTGAGTAGCATGCGTTAAATTGTCACGCACCCAAATTACGTGCACTACTGAATTGAGTAATGAGCCAATCAGTGATGATAATTGGCTGATAACAACCAATTATCATCACTAATGGTCAATAATTAGAATTTACATGCACATAATTTTAGGCATATTCTAAAAGGAGGTGTGCGTAAATTCTAATACGCATAGGTGAAAAGGGGGTGTGGCTTTAGGAGGAGTGTGGGCATGTCGGGGGCATTACTCGAATTTACACACATTGTTATAGAATTCGTGGGAATACGCCTTAAATGTAGCGCTTTCCCTGGTCCTATGCGCTATTCTATAAACCATATCTAACTTTAGATGCATTATATGGAATAGCGCTAGGTGCTTTGATCGGACACGTCTAGATTTTAGATGCCATTTCCTGAATCTGACCCTAACTGGCTAAGTAAGCACATAAAATTAGCAAAACTAAAAGGTTGTCCTAACTTTATAAGCCAAGTTTATAAAGTGTCGGTCTGAATATTGGCCACTGCAGTGGCGTAGCCAAGGATGGGCCCGGGTGGGCCCAGGCCCACCCAGTAGCAGCACACCTGTGCTGTGGCTGGCAGGGATCCCTAAGCCCCACCAGCCAAAAACTCTCAACAACTGTACCTCCTGCATACCTTGTAAATAGCAGATCTTCACATACAGCGAGCAGCAACTGATGCATACTGTTCGCACCGGCCCCACAGCCTTCCCTTTGATGTATTTCTGCCTATGCGGAAACAGGAAGTTGCATCAGAGGGAAGGCTGTGGGGCCAACATTAGCAGTGTGTATTAGTTGCTGCTTGCTGCCAGTGAAAATTGGTTATTTAAAAGGTACGTGGGGGAGGGGATTGTTAGAGAGTCCATATGGCATGCAGGCGAGAGAGGGAAAGATCAAATCACTTGTGGGACACGGTAGAATTCTTCTGCCCACCCATCTTGGACCCAAGCCCACCCAAATTTGGGTGTCTGGCTACGCCCCTGTTGGCCAGTGCCTAGTTAAGTTTCGGATCAGCACACATACCCAGATATTCAATACCAGGAGCCACACATGCCCCAGCATTGAATACCCCATGATGGAAGTGGCTTACAGGCTGCTTAGTGCCATGGGCTGAATATTACCCTTGTTATTTTTAAGCTCCGAAATTAAGATAAAATTTCAGGTGAAAACGTAAGCTCGTACATTTGGCTGAAAACAGGGCACAGATTTAGGAGCTCTGCTTCGTTTGAATGTCAGGACCTAACTGGTTTGCTCCCGAGTCCACAAGACCAGGAAAACAGAATGTTCCAAAAACAGTTGAAGAGAAACCACCAGAGTAGAAATAACAAACCACAATCTTCAAGGTGATCAAAAAGGTGTTGCTTTATCCAATGTATACCAATGCTGATGAACTAAACCCAGCATGGGCCGTGTTTCAGCACTCAAAGTCTTTGTCAGGTTGCTGACTTGAGTGTAGGCATCTTTTTGATTCTTTTTGCCGACTCTCTGTGCTAAGCTTTTAAAACTTAATATTCTATTTATTATCCATATTTATGAAAACATTGCTGGCTTTTAAGAACCCCTGACAAAGGCTTTGAGTTCCGAAACACAGCCTGTTTTGGGTTTAGTTCATCAGCAATGGTATACATTGGATAAATAAAAACTTTTTTGATCACCTTGAAGACTGTGGTTGGCTGTTTCCACTCTGGTGGTTTGTTTTGCTCCTGAGTCCCCGACATTCTGCAAGCGTTTCCTGATTTTAGGTGGGAAATGGTCCTCCAAAGTGGGAGTCTCCTGATCAATGTAGGAGACTTGGCAGGTCTGCATTCCCAAGTAAAATAAGAGAAGATCAGTTCAAGAAGTATTGCTGGGTTTAATTCTTAATAACACTTTGAATGAATAAAAAGTTGTAAACCAAACGTGAACTCCCTTCAGTGCCCTTGAGGAAGGCACAAGACACATTCCAACAAGTTAGGCAAGTTTTATGCAAATATTTACTCATGGCTTGACAATAAAATTGAATCGCTACTATAGCAACCAATATTTCACTTATGCCACATCTAACACAATGGTAGAGTGGGAGAGACATGCTACAAACCCTTGTCTTCTTATAAAGCTTATTAAGTACTTTTGCTGAGAGACAGCATCTTGACCTTGGTTTCATTGTCATCCTTTGCATCTTCAGGGGGGGGGGGAGTGGAGGGTCAGTTTTCAAAGCCATATACCCCTGGTAAAAAACCTTGGCTGATAGTTGCCCCATTTCTGTCCAGCTAGAAGTATGCAAGGCTTCCACATCGAGCACACTTTTTGTCAAATTGCAAGAAGGTGTTCGTGGCAGCTGAGGGAAGAATCTACCAATGGAATATAACATTTAAATAAGAACCTAAGAAGGTCCATCAAGCCCAATATCCTTTCTCTGATCCACCAGTGTTTTTTTTTACCCATCTTAGCAGCATGCACAATCTAGAAGGCTCATTAAAAGCACCTGCTTACATTACAATGAGGCAGACTATTTAGAAACAGACTATCAGAACTGAGAATAAGAAAAACAATGTAATATGAAGAATAAGTACATAAGTAATGCCACACTGGGAAAAGACCAAGGGTCCATCGAGCCCAGCATCCTGTCCATGACAGCGGCCAATCCAGGCCAAGGGCGCCTGGCAAGCTTCCCAAACGTACAAACATTCTATACATGTTATTCCCGGAATTGTGGATTTTTCCCAAGTCCATTTAGTAGCGGTTTATGGACTTGTCCTTTAGGAAACCGTCTAACCCCCTTTTAAACTCTGCTAAGCTAACAGCCTTCACCACGTTCTCCGGCAACGAATTCCAGAGTTTAATTACACGTTGGGTGAAGAAAAATTTTCTCTGATTTGTTTTAAATTTACTACACTGTAGTTTCATCGCATGCCCCCTAGTCCTAGTATTTTTGGAAAGCGTGAACAGACGCTTCACATCCACCTGTTCCACTCCACTCATTATTTTATATACCTCTATCATGTCTCCCCTCAGCCGTCTCTTCTCCAAGCTGAAAAGCCCTAGCCTCCTTAGTCTTTCTTCATAGGGAAGTCGTCCCATCCCCGCTATCATTTTAGTGGCCCTTCGCTGCACCTTTTCCAATTCCACTATATCTTTCTTGAGATGCGGCGACCAGAATTGAACACAATACTCAAGGTGCAGTCGCACCATGGAGCGATATAACGGCATTATAACATCCTCACACCTGTTTTCCATACCTTTCCTAATAATACCCAACATTCTATTCGCTTTTCGAGCCGCAGCAGCACACTGAGCAGAAGGTTTTAGTGTATTATCGACGACGACACCCAGATCCCTTTCATGGTCCGTAACTCCTAACGTGGAACCTTGCATGACGTAGCTATAATTCGGGTTCTTTTTTTCCACATGCATCACCTTGCACTTGCTCACATTAAACGTCATCTGCCATTTAGCCGCCCAGTCTCCCAGTCTTGTAAGGTCCTTCTGTAATTTTTCACAATCCTGTCGCGAGTTAACGACTTTGAATAATTTTGTGTCATCAGCAAATTTAATGTGTATGTGTCTCTATGTTTATGAGCAAGCAGGCATTAGCCTGTAAAAAATCTGATTGGCTGAATGGCAGTGACCTTTTATAATATGTACAGCAGGTGTACAGCAGGGTGACTTCCCTTTTTTAAGAAAGGATACTAAGTGATTGGTTATTTTTATTTTTTAGATTTAGCAAATGGGGATTGACATTCACTACTACTACTACTTAACATTTCTAAAGCGCTACTAGGGTTACGCAGCGCTGTACAGTTTTACAAATAAGGATAGTCCCTGCTCAAAGGAGCTTACAATCTAAAGGACGAAATGTCAAGTTGGGCAGTCTAGATTTCTTGAATAGAGGTATAATGGTTAGGTGCCGAATGCGACATTGAAGAGGTGGGTTTTGAGTAGGGATTTGAAGATGGGTAGGGAGAGGGCTTGGTGTATGGGCTCAGGGAGTTTATTCCAAGCATAGGGAGAGGCGAGGCAGAAAGGGCGGAGCCTGGAGTTGGTGGTGGTGGAGAAGGATACTGAGAGGAGGGATTTGTCCTGTGAGCAGAGGTTTCGGGTAGGAACGTAAGGGGAGATGAGGGTAGAGAGGTAATGAGGGGTTGCAGAACGAGTGCATTTGTAGGTTAGTAGGAGAAGCTTGAACTGAATGCGGTACCTGATCGGAAGCCAGTGAAGTGATTTGAGGAGAGGGGTGATATGAGTATAACGGTCCAGACGGAAGATAAGACGCGCAGCAGAGTTCTGAACGGATTGAAGGGGGGATAGATGGCTAAGTGGGAGGCCAGTGAGGAGCAGGTTACAGTAGTCAAGGCGAGAGGTAATGAGGCAGTGGATGAGAGTTTGGGTGGTGTGCTCAGAGAGGAAGGGGCAAATTTTGCTGATGTTATAAAGAAAGAAGCGGCAGGTGTGCGGATGTTATAATGCCGTTGTATCGCTCCATGGTGCGACCGCACCTGGAGTATTGTGTTCAGTACTGGTCTCCGTATCTCAAAAAAGATATAGTAGAATTGGAAAAGGTACAGCGAAGGGCGACGAAAATGATAGTGGGGATGGGACGACTTTCCTATGAAGAGAGGCTGAGAAGGCTAGGGCTTTTCAGCTTGGAGAAGAGACGGCTGAGGGGAGATATGATAGAAGTGTATAAAATAATGAGTGGAATGGATCGGGTGGATGTGAAGCGACTGTTCACGCTATCCAAAAATACTAGGACTAGAGGGCATGAGTTGAAGCTACAGTGTGGTAAATTTAAAACGAATCGGAGAAAATTTTTCTTCACCCAACGTGTAATTAGACTCTGGAATTCGTTGCCGGAGAACGTGGTACGGGCGGTTAGCTTGACGGAGTTTAAAAAGGGGTTAGATAGATTCCTAAAGGACAAGTCCATAGACCGCTATTAAATGGACTTGGAAAAATTCCGCATTTTTAGGTATAACTTGTCTGGAATGTTTTTACGTTTGGGGAGCGTGCCAGGTGCCCTTGACCTGGATTGGCCACTGTCGGTGACAGGATGCTGGGCTAGATGGACCTTTGGTCTTTCCCAGTATGGCACTACTTATGTACTTATGTACTTATGTCTTGGCTGTCTGTTGGATATGTGCAGAGAAGGAGAGGGAGGAGTCGAAGATGACTCCGAGGTTGCGGGCAGATGAGACGGGGAGGATTAGGGTGTTATCGATTGAGATAGACAGTGGAGGGAGAGGAGAAGTGGGTTTGGGTGGAAAGACAATGAGCTCGGTCTTGTCCATGTTCAGTTTCAGGTGGCGGTTGGACATCCAGGCAGCAATGTCAGATAAGCAGGCCGATACTTTGGCCTGGGTTTCCGCAGTGATGTCTAGTGTGGAGAGATAGAGCTGGGTGTCGTCAGCATAGAGATGATATTGGAAACCATGAGATGAGATCAGTGAGCCCAGGGAAGAGGTGTAGATTGAGAAGAGAAGGGGTCCAAGGACAGACCCTTGAGGAACTCCAACAGAGAGCGGGATGGGGGTAGAGGAAGATTCATGAGAGTGAACATTCAGGTACATTAGTATTTTCCTATTCCCACAGAGCTTAGAATCTAAATTTTGTACCTGAGATGATGATTAAGAGGCCCCTTTGCTAAACTGCATTAAACATAAAACAGGGTTTCTACGAAATGCACTGTCTATGGCATTTGTTCTGAGCCTACTCTATAAAGGGTGTGTGTGGGGGGGGGATGGATTAGACAATCTAGGTTTTGTACCTCGCACAATGGAGGGTCATGTGACTTGCCCAGGGTCACAGGGAGCAATTGTGGGAACTGAATCTACTTCCCCAGGTTCTCAACCCATTCCTATAGTAGCGTCAGAAACACTGCTCCAGATAAAACATCAGTCTTTTTCAGAAAGATAAGACTGATGTTTTATCCGGAGCAGTGTTTCCGACTCTACTATACCAGTCTATATACTGGCTTTCATCTTTTCCAAGCAATTTCGTTCTTTTCATCCAAGACGTCTATGAGAGATTCTATAGACTCCTGACGCAGGCCAGTTGGCCGAAACACGGCAGTGTCGAGTCTTTACAGTGACACAATAAACTTGGATTTACTAAGCACTGTAAAGCAAAGGCATCATGACTAATTGCTAGATAGACCACAGAACAAACTTAAGATGTTCTAAAAGCCTTAGTAAAGAGGTACATTTTCAGGTGAATCTTGAAAGTTAATCTGAAAATGTTAACTTTAGGATTTATTTATTGCCTTTTTGAAGATGTTCACCCAAGGCAGCATGCAACAAGAGTAAGCCGCATCTAAACACAATGGTATTGTGAGTGGGAGAGACATACTACAATCCCTTGACCTGTTATAAAGTTGGACATAGACAATAGATAATTGCAGCAGTAAACATATTCAAATAATAGTACATTTTATGGTACAGTATGGTATTTATGATGTCAACTCAATACACATTCAAACATCTTACATAGGGTATAAGTGGAGGTGGAACAGATAGACAGATAAGATAGAATAACAGGAGTTAGATAGAAAATTAAGGTGACTAGCTTAAGGAAAAATTGTGCCTGGAATCAGAAAAAGTGCAAGAAAATGATCTCAGCTACAGCAGAAGTAGATAAGGAGGTCCTGCTACAGTACGTACAGCTGGTGATAGTCCTTGTGTATGTCACTAGTTAGTTAGTCGCATCTTCCATTGAAGGCTCAGGAAACGAGCCAAGCTTTTGCCTGCATCCTGAAGTAGAGATAGTCTTGCGTTAAGCGAAGGTTTATTGGGGAGTATCACATCCTGTGATTTCCCTTGGGAAGATCTTAGTGATCTTGGAGGTGTGTAGAGAGAGATCCAGTCTTCAAGTACTCTGGCCCATTTCTTTCAAGAGTCTTGCAGTTCAGAGATGGAGTTCTTAATTTAGTCCTGTATTTGTACCTGTAGCCAGTGAATCTTTTGCAGAAATGAAGTGATGTGATCGTGTCACTTACAATCTTCCATCAGTCATGCTGTAGTCTTTTAAATTAATGGGAGCTAGTGCAAATCCTTTGTAATCACACTAATGTAGAGTGCATTACAGTAATTCAACCTTGATGTTATCATGGTGTGAATCCCAGTGTAGCTGTCACAGATGACAGAGGCAGCTGTTAAAGGTTTGGGGGATGAGCACAAGTGTTACATCTAGCTGTACCCCAAGGCTCCTGATCTGTGATTTAAGGGGGAGTTTGTAGCTCCCAAAAGGGATTGTGATGTCACCTATGTAACCGCTTGTGTTAGGGACCCACAGGAGCTCAATTTTACTTGGGTTCAGGCAAAGTTTGTTGTTTTTTTTTACTCCATTCTTTAACTCTTGTTAAACAGGTATCCAGTTGTTTTTAGGGCTGTAGGTACATCTGGTTCAGTGGGTATAAGTAACTGCATATCACCTGCACAAATGTAAAACTGAGTGTCCATTGACTGAATCAGCTTGGCTAGTGGCTTGAGGTAGATAATAAACCAAATAGGTGACAGTATCTATCCTTGTGGTACCCCACAATAGTAATGAGATGCTGCCAAACAATATGAATTGTTGCCTATCTGACAGATGGGATCTGAACCAGGCAAGAACTGTGCCACTGATACGTGGTTCTGCAAGTTGTGCTAGCATGATATTGTGGTTCACAGTGTCAAAAGCTGCTGAGACATCCAGCAGCACTAGTACCAAGGTGAATCCCCTGTCTTGGTTTCTATGAAGGTCATCTAGTAGGGACATGATGACTGTCCCTATTCCATAACCGAGTCTGAATCCAGAGTGACACAGATCTAGCCAGTTTCTCTCTTCTATACAGTTGTTGACCTGAATTTAGACTTTTCTACAATATTTCTTAGAAATGGGATATTAGATGCTGACCAGTAACCTTTGAGCTAAGTTGTTCTTCTTTAGCAGAGGATACATCAGTATCTTTTTCAAGCTGTTGGTAGTTGAAAGAGAGGAGTTCACAATTTTTGTGGCATCTTCTTTGCGGTCCCTGCCTAGGGTCAGCGGAACCGGTGGTTTGGTCAAAGGCCTCTCAAGATTTTATCAAGGTCCTCCTCTGTTATTGGGTTAAAAAAGTCCCAAATGTTTGTGTATGGGAAGGCAAGATTGTGTGCTCCTGGTAAACTGGAAGGAGACTGGGTGAGACTGCCTGTAACTTTATAACACACGGGCTTGATTTTAGGTTTAGCACCACATATCAAGGCTCTTCCAACATGTCATGAATTAGTGCAGTAGATGTTGAGACAGTATGGAGGAGTAGCAGAATGATCTGAGACTCAGTAAAATCAGTTCAAATCTCACTGCTTTTACTGACCACTCCCTCCGACTTCAGGCAAGTCCCTTTATTTTCCATTGCCTCAGGAGCAGACTAAGATTATAAACCCTCTTGAGCGGGGAAATACCTACAATATCTAAACACAGCTCAGCTTTGGACAATAAGTAATTAGATCTAAAGTCCATAAATGAAATGCACATCTGTTCTGTAGTATGCATTATTCCAAATGACAATCATTCATACCTACCTTTTTTAGTATCTTTAAATAGCTCCCTTGCCTTCCTCATAGTGGAAGACCGTCATAGATGACATAACTCTTATCGTTATCACATAGAGTTGCACAGTGCTGTCCGCTGCCATTTCAAAACTGGTGCAGAAAACCAGGGTCCTTGATTATAGCCAGTAATGGACCAATTAGGTATGATATGAAACCCCCAAATCCCATAGCTTCTCAATTAAAGGTTTAGTTCTTTAGCCATCTGTTATCTCCCTCTGTCTTTCTACTCATTGGGCAGGGAAAGAAGCAGCTTTCCTCTCAGTACCAAGTCTTGTTCCTTGCTGGTTGGCAGCAACTGTGATTACATATGGTGTTATCTCCCAGTCTTGAAATGGAATGTGTTTTCATCAAAGTGCTTCCTGCTCAGCTGTCAGTTCTGACAGAGTCCTGATTAAAGATTTAGAGTCATGGCCGCAATAATATTTGTTATGCATGCCATCTGATACAACTGTTCCAATTAGTTTTCTCTTAACACCTAAAATGGTGGGGACCGAGTTGCCACTCAGTTTAAGAGCAGAGCCTGTAAAAGGGTAAAGGGTCATGGATTTGATATCAGGGGTGTAGTCAGACCTCACGGTGGGAGGGGGACAGAGCCCGAGGTGGTGGTGGGGGGCACATTTTAGTTTGCCGCCCCATCGCTTTGCTCCCCCACCGCCTCGTCGCTCCCCCCACCTCCTCGTCACTCCTCCTCACCTCCTTGCCGCTTCCCCTCACCACCTCATCGCTCCCCTCCAACAAAAGCAAATACCTTTGCTGGTGGGAGTCCCCACCCCCTGCTAACCAAAGCCTTTGCATGCTTAGTTTCACGTAAAGGAGCATGCACAGGAGGACGTCAGCAAGAAGAAAGAGCAGGGCAGTGAACGTGGCTGCGCCAGAAACCGGCGCTGAAGAAGGCTTCAGATGGTGGGGGTTGGGGACCCCTGCCAGCAAAACCGGGGGCCCAGAAGAAATTTGCAGGGACCCAGGCTCCCGTGGCCCCACCTAGCTATGCCCCTGTTTTATATACTGCCTTTCTGTGGTACAACCAAAGTGGTTTATATGTATTATATACAGATACTTTCTCTGTCCCTAGTAGGTTCACAATCTAAGCTTTATGCCAGGGGCAATGGAGGGTTAAGTGACTTGCCTAGAATCATAGGAGCTGCAGTGGGAATCCATCTCTGTTCATCAGGTTCTCAGCCCACTGCACTAACCATTAGACTACTCTCTACTCCTTGCTGGTACAAGAGTATTGGGCACCCCAGGTGAATCTTCAGTCTTATGCACTCCCTTCCAAATTTTTTGAGGTACCTAGCCCATTGGTTCCTCTTCCAAGATTCTGATAAACTCCATAATCATGATCACCTTATGATTATGATTAGGTAAGGTATACACAAAAAGTAGCACATATGAGTTATCTTGCTGAGCAGACTGGATGGACCGTGGAGGTCTTTTTCTGCCGTCATCTACTAAGTTACTATGTTATTATCCAGCTCATTTTCGAAAGTGATCGCCGGCCATTTTCCGACATAAATCGGGAGATGGCCAGCGATCTCGGAAAAGCGGCCAAATCGGTATAATCAAAAGCCGGTTTTTTGCCAACATCGTCGCTTTCCCATCGCATCGCCGGCCAAAGTTCAAAGGGCCATGTCGGCGGCGAAGCGAAGGCGGGCATGGGCGTGGCTACCAGATGGCTGGCTTTCGGCGATAATGGAAAAAAAAACAGCGATAAGCAGTATATCGCTGGGTTTATTTGGTCCTTTTATGTTCACAACCAAGCCTCAAAAAGGTGCCCCAAATGACCACTGGAGGGAATGGGGGATGACCTCCCCATACTCCCCCAGTGGTCACCAACCCCCTCCCATACTAAAAAAAATAAAACTAAAAACCTTTTTTGCCAGCCTGTATGCCAGCCTCAAATGCTGTACCCACCTCCATGGCAGCAGAATGTGTTGTATCCTCCGACAGCCCTCCCTGGTTGCGATGTGGCTCTCGGGTGAGTGTGACACCTTTTCTGTTAGGTGCCCTGCAGAGTCACATCAGCAATGCATTGTGGTGGGTGTAGGGTACTGGGCTCTACTCCCATGGTGCTTTTCCCACCTGCTAACTGGGTTCAGAGTGTGCCCTGTTTTGTTTCCGGTAGTCCATGAGGTAGTGGCCATTTTTGTAAGCCAGTTTTAGATCCCTTTCATGTGTCACCCAGGTAAGAGAACGTTATTACCTTGAATGTGGTTGAAAGAGGGCACTGTACACCATTCTGCCAGCTCTGACCTACTGCTAATCTCAGTACCAGGGAGACTCTTTCCCAGTGGGGCACAACCTCTGATTTGCAGTTAACTGTGAGTAAACATGCTTATTCAAATAAAGGACTTTTTCAAAGAGATTAGTCTTCAGGTGTCAACTGGTGTGCCAAGGTTATACAGCAGCAACAAGTCCTAGAGGCCTGCATGTATGCAGGTCCCTGGAGCACTTTTAGTGGGTACCGCAGTGCACTTAAGGCAGGTGGACCCAGGCCCATACCCCTACCTGTAACACTTGTGCTGGTAATGGAAGCCCTCCAAAACCCACTGTACCCACATGTAGTTGCCCCCTTCACCCCTAAGAGCTTTGGTAGTGTTGTACATTTGTGGGTAGTGGGTTTTGGGGGGGGGGTTGGGGGGCTCAGCACCCAAAGTAAGGGAGCTATGCATGTGCGAGGTTTTTCTGAAGTCCACCGCACTGACCCCTAGGGTGCCCAGCTGGTGTCCTGGCATGTCAGGGGGGACACGTGTGCTACAAATGTTGGCTCCTCCCATGACCAAATGCCTTGGATTTCGCCGGGTTGGAGATGGCCGGCATTTTTTTCCATTACCGCTGAAAAACAAACCCGGCCATCTCAAACCCGGCAAACTCCAAGGCATTTGGCCGGGCTAAACCGTATTATCGAAAAAAAAGATGGCCGGCAATCTTTTTCGATAATACGGTTCAGGCCAGCTGTAGCGCCGCCGCCAACATAGATCGCCGGCGATCTATTTGGACGGCGACATTTGATTATGCCCCTCCACGTTACCTTATAATAATTCTAGAAAATACATAATCGGGCATCGTGTTTTTAAATATTAAATTTTGCTTTACAGATAAAAGTAGGCACTGATGGTTGAGTTTATGTGGTTAACACGAAAAAGCCCCAGGATAGCTTTGTTTTATCCTTGAAATCCAATGTGTGGAGTAGACAAACAAGATGTATCCACAGTTTATTCTTCAGATATAGTATACATGATGCACTGGGTTTTTTCTTATCAGCACATCCTGTATATTATATCTGAAGAATAAACTGTGGATACATCTTGTTTGTATGCTCTACACATTGGATTTGAAGAATAAAACAGAGCCACTGGCTGTCCTGGGACTTTGTCATGCCTTCTTTTTTGATTATTAATTGTTTGTGGAAGGTTTGTTTGGCCTTCTTTTTTTCTGTTGAGTTAACTGTGTGGTTTTTTGGCACTTATTTTTAAAGCGCCATTTATAGAATTTACCCCATAACTCAAAATAGTCTACAGGGCCACCGAGAGACTGAGCTGGGCCCGGGGTAGGGCTGCCGCTGCCACCCCCCCAGGACCGCCGCTGCCACCCCCCCAAACCACAGTGTAGCCAGACTACAAAAAGAGAGGGGGCCAAAGACCCAAAGTTGGGGGGGGGGCACATTTTGCCCCACCTTTCTGCCCCCCCCACCACAACTCCACATACCTTGGCTGGCAGTGGTCCCCCAGCCCTGCCAGCAGAATCCTTCCTCTGGCGCTGTTCTCTGCTGCATTGCGCTGAAGGAAAGCTTCTGCTGGCGGGGCTTGGGAACACCCACCAGCCAAACCAGAGGCCCCAAAACCCTGTGTCTGCTCCTCCCCAGCCTCTAAGGGGGGCCCCCTGGTACCAGAGTTTTATCTCTCCTGCTCCTGTCAAGACGCAATCTCCCGGGTCCCGTCAGGAGCAGGAGAAAGAAAGACCCCGGTGCCGGGCCTGGGGGAATCTTGCCCCCCTGCCCCCCCTCTCAGCAGCCCTGGTACTCTATAAGTTACATATATGTGTGAGACCCGCCCACATGTACGGCTACTTGTCAAGTATGTGTTATGTCAGTCAAGATATACACTCATAAATACAGAATTGTATTTATGAGCGTATATGCAGACATCAGCGTTAATCATTTACATGACTCTTTGGGGTATAAAGATTAGCTCCCCTTTATAGAATTACACTCATTGTGTTGGATTTTACTCCCACTACAGAAGCAGATGCTGAATCCAGAGCTTGAACGCAAGATGAAAGTTAGACTGGGGTCAATTCTCTTCTATCATGGTGAGCTCCCAGATACACTTTTGAGTATACGTAAGCAACTATTTCCATCTTCTATGCCTGTGAGGAGGTGAAATAAATATCGTGCTCACTAAAATAGTCTCTGCCTTGGAGCTAATAATAATAATAGAGTACATTTATTTTGTTTTCAGACTTTGCCAGTTTGAGAAAGGCACCGCACCACTCTTGAAGAGCTGTTATCCAGTGGGAGTACAGGAAATAAACAACCCATTGAGAGAGGAATGTGCTTTGCATACATATAAAAAAAAATCCAAACGTTTTTGGATTGGACTAACATGCCAACCCTTTCGCTTTCATTATTATTTTTAGTTTTTAATTTAACTTGACTGCCATCTCAATATGAAATTCCAAAGAGAGATAATTGGTTTTCTGGGGATGGCCAAAAAAAGAATCATCCTTTTCTTCTTGGTATTCTCTTTGTTATAATGGTGGAGTTTCTCTACTGTTTTCCCTCTCACAGAGAATGGATGCAGGAACCCTGCGAAACACTGCATGCCACTGGTTATATTATACTTATACTCCAGTGTTCTTCATGGGGACAATATCTAGCCAAGTGAACATAGCACATGTGTTCTGGTATATGTAACATGACAATTCAGAATTGTTTTCAGATCATATTTTGTCATACTGTAGTATGTATTAGGTATCATTCAACAAGGCAATTATCTAAGTGATATACTGAAGCAGGATTGCAAGATTCTTGAAGAACCCAAGTCGGCTGCTGCAAAAAGAAATGATAATGGATTGTGGAATTGATATGCATTCGCAAAGGGTCAACCTCTGTTTCAAAGTAAAGGTAGTCCCCAGTGTGAAAGTGAGAGTTATGTATGACGTATGGGGGCTGTCACTTGTGTGATGGTCTCTTGGCAGACTGTAAATGGGGAGTTCTGTTAGACTTCACAACACACTTTGAAGAAAGCCACAGCATGATGGCTGAAACATTAATTCCACTTACTCAGATGTAGCAAGACCATGACAACTGCGACAATCAATTATAAATGGGTTGGTTTGTTATTGCCTTCCCTGATCATCTTTATACCCCTGACTAAGGCTGGATACTCATTTACTGATTGAAAGTGGATGAACGGTTGAGTTGGCCAAAAGCTAGCTACCTAACACAAATCACAGTGTGGGATTTGAACTCTGATTGTGGCTGCAGTAGGCAACTTATTGATTGCAACATGAGGCCTCCTCCAACCTCTATTAAATGGTGATAAACTGAATTAATATTCACACTATCTACAAACTGTACTTTTAGAGCACATACTGTATGTGGGAGTTGTTTTTTTCATGTGTTTTTTCCTTGCAATGTACTGCTCTGCCTCTTTCCAAGAAGCTGACATTATGCAGTATGTGCAAGTTGATGGACTCTCATCCTGCTTGTGTGAACAGATACTAAATGGGAAAGATCTCCATGGGAACATCAAGTTCGGGCATTGGTTTCCCGTCTGCCCAGCCAAGCTCTCCACGGCGTCTCCTGAAGCGCTCACAAATGAGCTTCTCAGAAAGAGGAGAAGAAAGAAAAAGAACAAATCCCTAAGTTATGGTTGACGTAAATTTGAAAGCGTGAAACAAGAGGCTGAAAGAAAGAGAGAATTCTTAATATATAAGGATTTTCTTGAAACACAGCATTTCAAAGGGTTTCAAGAAGATTAGAATGACTAGAGAGAAGGGGCTGGAATGCAATAACTAGATCTAGAAAAAGGTTTTATTCAAATTATAACAAACATTTAGAAAAGGCTGCTGAAAGAGTTGCTATTGACAGCCTGCGGTGGAACACCAAGGTACTTTGCTGCTGGTTCTCCTTCTAGCACAGCTGTGGACAGAAAGACAAATATATCTGCAGGGAACATGGTAAAACGCTGTTTTCAACAGCTTTCACCACTAACAGTTGAATTATTATCCTGGCCCTATGAAAGGTATTTTACTGATTAATACACTGCTATTGAAGCATGGGAAATTTGGCTTTAATCTGCCAGTGAACGAACTCAGTTTAAAGGAACTCAATCTGGTTCCCACAAAGAGTCAGATCCAGATAACTTTCATGGCATGACAATTTTTTTTAATATGTTCTCAAATTAGTAAATAGGGTTATAACTGCACACATGGGTTAAAAGTATGTGCATCGAAAAGTCTGCATTTTCAAAGTGAAATTATGGGCATGCTTATGTTTTGAAAATTATTCCAGGGAAATGATGTGCTCACATTTACAAGTTTCAGTGCATACATTTTCTGGGTGTCACTGAATGCATACACTTGAATTTTCAAAAGTATAGGTGTATATGCAGGGCTTTTTTTGAGGGGGTACTTGGGGGTACTGAGTACTGGCACCTTTTCCATTGCTTGCTAAAATTGACCCATAGACCCCAAGTTTTAATAAAAGAGCTCAGGCTCTACATACCAAGTCTGCCTTGCCATAGATTTTGTGACTGGTTGCAGGGGGCCTGGCTATTGTGGGGTGGGTCCCTCAGTGATCACCCCAACCCCCGAAGGGTGACCTAGCATTTGAGTACTGGCACCTTTTTTGCTAGAAAAAACGCACAGTGTATATGCAAAGCCCTCCCCAACCACATCCTACTAATGTGTATGCAGGGTTTTAAGGGAGTAAGAGAACAAAACACTTGCCATGAGTAAAGCATGATTTTACTGCAGAATAAAGATTGTGTGTACTTATATGCATGGTGTGTCAAGCTGTCCCTAGGGAATAGTTTGGGTGGAGCAGGGCAGTGTTGTACATATTTTAGAAACTTCAGCCCATGGCGGTAAGCGGCTTCTAAGTTGCTCATAGCCATGTCTGGCTTCCAGATTGAATATCCGAGTTAGTTCAGCAGTAGGGAAGGATAATACTTATTATGTGATCAGCATCGGGTACCGACCATATAAGAAGGTTTTTTTTTTAACATTTGCTACACTGGAGAACAGGTAGGCTGTGGCTGTATAAATTGCTTTACAAGTAAAATGTATCCATAGAAAGTGGGGGGTGGGGCAATTTGGGTTGAGCCAGTGGTGGATCCAGAAGTTATATTTAGGTGCTATAAGGAGAATTCTACACGTTCCATTGTAGCAGTGTTCTTCAGTGGCGGCTCCTGGAGACATCTTTTTTTCATATCCGAGTCAAAAGGTTTGTGTAATAGGTAGTAAATGCCCCTCAAAGAGCCCTGTGGATACATCTGCATGTAGTTTTCCAAACAAACCGAGAACTGCGTGTTTTCGGTTTTCCGTGGAATTTTAATTTCTCTGATGTTCATCTACATCCTGGCTCCGGCCTGGACTAATTTGAGTAGCTACAATTTATCAAGGTGCCTTTCAATTTATTTTTTGTTTAAATTCCAAATACTCTTTAAGTGCCATCTACACGTACCCTCTGTAAATGCTTTTTATGATTTGTTTCTATTATACATTCTGGAGCTGATTAAATTATTGATGGAACGTTAACTGAATCGTATTTTTCTTTATAGGATCAAATGTCTTGGATTGAGTCTGGCTGACAGATGTTCATAAATATAACACCAAAGTCTTACTCGTCATTTTCCTAACAGAGGGGCCCTTTTACTAAGCCACGTAAGCATTCTACGCGTGCCCAACGCGTGCCAAATTGGAGTTACCACCCGACTACAGCGTGGCTTTTGCGGTAATTTCATTTGTGGTGTGCATCCGCTATGTGTGTCTGAAAAATATTTTCTATTTTTGGGCACGCGTAATGGACGTACGCCAAGTGGCATTTGGCACGCGTAGGTCATTACTGCCTGGTTACCGCACAAGTCTTTACTGCTAGGTCAATGGCTGGCGGTAAGCTCTCAGACCCAAAATGGACATGCGGCAATTTTGATTTTGCCGCATGTCCATTTTTAGGAAAAAATGGCTTTTTTTTGCAGGTGCGCTAAAAATGGATTGGCGCGCAACCAAAACCCGCGCCTACACTACTGGAATCAATTTTTTTGCGCACCTTTGTAAAAGGACCCCAGAATATGTATAATACTGAAATAAGTGGCACTGGATTCACCAATCACATGTTTAAGAAACCAGTACACCTATAGACAATTATGTTCCAGACTTGGTAAAAAGAAAATATCTGGATATGGAAATATTACTTAGAACTATTGCCAATTAGATGTTAGATATATATATATTTTATATTTATGCTTATTAGACGGTGAAAGGAACAGCCACAAAGAAGTGGAAGGACGTGAGTCCCTACAACCGTAGCAATGCAAGTAAAAGATTTTTTTGGTGCATTCTTAATAAACATCACTGATAAGGACCATCATGTCTCTCTTGTGCTTCTTGGAAGTGCCACCCCTTCACCCTACTATTTCATATGCTTATAAGATTTAATATACCGCCCTTTGTAAATACAGCAAGGCGGTATAGAATCAGATCTTACTTAGAAAGGAAAGGAACTATGAAAACAGACAGGAAAGATGAAAAAGATTAAGGAGAAAAGAGAGAGAGAGAGAGAAAGAAAAGAGGCTACGGAGGTGTGAGTAAGTGTCTAGAGAATGAAGTACAGCTAAAGATCAAAGGTGTCTTGAAACAGATGAGTCAAGACCAGTTTTAAATCTGGGATATGAAGATTCTAGTCACAGGGATTTGGGGAGTGAGTTCCAAAGGGATGGTGCTGAGTAATAAAATGCAAAAGAGCTGGTAGATTGTAAGGGCCCCGTTTACTAAGCTGCGCTAGAGGTGTGTTAGTCCTTTTACAGCATGCTAACTGTGTAGGCACCCACAATATTCCTATGGGCGCCTACACAGTTAGCGCGTGCTAATTTTGTGCACGCGCTAAAAAAATGCTAGTGCACCTTAGTAAACAGGGCCCTAAGTGAGCAGATGAAGGATTGGGCAAATATTTATTATTTATTTACTAGTAAAAAAGGCCCGTTTCTGACACAAATGAAACAGGCGCTAGCAAGATTTTCCTCGGAGTGTGTATGTTTGAGAGAGTGTATGTGAGAGTGACTGTGTGTGAGAGAGAGAGTGAATGTGCGAGTGTGTGTGTGAGAGAGAGTGTGTGTGAGAATGAGAGTGTGTGCAAGTGCGTATGTGAGACAGACACAGTGTGAGAGAGAGTGTGTGTTTCACACAGATACAGTGTGTGCGAGAGAGAATGTGTGTGAGACACAGACTCTCTGTGAGTGAGTGTATGAGTCCAAGAAAGTGTGTGAGTGACTGTGTGTGTGACACATAGAGAGTGAATGTGATACAGTGTGAGACATAGACAGGCTCATTTTCAAAGCACTTAGCCTCCCAAAGTTCCATAGAAACCTATGGAACTTAGCCTCCCAAAGTGCTTTGAAAATATGCCTCAGAGTGTGTGAGAGACAGTGTGTGAGAGTGAGAGAGAGAAATACATTGACTGTGAGAGAGAGAGAGTATGTGTGTGACAGAGATACCTCCTCCCCCCTCTCTGGTGTCAGGCCCCCCCCCCCCTCCCTCTCTCTCTCTGGTGTCAGGCACCCCCCCTCTCTCTCTGGTGTCTGAGCGTTACTGTGCAGCACGCTGAGCTCTGGCTGTGCTTCAAGGAACTGACCAATCCTATTTAACAGAATGCACCTCCAACATTCTGAAGCCGAGAAACCTCGTGTGGTTGGTCACTTCTGCTTGTGACGAACCCGGAAGTACATGATGTCAATTCAGGAGATGGATACAGACAGCAGGAATGCCTCAGCCATGCAGTCAGCTTCAGAATGTTAGAGATGCGTTTTATTATATAGGATTTGTTGCATTTGTACCCCACATTTTCCCACCTATTTGCAGGCTCAATGTGGCTTACATAGTACCGTCAAAGGTGTTTGCCCAGTCGGTTGATAACAAATAGAAGGTTGTATAGTGATCGAATGAGGTACATGTGGAGGATTGGAAGGGATGAAGATAGCGTGATGTCCAGTACTATCATTAGTCATGTTATGTTCCTGGGTGAAGAGGTTTACGTGAGGTCACTGGGGTAGGCCTTTTTGAAGAGGTTGGTTTTTAGTGATTTCCTTAAGTTCTGGTGATCATGGATAGATAGAAAGATGACGGTCATCTAAGAAATGCAAGATACGGGAGTATAGGGTAAAATATGTGAGAAATATTAGGAAGGGATATTGGTGTGCAGAGTCCTATGTGCAAGAATAAGCACCTTACATTTTATCCCATGGGGAGCCGGTAGCCAATGGTATTGTTTCAAGTTAGGTGCCCTGTTAAAAATTTATCCCATAAGAACTACATTCTGGTATTGGCTGTAGCACCTGATGATGGTGGATGCTGGTACGTGCTGTAGTTCTTTCAAGGCTAGTGCCTGGCTGGACTCGGCTGTAGCCATAAATTTTACGATATCAAACTTCCATAAAGATTCTTTGGCATACCTAGAGGAGAGCTGGATCCTTAATGCATGTGGCTCCTTAGCAGGAGAGCTCCTTTCGGAAATCCAGTTGACCATATGAGAAGGGAAAACACAACAATGCAATGCTCAGTGTGTCCACAAACCACAGAAAATGTACATAAGTACATAAGTAATGCCACACTGGGAAAAGACCAAGGGTCCATCAAGCCCAGCATCCTGTCCACGCCAGTGGCCAATCCAGGTCAAGGGCACCTGGCAAGCTTCCCAAACGTACAAACATTCTATACATGTTATTCCCGGAATTGTGGATTTTTCCCAAGTCCATTTAGTAGTGGTTTATGGACTTGTCCTTTAGGAAACCGTCTAACCCCTTTTTAAACTCTGTCAAGCTAACCGCCTTCAGCACGTTCTCTGGCAACGAATTCCAGAGTTTAATTATGCGTTGGGTGAAGAAACATTTTCTCTGATTTGTTTTAAATTTACTACACTGTAGTTTCATCGCATGCCCCCTAGTCCTAGTATTTTTGGAAAGCGTGAACAGACGCTTCACATTCACCTGTTCCACTCTACTCATTATAGCTAACAAACATGAGGCCTCCAGGTGAGCCTAGTGACAGGCCCAGTGGAAACACTGTCAACTTGAAACTTATAAAAGAAGATGACATAAGATAGATTTGGTACTGGTTACTGAGAATTTCTACGGAAAATTTAGAAGTGTCACCTGTAATTCTTTTCCTGACATTCAGGCTGACTATTCTGGGTTGCCAAGGTATTTCATATTTATTCTGAAAAGGAACCAAATGGAGAAAAGTGAGGTAAAAAGTCAAATGAAGACAATCCAAATTTTGTAACACTTAGTCTTGAATAAATAAATGCTAAAATCATCAACTAAGGTTTGAGGCACAGTCATAAAAGGAACTTGACACAGCCGTGTTTCGGCAACTGTGCCTGCGTCAGGAGTCACATGGTCCTCTAGAGAGATGTGCCACTGGCAGGAGCGTTGATAAACAAATGAAAGCAGCCAAGTATGACTGCTGAACTAAACATAGCATTTTCAGTACAGCAGTCAGGCTTGGCAGCTTTCACCTGTTTCTCAACACTCCTGCCAGTAACACATCTTTCTAGAGGACCCTGTGACTCCTCACGCAGGCACAGTTGCCGTTCCTTTTATGACTGTGCCTCAGACTTTGACCTTTGTTGACTAAGTGGCGCTATGGGTGCGTTAGCATTTTTAACGCGCATACATGCATTAAATGCTAATGCGCCCATAGAAATGTATAGGCGCATTAGCGTTTAACACACCTTAAATTTACAGGCGCGTTAAAAACGATAATGCACCTTAGTAAACATACCCCTTTGCATGATGATTTAAACAATTGTTTATTAAATGTCGCGTGTTACAACATTTGGAATGTCTTCGTTTGACTTTTTACCTCACTTTTCTCCATTTGGTTGCTGTGCTACGAAAGGGTTTCATCCTTCTTTTGGGCTTTGGCTTTTTAATTCTGAAAAGGTAAATGCTAAACAACTCAATGCAGAGTTTGAAGAGCACTCTTCACAGGCCTTGTCTGCAAAAAGGGTATTGCCATAGGCACAAAAAAGCATATGAAAATGGAACATACCTTTTCTTGCATCAATACTATAAGCCCTTGACATTCTGGAATCTGTCCTTTAACTGAAGTACCCTCCATTAAACCTGGTAATGCCGTCACTCTTTCCTGCTTATCAAAACACACTGCCTCATCCTCTCATCACAACACAACAAATACAAACCCACTACCATAACTACCCCAAGACACATTCTCCCTACCTCAGAAAGCTTAACAATACTCGGGGTCACACTTGATCGGAACCTCACACTAGAGAACCAAGTAAATACTGTGATAAAGAAGATGTTCCATGCAATGTGGAAACTCAAACGACTAAAACCTTTCTTCCCGAGGGAAACTTTCTGAAACCTAATACAGTACAATCAATGGTCCTAAGCCATTCAGATTACTGTAACGAAATCTACACGGGTTGCAAAGCACAACTCCCAAAGAAACTCCAGACCGCCCAAAATACAGCAGCCAGACTGATATATGGGAAAACACGCTTCGAAAGTACCAAACCCTTACAAGAAAAGCTGCATTTGCTCCCAAAGAACGGACCATCTTCAAAATCTGCACCTTGGTACACAAAATCATCTACGGCGTAGTACCAGGTTACATGACAGACCTAATAGATCTACCAACTAGAAACAGAATCAGATCATCAAGATCATACCTAAACCTACACTATCCGAACTGTAAAAGACTAAAATACAAAACAACCTACGCATCCAATTTCTCCTACATAAGCGCACAACTATGGAATGGACTCCCAAACATAGTGAGAGCAATTCACGACCACTTAAACTTCAGGAAATCACTCAAGACTCACCTATTCAAAAAAGCCTATCCCAACGATCCAACATAAAATCCCAGCACCCAGCAACATATCTTAACCAATGATCGTACTGGACAATGTATAATCTTTACCTCTTTCGACCCCTTGTTACCTGATCACCACATAACTTTGTATCTGTTATCAACCGAATTGGCAACAGCCTCTACGGTACCATGTAAGCCACATTGAGCCTGCAAATAGGTGGGAAAATGTGGGGTACAAATATAACAAATAAATAAATAAAAATGGCGTCCTGTGGGATGCGCTCAGGCGCCCTGTGGTACTTTTTGATTCTGCACGCACAAGCCACACGCTAAAAATTATATTTATTTTTAGTGCCAATGGGATGTGTCTGGGAGTGGAAAGTGAGCATTTCTGCACTAATCGGTTAGTGCATCTACATTAACTGATTAGTGCAGGATTAGAGCCTGAGCCCTTACTGCCTACAAAATAGGTGGCAGTAAGTGCTCATGAGGTAATATTTTTTTAATGGCAATGTGCTAATGACTTGAACTTTGTCGCGATTGCTGGTGATCGGTGGTCCTACACAGTGTTTTGTTCTTTGTGAAGATTATACAACGGTTCCACAGCGAAGACCTTGTCTTACACAGTCCTGTTACCGAGCATATAAGAGATATTTTGACCCCTGAGGCAGGTCCTTGTGCTGAAGCACGGCCGTGTCGGGTCATTTTTATGTTTGGCACAATTAAAGACTCTTTGAACATCCTCCTTGAGTTCTCCTCACTTTGTTCTTCCGTGAATGCGCTAATGACAACATTAGCGCTTGGCCACTAATTAAAAAAAATAGAAAATGGGCCATTTTTCTGGGTGTGGTAAAAATGGCCTTATCACATGGGAAAGACCCCTGTAAGTGTGAACCAAGGTCACTGTTTACTGCAGCTTACTAAAAGCGCCCCATGGAGGCAATCCTATGACTGGGCACCTCTATTTAGGCACTCCAAGGATGAGTGGTAAACATCTGGATGCTCAAGAAGATTTATTGGCCAAAGACTCGACACAATCCTGTGTTTCGGCCCAAAAGGCCTGCTTCAGAAGTCTTTTAAATAAAAGGATCTCAAAATCTTCAGAAGTGATACGTTTCAAAATGAATCAATAAGATGGACTTGAAAAAGACCCTCGCACCATCTATCGTAAAGGTATTTTAGGTACTGATTATAGAGTAGGCTTACTTGATATTTCAGTGCCTAAATCTACGTGCATCTATTTACACCAACGTAGTGTAAATCTTGGTACGTAGCAGGGGTGTAGCTACGTGGGGCCACGAGGGCATGGGCCCCCACAGATTATGCCCTGGCCCCCTCTACATTTGACCCCCCTGCCGCTGCTGCCACCGGCTGCCCCACATCAGGTACCTTCTTTGCTGGCGGGGGTCCCCAAACCCCGCCAGCCGAAGAGTCTTCTTCAGCACCGTTCGACTCCGGCGCCTTTGTTGTGTGATCAAGTGTTTCTGACGCCTTACTTCCTGTACCTTGCATGTAGCCCCGTGCAGGACGTAAGGCGTCAGAAACATGATCATACAATGAAGGCGCCGGAGTCGACCGGTGCTGAAGAAGACTCTTTGGCTGGCAGGGATTGGGGACCCCCACCAGCAAACAAGGTACCTGATGCAGTGGTGGGGCGGGTGGCGGGGGGGGGGGGGTTGCGGCGGTGGAGGGGCGGTGGCTAAACAGTGCCCCCACCTCAGGCTCTGGCCCCCCCTCTCGCCGAGGTCTGGCTATGCCCCTGGTATGTACATTTAGGCGCACTGGACCATATTCTATAAGTAGGCATGTAAATTTTGGAATGCCTATGAAACGCCCATTTCCCTGCCCATAACCATGCTCCCCTTTGCCTGCATGCATTACAACTTCGGCATACCTCGTTACAGAATATGCTTTGCAACTTGTGCGCCTAAATTCTAATCAGTGCCAATTAGTGCTCATTGTTGCTTGTTAAGGGCTGTTATCAGTGCTCATTAGCTTGTTAAGTTACGCACATTGTTACAGAATTGGCGCAAATCTCTAGGCACGCTAAATAGAATCCAGGGGACAAGGGGCGAACTGCCCTTTACATTTATATATATCAATCAAT
The DNA here is from genome assembly GCF_901765095.1 of Microcaecilia unicolor. NCBI lineage: Eukaryota > Metazoa > Chordata > Amphibia > Gymnophiona > Siphonopidae > Microcaecilia > Microcaecilia unicolor. The sequence continues at coordinate 156,094,078 of NC_044036.1, read as the reverse complement.
TTTAATTAGCTATAGTAGGATGCATATATCTGCCACACAGTTTGAGGTAGCAAACCAGTGACTGACAAAGGTAGAAGCAGAAGTTCTCCTACTACTAAATTTTTAGGTATTTTGCTGAAGCTAAAGAGTACATTAGTTTCAAAACAGAACATTGTTTATCCATACACATACCCAGCACTGTCTCCGGATCTCACGACAGAGGAAAGAAAACAAGGCAAAAACCCTCAAAAGAAGACAAGACCTGCTCACACCAGTTGTAATAGACTCAAAAAGTGAAAGAATACGTTGAGCAATAAAGTAGCAGTGAACTGCTTACAATCAGTTAATAAGTTAACAGCAAGGAACACTTCAAACGTGAGCTCAAAGCACAGGCAGTGGAAATCCGGATATTTGCTAGCACTCCCGTACGGATGCCGTGGAAGTGCATCCTGGAACACAGAAGCCAACTTTTCAAAATTATTGGGGGTGCTAAGCCCAATGGAAATAACCCCTCCCTGGACACATACAAGGAATTTTCTCAATACTGGGGGTGCTCAAGCACCCAGAGAGCCGGCTCCTGTGTCCAGGAGCCTAAGCGGAAACTCCATCTTAAGCTTCTAGCGCCGATCAGACTTCTAGTAAGAACAGATTTTAAGCACAGATGCCCGCTTACCTGATTTAACCAACATCGTCCTGTGCATTCCATCAACTCCGGCGCCTGGCACTCTCAGCTGGTCCCAGTACCTGTGAGACATGAGGCAGGTCTGCGCACTTGCAAGCTGTAGCTGGAGAGTCTTTTTCTCTGAATGCCTAGGAAACCCGTCAAACGTGCATAACTCTTGGCAGTGCACTGCTCAGCTCTCACTTCAGGATCTTTTCAGAGAGAAGTAGAATAAGCAGTCACGTGACTGGGACTGCTTCACAGCTCCTGCCCTCCCCTGCTGACAGGGAGCTTTCTGCTCCAACAAAACCATTCCTTCTCCATTCTGTCATATTACATTACTATTGTGTGCCGAACCTGAAAACATTTGGCTTCTTTCTAAGTATTTTACAGTGGCTAATGTATGCGTGGGATTTTACAGTACCTGCTGGTCCATCTTTTGTATGGTCTATATTTTGGATAATTGCTTGAGGGTATAAGTGCAGTAATTGTTATCAACTTTGCTGCTGAGAAAATGTTTGTTTGGTTTTTTTTTTGTTTTAGAACTTCTATATGAGAAAAGACATATGGGCTGTGGCTGAAGCACTTTCAAAATGGAGGAGTAGCCTAACAGAGCAATGTGATGAGCAGCAGTGAAACCCAGTTCAAATCCCACTGTCACTCCTTGTGATCTGGGGCAAATGAAATGCAAACTAGATTGTAGGCCTTATGGGGACAGCTGTAATAGAAAAGGTAGGAACTAACCCCCCCCCCGCACACACACCCTTGGTGGGGCATTCGTGAGGTCTGCTACATTTTCAGCACTTCCTGGGCTTCATCCACCCCCAGCCCTCTTACAAAGTGCATTAATACAAGGTTTATTTAATACCAGGTAACTCCTTGGAGCATGTGTAAACGTGTTTGTCAGTATTTGTATGCTATTGAGGTTTAATCTAGGTGTCTGTATCACCTATGTAAATTAGGGTTAAATGGGAGACTTTTTGGACCCTGTTATGTCCATAGTGCATAACAGTACATGCGATCTATCATTCTCCTGTACTTTAATGCATGTATACCCTGGATAGTGTATGAGCACCTATTTCTGCATGCGAAATGCAGTTTTATGCACAAAAATGGTTTGTAAAATGACCCCTTAAGCTTCATCCATTGTGCAATAATTAAGAAACCAGTCTTCCACTTCCCCAGTGCTGTGGTAGCTGCCTTTCACAGCTACATTCCTAAGTCTACATGATAGCTCTTGTCTGTAGGTAGATACAAGCACGCACATTCCGGTGATGCATGGCTATAATCACTCCTTGCTGGGAGGTTCTGGGTGAAGTTGATGAGTACTTCTAGCCAGTTAAGATGTCTTGTGTAGAAGTGGCCTAATGATTAGAGTAGCCCCCTCAGAACTAGCACCAAGGTCCAAAGGTGTCTGGTTCAAGTCCCACCACAACTTTGGTGTGGAGCAGTAGCCTAATGGTTAGTGCAGTGGACTTTGATCCTAGCAACTCTAGGTTCCATTCTCCCTACAGCTCCTTATGACCTTGGCCAAGTCACTCAATTCTCCATTGCCCCAGGTATAAAAACTTAGATGGTGAGCCCTATAGGGAATGGGACTTCATATGCCACTTTTCTGTGGTTTTTGCAACTACATTCAAAGCAGTTTACATAGTATATACAGGTACTTATTTGTATCTTTTGAATTAAAATAATTTGCATCATAAATAGGTGTTGGTAAGGGCTCACGCACTAATTGGGAAATTAATGAGTGCCCATTAATAGAGGAAATGAAAAGTCAGCCATTTGACAGCTGTACTGAAAGTCATCTCAGTGTATGGGGAAACCCACGCGCTAGTCATAGCACAGGCCAGTTTTAGCGCGGCTTAGTAAAATGACCCTCTATTAGTAATTTTCTTATGAAGAATTCCTCCATTATAAGTAGCTGACTCCATCCCATCTCTGTTCACTTGTTCTCTACCCTATAGAAGCTCTCTGCCTTCCGCAGTTCTCACTTCCACCCCTCAAAATTCACTGCCCCCTCATTCTCTCTTACTAACTCCCAGAAACAACCTAATTCTGTCTATCCCCAAGACCTCTCCCTCCAGGCACAAACCTCCACAGCACCATGCTCTCCCCCAACTCTCATGGCACACATCTCCTGCAGCTTTCTCCAGTCCCCCTCCCATGGCATACACATCATCCATCTTTCTCTAGCCCCCTCCCTCCATGTCCCCATGTCACACAGAAGGCATCCATCTTTCTCCATCATACCCTCCCATAACACTCACACACACACACACACACATATGACATTTACTATTCTCCTGCCAAGCCCTCCCTGATGACACAGACTGCATCCATCTTTCTCCAATCCTGCCCCCTCCCACCCTGTTAGCATCCTAAGAGGACGTGGTGCATGGCTTCACATTGAACACCATTCTCCTCCTTTGCTGTCCTGGGCCTGACTGTTCCTTGAATCACATGAGCTTCTGTAAAGTCACGTGGCTTAAAAGAACAGTCGGGGACTAAGAAGGTAAAGGGGACAGTCACCTGTGCATCTCCTCTTCTTGACTGCAGCCGGGAGGGAGGGAGGCTGTGTTGCACTGCTGAGCCATTGACATAGCTTGAGTAGAATTCTGCATGGGAAGTGAAGAATTCTACACAGTTCTACCTTGCACAGTTGCATAGAATTCCCCTCAGAATATTATATAGACTGCATATGCATAATTTCACATCCATATATTCTGGCAATTTATAAAAGGCAATGTCTGCTTTCCCCGCAGAAATGCCTTTTAAAAATCCCCTCTTTAATGGTATTGAAAAAGACAGGCAAGCACAGAGCATGTTTCAAATCTGCTGAAAGTAAAATTATGTCTAAACCTAACTATTACAGGGTCATATTATGTCAGAAGGTCTTTAATAGGAGATGCCAAGGCACTTTACGTTCTCATCATGTTTCTGAATGTAGGTGATTCACCATGACAACCAGCATAATTACGAGCCACAAGGAAACTGCTTACACAAAGTAGCACTGGTGGGCGAGAGAAATCTTTTTTTTTTTCTGTGTTCACTGGGGGTGAAAAATCTTAACTGGTTCTTGCAAGAGTCTGCTGCCAATCTGGTTAACTCCTTCTTGGTGAGTCTTCAAATCTTGTGCTCCAGTTCTTGAATTATGCTTCCATATTCCATTATAATCAAAAACAGTATGCACAACTTGAGCTGTAACACTACAATTCAGCTAACCCACATTCAAGTCTGCTGTCTAATGCAGTCGTTAGGGTTTGGGACAACTTAGAGAAAAAGTGCTTAAGCCTGGGGTGGGAGGAAAGATGTCCAGCACTGTTATAGTGACCCCTGCTGCCCTTATAGTGGAACTGCAGGATAGTTTAAGTGATTACTCTCCAGCTTTCAGACTTTTCTATACTGTCTTTCATCAAATATCAGCAAAGTGGTTTACAATATAATACAAACAAAAGCATTTACAATAGTAAAAAACAAAAAAGTAATGTACAAACTATAATCATAATGATAATGAGACATCAAAGTGTCTTATTCAAATAGTGTGTCCCCTGACAGATTTCCAGTTCCGGAGGGAAACAGCTTCTTTACTTCCTTTTTGTGGGTGCTGAGACAGGGGTGTAGCCAGACTTCGGCGGGAGGGGGGTCCAGAGCGCAAGATGAGGGCGCACATTTTAGGCCCCCCCGGTGCCGCTGACCCCTCCGCCACTTTTGACCCTCCCCTTTGGCGCCACCACCCCCTTCCCCCATCCTGCACGTTACTACGTGCAGGACGTCAGGACTCACAGAAACAGAATCCAGATCAGCAATGCGCCGGAGACCGGTGCTGAAGAGGACTTCAGCTGGCGGGGGTGAAAGCAGGGGGGTCCAGGGCTAAATCTGCGGGGGCCCTTGCCCCCGTGGCCCCACCTAGCTACGCCCCTGTGCTGAGAGATGAGACGAGATATCTTCTAGGCCTTAGTTCATGGGATCCAACTTTTCAAAAATAATTGGGGGTGCTAAACTCATAGTAAATGACGGCAGATAAAGACCTGAACAGTCCATCCAGTCTGGCCAACAAGATAAACTCATTTTACATGGCATGTAATATTTTATATGTATATCCGAGTTTGATTTGTCCCTGCCTTTCTCAGGGCACAGACCGTAGAAGTCCGCCCTGCACTGGTTTTATTCTCCAAATACCGGCGTCGCCACCCAAGGTCCGCTAAGATTTCATAGATCCATTCCTTCTAAACAGGATTCCTTTGTGTTTAGCCCATGCATGTTTGAATTCCATTACCGTTTTCATCTCCACCACCTCCAGTGGAGATGGCGGAGATAAATGATACCTCTCCCAGAAACTGTGAAAGATTTCACTCAATATTGAGGGTGCTAAAGCACATACAGTACCCACAGAGCTGGCAACTATGCCCCAGTTCACAAATGATCAATCAGTTCTTGCAGGATATTTCAGCTTCTCTCTCAGGTACTCAGCAACTCCAAAAATGTTCCTGTTCACACTAGTGAAATAAGGTTAAAAATATAATCTACTGAGTACGCCAAAAATCAAGCAGTTCATCTGTTATTTTCACAGTAACATGACAAGCAAAATCAAGAAAAAAAAAAAGCTAACATACAAAAAAGAGACACTGGGTTATTAGTTTAATGTTTTCCTCTCCTTCTCCACCTCCAGGTAGGATTTCATTTTATAATTCTTCACTCCTAAAAATCACACACTCACAGCCGAGGTCTCCCCCCAAAGTATGCCAAAATCTGCTACGCATCTTTTCCCAAAGAAATTCCACTGGTCATAGTCCATCAGCAATAGTTCTGGCTGCAGCTCCTCTCTTTCAGTTCTCTCTTTCACTTCTTTCAAGAAGTTATACTCTCTGTGTAGTCTTCTACTCAACATCCATACAGGTGAAGGAAGTAAAAAAAAAAAAAAAAAGTTCACTCCTGTTTTGTGGATCTAGGCCATCCTCACCATCTAGGAAGCCTGGGCATCAATACTTTCAGGAGTCCTGATCTTGAGACTGCTCAATACACAAAAGCTCACCACCTGGAAGATGTCACTATTTCTCGTTTACTTTATGACTGAGTTAGTGCTTTGGGGTCCACCCTCCATCAGCCTGACACTTCTGGCTACTGAGATCTCAACAAGTTGTTAGGAGGTAGAAAAAGAGGAAGGCAAAAGGCAATTCTTCCTCCCAAATGCTGCAATTTAGAATCCCCTTGACAACTCTTCCCTTGGAATCTCCCAGAGGAATGCCAACAAAAATATTTCTCACACATGTTATTCTTTTAGAAAGCTGCCAGAGCTAGTGAAACTTCTCCATGTCAATGAATACACGATTTAGCGTAAAGGAAAGAGACTGAGCCTTCCTCTTTAAATACAAGGGTACCTTGTGATACACAGAAGTTGAAGTATATACACAAAATACTCCCACAGGTTATTCACAGTGTAGTTGTACTATGAAAGAGCACTTAGATATCTTTTTACCAAGCACTCTCTACAGATGTGCTTCTCAACGTTCTCCTGAAGGCACACCTAGTCAGTCAGGTTTTTAGGATTACCACAGTGAATATGCATGAGATAGATTTGCATACCGTGGCTCTTCAGTATATGCAAATTTATCTCATGCATATTCATTGTGGGTATCCTGAAAACTGGACTGGCTAGATGAGACCAAATCTCAACATGGTCCGAGGACTTCACAAACCAACAGCTTAAGTCCCTACTACAATGAGCAGATGAAATAGTCTCAACTTAGCCACAGGCATCACTACTGGGTGGCAAGTGTTATCCCTGCAGAGATAACAAGTCACATACTGTGATCTGGTACCTCCCCTCTCTCACAACCTCCCCTAGTCCTTGATCCAGCATTTCCCCTTCTCTCTCAGACCCAACCACAGGCTACCTTAGAACTGTTTTTTCTTCTAGAGGTCGCTGGCTACAATGGCAAGCCACATGCACTGTCTGCAGCCTGCATTGGTGTCTTCCCTCTGCTATGTCCTGTCCTCTCTAATGCAACTTCCTGTTTCCTTGTGGGTGGGGATGCAGGGGAGCGAAGGTACTAAGGCAGGCTGCAGGCAGCATATATGACTTACTTCTGTTGCTGGCAACCTCTACTACTACTACTACTATTTAGCATTTCTATAGCGCTACAAGGCGTAGGCAGTGCTGCACAAACATAGAAGAAAGACAGTCCCTGCTCAAAGAGCTTACAATCTAATAGACAAAAAATAAAGTAATCAAATCAATTAATGTGTACAGGAAGGAGAGATAAATGTTAGGGGGAGGGGCTTGAGAGAAAGAGGGAGGGAAGGGAAGACAGAGAGATGCTGGACAATGAGAGGGATAGAGGATGGGAAGAAAGAGGGAGAGATGTTGGATTCAGGGATGGAGGGGAGGAAGGGGGAGAGAGAGAGAAAGAGACGTTGGACCTGGACCCAGATGGGAAGTGAGTGAGGGAAGAAAGAGGAAGATATGCTGGATCACAGGGTGTAGGGGGGAGGAGAGATACTTGAGCATGGAAGGAAGAAGAGAGATGGGACAAAGAGATGTGGGGAGTGGAGGGGACGTAATAGGAAGATGGGGGGGGAATTCTAGATAGAACTCAGAGGGAGTAAGGGAAACAGATGCTGAATGCGACTTGAAGGGGGAAGAGCAGGGAACTCAAGTTGGATGGGATGGGGGGGGAGAGCAGAAGCTGAATGGGACAGAGGGGGTAGGGAAGTAGAGGCTGGATGGGACTCAGGGAGGGAAGAAGGGCAACAGAGCAGAAGATGGATGGGACTTGGAAGACCTGGGACTTGGTGACTGAGTGAGAGAGTTTGGTGGGGTAGAGCAGAGCAGAGAATTATGGATGACAGAGACTAAGAGGAAATTTGGAGGGGACAGTGAGGGGGAGGTGTTAGAGAATAGTAAGAGTGATGAAAATTTGTAGGGGATAGGTATGAATGGGGGTGGTTAGATAGGCTGGGAGTATGAGTGAGGTGTGAAATGGGGCTAATAGAAAGGGGATGAAGTTTGGGAAAAGTTTGAGACAAGGTATGAATGAGATGCATTGAGACAGGAAGGGGTGATGTGGAAGGGTATGTGAGAGGAAGAAAATTAGTGTCTGAAGGGGTTGCGTGAGGGTAGAAATGGTGCTTAAACGATGGTGAAAGCGAGGCAATAGGAGATGGGGTAGAGGGTAAGGGAATGGCCTGGAGATAATGGACGGATGGAGAGACAGGGATGGAGTTTGGGGTTAGTGAGGAGATAAGAGGCACTAGAAAGTAGATGAGGGCAGACAGGGTGAGTACAGAACATGAAAATGGGGGACTTGGAAGTGGGCGAAAGTTAGAGGGGGGAGACTGGGGAAGGACAAAGACAGAGGGAAGGAATGGGATTACTGGAGAGGGGGATGAGAGGGAGATGGGAAAAGCTGGTAGGTAGATGAGAAGTGAAGACTAGACTAGAGGGTGAGTGAAAGGGAGAATGAGGGGTAAAAATCATATATATAGGTGGATATAGAGGCGAGGAGAAGAATATATAGGTGGATAGAGACGGCGAAGAGAAGAGTAAAAAAAGAAACATCAGTGCCAGACAGATATAGAGAAGGAAGGGAAGACGATCGAGAGAGAAGAAATGGAAAGGGAAACTTGGAAAATAATTTAGAAGAGTGACACAAAAGGTGGAACAGACTGGGACTAACCCAATTAGAAAAGTGTCCAAGACATCAAAGATAGAAAAGAAAAAAAATATTTTAATCTATATTTTTCAAGGATTGGAATGTGTCTGCTTTGGGAAATGTATATCTCTTTATTTTTTGTATTTAGCAGAGTCCAGGAGAAAATGAATTTTTACCAGCATTGCATTTCACATAGAGTCTGGCTTTCTTGGGCAGAGGGGAGGGGGGGGGGGGGTCTACATTTCAGTTTTTATCGACATGTTTTTGTGGTTCCCTTTTCTGTATCAGGTGAGAGCCTGTCTGTGTTCTGTATGTATAACTGAGATAAAGGATTCTGCTAGCATGTAGTATCTGTATAGCAATGTGTAACAACTTCTTCTAGTTTCCCAATAGTAGGTATATTTATTTATTTATTTGTTACATTTGTATCCCACATTTTCCCACCTATTTGCAGGCTCAATGTGGCTTACATAGTACCGTGATGGCGATCGCCAATTCCGGTTTGAGAAATACAGAGTGGTATTGCGTTAGAGTTCATGAGTGACAGATCTGAGTAAATTAGGTAATCAAGGAGGAAGAGTTAAGTTTTGTCCAGTTCTGGTATAAGTTTCGTTGTGTTGCAGGGTTTAGGTTGGATCGTTTTGGTATGCCTTTTTGAACAAGTTGGTTTTTAATGATTGCCGGAAGTTTGTTTTCATGATGTTTGGTAGTGCATTCCATGGTTGCGTGCTTATGTAGGAGAAGCTGGATGCATAGGTTGATTTGTATTTTAGTCCTTTGCAGCTTGGGTAGTGGAGATTTAGGTATGTGCATGTTGACCTTTTTGTGTTTCTGGTTGGTAAGTCTATGAGGGCTGCCATGTATACCGGGGCCTCACCGTGAATAATTTTATGAACCAGGGTGCAGATTTTGAACACAATTCATTCTTTGATTGGGAGCCAATGCAGTTTTTCTCGTAAGGGTTTGGCGCTTTCAAATCTCGTTTTTCCAAATATGAGTCTGGCTGCGGTGTTTTGGGCAGTTTGGAGTTTCTTAATGATTTGTTCTTTGCATCCGGCATAGATTGCATTGCAGTTGACTTAGTACCATTGATTGTACCAAGCTGCGGAATATTTCCCTCGGGAAGAAAGGTTTTACTCATTTGAGTTTCCACATTGAGTGGAACATTTTCTTTGTTGTAGTTTTCACTTGGCTTTCTAGCATGAGGTTTCAGTCAATTGTAACTCCTAGAATTTTCAGGCTGTCTGAAACAGGAAGGGTGAAATCTGGGGTATTTATATTGGTGGGTTTATTCGTGTTGTATTGGGATGAGAGGATGAGGCAGTGTGTTTTTTCTGTGTTGAGTTTTAATTGAAATGCATCCGCCTATGAGTTCATGATTTGCAGGCTGAGTTTGATTTCGTTTGTGATTTCTGTTAGAGCATGTTTGAACGGGATGTATAGCGTGACATCATCTGTGTAGATGTAAGGGTTAAGGCCTTGGTTGGATAGGGATTTGGCTAGTGGGGTCATCATTAGGTTGAAAAGGGTCGGTAATAACGGTGATCCTTGGGGTACTCCACATTCTGGTTTCCATGGTAAGGATATATTCGAATTTGATATCACTTGGTATGTTCTTGTGGTTAGGAACCCCTTGATCCAACTAAGTACACTGCCACTGATCCCGAAGTATTCTAGGATGTTTAATAGTATTTTATAGTTTACCATGTCGAATGCACTAGACATGTCGAATTGTAGGAGAAGTATGCTTTTGCCAGTTGCAATTTCTTGTTTGAATTTGGTTAGGAGAGTAATTAGTACTGTTTCGGTGCTGTGGTTGGAGCGGAATCCTGATTGTGATTCGTGTAGTATTGAGGATTTGTTTAAGTAGTCGGTAAGTTGCTTGGTTACCATGCTTTCCAGCAGTTTGACTACCAGAGGGATAGATGCTACCGGGCGGTAGTTGGTGATTTCATTTGCTTTTTTCTTTGTATCTTTAGGTACTGGGGTGAGTAGTATGTTGCCATTGTCCTTAGGAAAGAGTCCATGTTGCAGCATGTAGTTTAGGTGTAATGTGAGGTCTGCTATGAAGCGTTGAGGGGCGGATTTTATTAAGTAGTTAGGGCATGTGTCCAGTTTACAGTGAGCCTTGGCGAACCTATTAATCACTTGGGTGACGATTTCATCGGTAATGAGAGCAAAGTTTGTCCAGATTCGTTCTGCTGATTATTCACCGAGAATTGGGTCCAGGCAGTCAATGAATTTTTCGATGTCGGTGGTGTTCTGTGGTAACATGTTGCGTAAGTTTATAATTTTCTCGTTGAAGTATTTAGCAAGTTTGTCTGCAGATGGGGTGTCTGTGTTGGTTGTGGTAACTGATGTGGTATCTAGTAATTTGTTCATGAGTTGATATAGTTTGTTCGTGTCTTTGTAGTCTGGCCCTATTTTGGTTTTGTAGTAAGACCTTTTGGTTTGTCTTATTGCATATTTGTATTTTCTTTGCATTTGTTTCCATGCATTGAGTGTGGGTTCGTCTTTTATTTTTTTCCATGCTCGTTGAAGCCTCCTAGCTTGTGTTTTTAGTTTTTTTAGTTCTTCGTTATACCATGGTATCGAGTTGTGTCTTCGTGAGGTTCTTGTTTGTAGTGGTGCTATATCATCTAATATGCTTCTGCATCTGTTATCCCAATCTAGGAGATAGTGTATCAAGTCCGTTTGTGCTGTCCATTCGTTATTGTATGTCTGTTGCCAGAATATTTCAGAGACTATTTGGCCTCTCGTGGTGTAGGTTGTGTGTTCTTGTGTATGGTATGAGCCTTTTTTCCGCCATTGTAGGGATAGGTTTAATTTGTAGTGGTCTGACCATGGTGTGTCTGTCCATTTTATATCTGATAGTATTAGGTTCTGGTCTGAAGACAATTGGTGTGTGATAAGGCCAAGTGTGTGCCCTTTGACATGGGTTGCTTGCATATGTGGCCAATTAAGGCCCCATAGTTGGAGGAATTCCTTGCATTCACGTGCATTGGTAGAGTTAGGGTCTTCTAGGAGTAGGTTGATGTTACCTAGTATAAGTAGATTGGAGTTAGATACACAGGTGTTTGATATGAAATCCATAAAGTGTGATTGGCATTCGTACCAGTTACCTGGTGGTCTGTAAAACAAGACACAGTTTAGGTGGTCAAACAATGTTGTATGGTGGATTCTGACTGAGGCGATTTCAAGTTGGGGTGTTATGGACATGGCTATGATTACTACGGTGAAGTGGGATCTATGGATTAGTGCTATGCCTCCGCCTCTTTTTTCTTTTCTGGTCCAGTGAGTGATTTTGTAGCCTGGGGGGCATAGATCTAGAATTATGGGGTCCTTTTGAGCATGGATCCAAGTTTCACTGATGAATAGTAGGTCGAGGTTGTCTGACGTGATCCAATCTGTTATTATTGTTGTTTTGTTAACTGCTGATCTGGCGTTTATGTATCCCACTTGAATTCTTTGGTAGGGATCAGCTATGTTTGGAGTTATGTTGATTTTTGTTAGTTGTCTTTTCTCTTGTAGTATGTGTTTGTTATGACCTTTCTTTCCTTTGTGTTGTGTTGATTTTGTCCGCGTATTGAAGATCTTCCATTATTTTGGTTGTTGTCAGTTTGGTGGGATGTGTTGTATCTAGACAGTCTAGTGAAATTGTGTATTATTGTGGGTATGATGTTGGTTTCTGTGAGTGGGGTGGATAGTGTTTGGGTGGATCAGGGATATGGAATAAATTATTAAGAGGGGTAAGGCTGGTTCCAAATCTAAATAACCCCAATTTGGAAAGCAGAAAACTGGGTGGCAGTCAGCTTGGTGAAATGCCTCCTGACCACAGGGTGGGTCCAGGCAGGTACATAAGAACGTAAGAGTAGCCATACTGCATCAGACGAATGGTCCATCTAGCCCAGTATCCTGTTTCCAACAGTGGCCAATACAGGTCACAAGTACATGGAAGAAACCCAGATAACAGCAGCATAAGGTGTGGTATAACCTATTCATCATCTTGGGTGAATCTCTTCATAAAGGCGGTTAATAAATCTCAAGAAATAAAATATGTTATGTGCATATCTTTAATTTATGTGCATCAAACAAATTTTACACTCACCAATTTCTGAAACAAACCGAAAAAGTCCAAAATTGTCATAAATTTTTGAAATTCATTCCAAATGAGTTAATTTTTTTTTGCCATGCACATCCCCTATTTTGTATTTAGAATAAGATATCATTTCCCTATGAAGGTAGTCTTTCATAACATAAGTTAGTATGTCTTCTTTTCATCACACAAAATACCTCTTTGCAGTGCAATTCTTGTACACTTTCTTCCCAGGAGCTGGGCCCTTCATACAGAGAGAGCTCAGGCCAGTGGCGTAGCTACGTGGGGCCTGAGGGGGCCGGGGCCCCCGCAGATTCACCCCAGGACCCCCCTCCCGGCGAACCCGCCCCCGCCGCCGCCTACCTTTACTTTTGCTGGCGGGGGATCCCATTCCCCGCCAGCCGACGTCTTCTCAGTCCTTCCTGCACTTCAATTTGTTTGCTGACGTCCTGCACGTAATTATACGTGCAGGACGTCAGACTCAGAGAACAGTTCTGTTCTCTGAGTCTGACGTCCTGCACGTACAACGTGCAGGACGTCAGCAAACAAATTGAAGAGCGGGAAGCGACTAAGAAGAAGACGTCGGCTCGGCTGGCGGGGAGTGGGATCCCCCGCCAGCAAAAGTAAAGGTAGGCTGCAGCGGCGGCGGGTTCGCGGCGGGAGGGGGGGCGGCAATGTCGGCGGTGGGGGGGGGGGGGGGCAGCGCCGGGGGGGAGGGCTAAAATGTGCCCCCTCCCCCCGGGCTCGGACCCCTCTCCCACGGAAGGCTGGCTACGCCCCTGGCTCAGGCCTCTTCCTGTCCAAGGAGATGTCATGTTCCTATCTGGCCCATTATCTGGGCTGAAGGCAGTGGACAGAGCTTGCCGCCATATTGGCCAGAAAAAAACAATTGCTTTCACTATTGAAAACAACCGGAAACCTGTGAGGTTTATATTGTTCTATTAAACCTTCTAGGTTTTCCATTCTCTCTGTTAGGAGAAGATTGGGGCGCAGGATATAAGGGGACTTGGGGGAGGGGGCAGTTGGGAAGTTTCAAGGGGCCTGTAAAGGGGGGGAGGGTTATATTCAAAATGTAATTTGTCAGTGTTCCAGAGCTTGCTTTGTTATTTGCAATGTTGTATTGTGGATTTCAATGCTGCACTATATGCCTTTATTTTTTCTTATAACAATAAAGTTATTTTTATATGAAAAGAAAAAAATAAAGGCATATAGCGCAGCATTGAAATCCACAATACAACATTGCAAATAACAAAGCAAGCTCTGAAGCACTGCAGGCTCTCTCATTTCCTCTTTCATACTCAGCAGGTTCTCTCTCTCTCTTGTTTTTCCTTACATCTGTCATGCCAAGCAGTCTCTATTCCTTCCTTATTCCTAGCATTTTCTATTTTCTCCCCCATACCCAGTAGTTCCCCCCCCCCAATCTCTTTCTCTCATGCCTAGCAGTCTCTCTATATTTCGCCCTCATGCCCAGCAGTCTTTCTCTCTTTCTGTTTCTTTCCCCTTGCCCAACAGTGTCCTCACTCTATCTCTTATACCCATAAATCTCTCTCTCTCTCTCTCTCTATTCCCTCCTTATGCCCTGCTGTCTGTTTACCTCTATTTCTCCCCATGCCCAACAGTCTTTCTTTTTATTCTCCCTCATACAAAACAGTCTCTCTTATTCTCCCCATATACCCAGTAGCCTCTTACTCTCTCTTTCTGTCTTCATGCCCAGCAATCTCTCTCATACTCTCATACCCAGCAGCCTCTATTCCAGGGATTAAAGGTAATATCAGTCCCAGGTTCCAGCTCCACCTTCCTCACCTCCAACTTTAAAGGCAGGCCACTGCACTCCTAGTGAACCCCACATAGCAGTTTCAATCTCAGTTAGCAAACAGGTGTCATGGGCTGCATGTAGTCTGTTCCTGCACTATTGAGATTAATGTAAAGCTTTCCAGATGTTTTACATTTTTATCAGGCATCTTCCTGCTAAGGCTTCACCTTGCTTCTTTTAGAAATCTGGGATCACTTTTGGCTGTTTGGGATTAAACCACAGTAAGGGGTCCTTTTACTAACCTGCGGTAAGCACTAACATGTGCTTACCGTAGGTTAAAATGCAGTACCGTGGGGCGTGCTCAAGCATCCAGTGGTAGTTTTGGAATCGGCGCATGTTACAAAATAAAATTTATTTTTTTAAAGCTGAGGGTGTGTTGGGGTGGAGACTGGGTGTAGCTATGTTAATTGGTTAGTGCGTGGGCGTTGCAACACGCTAACTGATTAGCACAGGATTAGCATGTGAGCCCTTACTGCCTACAAAACAGATGGCCTACAAAGGGCTAATGAGGAAATTAGCATGTGGCCATTATCAGAAAAATAGATAAACCTGATTTTTACCAGCAGTGCTAAAAGTGGCCTCAGTGTGCGGGAAAGACCTACGTTGTGGCTACCGAAAAGGGACTCCATTTATAATAGGCAGGGCTGCCGAGAGACTGAGGTGGGCCCAAGATAGAGAGGAGGAGAGGGGGCCTCGAACTCGGAGGACAGGGGGGGACCTGGAACTCGGAGGAGAGGGGGTGACCTGGAACTCGGAGGAGAGGGGGGGAACTTGGAGGAGAGGGAGCTGAAAAGGGGCAGGTGGTGATTGGGGCAAGTTACTGGACATGGAGGGGAGAGGCGAGAAGAGAAATCTTTGGACATGGAAGGGAGGGGAGACAGGAGAAATCGCTGGACATGGAAGAGAGGGCAGGGGAGAGATGAGACTTGTTGGACATGGATGGAGGGAGGGGAGGGCAGGGGAGAGAGGAGAATTCGCTGGACAAGGATGAGAGGGGATGGTAGGGGGGAGAGAGGAGAATTGCAGGATATGAATGGAGGAGGGGGCAGGGGAGAGAGGAGAATTGCTGGATATGAATGGAGGGGGGACAGGTAGGGTAGAGGGAGAGGGGGGAGAGGAGGTGGTAGAGGGGGATAGGAGGGGGAGGGGAGGGGAGAGAGGGGGAGAGGGAAAAGGGGGGAATGAACCACCTGTAAAAAAATAAATAAAAAAAATTTCAGCACCTCAATCATTTTGAAAAATTGGCTCCTATGGCCCTGATAATAGGAAAGATTCATATCCACACATAAAATCAAACAGTCAACACCATGAAAACACACTGCACCTTCCACCCAAGCACTAACTCTCAAATTATATATATGGCACCTTAAGTTGCGCACGCTAATTTGGCCACATGGCCAAATTGTGTGCACAGCTTCATTGATTAACAAGCCAACCAGTGCCGATAATTGGTACTTAAGAACCAATTAGTGGCACTAATTGGCTTTAATTAGAATTAACATGTACAAGTTTTTAGGTGTATTCTATAATGCAGTGCGTGTAAATTCTAATGTGCACAGTCGAAAAGGGGGCTTGGCCATGGGTGTGGAATGTGTGGGTTGTGAGCTTTTCAAAAACTATGCACACTTTTATGGAATACACCCAATCTGCGCCTAACTTAGGCCCAGGTATTTAGGCCTGGTTTTAGATGGCCTAAATAGGTGTGCCTAAATTTTAATTACAAGAGCGGCGCATGAGCTTATTCTATAAACTACATGTAACTTTAGGCATAGTTTATAGAATCACGCTGTGTGATTTTTAAGACGCCATGTCTAGAATTCCTCACTAAATGGGGAAATTCACCTAAAAACCCCTCATCTGATAAATTAAATGGGAACATAAAATAATACATTTTAAACAAAGGTTTAAACCTCTTAAATGAGCATTCACAATGAATTAAAGTTGGTAACCTATTCCATGAAATTAGTGCCATCCTATAAAATACCCTGTCTCATGTGGTTAAAACCAACCTGTGTATAAGAGCTGATCTTAATGCTCTTCCTGGGGCATAAGGTACTCTCAATGATGCAAGATTAGAAGGCTTCCTATCTTACAAGACATTATGAATTAAGATCATCATTTTAAATTGAGATCTATATTGTATGGGCAACTAATGAAAACACAAATAAAGAGGAGTGACGTTCAAACCTGTGTGCATTTCCCAACAGCCGAATAGCTGTATTTTATAGGGTCGGTAAACATCTCAAATTTTTTGCACTGACTTACCAGAGCCATTTATATGTGTCCCATTTTCATTATGAAACTTGGACTGTAGTGAATATTCTTTCTGTGAAAAAAATGATAAATATGCCATGAGATTTATATTGGGTGTAATATTCAACCCATGGTGATAAGTGGCTTAGAAGCTGCATCCAGCAGTGGGCTGATCTCACCCCAGATATTCAATGCCGGGGTATGCATGGTTCCCGGCACTGGATATCTGGGTATGTCTGTTGACCCAGAACTTAATCGCCGATATTCAGGCTGATGCCTGGTTAACTTGCCACTTGTACATTTTTGGGATCTTGCCAGGTATTTGTGACCTGGATTGGCCACTGTTGGAAACAGGATGCTGGGCTCGATGGACCTTTGGTCTTTCCCAGTATGGCAATACTTATGTAAAGTTAGAACAGCTGTTTTTCCTCTTAACTTTATGCAATTATTTAGCCGGTTAGAGGACTGAATATTCCTGCTAACAGTCTAAGTTGCTGATCTGCCTTAACTCCGCCCCAACCCCACTGTTCCCTCTAAGAGGAGTGGGAGTCCTCCAATTACATTGTTCCCCACTGGGGGGCAGTGCTTCAATACTGTGTTTTCAATCACTAGGGACAGACAGGTTCCCTGGAGTCCTACAGAGCTTGCCTCCATAGTGAAACAGCACCCCCCACTGGCAGGACTGTAGGTGGAGAATTCCTGCTCAGCTTAGAGGGAACAGTGCCCAGTCCCCACTTAACTTAACCAGTTAGGGGATGGCCAGTTAGTGGAGTTATTCAGCAGCAGTAGCCAGTTAAGTGCTGCTGATTATAGGCTGCCGAATTGCTCAACGTGGTTCAGCCAGGCAGAAGCCTCTCCTGCCCGGTTAAATCTTTTTGAATATTGATCCCATTATTTTTATGATTCTTGTATACAAAAACTTGCCCTTTGAAAACTGCAGAAAATACATGCACATATTTGCATTTGTGCCTGGATTCTATAAATGGCGCCCAAATTTGGGCACTGAAAAAAATGAGCGAAATGGCGCCTTAAGTTGAGAGCTGTTTATAGAATAGCCTGTAGTGCCAGGAAACGTAAACCTGGTGTAAATCCTCACGCGTACATTAGGCGTGGATCCCTCACTATCTGGATAGTGCCAAGGCGGTCTGTAAAAATGTTCATTGGCACTGTCCATATAACATTGCTGAAAATCCATGGAAAGGGCTTCCTAGAGCACTTATCCGGATAACAGCTGCCATTATCTTGAATAAGTGCCTTTGCATATCAGAACCAGTGTGTCTAACTAGATGCGGATGATGGAAGAAGGGAACTAGCAAAATGGCACTTTTTTTTCATGCATTTCCTAGGTTGCTTATGGGATACTGAAATCATGATGCACACCATGTATGGGACTCCAGACGCACTCCGCAGCGCTACAGATGAAAAAGTAACTCTATAACTTTTTTCCACTTTTCTAATGAGATGAATTGAAAGAGGATCAAGTTACTTTTATTGTGTACAGCACTTTGTTGTGATTAATTGAAAAGTGGTCCAAACATATTTAATAAAAAAAGAAACTATATCTTGCAGACTCTGATGCTACTTTCTTAACTTGGGTTTCTTTGCTTTTGGAAGAGGTTCTATCTCATTACAGCCATTAGTATATTCTTTTCCAACTGCTTTCCAACCACTATTTCATTTCTGCCTACCACAATGCAATCAGGAGTCCTCCTACTACTAAAGTCAATATTTCCTTTGCTTATTGTTCTCAGACCTCTTGGGCAGAAAGCAATCTGTAGATGAAATCTTCAGGTTGCACTCCTTTGTTTGGAAAATGTACTCAGTGGCAGCTCTGCCTTTCACTCTACCTGCATTTTAAAAGAGTTTCAGGTTGGGGTCTAAAGTTTCCAGGTGGATGACCTGCCATGATGTGGCAGAAAATCACCACTGGACCTACTGCATAAAGGCAAGTTCAGATGGAAAACCTTATATCCTGGAGAGGAAAAGGTATTTCCCATGTAATTTCCACTCCTTCTGACTTATCAGACATAATTAAAAAAAACTCTAGGAGATTCTCAAAAGTACATAAGTACATAAGTAATGCCATACTGGGAAAAGACCAAAGGTCCATCGAGCCCAGCATCCTGTCCCCGAAAGCGGCCAATCCAGGTCAAGGGCACCTAGCAAGCTACCTAAAAGTACAAACATTTTATACATGTTATTCCCGAAATTGTGAATTTTTCCCAAGTCCATTTAGTAGTGGTCTATGGACTTGTCCTTTAGGAAACCGTCTAACCCCT
The DNA here is from genome assembly GCF_901765095.1 of Microcaecilia unicolor. Lineage (NCBI taxonomy): Eukaryota > Metazoa > Chordata > Amphibia > Gymnophiona > Siphonopidae > Microcaecilia > Microcaecilia unicolor. Next base: position 156,075,342 of record NC_044036.1, on the reverse strand, counting down.
TTTTAAACTCTGCCAAGCTAACCGCCTTCACTACGTTCTCCGGCAACGAATTCCAGAGTTTAATTACACGTTGGGTAAAGAAAAGTTCTCTCTTATTTGTTTTAAATTTACTACACTGTATTTTCATCGCATGCCCCTAGTCTTAGTATTTTTGGAAAGCGTGAACAGACGCTTCACTCATTATTTTATATACCTTTTGGTTCTTAATTCTCTTCCCATTTCTTAGCTCAATTCCTTCTCTCCCATTGTCTTGATTGGACTGGGTCATATTACTCTTAACTCCAGGAATGTAAAAAAAGGGAAGTCCATTACCCTATGCTATGGGATATACTTTTAGGATTATTGGTCTTACATGTGCATGTAGAAATACTTTTTTAAACAGATAATTTTCTACCAAAAGCACATTTATGCATGATTCTAGTCAAAATGACTCCTACTTGAGCTAGCCTGGTGGCTCACTTGCAGGGCATCCCAAGTTCAAACCATTTATTTATTTACATTTTGCTCACACCTTTTTTCAGTAGTAGCTCAAGGTGAGTTACATTCAGGTACTCTGAATGTGTCTCTGTCCCCGGAGGGCTCACAATCTAAGTTTGTACCTGAGGCAATGGAGGGATAAGTGACTTGCCCAAGATCACAAGGAGCAGCAGTGGGATTTGAATTGGCCACCTCTGGATTGCAAGACCAGTGCTCTAACCACAAGGCCACTCCTAAGGCTCCATTCAGAATCTCAAACAGTAGCAACATTCCATGTAGTACCCCAAAGAATATTTATTTAGATTTTGCTCACGCCTTTTTCAGTAGTAGCTCAAGGTGAGTTACATTCAGGTACACTGGATATTTCTCTGTCCCAGGAGGGCTCACAATCTAAGTTTGTACCTGAGGCAATGGAGGGTTAAGTGACTTGCCCAAGATCACAAGGAGCAGCAGTGGGATTTGAACTGGCCACCTCTGGATTGCAAGACTGGTGCTGTAACCACTATTTAAGTTAGGTTTTCTGTTCCCAGGTCAACTGGGGCTAATGATACCGCAAAGGCTGTGTTTACAGCTCCCAGGAAGTGGAAATGAGTCATGGTTGTTACTCAAGGATGACACCTAGTGGCTGGATTCTGCTGCATAACTTCTGGGCTGTTACTGCAATGACCAGATTAGGTACATTGAAAGGTGGTAATCAGAAAAATATCAATGCAGGCTAATGGCACCAGGATGCCAGCCCTGGTTCAAACTGTGTTCTTATTTAAACTGGATACGTTAATGGTCTCAGTTCACATTCCAGTGAGCACACAGGAGCCAGCTCATAGGTATAGCCCAGGGGTGTGCAACCACGATCCTTGAGGGCCACAACCCAGTCAGGTTTTTAAAATTTCCATAATGAATATTCATGAGATCAATATGCATACAAGGGAAGCAGCACATGTAAATTATTCTCATGCATGTTGATTGTGGAAATCTTGACAATCCAACTGAGTAGTGGCCCTTGAGGACTTGGTGTAGTGGGTGCTGATCACCCCCAATATTGAGCAAGGTCCTTTATTTGTATCCAGGGAGGGTTAATTTGTACTCCAATCATTTTGAACTGTTGGCACCTATGATGAGCAGGTGTCTATGTCACAATCCCTTTCTCTATAGAAACCACCATTACAATTGGACTCAATTGTCACTTTTTGACCCTGCTTGCTGTTTACCTAGTTTTTTTTCGCTTGTCATAAAATACCACAGTCCATTAAAAAAACCCATTTAGTTAATGAAACATTCAGGAAGGGAAGGGCTTCTAAATGCTTGAGAATCAAATTAATTGTTATACAGTGTGTGGAGATAATATATCACAGGTGCACAAATATAATTTGATTTTATTCATGTTTGAAGAGATTTTTGCATTCATGAGAGAGAGAGAGAGAGAGAGAGAGAGAGAGAGAGATAAACTCCAGAAAAAGCATTAATGACTATTTTAGTTTATTATTATTTTTTTTTTTTTTACTGATTATCCTATTTAGTACCAGTTAAAGATCTATTAAAATGTTTGAACTCTTTTGGAGATAGTTGTGGAAGCCTATTTTAGAAATGCACAGGTGTATTTACCTTAATTAAAAAAAACAAATTCAGGTACCTTGTTATGAAATCGCCTCCCTCCCCCCTCCCCAATATAGACACTAAGAAAAACAAAATTCAACAAACTAGGGGGCCCTTTTACTAAGGTGCGCCAAAAAATGGCCTGCGCTGGTGTAGGCACGTGTTTTGGACATGCGCAGGCCCGTTTTTCAGCGCACCTGCAAAAAAGGCCTTTTCTCGTGGCCAAAAATGGATGTGCAGTAAAATTAAAAGCAGCGCGTGTTCATTTTTGGCCTGAGATCTTACCGCCACCCACTGACTTAGTGGTAAGGTCTCTTGCGCTAACCGGGCGGTAATGGGCAGTATGCTTAAACTGCCAATTACTGCTGGGTAAGCGCCATACTGTAGTTTTGGACACACGTCAAAAATGGAATTACAGCCTGAGGCACGCAGTAGCTGGGCGGTAGTTTCGATTTGATGCGCGTTGGACGCACGTAAGCTCCTATGCGCCTTAGTAAAAGGGTCCTTAGGTGATGCTTGTAAAGCAGCCCTCCATAGCAGTGGCATAGCTATGGGGGGCCACAGGAGCCTGGGCCCCCCCAAATTTGCTCTGGGGCCCCTGGTTTGGCTGGTGGGGGTAACCAACCCCCACCAGCCAAGGTACCTTGGCAGTGATGGGGGGGCGGAAGCAGTGGCAGGAGGGCTGTGGCAGGCAGGCAGTAGCGGTTGCAGGGGGGTGCAGAAGTGGCGGCGGGAGGGCGGGCCAAAATGTGCCCCCCACCTTGGGCTCTGGCCCTCCTCCCATCGAGGTCTGGCTACGCCCCTGCTCCATAGTACAGCCTAATTCTTTCCCTTTTCCTTGGAGGTGAGTTTAAGCCTCAGGTATTTGCCTTCCTGATGTTGCGACAAGGCCCCTTCATTCCCTACATTCGTTTCTTGTGCACCAAAGGCACCGTCCGGGGGGGGGGGAGGGGGGGTTAGATAGCAGAAATGAGAAAGAGACCAACCCAGCTGATTCTACTCCCTTTCATTCCTCCTCCAACTTGACCACACCCTTGACTTTCCCTTGCTCCAGGTGTCATGGCTCACTAGCCACAGCACACCACCCATAGGAGGGGGAGCCACAGTACACCACCCATAGGAGGGGGAGCCACAGCACACCATTCATAGGAGGGGGAGTGGGGAAGGCTCCTTCCCTCAGGACAGCCAAAGATACCTAGTTAACTTTGCCTGTTGGGTATCTCAGCCCAGCAGCTATATCAACCCTGCAGACTCTGTTTTATTTGTGTCCTGTACACGATCAATTTTGTACAGAGTTTCCACCTACACTGAAGTTTTGAGGCATAATAAAACTCCTTTGTACTTCATCAGGGCTCCCTGAAGGGTTTTGTTTTAATTTGACTGGTTGCTAGGTGACACTTAGCTAGAATGGCTCATTTTGACAAAGCCTTTCCTGGTTTGCAAACTGCTTGGTATTATTATTTATGAAATTATAAATGCCAGGCATTGTACCTGATATTCCAGTACAGTGCAGATATTAATGCTGGCACTGATTTACCTGTTTGTACATCAGGTAATTTTACTATTTTTTTTTACCCTAGTCCTGTGTGCTGACCAAGGTAAGAAAGCTTAAAAACAGGCTCACTGCCTAATGAGAGACAAATTGCTGCGATTTCTTTAAATCTGAGGATTTTGAAGGAACTGGCATGGAATCTCTCTGCTCTCGAATCCTCTTATAGACTTCCCCCCCCCCCTCCCCAAATCAGGTCAATATGCTCAAATGCCATTTGCCAAATTGAAGGGTTCTCATTAGATTTAGGAAACGTGGAGGGGCATTTTCGAAACGTCCAAGTTGCAATTTGGACGTCCTTGCAAAACAGTAAAGTCCAGGGGTGGGGAAACCCGTATTTTCAAAACAAGATGGACATTCATCTTTCGTTTCGAAAATACCGTCAGAGACGACCAAATCCTTAAATTTGGACGTCCCTAGACATGGACGTTTCTGACTTTTGGTGATTTTCAAAACCAAAGATGTCCATGTCAAAAACATCCAAATGCAAGCCATTTGGGCGTGGGAGGAGCCAGCATTTGTAGTGCACTGGTCCCCCTGACATGCCAGGGCACCAACCTGGCACCCTAGGGGGCATTGCAGTGGACTTCATAAAATGCTCCCAGGAACATGGCTCCCTTACCTTGTGTGCTGAGCCCCCCCCCAAAACCCACTACGCACAACTGTACACCACTACCATAGCCCTAAAGGGTAAAGGGGGGCACCTATATATGGATACAGTGGGTTTGTGGTGGGTTTTGGAGAGCTCGCTGTTTCCTCCACAAATGTAACAGGTAGGGGGGTATGGGCCTGGGTCCGCCTCTCTGAAGTGCACTGCAGTACCCACTAAAACTGCTCCTGGGACCTGCATGCGCTGTCATGGACCTGAGTATGATATCTGAGGCTGGCACAACATATTTTTTGAGGGTGGGAGGGGGTTAGTGACCACTGGGGGAGTAACAGGAGGTCATCCCCGATTCTTTCCGGTGGTCATCTGGTCATTTCCAGCACCTTTTTGTGCCTTATTCGTTAAAAAAAACACGTCCGGGTGAAAATGTCCATGTGTTCGTCAGGGACGTCCTTGTTTTTTTCGATTATGGGTCAAAGACGTCCAAGTGTTAGGCACACCCAAGTCCCGCCTTTGCTACGCCTCTGACACGCCCCCTTGAACTTTGGACGTCCTTGCGAAAGACTGCAGTTGGAGACGTCCAAAATCGGGTTTCGATTATACCGATTTGGATGACTCTGGGAGAAGGATGTCCATCTTCTGGTTTATGTTGAAAGATGGACGTCCTTCTCTTTCGAAAATGAGCCCAAAAAGGTGTCCTTTCACTAAAATGCACTAACCAGTTAAAGTGCAAAATGAATGCCTGTTAACTGCTTCTGCACAAGCACATCATCTGTTATGGCACTGGCAAGGTGGTTAGCACGCTCTAATTTGCATGTTAAATCCATGTTGCATTAGGAGGCGGGACCTAGGTGGGTCATGGGTGGAGAATGGGTGTGGAAAGCATACTACAGTTAGGGGTCCTCTGACTAAGCTGCGGTAAAAGGGGGCCTGCTCTAGCATCAGCTCGTGTTTTTGACGTGCGCCGAGGCCTCCTTTTACTGTAGTGGGTGAAAGGCTGTCTTTTTCTGAAGAAAAGAAATGGCCATGCAGTAAGTGAAACACTTACCGCACGGCCATTTTGGGGGGGAGCCCATACCGTCACCCATTGAGATGACGGTAAGGGCTCCCGCGCTTACCCAGCAGTAATCGGGCAGCAAGCGTGCTACCTGATTACCGCTAGTTAAATTCCAGTGCTACAAAAATAGAACATATTTTTTGGCGCCGGAAATGGTGTACGCTAGGGGTGGGAACTAACTACTGCCATGCTCTAGCGGTAGCCTGGCAGAGTTCTGGATTGGCGCACGGTAAGCCCGCGGTGGGCTTACTGCCACTTAAAAGGGCCCCTCAGTGCGCCGTACTTGCCGCATGCTAACCGTCACTTTTGCAGATAGTGCAGGTTTACTTAGCATCTCAACAGGAGGCGCTAAATGCATTTGTGCTAATGGTAATCGGGTTTATGTGTTCTAGTGCAGTTTTCAGTGTGATAATTTCAAAGCTCAGGCTGACCACGCTCCCAACAATTACTGCACAGACTTTGTACAGCGCATTTTAATGTTTGCTGTTAAGGCACGCTACGTGCAAAACCCCCAAATATTGCTGAAGAAAGTGGGGAAACCTGTAAACTTCTGGCAGGTTTGCCAAACTCTTTACTAGTGAATCAATATTCAAACCTGTGGTTTGCATGCTGGCTGTGGCTTTTAAATTGTCCACATATATTCAGTGTGGAAAACATAAAAGAGAAGCGGACCTTATGAAGCAGTCTTTATTAATCCATAAAAGCTCCCGGGATTCAAATACAGTTGCCCAACATGGCCACTTTTCACCAAAATCAGGGGTAGAAAACCAGTTGATGTAAAACATCAAACTTCGGGAAGAAACAGGAGGAAGGGTCCCTCACGCAAATGTGAGCAGCAAAACCAAAAGAAGTGAGGTAGACTCAAGGAGGATATCAAAATGCAAAAAGTCTTTAAATTCATAAAAGACATAAAACCGACCCGACATGGCCGTGTTTCGACACAAAGTCCTGCCTCGGAGGTTATGCAAATCACTTATGCTGTGATGACAAAACTTCTTTGGAAAAGATGTCAAAATCCTGGTTGCTGAGCCACATCTCCGGTAGGAAATGCTCGCTTTGGTGCAAACGACACCTTGCCGGCTAAACCGGTGACGTAAACAATGCAGGCCTTTGTGCTGAAACACGGCCGTGTTGGGCAACTGTATTTGAATCCTAGGAGCTTTTATGAATGAATAAAGACTGCTTTTCTTCATAAGGTTTGCTTCTCTTTTCTGTTTTTCACGTTGGATCCAGTGGATCGTCTGCCACACTCTTATCACCTCTCATCTTGATTATTGTACCCTGCTTCTCACCGGCCTCCCTCTTAGCCATCTCTCTCCTCTTCAATCAGTCCAAAACTCTGCTGCGTGACTCATTTTCCGTCAAAGTCGCTATGCTCACATTAGCCCCCTCCTTAAGTCACTTCACTGGCTCCCTATCCGTTTCCGTATTCAGTTCAAGCTTCCCTTATTGACCTATAAGTGCATTCACTCTGCTGCTCCCCAGTACCTCTCCACTCTTGTCTCTCCCTACGCCCCCCCCTCGGGTACTCCGTTCTGTAGACAAATCTCTCTTATCTGTCCCCTTCTCCTCTACTGCTAATTCCAGGCTCCGTTCCTTTTATCTTGCTGCACCTCACGCCTGGAATAGACTACCCGAGCCTGTGCGTCTAGCCCCGTCTTTGGCCGTTTTCAAGTCTAAACTTAAAGACCACCTCTTTACCACTGCTTTTGACCCCTAACCACTACTCACTTGCCCTGTCCTTTATCCTCACCTACTTATTCCCTTACTCTTAATCGTTCTGTCTGTTTGCATGTCTTATCTAGATTGTAAGCTCTTTGAGCAGGGACTGTCTTTTCGTGTATGGTGTACAGCGCTGCGTAAGCCTGTAGCGCTATAGAAATGATAAATAGTAGTAGTATGTTCAGTGTTGCTGTCCACAGAAGTGGAGTTGCTCAATATACATATATTCAGCAGAGAGCAGCACTAGCTGTACGGCTCACGGTGATATTCAGCCACTATCTGGATATCTCTGCAGCTTTTTCAAGGGATGCGGAGGGTTGCAGTGTCCTGTACAGATCATTGTGGCATTTCATTTGCCTAAGTTAATAGGAATTGAAGGCAGGGTAGACAGCAGGGCCATATGAAAGAAATACAATTGCCCAATAATAGGGACAGTTGTGAGTCTTTCTGCTGTCCTAACTTAATCTACATAGCTGTCTGGAGTGGAGGAGTGACCTAATGGTTAGTGTAGTGGGTTGCGGACCTGGGGAACCAGGTTCAATTCCCTCTGCAGCTTTGTGTGACTCTGGGCAACTCACTTAACCCTCAGTTGGCCCAGGTACAACAGTAGTACAATGCACTGCTTAGATTGTGAGTCCACTAGGGACAGACCCAGTACCTGTAAAATGAAACTGTAAACTGCTTAGGTCTAAGCAGTATATAAGTACTTAAATAGAGAGGTGTGGTAGCCGTGTTAGTCCACTCTTAAAGGTTATCAATAGAAATCAAACAAAATAAAACATGGAAAAGAAAATAAGATGATACCTTTTTTATTGGATATAACTTAATACATTTCTTGATTAGCTTTCGAAGGTTGCCCTTCTTCGTCAGATCGGAAATAAGCAAATGTGGTAGCAAATAGTATATATAAGAGAAACATGAAAGCATTACTTTGACAGTCTGACAGAGTGGGAGGGTGGGGGTATAACATAGTAACATAGTAGATGACGGCAGAAAAAGACCACGGTCCATCCAGTCTGCCCAACAAGACAAACTCATATGTGTATATCTTACCTTGATTTGTACCTGCCTTATTCAGGGCACAGACCGTACAAGTCTGCCCAGCAGTACTTCCCGCCTCCCAACCACCAGTCCCGCCTCCCATCACTGGCTCTGGACAGACCGTATAAGTCTGCCCTCCGCTATCCTCGCCTTCCAACCACCAACCCCTCTTTCACACACCTGCTCCACCACCCAATTTCGGCTAAGCTTCTGAGGATCCATTCCTTCTGCACAGGATTCCTTTATGCATATCCCACGCATGTTTGAATTCCGTTACCGTTTTCATCTCCACCACCTCCCGCGGGAGGGCATTCCAAGCATCCACCACCCTCTCTGTGAAAAAATACTTCCTGACATCTTTCCTGAGTCTGCCCCCCTTCAACCTCATTTCATGTCCTCTCGTTCTACCGCCTTCCCATCTCCGGAAAAGATTTGTTTGCGAATTAATACCTTTCAAATATTTGAACGTCTGTATCATATCACCCCTGTTCCTCCTTTCCTCCAGGGTATACATGTTCAGGTCAGCAAGTCTCTCTTCATACGTCTTGGAACGCAAATATCGTACCATTCTCGTAGCTTTTCTTTGCACCGCTTCCATTTTTTTTAACATCCTTCGCAAGATATGGCCTCCAAAACTGAACACAATACTCCAGGTGGGGCCTCACCAATGACTTATACAGGGGCATCAACACTTCCTTTCTTCTGCTGGTCACACCTCTCTCTATACAGCCTAGCAACCTTCTCGCTACGGCCATCGCCTTGTCACACTGTTTCGTCGCCTTCAGATCCTCAGATACTATCACCCCAAGATCCCTCTCCCCCTCAGTACCTATCAGACTCTCCCCGCCTAACACATAAGTCTCTCTTGGGTTTCTATTCCCTAAGTGCATCACTTTGCATTTCTTCGCATTGAATTTTAATTGCCAAACCTTAGACCATTCTTCTAGCTTCCTCAGATCCTTTTTCATGCTTTCCACTCCCTCCCAGGTGTCCACTCTGTTGCAAATCTTAGTATCATCCGCAAATAGGCAAACTTTACCTTCTAACCCTTCGGCAATGTCACTCACAAATATATTGAACAGAATCGGCCCCAGCACAGATCCCTGAGGCACTCCACTACTCACCTTTCCCTCCTACAAGTGAACTCCATTTACCACCACCCTCTGTCTATCCGTCAACCAGTTCCTAATCCAGTTCACCACTTCGGGACCTATCTTCAGTCCATCGAGTTTATTTAAGAGCCTTCTGTGGGGAACCGTGTCAAAAGCTTTGCTAAAATCTAAGTAGATTACGTCTATAGTACGTCGATGATTCAATTCTCCAGTTACCCAATCAAAGAATTCAATGAGATTCGTTTGGCACGATTTCCCTCTGGTAAAACTGTGTTGTCTCAGATCTATGCATGGGGACACCAAAGCATTTCATTGATATTCTAACAAGATGGGTGTTGGTAGGTGTAAACTATGCCAAAACATTTCACAAGACCCCACATTCATTCACAAAGGAAAAATATTCAACATAAAGAAATCTTTCACATGCTCATCTTCCAATGTGGTATATATCATTCAGTGTAAAAAATGTAACGAAGGATGCTATATTGGAGAAACAGGCCAGATGCTTAAGACAAGATTCAATCTGCACAGACATCACATGAAAATAGCCGGTGCCAGTCAAGCCCCCACCCCTGTGGGCCAACACTTCACAAGATCAGAACACTGCACCAGTGATTTCACAGTAAGAATACTGAAAGGTAATTTTAAAACAATACAGAAACGTAAGACCTTTGAAATAATGATTGAATATTTTGACACCCAACAAACAGGACTTAATAAGGATCCTGGTTTTCTAAGCCATTATAAACCATAAAGCTGTATTTCTCTGTTTATTACCCTCCTCTCACCTACCAACACCCATTCTGTTAGAATATCAATGAAATTCTTTGATGTCCCCATGCATACCCCCACCCTCCCACTCTGTCAGACTGTCAAAGTGATGCTTTGATGTTTCTCTTATATATACTATCTGCCAACACATTTGCTTATTTCCGATCTGACGAAGAAGGGCAACCTTCGAAAGCTAATCAAGAAATGTATTAAGTTATGTCCAATAAAAAAAGGTATCATCTGAATTTCTTTTCCATGTTTTATTTTGTTTGATTTCTGTTGATTACCTTTAAGTACTTAAATGAATGAATGGATAGCAGCTGCATATTGCTTTAGGCAGAGCACCCACCCTCCATCCTCACTCTACAGTAGCATTACCTGGATTGGGTACGAAGAAACCGTCTATTCGCATATATCAGACTAGAGGAGCAGAGCTGGCCAAAAGAAAAAGAGGACAACTAGGAGATGTCACTAATTCAGACAGGTTTTAGCATAAATGCCTGCATCAGCGGTCTAGCATAAAAATAAATTTACAAACATATACAAAGGTTGTTGAAAATATATATATAAATATAAGGTAAAAAAAACTTTAAATAAAATATAAATAACATATAATATTTAATAAAATCAAACAGTTAGTATAATTCAAAACAAAACAAAACATTTATATTGTTAAACACATAAGGAAAGATAAATAATAGATACATGAACAAACAAGGATGCAGTCCATCCAAGGATTAAATGCAATTGTAGTTACCACATACACTTCCAGGAAGTATGTAGAACACAGATTACACAGGGTGTATTTGCTCTCCACTTTTCAATAGTTAATTTAAAGGTTGAGTACTATTAACAATGAGATATAAATGGAGAGTGTGTAATATATGCCAGACTATTCCTGTATAAATGGAGAACAACTCTCAAACCAAATAAACACATACAGAAACATAATAAATGCTAAATGTTTTCATTAATTATTATTATTTTTTCCTTTATTATATAGTATATTTTGAGAGTTGTTGTGAGTTGTACCCAGATTGATTTTGATTGATTAATTTAATCCATTGGTTCTGGGGTTACAAATATTAAATTTTATGATGTTCCCCCCTGATCTATCTGTCTGTCTACCTTTGCATAATCTGGATAGTGCCAGTGTGCTCTGAAAGAATTTTTGGAGGCACTATCCCTATATACAAAGCGGGTAATAATAAAAACATACATGAACAAAGCATAGACAAACAGGTACAGCAACATATAATACTGACTTTTAACTCCTCATTCTGGTTGCAGATCAAGTATAGGCTTGGTAGGTGTGAAAAGGCTACAGTACACCCGCTGTGAGTTTTCTCCCTGAGAAGAGGGATGTTGCTGATGAAGGGGAGGGCTCTAAGGAATTTGGGCCTCTTTCCAGCAGCTCAAGGCAAGTTGTATCCAAGTACAGTAAGTATTTCCCCAGAGGGCTTTGCAACATGGGCTTCCATATGAGCCAATGGAGAGTTAAGGGATTTCTTCAAGATCACAAGGGGGCAGCAGAGGGATTTGAACCCCAGCGTCCCTACATCGAAGGTTGCTGTTCTAACCATGATTTGGCAGTGTGAGTAAATGTTTTTTCCCCCATCATTTCTTTAGTGTCCTTGCATTGGTTTGTTAATGTTCTTCACCATTTAATTTCCAGTTTCTACTTCCAGTTCAATGCACAATTGTGTGGAATTATATTTGTGATTCACTTTCCTTCATTTGATAAGCATTACATAGTAACATAGAAACATAGTAGATGACGGCAGAAAATGACCTGCACGGCCCATCTAGTCTGCCCAACAAGATAAACTCATATGTGCTACTTCTTGTGTATACCTTACCTTGATTTGTATCTGCCATTTTCAGGACACAGACCGTAGAAGTCTTGCCCAGAACTAGTCCCACCACCCAAACACCAGCCCCGCCTCCCAATCTCGGCTAAGCTTCTGAGGATCCATTCCTTCTGCACAGGATTCCTTTATGTTTATCCCACACATGCTTGAATTCCGCTACAGTTTTCATCTCCACCACCTCCCGCGGGAGGGCATTCCAAGTATCTACCACTCTCTGTGAAAAAATACTCCTGAGTCTGCCCCCCTTCACTCTCATATCATGTCCTCTCGTTCTACTGCCCTCCCATCTCCGGAAAAGGTTAGTTTGCGGATTAATACCTTTCAAATATTTGAACGTCTGTATCATATCACCCCTGTTTCTCCTTTCCTCCAGGGTATACATGTTCAGGTCCGCAAGTCTCTCCTCATACGTCTTGTAATGCATTGTCTGTAGACACAGCCTGCTGCAGTTTTCATAATGTGCTTTTATTATTTATTTATTGCATTTGTATCCCACATTTTCCCACCTATTTGCAGGCTCAATGTGGCTTACAGAGTGTGGTAAGCTTCTAGGGAATGGAACTTGATATGCTGCCTTTACACAGCGGGTTAACGCCGAGTTAGTGTGGGAGCCCTTACCGCCTCCTAAGTGGGTGGCATTAAGGTCTCCCACCGGAAATGGCCGTGTGGCAAGTGCGCACTTACTGCGCAGCCATTTTCTTTTTTTTTTTGTCTTTTACCCCAGTGGCTTAGCTATGTGGGGCTACGGGGGCCTGGGCCCCCCAATATCTTCCGGGCCCCTGGTTTTGCTGGCGAGGGTCCCCAACACCTACCTGCCAGCTGAAGCCTTGTCCAGTGCCGCTGAGTTGCCTGCCCTGCTCTCTCTCCCCCCTCACGTCCTACACGCTCCTTTTAGTGAAATTGAACATGCTTAGTTTCACTAAAAGGAGCGTGCAGGACGTGAGGGGGAAGAGAGAGCAGGACAGGCAACACTGTGGCGCCGGAGACCAGCGCTGGAGAAGGCTTCAGCTGGGGGGTTGGACCCCCACCAGCCTAGGTATTTGCTACAGCTTGCAGTTAGCAATCGGGGGAGCAGCAGGGCGGTGAGGTGGCGGGGAGGGGGAGCGGCATATCAAAATGTGCCCCTCCATCGCGAGGTCTGGCTACGCCCCTGTTTTACCCGCTGCAGTAAAAGGGGCCTTGGCGAGCAGAAAATATATTATACCGAGACACAGGCCTGCATTTCAATATAAACATGTCTGAATCAAGGGGATAAATCTTTAAAACACAAATTGATTCTTGATTCAGTCAGCTGTCTCACAAAAAGAACAAATTTCTCCTGATCCCTGCCTGTAAGAATCTTCCTCGAAAAGAACAATTTAATTCTATTGTGTTGCAGCCAATTCTCTGAAAACAGATTACAAATCAAGCAGCAGCATTGCATTTCAAGTTTGCCATCTAATTCTTTACGTCAAACATTTTGTAAGTTCAGCCTGCTCTTTCCGTAAATATTAAGTTCAAAGTCCTCCTATTTGTCTTTAAAGGCTGCTTTCCCACTGTGACGAACAAAGAAGTGAGGTAAACTCAAGGAGGGTATCAAGAAGTCTTTCATGTAAAGAGCATAAAATCTATTTTATTGAGTTTACCTCACTTCTTTGTTTGTCGCTCACGTTTACTTGAAGTTTTTTTTCATCCTCTTTTTTTGTTGCTTTCCCACTGCTCCTGCCTATATCTGTAATCATCTCACTCCATATGACCCTTCCTGTGTACTCCGTTCTGCCTATAACAACCTTTTCTCCCTCCCATTCCTCTCATCCCTCCATTTCAACAAACCATGTGAAACTGCCTTCAACTACCTTGACCCCAGATTCTGGAATTCTCTTGTCAGGCTGGATCCTTCCCTCTCCAAATTCAAGTCTTTGCTCAAAATTCACTTTTTCCCCCGGGAAGATTATTGGCTTTCTGCCTCTTTACCCATGTGTTTAAGTCCTGGCCTCTCTCCCCCTCTCCCCAACTGCCTTTTTTTCCTTTCTTTGATTTATTGTATTTTAGTTTGAGTGGAGGAGTGGCCTAGTGGTTGGAGCACAGTCTTGCAATCCAGAGGTGGCTGGTTCAAATCCCACTGCTGCTCCTTGTGATCTTGGGCAAGTCACTTAAGCCTCCATTGCCTCAGGTACAAACTTAGATTGTGAGCCCTCCTGGGACAGAGAAATATCCAGTGTACCTGAATGTAACTCGCCTTGAGCTACTACTGAAAAAGGTGTGAGCAAAATCTAAATAAATAATAATCACATAGGTACCATATTTGGCCCCTTTGCAGTATATCAAATATTTGCAAATAATAAATATTGTAACAGTATAACTCTAGTTGAAAAAAAGAGTCTTAGATAGATCAACCTTCCATCAAGTAAAACTTGACATCTGTAAGATTAGCCTTTAGTGAAATAAATGCCTTTTGTAATCTTTATTTATTCACTTTTGATGATGTACAGTAGGTAAACCTGCTGTCAGCATATCCATAATCTATCTAGCAATAATGCCGATTTAATTGCTCTGTGATAAAGCACTGAGTTAATGTTCTATATAGAAGTTCTTCTATTTCAGATACAGTATTCCATTGCCAATAAAAGCTTGAATTAATGAAATGGTAACAGAGCTGCTTTCATTAGATTATGATAGCTTAAAGTGTTCACAATATAAAATACTGCTTATCATTGTCTCGATTTCTTCCTAGTCAAGAGAACTAAGACATCAACCAAAATACTTTGCCATCAAGAAAGATTTTATTGTAGAAGGTTCATGAATAAACAGTATGGGCCTGATATTCAGCCAGCAGTGATCAGCATTTTGCTGGCGTTTGTCATGGCTGCTGCAGGGAAGCCCGCAGCCTGACCGAAGCTGACGCCCTTGCTCGGGGACCGCATGGTGGCATAGGAACAGTTGCTCTCCAGAGGACCCATGTGGTGGTGTGCCTTAGGTGCATGCATGTGGCCCAGGCGTACCTTTATGTTAAGTAGTAGTAGTAGTGAGTCAGAGATGGATGCCCCCGGATGATGTCACCTCTGGGCGTTCCTGGTCGCCTTCACAATGTTTCTCAGCATGCCTGCTGTGTGTCACCTGGGCCTCAGTCCTGTCTTATTCCTGCCAAGCTCAATCCTATTCTGTTCCTGCCAAGCCTCAGTCCTGCCTCATTCCTGACAAGCTCCAGTTTTGTCCTGTTCCTTCCTGCCATGCTTCAGTCCTGTTTCATTCTGGCCAAGCTCAAGTCCTGCCTCGTTCATGCCGAGCTCCAGTCCTGTCTTGCTCCTGCCAAGCCTTGTCCTGCCACGTTCCAGCTGTTTCCGATCCAGTTCCAGTTAAACGCACAGTGCTGCCTGTCCCCAGTTCCAGTTGCTCCCGCTCTAGTGCCAGCCAAGTTCAATACAGCCCTTGTTGTGGCTGGTGTGATTGCAGTCCTTGCTCCAGCTCAACCCTTCACTGTCTTCTCTGTGACTCGTCCTCTATCACCTGGGATTCCCTGGTCTTTGGGTCATGGCCCTCACGATGGTCCAAGGGCTCACATCCAGGACAGTAAAAATTTGCGAAGGCCATGAGCTCGACAGTCACCCGCCTTGCAGCTACTGCAACAGATGGCCATTCAGCTCTAACAACTGTCCGGGGGTAGTATAGGAGTTGACCCAGTGTACGGACAACCTGCAGAATTCTGGCACATTGCAAGCCGTATCTCCTCCACCTGCTGTCGCTCCGACTCTGGCTGCCGCGCCATGGCTCGGTAGTCCATGTTGCTCCTCCCCACATTGCCACATGCCGCCCAATTACTGTGAGGTTGGCGCATGAGCCCTTACTGCCTACTAAATAGGTGGCGGTAAAGCCTCAGGCAGTAAATAGCCACATGCTAATTTTAATATTAGCGCACGGCCGTTTACTGCCCCGTTTTAAAAAAAGGCCTTTTTTCCACTGTGCTAAAAAGTGGCCCAGTGTGCAGCAATTTCACATGCCAAAACTCTCGCAGGCCACTTTTTACCATGGCTTAATAAAAGGGACTCTAAGCATGCTATTCAGCATTTAACCAGCCATGGCGAGTTGCATAAAGAAGGACTGACTTTTTTGTGATCCTACTTATGCGGTGACATTAGCTGGTTAAAGTGCTGAATATTGGAACTTAATTGGCCAAAGACTGATCCTGCCCCCCAGAACACCCCCAAAATAGCTGGATCATGTTGGTTGCTAGCTGGACATTTTCAGTGGCACTATTAGGTTGAGTTAGCCCTGAACAAGCTAATTAACCAGGCAGGAGCCGTTTCTTGCTAGTTAAATTGCTTTGACATAGTGGAATTGGAAAAGGTGCAGAGAAGGGCGACAAAGATGATACAGGGGATGGGACGGCTTCCCTATCAGGATAGGCTGAAGAGGCTGGGGCTCTTCAGCTTGGAGAAAAGGCGGCTGAAGGGAGATATGATAGAGGTCTATAAGATAATGAGTGGAATGGAACGGGTCGATGTGGAGCGTCTGTTTATGCTTTCCAAAAATACTAGGACAAGGGGGCATGCGATGAAGCTGCAGTGGGGTAAATTTAAAACGAATCGGAGGAACTTTTTCTTCACTCAATGCACAGTTAAACTCTGGAATTCGCTGCCGGAAAACGTGGTTAAGGCGGTTAACTTAGCGGACTTCAAAAAAGGGTTGGACGGCTTCCTGGAGGAAAAAGCCATAGAATGTTATTGAATGGTCGAGGGAATACAGTATTTCTAGGATGGGCGGGACAAATTGCTTGTTCTTTTGGCCGCTGTCGGTGACAGGGTGCTGGGCTCGATGGACCCTTGGTCTGTCCCAGCATGGTGATGCTTATGTACTTATGAGTATCGACCCCTATATTTTTGTGTAACATATTTTATATTTTAGTTTTATCAAACTGTACCTTAAAAGGGTCATTTTATAACAAGGATCCTAGGTTAAGAGGCCAGGTAGGCAGCTAGTTGGGTGCTACTGGCATTTTAAAAAGATGCAGAGGCACCTCTGTGCCTTTATATCGTACTTGTGTAAGGGATAGAAATCTGCCTTGAATGCAGGTGTGGACATGCTCCAGAACAGCTGTAAATGTTTGCACATAAATGGAGGAATTTTACATACACTGTAACTTAGATCAGTTCCTTACCTCTTGCTTAACTATACAAAGAACTTGCCTTGATTTTAGATAATCATCAAATTATCCCAACTGACTCTGTACCCTTGTATGACAGGCTGGGATTTTGTTCCAGGTTTTTTATATTTCACGGTATACATGGTAGTGCAGAGAGACTTATGTAGCTTTTGCTCAGGTGATACGAGAATCAGAATATTTTTTTTTTTGTATGGTGACTTCCAAGGAGAAATGTTCTATCTGTTGTTGCAGAGGCAGTTGGATTATTGTGACAGCAGAGCATGTTAGTGCTTAGTTTATAACATAACATAGTAGATGACGGCAGATAAAGACCTGTACGGTCCATCCAGTCTGCCTAACAAGATAAACTCATTACACATGGTACGTGATTCTGGCCTCCATGGGACTGACTCTTCCTGTGTCAGATCAAAACAAATGGGAGGAAATATGTTTTCATTCAGTGAGTGGTTAAGCTCTGGAAAACTCTTTGCGAAAAGATGTGATAAGAGTGGATAGCGTATCTGGGTTTAAAAAAAGGTTTGGACAAGTTCCTGGAGGAAAAGTCCATAGTCTGCTATTGAAACAGACATGGGAAAGCAACTGCTTGCCCAGGGATTGGTAGCATGGAATGTTGCTACTATTTGAGATTCTGAATGGAATCTTGTTACTCTTTAGGATTCCAGAATCTTGCTATTCTTTGGGGTTCTACATGGAATCTTGTTAGTCTTTGAGATTCTGAATGGAATGTTGCCACAATTTGGGTTTCTGCCAGGTACTTGTGTCCTGGCTTGGCCATTGTTTGGAAAATAGGATACTGGGCTAGATGGACCATTGGTCTGACCCAGTATAGCTACTCTTATGTTCTTATGTAATATACATCTTGTTCCCATCATATATCTGCTTTTGGTCTCAGCTATATGGTAAGCCATATTGTAGAAAATCTTTAGCATCATATTAGTTGAATGCTCTAATGCATGCTAACTAGGTGTATCATTAGCATTATGCTAACATTGTATTACATCTCTGCTATTTGAATTCCTTCTGTTAAATGTGCATATTTTTGATACTGTTTCACGATAGTTCTATTATTAGGTTTCAATTTACTGTTTTCAAGTTTATCTCATTTATTGTGTTTATGTTTATTCTTGGTTATTTTACTATTGTTATGTTGTTAACAAAATTGTAAGTTTTATGTTAAACTGTACCTGCTGTACATCGCCTTGGGTGAATCTCTTCATAAAAGCGATTAATCAATCCCAATAAATAAATAAATATGGTGCTGAAAATTGCACACTACTTCCTTGCTGAATTTTCGATGCAAGGTGCCGAAATGGGGTCGAAATGGCCAATCATTGTGAAAACACACTCACCCATTTATAGCATCATACCTAAGTATTTCCGCACAGATCTGCAAAAGGATGTGGCCCAGGGGCGTAGCCAGACTTTGGCGGGAGGAGGGTCCAGAGCCCGAGGTGAAGGGGCACATTTTAGCCCCCCCTGGTGCCACCGACCCCCCCCGCCATTGCCGATCCCCCCTGCCTGCCACCACCTTGACCCCCCCCTGCTGACGACCCTCTCGACCCCCCCTCCCGCCGCCAACCCTCTTGTCGCCGTTGCCTACCTTTGCTGGCGGGGGACCCCAACCCCCACCAGCCGAGGTCTGACGTACAACGTGCAGGACGTCAGACTCAGAAACAGAACGAAGGAAGAAGAGGACCTCGGCTGGCGGGGGTTGGGGTCCCCCACCAGCAAAGGTAGGTGACGGCTGGTTGACGGCGGGGGGGGGGGGGGGGCTCAAGTGGGTTGTCGGCAGGGGGGTCCAGGGCCAAATTTACGGGGGCCCAGGCCTTCTTGGCCCCACGTAACTATGCCCCTGGTGTGGCCATGGGAGCCTGGTGTCTATTGTCACTTTCACATCTTTGGGTGACGGGAAGGGGTCAGTGACCACTGAGTGTTTAAAAAGGGGGAGGGTCATGCCTTCATTCCTACAGTGGTCTATTGGCCAGTTAGGGTACCTTTTTCTGACTTAGTCGTGACTGAAACAGGTCTAGATAAAAATGTACTTTTTTTGCCCTGGACCTTTTTATCTGTTCCATTAACGCTGAAAAATGTCCAGATTTTAAGTCCGTCCAAGTCCTGCCCAAAACACATCTCCAACACGCCCCCTTGCTATTTCGACGAATTCAGTGAAAAATATCCCAGTTCTGCCTTTTTGAAAATCATGATTTAGATGTTTTGGCAAGAAACCCATCCATCTGCCACTGTGTGCCGCTTTTCAGACCTTTTTCTCTTTTGAAAATGAGTGCCATAGTTCATCTTAGCACATTAAGATTCCTGATTGTTTTTTAAATGATTCATGAAGATAATATGACCTTTGTCCTTTGGGTACAATATATTGTGGCAGTGTCTTCTGTATTTGATTGCGCTGGGATGCTCAGTGCACCCAGTTATGAGTCCCTGATAAGCCACTAAAGATATTTCAATCTGCAAAATTCCACTACTGCAGGCCTGAAATCTGCTCTTGTGAAATAATGTTCCTAAGCAAATGAACCTTGAGAAGGGAATGTGAAAAGGAGCAGGGATCCCGCTGACTTGTCAAGAACAATAAGGAAAAGTTAGCAGGCACTTGGAAAATAGTCAGAAGATCTCATTACAGTACGCCATCATTGCAGCGCTGCTGCTCAGAACCCTGTGAGAATGGCAGGCAGGCGAAGCACTTTGCTATTCAAGTGGAAAATTGATGCTGCTCAAAATAGCACCCTGTATTATTTTATTCATAAATGAAGCACAGTTTGATGCAGCTGAAGGGCGCCCTGCCTTTAGTCTTGCTGCCCTTTGTGCCTGCATGAAAACCCCCTCAAATATGTTCACCTAGCAGCATGTGCTGATCCGAATGAGGCGTGCTTAGAGCAGATCGAAAGAGTGAAAGAAATCTGCTGGAAGCAAATGTCGTTTTTGGAAAATGAGGCCCGACTGAGGTTGTTCTATTTTATCATCCTCACTTTAATATTCCCTTATCTCTTGTTTGTCCTGCTTGTCTGCCCTAATTAGATTGTAAGCTCTGTGGAGCAGGGACTGTCTCTTCATGTTCAAGTGTACAGCGCTGCGTACGTCTAGTAGCGCTATAGAAATGATAAGTAGTAGTAGTAGTCTTGGGATTCCGGAATCTTGCTACTCTTTAGGATTCTGCACGGAATCTTGCTACTCTTTGTCCTTATCCCTTATTTGTTCTGTTTGTCTGTCCTAATTAGATTGTAAGCTCTGTGGAGCAGGGACTGTCTCTTCATGTTCAAGTGTACAGCGCTGCGTACGTCTAGTAGCGCTATAGAAATGATAAGTAGTAGTAGTCTTGGGATTCCGGAATCTTGCTACTCTTTAGGATTCTGCACGGAATCTTGCTACTCTTTGTGCTTATCCCTTATTTGTTCTGTTTGTCTGTCCTAATTAGATTGTAAGCTCTGTGGAGCAGGGACTGTCTCTTCATGTTCAAGTGTACAGCGCTGCATACATCTAGTAGCGCTTTAGAAATAAGTAGTAGTAGTAGTCTTGGGATTCCGGACTCTTGCTACTCTTTGGGATTCTGCATGGAATCTTGCTACTCTTTGTCCTTATTTGTTCTGTTTGTCTGTCCTAATTAGATTGTAAGCTCTGTCGAGCAGGGACTGTCTCTTCATGTTCAAGTGTACAGCGCTGCATACATCTAGTAGCGCTTTAGAAATAAGTAGTAGTAGTAGTCTTGGGATTCCGGAATCTTGCTACTCTTTGGGATTCTGCATGGAATCTTGCTACTCTTTGTCCTTATTTGTTCTGTTTGTCTGTCCTAATTAGATTGTAAGCTCTGTCGAGCAGGGACTGTCTCTTCATGTTCAAGTGTACAGCGCTGCGTACGTCTAGTAGCACTTTAGAAATGATAAGTAGTAGTAGATATGGCTAGTTCACAGCTTCAAAATGGTGGAGTCAATTTTCAGTACTAATTGAAATGTTAGCCGGTGGGCAAATTAATATGTATATTGACTGCCTAATGGTGAGAGCAGCAGGCTGAGAACCAGCAGCTGCTTGTGATCTTTGAGAAGTCACTTAAACCCTCCACTACAAACAGATTGTGAGCTCCCCAGGGACAGAAAAACACCTACTCTACATGCATGTACATTTTGATAGCTTTCAGGCAATATATCAGTAATTAAATAAACTCAGTGGTGTTGAATATAGAAGTAATGTGGTGACTACTGTTGCCACTATGGACAGAATTTGGTAAATGGCACCCAAAGGAATTGGTACTAAGGGCCCCTTTTACCAAGCTGCAGCAAAAGGGGGCCTGTGCTGGCATCGGCACATATTTACGTGCAGCAGATAAAAGGTAGATTTTTCTTTTTTTAAAGAAATGGTCATGCGGCAAGTGAAGTACCTGTATGTACACCATTGTGTGCTGGTCTGGATAATTGGACATCTGGTTAATTGGCGTTCAGATAATCGACGTCGTACTGTATAACATCAGGTACTAGATACCCAGAATGCCCTCCCGTGGGAGGTGGTGGAGATGAAAAGGGTAATGGAATTCTACGGTCTGTGTCCTGATCGTAGCTGGATAAACTTCGATGGGCTGGAGTGGGGCTTCAATAACAAGTTCGAGAACAAGGCCAGTGCCAGGCAGACTTCTACAGTCTGTGCTGTAAAAATGGCAATGACAAATCAAGATCAAATATACATATGTAGTATCACATCATACCTTTATGCTATGCGTTTATCATGTTGGGCAGACTGGATGGACCATACAGGTCTTTATCTGCCATCTATGTTACTATCAGGCTTATTTTCGAAAGAGAAGGGCGCCCATCTTCCGACACAAATCGGGAGATGGGTGTCCTTTTCTCAGGGTTGCCCAAATCGGCATAATTGAAAGCCAATTTTGGCCATCCTCAACTGCAGTCCGTCGTAGGGACGACCAAAGTTCACGGGGGCGTGTCGGAGGCATAGTGAAGGCGGGACTGGGGCGTGCTTAAATGGGCATCCTCGGCCGATAATGGAAAAAAGAAGGGCGTCCTTGACGAGCATTTGGTTGACTTTACTTGGTCCATTTTTTTTCACGACCAAGGCTCAAAAAGGTGCCCACACTGACCAGATGACCACCGGGGGGGAATTGGGGATGACCTCCCCTTACTCTCCCAGTGGTCACCAACCCCCTCTCACCCTAAAAAAAAATTAAAACTTTCTTTTGGAGCCTCTATGCCAGCCTCAAGTGACATACCCAGCTCTCTGACAGCAGTATGCAGGTCTCTGGAGCAGTTTTAGTGGGTGCAGTGCACTTCAGGCAGGCGGACCCAGGCCCATCCCCCCCTACCTGTTACACTTGTGATGGTAAATGTGAGCCCTTCAAAACCCACCCAAAACCCACTGTACCCACATGTAGGTGCCCCCCTTCACCCCATAGGGCTATGGTAGTGGTGTACAGTTGTGGGAAGTGGTTTTTTTTGGGGGGGGGGTTGGGTGGCTCAGCACACAAGGTAAGGGAGATATGCACCTGGGAGCAATTTGTGAAGTTCACTGCAGTGCCCCCTAGGGTGCCCGGTTGGTGTCCTGGCATGTGAGGGGGCCCAGTACACTACGAATGCTGGCTCCTCCCACGACCAAAGGGCTTGGATTTGGTAATTTTTGAGATGGGCGTCCTCGGTTTCCATTATGGCCGAAAACCGGGAACGACCATCTCTAAGGGCGACCTAAATGTTGAGATTTGGGCGTCCCCGACTGTATTATCGAAACTAAAGATGGACGCCCATCTTGTTTCGATAATACAGGTTTCCCCACCCCTTCGCTGGGATGTCCTTAGAGATGGGCGCCCTTAGAGATGGTCGTCTCCGTTCGATTATGCCCCTCCACATATAGCATGCCTAACTTATGTTTGAGGAGCAAACACAAGTATTGGCAGCTAGGGTTTTTAAAGTGCTGTGATAATCAATAGAAATAAAATAAAACATAGAAAAGAAAATAGCAAGTAGAGCGTCCACAGTTAGCAAATGCAATGTATGAATTCATTGGCCTCCAATTCAATGCAGCAAGCACCCTTCACACTGAGATGCCAAGTTATCCAGTTCCAGGAGGGAGACTTTTTAGTCAGTCCTAGTTCTTAACTTTATACCCCGGAGCTGCATGATATTTGTATTTCCTGATTTTACCATTGAAATAAGGGCTGCAGAGTACATAATGTGGGCAGTTGCAGCAGCCATTTTGACTGCAGAGCTGGCATGGGCAGGAGCAACTGGGAATCACTACTGCCCTGACTAGGCTACTAGACCACAATGGTGTGTAAAGTAAGCCTAGGATTTGCTTACGTGTGGGGGCTGATTTTGTTCAGGGGGGGGTCAGAGGTAGGGCCCACTTTTGTTTGGGGGGAGGGGTCTGCTGTACCATTTTAGATTTCAGCTTCGGCTGTGGCGAATTTTGGCTGCTGGTTCAGTTTTGGCTGAAACCAAACCAAACAGTTTCAGTTGCCCTCTACAGTGTCGCAAAACACTCCTCCCCCACCCAAAAGAGGGGGAGGTAATAGTAAAACAGAATGCCATGAACCTGCTATATATATATATATATTGTGATAAGTATGAGGCTGTCCTATCTGGGATAGGCCACTAGAGGGCGCTAGGAGAATAGATGGAGGTCGCTAGGACCGGGGAGAGCCCTGGGAGGTCCACAGGTGTAGGAGGTTATGGGCTGGGACCTGTGTAGGTAATTAGCCCCTTTATACCCCACCTGAGGGGTGAAAGGAAGAGAAGTGAGCTGGCAGCAGAGAAAGAGAGATCCCCCTGGAAGATACTGGCTAACCCTATGGACTTGTGGTGGACTGTGTGTCCAAAGGAGAGAAGCAGGCTGAAAATCCTGGGGTAAGAAGTCCCTAAAGCATTAGTGTTGGACTGTGTGTCAGTACTTATAGGAACTGTGTGTTCAAAGAAGGAAGGACTGTGTGTCCAAAGAAGGAAGGACTGTGTGTCCCAGTACTGAGAGAAGCAGGCTGCAAAGCCTGGGGTTAAAAGTCCCCAAAGTATTGAGGTAAGTACTGAGCCCATGTATCTGTGTGGGGAGGCTCAGTGTGAAGACCTATGAAAGCATAAAGTATTAAGCTAGAAGAAGTGTGCCCAGGGGCTGGAATAAAGAGTTGCCTGAGAAATATGCAGTTGGTAAGCCTGTTTAATTTGCTTAGTGGGAACCAGGTCACCCTGAGCGAGAAGGGGTAGCACACTAATTTGCATATGATCTGCATATTGAGAACCAGGTCACCCTGAGTGAGAAGGGGGATATCACAATATATATATATATATATATATATATTACACATACACACAGAGTGTAGACGATATGTATATCATGAAATATTTGTAAAATTTGTGGAAAATTATCAATAGGGACTAACCCGAGTACAAGACTCACAATATGAAATCGCCACTCTCAGGCCATTCAATATGCTCTCCTTACATTATTAGAGTTTCCACATGCTCAAATTAACCAAACAGTGTCAGTGAAAATAAATGTGAGAATAGCAAGTTCATGGCCCATATTCAATCTAAAGAACATTGAAACAAATGCAATAGCATATGGACAACATCCATAGTCTA
Source organism: Microcaecilia unicolor (assembly GCF_901765095.1). Classification (NCBI taxonomy): domain Eukaryota; kingdom Metazoa; phylum Chordata; class Amphibia; order Gymnophiona; family Siphonopidae; genus Microcaecilia; species Microcaecilia unicolor. The sequence continues at coordinate 156,050,822 of NC_044036.1, read as the reverse complement.
ATAGTTTAAATCTCTTGATATACCACCCTTCTAAATAAATATTGAGAGTGATAAAACATCACAAAAACTGAAAAGAATGCCAATTAAAATAGGACAGACCTTAATCAATCTCCCAATGTTTAATAAACAATCACACCACCTTCCTGCAAGCCTGGGGAAATATCTGCCTAGATTAGTTGCCCAACCCAGATGCTTTTTCAAGAAAATATGCTTTCTATTTCCCTTTTAAACAGCTTAAAAGACTTTTCCTCCCTCAAAGCCTGAGGGAGCTGATACCATTCAACTGGCGCATGCCAAAAAAAATATACATTGCTGAATCATCTGCAGGTAAGCACGGTCTGCCTCAGGCAATGACAAGAGTTGCACTGAAGCAGACCTCAGGGAACGCCTTGAAATATATAGTTGAACTATAGGCACTAAATATTCAGGAAAACCCTCATACGAAGCTCTATGCATCATAACTAAAATGTTATATAGTGGCCTCTATTCCACAGGCAACCAATGATAATTAATATATAGGAGGGTAACGATCTCCCCACCCCACATCTCCCAACAACCTAATGGCTGCATTTTGCAATGTCCTCTACCTCTTTAAGAGAGAATTTTTTTTTGTTACATTTGTACCCCGCGCTTTCCCACTCATGGCAGGCTCAATGCGGCTTACATATTGTATAGAGGTACTTATTTGTACCTGGGGCAATGGAGGGTTAAGTGACTTGCCCAGAGTCACAAGGAGCTGCCTGTGCCTGAAGTGGGAATCAAACTCAGTTCCTCATGAGCCATTCCCATGCAAACCATATTGGCGTAATCCATAAGTACATAAGTAATATCCAATTTAGATATTACTAAAGCAGACATGTAATGTGGCTTCATCAAAATAAGGCTTAACTGTCCACAACATTCATAAAGTACCAAAGCCTGAATGAATGACTTGGGACACATGCTGGTCAAATTGCAACTGCAAGTCCATAATAACTCCCAAATAGCGAAACTCCTAAAATAACTTATCCTGCTCCTCCAAATACTGTGGCAAAATGTCTTCGCCAAGTTCGAAATCAATTTATGCTGACGCAACCAATCAACCACCATCAGTAGGCATTCATTCAATGGGGTTAAATCCACCAACCAGGGAGAAGAATAACCTACCAATAAAACATCATCTGCGTACACATATACACCAATTGAAAATGCCAGAATACTTTGGATTAATGGAGCCAAGAACAGGTTAAACAAGACAGGGGATAACGAAGACCCCTGAGGAACCCCATATACACTATCATACAAATACACAATAAGACAATACAAATACGCAATAAGACAGGCCATAAGATCATACTATAAAACCAAAATAGGGACAGATTACAAAGACATGAAGAAATTATACCAACTCGTGAACAAACTCTTAGACACCAACTTGGTCACTATCATGAATACAGACATCCCATCTGCAGATAAAGTTGCGAAGTACTTCAATGAAAAAATTGTAAACCTACGCAACACGCTACCTCAGAACAACACCGACATTGAAAACTTCCTTAATGAATTGGACCCAACCATTGGAGAATACCCAGCAGATCGGACCTGGTTAAACTTCGCCCTCCTTACCGTTGAAACAGTTACCCAAGCGATTAGTAGGTTTTCCAACACTCACTGTAAACTAGATACCTGTCCCAGCTACCTAATGAAATCCGCCCCTGACCGCTTCATAGCTGTCTCATATGGAAATCTCGTGAGCCCTTAGGTCCAGCTGGAGGGTTGAGGTTAGGATAGTACCAGCCCTCCAAAGGACAGCCGAACAACCCGAAGTCTTCACCTGCGGCGACCGCCATTCCACGGGGGTTGAGCCCCCATGTGCTGGCGGCTAACAGGACTTCCGGAACCTCGGGGGTGGCGGGCTGGCCGCAGATGGTGAGGAGTCTTGGAGGCCTGGACAGGCACACGCAGAGAGTAGTCAGGATACCAGCAGAGGTCAGGGCAGGCAGCGAACAGAGAGTTGTCAGGAAACCAGCAGAGGTCAGGGCAGGCAGCGAGCAGAGAGTTGTCAGGAAACCAGCAGAAGTCAGGGCAGGCCACATGGAGTCTAGATGCAGCACACGGAAGCTTGTCTCCTCTGTAAGTAGAAGCCAAAGCAATGTTAAGGATGTACGTGGCTCCTTAAATAGTCCTCCGCGTCAAAGGAACAAGAATCGGCTGGCAGCAGCATGGAGACGCGGACCCTGTGATGTCGTCAAGAGAGCAGCGTCCTAGGGATAGGTCCGCCGACCGGCAGAGGAGGAGCTGCGCCGCCAACGACCAACCCAAGGGAAGGAAGGCTCCCCACTCTGCACCCGGAAGTGCTCGGGGCGCCAATGCGATCCCCTGCCTGGCGCCTGGGAACGCTACGGAGGGATGGGGCTCAGCATTGAGCCTCGCGCCCAGGCAGACCACCAGCCCCCACTGGCGGTCCCATCCGGGGAAGCCTGCGGACCCCGCCAGGCCGGGACTGCCCCCGTGAGAGACGCGACAATAGAAGACCTCACATCCCACCTAAATTACATGCTTCAGCAAGGCCTCTTCCCTAAGGAAAATGGCAATATCTTACTCACCCCAATACCAAAAGATACCAAGAAAAAACCAAACGAAATCACTAACTACCATCCAGTAGCATCTATCCCGTTGGTGGTCAAACTGATGGAAAGCATGGTAACCAAACAACGTACAGATTACATAAACAAATTCTCAATATTACACGAATCACAGTCAGGCTTTCGCCCCCTCCATAGCAAGGAAACAGTATTACTCACTCTTCTAGCCAAATTCAAGCAGGAAATAGCAACAGGCAAAAACATCCTTCTCCTCCAATTCAACATGTCTAGTGCATTCGACATGGTAAACCATAATATATTAATAAGATTACTAGATAAGTTTGGGATTGGTGGAAACATACTTAACTGGATCAAGGGCTTCCTAACCACAAGAACATATCAAGTAAAATCAAATTCAAACATATCATCACCGTGGAAAGCAGACTGTGGAGTACTGCAAGGATCGCCGCTATCACTGATCCTATTCAACTTAATGATGACCCCACTTGCCAAGTCCTTATCCAACCATGTCCTTAACCCTTTCATATATGCAGATGATGCCACAATATACATTCCTTAAAAAAACAAACTGACAGAAATCACCAACAAAATCAAGCTTGGCCTGAACATCATGGATTCATGGGCAAATGCATTTCAACTAAAACTCAATAAAGAAAAAAACTCATTGTCTCATCCTCTCATCCCAACACAGCGCGGACATCCCCTCAAGTATCAACACTAGCACAAAACAACATATTTCAAAGAAACTTTCAGGCTGGGGGAGGCCCAAAAAATCTCTGTTGGATGTCTCAAAATTAAAGCTAAAATAGAATCCCCCCAATATTCAGCTGGAGGCGGTCCCCACTTTTTTAAACGCTGATTGTCACCTGCTAAATTATCCCCTGATATTCAGTGCTGAGCCAGCACTGAATGTTGGGGGATAATTTTGGGCAGCCTGGCCACCCAGAGCTTATGCAGGCTTGGCCAATTTTCAGCCGGGCCCATGTAAGAGAGTTATGCGTGTACTGGCACTAAATATCGGGCTGGCACCCATATATAACTAATTTTTCTTTGTAACCCCCTCCCAATCCCCCACCCAGCCTCTCTAACACTCCCCCTCCTACCCCCCCTAAGCTGAGATGCTCTAAGTCCTTCCCCTGCTCCCGAATGAAATCTCTGCCCACGATGTCTAGGTAGACCCCTCCCTGGGGGTCTTTCAGGGCAGGAGCACAGCCCCCTGTTCCTGCCCCTTTGCGACTGACTCTCAAAATGGCTGCTGCAACCTACTGCATCAGCTTGTGGTGCTTTGAGCTGCCATGAGAGTTCGCAGCAGCCATTTTGACTGGCTGCCGCGAGGGGGCAAAAGCATGGGTCTATGTTCCTGCCCCGAAAGACCCCTGCTGAACCACCAGGGAGCCAGGTAGGCCCTTTGGGGGATAGGGTATTCATTTCAGGGGAGGAGAGGGATTTAGGGCATCCTAGCTGGGGGGGAAGGGGGTAGGAGAGGGGTGTTAGAGAAGCTAGGTGGGGGATCAGGAGGGTGTTACAGAGAAAAATTAGTTATGTGGATGCCGGCCTGATATTCAATGCTGGCACCCACATAGCTAAGTGGCCTAATTTAGGACAGCTTTTGAACCCCAGGCTCCTCCCCAGCAGTGTTGCCACATGGGAAAAAATGTTCACGCACAAAACCAGCCCAAAAACCGCACACAGTTAATTTGCATGTGAATGACATCATTAATAAATATTAATGAGGCCATTTGCATACAAATGACATCATCGCGGCCGCGGAGAACCAGTGGAAAAACCCGCAGTGGGTGAAAAAACCGCCGGCGGGCAAGAAGAAGCCGCCCAAAACCCCGCAATCCGCACACAGTGTGAAAAAACCGCAGCGGGTCGCGGGAAGGAGCCCAATTGGGCGGGAAACCCGCAGCCCTGGCAACATTGCTCCCCAGTGCTGCCTCCAGCATTGCCCCTGACTTGCCCACTTATTCGCTTTGAAAATTGGGCCTGATGTCTCTGTTGACAGAAATGAAAAAGGGGAATAGTAAAGTAAGGCACAGAGGCAGCTTTATTATTCTGTAAAAAGAATTGAAGCGGTTCAAAGAAAAGCTACGAGAATGGTAAGGGATTTGCGTTACAAGATGTATGAGGAGAGACTTGATGACCTGAACATGAATACTCTCGAAGAAAGGAGAAACAGGGGTGATATGATACAGACGTTCAAATATTTGAAAAGTATTAATCCGCAAACGAACCTTTTCCGGAGGTGCGAAGGCAGTAGAACGAGAGGACATGAAATGAGATTGAAGGGGGGCAGACTCAAGAAAAATGTCAGGAAGTATTTTTTCACGGAGAGAGTAGTGGATGCTTGGAATGCCCTCCCGCGGGAGGTGGTGGAAATGAAAACGGTAACAGAATTCAAACACGCGTGGGATAAACATAAAGGAATCCTATTCAGAAGGAATGGATCCTAAGGAGCTTAGTGGCTGGCTCTGCGAGGCGAGGATAGTGCTGGGCAGACTTATACGGTCTGTGCCAGAGCCAGTGGTGGGAGGCGGGGCTGGTGGTTGGGAGGCGGGGATAGTGCTGGACAGACTTATACGGTCTGTGCCCTGAAGAGGACAGGTACAAATCAAAGTAGGGTATACACTAAAAGTAGCACATATGAGTTTGTCTTGTTGGGCAGACTGGATGGACCATGCAGGTCTTTTTCTGCCGTCATTTACTATGTTACTATGTTACCTACATTCTAGAAATATGAAAAATAAAGGTTAATCTTTGTCATCCTTAACAATGCTGAGAGCAGGAATCCAGACATGTGCATGATATATCGATGCAAAGAGGATGCATCTTTTTCACCTTTTTTTGATGTTAATTAAAAGAAATCATTTTCCTTGCTCAGAGGCCTTATATAAGTGCTCCGTCTAGATGGTATAATTGGTGTTAATATGAGGTTACTACACTAGACATGAAACTGGAAGATGCAACAGATAATTACAAGGCTGACAGAACTGTAGTGAGCATTTCTGGGACACTTGCTCCCACATGCACGCACGGAAGCAAGTCAGAAGTCCAGCCACATACCAGAGAAAAACTCTTTTTGCAGTCTAACCTCACAATATACAGTTTTCTGATAGTTTAAACTGTTACTAAAAATTCTTGAAATCTATTTCAAACTAGTGATGCTTTTGCATTTGAGTGTAATTTTATAAGGGGGGGGTAATTAAAGCACTATTTAAGGCACTTGTGTGAAACCACTTGTCTTTATAAAATGCTAGTGTAAGTGGTGGGCATGGATATAAACACCAGCCCTAGAGCAGATAGAAGATTGTTTCTATTAAGAATTATTTATATTAAATCTTGGTTTCTGTAGTATTTAGTTTAACCTTGGACCATGCTGGCACAGTTTTTAAGGTGATACTAGTTATTTTTACATTCTTAAAATGAGTTGCTAACTAGGATGATGTCACCGGAACACATTTTAAGATGGCGTCTGGAACGCATAATAATTTAATAATTGTAAGCATTTTGGGGGATTTTCTAAGTGATTTTAGGAAGTTATGCACTGAGTTTTAGCGATTCCAGCTAGTCACCTGATGCATTTTGTGAATCTGGTACTATATTAAGGATATCTGGATTTTGCTTTTTTTAAGCACTTTTTAACTTTCCTTTATAATACAGTTTTTCATTTTGCTAGATTGATTAGGATCTCTAGTTGTGCTGGCAAGGGTCGTTCTGGGTTGCATTTGATTAAATCATGAGTAAATGGTATGTTTAGAAAGATTTTCTGATATGGTGACCTTTGAACCAGAGGGAATGTTTATAAGGCAACTAGAACTAGTCAGAGCATACATTGAAACGCTGCTTTTCACAGGCAATAGTTCTGCAGGTTTGTGAGATCCCTTACCACCATCTCAATGGATGCTGGTAAGTGCTCCTCCATCCCACATGGCCACATGGTAAGTGCAATTGTACTGCATGGCTGTTTCTTTTTTGACCTTTTTATCTATTGCAATATAAAGGGCCTCAGTGCACAGCAAAAATGGCAGCCGCTGCTAGCGCAGGGCCCCTTGTACCGCAGCTTAGTAAAAGGGCCCTTAAGGCATTTCTACTGACCAAAATGCCTTCCCATGTTGTTTGAATCTAGATCCTGCTAGTTTTGAAATAATAATTTTGGATATGCAGGTAGTAATAACAGGGTAAACATTCAGCTGGTGACAGTATTTTTTTTTTTTTTTTTGCATTATTCCTGGATATTCAATACCTTTGAGACCTCTAAGGTCCTCTCAAGCAGCATAACTATCTATCCTCATCAAAAGAAATTGTACGATGTAATACTCGCCAGCGAGCTTTCTCAGGAGTAGCCCTCATGCTTTGGAACTTACTCCCAGAGGGGCGAAACAGAACTTACTAACTCTACTTCAGGAAGCAGGCTCTTCTCCCAAGCCTTTAATACATGGATGGGCATAATCCAACAGGGACGACCATCTCTAAGGGCGCCCATCTCTGAGAACGTCCCCGCGAAGGGACGGGGCATCCCGTATTATCGAAACAGGATGGGTGTGCATCTTTCTTTGCGATAATACGGTCGGGGACACCCAAATCTCAACATTTAGGTTGACCTAAGAGATGATTGACCTAAATGTTGAGATGGTCGATCTCGGTTTTTGGTGATAATGAAAACCGAGGACGCCCATCTCAAAAATGACCAAATCCAAGGGAGGAGCCAGCATTTGTAGTGCACTTGTCCCCCTCACATGCCAGGACACCAACCGGGCACCCTAGGGTCACTGCAGGGGACTTCACAAATTGCTCCCAGGTGCATAGCTCCCTTACCTTGGGTGCTGAGCCCCCCAACCCCCCCGCAAAACCCACTCCCCACAACTGTACAACACTTATGGGTGAAGGGTGGCACCTACAAGTGGGTACAGTGGGTTTCGGAGGATTCACATTTACCACCACAAATGTAACAGGTAGTGGGGGATGGGCCTGGATCCGCCTGCCTGAAGTGCACTGCACCCACTAAAAACTGCTCCAGGGACCTGCATACTGCTGTGATGGAGCTGGGTATGACATTTGAGGCTGGCATAGAGGCTGGAAAAAATGTTTAAAAAAATTTTTTTTGGGTGGGAGGGGGTTGACCACCACTGGGGGAGTAAGGGGAGGTCATCCCTGATTCCCTCCGGTGGTCATCTGGTGAGTTCAGGCACCTTTTCAAGGCTTGGTCATGAAAAAAAGGGACCAAGTCGGCCAAATGCTAGTCAGGGATGCCCTTCTTTTTTCCATTATTGGCCGAGGACGCCCATCTCTTAAGTATGCCCCTGTCCCGCCTTCAGTACACTGCCGACATGCCCCCGGGAACTTTGGTCGTCCCCGCAACGGAAAGCAGTTGAGGATGCCCAAAATCGGCTTTACTTGGTCCATTTTTTTTCACGACCAAGCATCAAAAAAGGTGCCCGAACTGAGCAGATGACCACCGGAGGGAATCGGGGTTGACCTCCCCTTACTCCCCCAGTGATCACTAACCCCCTCCAACCCTCAAAAAAAATCTTTAAAAATACTTTTTTTGCCAGCCTCTATGCCAGCCTCAGGTCCATCGAAGCAGTATGCAGGTACCTGGAGCAGTTGTAGTGGGTGCAGTGTACTTCAGGCAGGCGGACCCAGGCCCATCCCCCCCTACCTATTACACTTGTGGTGGTAAATGTGAGCCCTCCAAAACCCACCACAAACCCACTGTACCCACATGTAGGTGCCCCTCTTCATCCCTAAGGGCTATGGTAGTGGTGTACAGTTGTGGGTTTTGGGTTTGGGGGGGGGGGGTTGGGGGGTTGGGGGGGCTGAGCACCCAAGATAAGGGAGCTATGCACCTGGGACCTTTTTCTGAAGTCCACTGCAGTGCCCCCTAGGGTGTCCGGTTGGTGTCCTGGCATGTCAGGGGGACCAGTGCACTACGAATACTGGCTCCTCCCATGACCAAATGGCTTGGATTTGGTTGTTTTTGAGATGGGCGTCCTCGGTTTCCATTATCGCCGAAAATCGGGGACGACCATCTCAAAAACGACCTAAGGACGACCATCTCTAAGGTCGATCTAAATTTCATGATTTGGGCTTCCCCAACTGTATTATCGAAATGAAAGATGGACGCCCATCTTGTTTTGATAATATGGGTTGCCCCGCCCCTTTACGGGGTCATCCTGCGAGGACGCCCTCATGAAAACTTGGGCGCCCTGTTCGATTATGCCCCTCTTAGCGTCCATCATCTCCAACGCACATTTTTGAGTGCCATTTATAGAAACTAGTCCATAATGAATTTCTTTACAGTTAGGTCTCTAGCCTGCCTCAACACGGTCACTGCACTGAGAAAAGTGAGACCTTCATCACCTGCAAACTCTGAGCCACAGCAGACACAGACTCTAGGAATCATTTCCTGAATATTTGTTCATGCTACACATATTTCACAAATGGTTAAAAAAACCCTCATGGCATTTGGCTTTAATTATCTGCAATTTAATATGGGTTCAGTAGTTCATGATCGTTCATGCAGAAATGTCTCAGGGAACAATGAAAACCAGATAACACGTAATTAGGAAACAGAATGTGATATGGACTGAGGTTAAACTCTTTTACCATCTGAGATGAGGGGTTATCATGAAGTCTTTGGTGGGTAGTATATCATGTGTCTACTTTTAGTTTTGAGTGCAGGAATAATTTTAGAGCCACACAAAATATGTACTCAACACTGAGCCTCTGAAACTTGATTGGATATTTGCCAAACTGAATCTCAACCACAACCATCGTCATGTTGAATGGTAGGTTCAGTGTGTTTTTTCTAGCAAAAAAGGTGCCGGTACTCAAATGCTAGGCATGTCCATTTTCGGCAAAAATGTAAAAAAAAAGGCATTTTTTACAGGTGCGCTGAAAAATGATTCTGCGCGTGCCCAAAACACAAGTCTACACTACTGCAGGCCATTTTTCAGTGCACCTTCGTAAAAAAGTCCCTCTGTGCAGTGAATGTTATCTCATGTGAATATTTACTTAGGGATCCTTTTACCAAGCTGCGTTAGGTGTTAACGCACGCCTAACCCAGTAAAAAATGGTGTGCTGTGGGATGCGCTCAGGTGTCCTGATGTAACTTTGAAATTACATTTTTCTGAGGGGACATGTCAGGGACAGAAAGCGGGCATCCCTGTGCTAACCAGTTAGCACATCTACATTACTGTAACATATACATAGTAGATGACGGCAGAAAAAGACCTTCACGGTCCATCCAACAAGTCTGCCCAACAAGATAAACTCATATGTGCTACTTTTTGTGTATACCTTACCTTGATTTGTATCTGCCATTTTCAGGGCACAGACCCTAGAAGTCTTGCCCAGCATTAGCCCCGCCTCCCAACAACCAGCCCCTGTGTGCTACTGGTTAATGCACAGATACCTCATGAGCCCTTACCACTTACAAAATAGGTGACAGTAAATGCACAAGCAGTAATTTACAAAAAAAAATGTCCATGTACTAATGACATTAGCATATGGTTATTAATGCAAGAAATAGAAAAAGGCATATTTACAGCTGCAGTAAAAGTGGCCTTAGCACATGGGAAAGACTCTCGTTAGGGCGCCCTAAGACTACTTTTTATCGCAGCTTAGTAAAAGGACCCCTTAATTAGAGGCCTGTGATATTTGAGAAAGGGAATGGGATCTGATATACCGCCTTTCTGTGGTTTCAATTAAAATGGTTATCATATACAGGTACTTATTTTGTACCAGGGGCAATGGAGGGTTAAGTGACTTGCCCAGAGTCACAAGGAGCTGTAGTGGGAATCAAACTCAGTTCCCCAGGATCAAAGTCCACTGCACTAACCACTAGGCTACTCCTCCACTAGCAATAGTCCATGTAGAAGCCTGTCCTTGTAGATCAGAAGCCTGCGCGGCCGCATTGCTGTTTCTGTGAGTCTGACGTCCTGCATGTATGAATATGTGCAGGACGTCAGACTCACAGAAACAGAAGCCTGTGCGGCCCGTTGCTGATCTGCAAGGACAGGCTTCTACATGGAATGCTGCTAGTGGAATAGCAACATTCTATGTAGAATCTTCAAATAGTAGCAACATTCCAGAATCTCCAATAGGGAAAGGGAAATGGGACTTGATATACCACCTTTCTGAGGTTTTGTTTGCAACTACATTCAAAGTGCTTTACATATATTCAGGTACTTATTTTGTACCAGGGGCAATGGAGGGTTAAGTGACTTGCTCAGAGTCATAAGGAGCTGCAGTGGGAATTCATTCCAGGATCACTAAGGGGTCCTTTTACTAAGCTGCGGTAAAAATTAGCCTTAGCATATCCCTATGTGGGTCTTTCCTGTACGCTACGCCATTTTACTGTGGCTGCAAAAATCACAACTTTCTATTTTTTCCCCATTTACGGCCATGTGCTAATGTTCCCATTCTAACGTGGCCATTTTAAAACATTATCATGGAAGCACTTACCAAAACCGATTTTGTAGGCGGTATGGGCTCTTGCATTATCTGTGCGATAACCAGTCAGCATGAAGTAATGTAAATGTGCTAACTGGTTAGCACAGAAACACCCACTCTCCACTCCTGATGTGCTCCTCAAAAATAAAAATTTATCACATGCTTAGAGTGCGCACATGGCAAAACTAACACAGGATGCTTTAGCATGTCCCGCATTAGGTCATTTTTGCTGCGTTAGCACCTAACAAAGCTTAGTAAAAGGTCCTCTAAATATTTTCATTTTTATGCCTTTTGTTTTTACTATTACCCTATAAATGAAAGATTTCAGAGATCAGAAAATTAAAGGGTCAATATTCAAAGGGGTTTAGCCAGACAGGAGAGGCTCTTACCTGACTAAACCCTGCTGAGCCGGCCGGCAGCCGATTCTCAGGCTCTTAACTGGATAGTGCAGCCAAATATGGATTCTAACTGACCACTGTGAAACTTGCTAATTTAGGGGGTGGTCTGGGGCGGAATATGGGCGGAGCCACAACCTTTTAGGAATAGATTCTATATATCATGACTAAAAAATTGACACCGAAAAAATACACCTAGGCATATTCTATAAAGTACATCTAAATTTAGGCGTACTTTATAGAATATGCCTAGATTTCCATAATGTTTTACAGAATACGCCAAATACCCACCCGCGCAACTAAATTTAGTCATGAGCAGGTTCGCCAAGTAAAACTTGGTGTAAATGCTGACGCCTAAATTAGGCGTGGACTGGGTGTATTCTAGAACATTCATAGATTTTAGAAATACACACAACCCACCCATGCCACGCCCATGGCCACACCGCCTTTTCAACTATGTGACTTAGAATTTACGTGCATCACTTTACAGAATACTCTTAGACAGTTGTGCATGTAAATCCCAAATAATGCCAATTAGTGTCAGTAATTGCTTGTTAATTGGCAATTATCAGCACACATTGGCTTGTTAACTAATTAAGTTGCATGCGCAAATCCAGAATACAACCAGATCTGTGCGTGCAACTTAAGCTACACTATACAGAATCTCAGGGTTAACAGCGATACTCAGTCCACTAACTGCCTAAGTGGCTAAGGACAGCAAAAAAGCTGTCCTAACTTTATGCACCGAGGGCTCCTTTTACTAATTGGCAGTAAGCCCAACACGGGCTTACCGCTCGCTACACAGGAAGTACTGCCAGGCTACCGCAGCAGCCCGGCAGTACTTCCCACCTCTAGTGCACCACTATTTCTGGTGCTACAAAAATTGATTTATTTTTGTAGTGTGACGTGTACCCAGTGGTAATCAGGCAGTATTGCGCGCTGCCCAGTTACCGCTGGGTTAACGCGGGAGCCCTTACCGCCAGCTCAATGGGTGGTGGTAAGGGCTCCCCCCCCCCCCGAAATGGCCGCGCCACAAGTGCTTTACTTGCCGCACAGGATTTTCTGCAGGAAGTCGAGACTTCTCTTTTGCCAGCTGCGGTAAAAGGGGAGCCTCGGCACGTGTCGCCAACGCCAGCACCGGCCCCTTTTTGGCACAGCTTGAATTTAGGCTGGTCCCTGCACTAACCTGGATATTCAGTGCCGGAAGCTAGACATGCTGAATAGTGGGCCCTAAATCTCTACGGGGGGTCTTTTATGAAGTGGCGGTAAGCCCAACATGGTCTTACCACTCGCTAATCCAGAACTACTGCTGGGCTACCGCAGTAGCCTGGCGTTAGCTCCCACCCCCAGCAAGCGTCACTTCCAGCACTAGAAAAATATTTTAATTTTTGTAGCACCGGTGTTTACCCTGCGGTAATCGGGCAGTGCTGCTTGCTGTCTGGTTCCTGCCGGGTTAGCAAGCGAGCCCTTACTGCCATCTCAATGGGTGGTGGTAAGTACTCCCCCCGAAATGGCTGCGCAGCAAGTGGTTCACTTGCCATACGGCCATTTGTTTTTTTTTTTTATTTTCATTTATTTAATCAAAATTTCAAGAATTAGTCAAGCAAAAAAAATACTTGTACAGAAAAGTATGATATGACAATAATAATATGCAATTATATCTAATAAAAAGGAAAAACATTACCTGTCAATCATAACTCAAGTCAACATTTTAGATAAAAGATATTAAACAATGGAAATTCTAAGGAATGCAATAAAAGGCATTTTTTTTCATCTAATGAATCACTAGATTCCTGTTAAATTAAAGAGAGAGCCTATTATTGGGGCATTATAGAGGGGCATAATCAAATGGGGTGCCCAAGTTTTCATGAGGGCGTCCTCGCAGGATGGCCCCGCAAAGGGGCGGGGAAACCCATATTATCGAAAAAAAGATGGGCGTCCATCTTTCGTTTCGATAATACGGTCGGGGACGCCTAAATCTCAACATTTAGGTCGCCCTTAGAGATGGTCGACCTAAATGTTGAGATGGTCGACCTTAGAGATGGTCATCCCCGGTTTTCGGCCATAATGAAAACCGAGGACGCCCATCTCAAAAATGACCAAATCCAAGCCCTTTGGTCGTGGGAGGAGCCAGAATTCGTAGTGCACTGGTCCCCTTCACATGCCAGGACACCAACCGGGCACACTAGGGGGCACTGCAGTGGACTTCAGAAATTGCTCCCAGGTGCATAGTTCCCTTACCTTGTGTGCTGAGCCCCTCAAACCCACTCCCCACAACTGTACACCACTACCATAGCCCTAAGGGGTGAAGGGGGGCACCTATGTGTGGGTACAGTGGGTTTCGAGTGGGTTTTGGAGGGCTCACATTTACCACCACAAGTGTAACAGGAAGGGGGATGGGCCTGGGTCCGCCTGCCTGAAGTGCACGGCACCCACTAAAACTGCTCCAGGGACCTGCATACTGCTATCATGGAGCTGGGTATGACATTTGAGGCTGGCATAGAGGCTGGAAATTTTTTTTATAAAGTTTTGTTTAGGGTGGGAGGGGGTTGGTGACCACTGGGCTAGTAAGCGGAGATCATCCCCAATTCCCTCTGGTGGTCATCTGGTCAGTTCAGGCACCTTTTTGAGGCTTGGTCGCAATAAAAAATGGACCAAGTAAAGTCGGCCAAGTGCTCGTCAGGGACACCCTTCTTTTTTCCATTATCGGCCGAGGACGCCCATCTCTTAATCACACCCCAGTTCCGCTTTCGCTACGGTGCCGACACGCCCCCGTCAACTTTGGTCGTCCCTGCGACAGAAAGCAGTTGAAGATGCCCAAAATTGGCTTTCGATTATGCCGACTTGGGCGACCCTGAGAGAAGGACGCCCATCTCCCAATTTGTGTTGGAAGATGGGCGCCCTTCTCTTTTGAAAATAAGCCTGATAGTGTCCCCCAATAATCTGTTTAGTTGACAAAAGATACCTGTAAGAAGGGAAGGCTGCCACGTGGCCATCTCTTAAAAAAAAAAAAAAAAAAAAGACAGCCACTGCGGTAAAAGGGGGCCTCAGTGCATGTCAAGAACATGTGCCAATTCCAGCACAGGCCGCCTTTTACTGCAGCTTGGTAAAAGGACCCTTAAACGCCATTGTTTATGAACAGATCAGTGTTCATGGCTTAAGGAGGAAAGCAGAACACTGTGTTCAAATTTCTTTTGGATTTGTTCTGTTGCTGTGCTTTTACTAACGGCAGAAGGACCTCTAGTGGACCAGTTAGAAAGAAGCTCTTAGGATGTCGTCTGTTATATTGTGCTTCTATATTGCCTTCCTTAAACCAAAGTTGAACCCAAGTGGTTTACAAACAGGTGCATAATCAAATGGGGAGCCCAAGTTTTCCTGGGGCCGTCCTCGCAGGGCGTGAAAGGGCGGGGAAACCCATATTATCGAAAAAATGGGCGTCCATCTTTCGTTTCGATAATACGGTTGGGGACGCCCAAATCTCAACATTTAGGTTGACCTTAGAGATGGTCGTCCTCAGTTTTCAGCGATAATGGAAACCAAGGACGCCCATCTCAGAAATAACCAAACCCAAGCCATTTGGTCATGGAAGAAGCCAGTATTCGTAGTGCACTGGTCTTCCTCACATGCCAGGACACCAACGGGCACCCTAGGGGGCACTGCAGTGGACTTCATAAATTGCTTTCAGGTGCATAGCTCCCTTACCTTGGGTCCTCCCAACCCCCCACCCCAAAACCCACATCTCTTTCGAAGGGACTCATTTTTAAAAGAGAAAAACGTCTCAAAAACAGCATAAAGTGGCAGATTTGAGATGTTTTTCTCTGCAATGCATGCAAATCACAAGGGGGTGTGTTGGGGGTGCAATTTGGGCGTTGCCAAAACGTGGACATTTTTTTGTCATAATGGAACAAAGCAAAAATGTCCAGGGCGAAAAGTTAGATGTTTTGGTCTACATCTGTTTCAGTCACGACTAAGTCAAAAAAGGTTGCCCTAAAGCACCAGATGATCACTGGAAGGATTAAGGCATGACCTCCCCCTCCTTACTCCCCCCATGGCCACTGTTCCCCTCCAACCCCCCAAAGATGTGAAAGAAAGAGTACATACCAGCCTCTATGACAGCTTCAGATGTTATGGCCAGTCCTATTAAAGCAGCAAGCAGGTCCCTGGAGTAGGCTAGTTGTCCATGGAGTGGACTGTTGAGAAGGGGACTCAGGCCCATATCCCACTCTAACTGGTACATTTGTGGTGGAACATGTGAGCCCAACTGGTATAAGACTAACCCTCCCTGTACACAGAGAGACATATCAGCACGTCTATGTCCCTCCTTTGAGAAAGCGGTGGAGTGAAACGGGTCCCCGTCGGGAGATAAGAAAATAGACGTGAGACCATCCAGCACACAAAAGCTAAGTCAAAGAAAATTTCTTTTTGTGAAAAGTCCTTTGAATAAAATTGAAGGAGGGTTTTTTTAGGTCGATGATGAGTTCAGCCTAAGATATGCCTTATGATATACTCATATATATATATGGGCAAACTGGTATTTTGAGACCTTTTTTCTCCATAATTAAGTGAACCTCCCAACACATAATATATGTAACACCAGTAAAAAATGCCCGTTTCTTAAGGGAAGTAAACGGGCGCTAGCAAGGCCATCCCCCACCCTCCCTCGCTGTTCCAGACTCTGCCCTCCCTCCGTTTTCACCCCCCCTCCGCGTTACGGACCCCTGTACCCCCCTTCCGTGACCTTGTCGACCCCCCTTCTCGGCGAAAACAGTCCGCTGCCGCCGTGGAGTACCTGTGCTGATGGGGGGCCCCAACCCCCACCAGCCGAAGTTCTGTGCTGGCCTTCACGGCGTTGCTTCCTCAATGATCTTCTGTTGAAGTTCCTCTGCATGCGTCTGACGTCAGACGGACGCAGAGGAACTTGAACAGAAGATCACTGAAGAAGAAACGCCGCGAAGGCCAGCACAGGACTTCGACTGACGGGGGTTGGGGTCCCCCGTCAGCACAGGTACTGGACGGCGGCGGGGGAAGGTTTTCGGCGGGAAGGGGGGGTCGACAGGTCGTGGAAGGGGGGTACAGGGGGCCGTAACAAGGGGGGGGTTGAAATCGGAGGGAGGGCGGAGTGTGGAACTCGGTGGGAGGTGCGTGAGGGGACACGAGGTGTTCATGCTCGTCAGGTGGGGGGGGGGGGGGTCTGTGTTGCCCCGCTCCCTGCCACTTGCTCAGAAGTGGCAGGGAGCGGCGCTCTGACAGCTGATTCCATGTATGTGCAGGATGTCAGACTCACAGAAACAGAAGCCTGTGCGGCCGTATTACTGATCTGCAAGGGTAGGCTTCTACATGGAATGTTGCTAGTGGAGGAGTAGCCTAGTAGTTACTGCAGTGGACTTTGAGCCTGCTGCCTAGGGAACTGAGTTCAATTCCCACTGCAGCTCCTTGTGACTCTGGGCAAGTTACTTAACCCTCCATTGCCCCTGGTACAAAATAATTACAGTACCTGAATATATGTAAACTGCTTTGAATGTAGTTGCAAAAACTTCAGAAAGGCAGTATATCAAGTCCCATTTCCCTTTCTTAACAAGTCATCTTTTTCTGTCAATTTAGTTTCCTGGACAGAGTTAGCTAGAACATTTTTGATAGCTGAACTGCTCAGTCCATTTATGGACTTGCTAACTTAACTACTGTTTCACTGATGGCAACCTGTGAGCTATAGGAGGAAAACTTCGGCTTTGCACTGCACAATGTCACCACCTAGTGGAGGACACTGCATTTATTTTCCTGCTTGAAAGTATGGAAGAAAAGGTTATTAATACAAAAAAAGTTATAACCTTTTTATTGAAAGCTAACTTAATGCATTTAACAAATGCAAAGTGAATGGGCTGTGTCAGCATTAGTGCATGGCAGTCACTAGTGTGGCTTTGTAAACGGGGGGGGGGGGGGGGGGGGGGGCGGGGTTAGTGCAGCTACATTATCGTACAGAGAAAAGTAATGAAAATGATAAAGGGGATGGGACGACTTCCCCATGAGGAAAGGCTAAAGCAGCTAGCACTCTTCAGTTTGGAGAAGAGGCAGTTGAGGGGAGCTATTATAGAGGTAAATAGAATACTGAGTGGAGTGGAACGGGTAGATGTGAATCGCTTGTTTACTCTTTCCAAAAATACTAGGACTAGGGGAAATGCAATGAAGCTACAAATTAGTAAATTTAAAATGAATCGGAGAAAATCTTTTTTCACTCAACGTGTAATAAAACTCTGGAATTCATTGCCAGAGAATGTGGTAAAAGCAGTTAGCTTAGCAGGGGTTTAAAAAAAGGTTTGGATAATTTATTAAAAGTCTATAAGCTATTATTAAGATGGACTTGGGAAAATCCTCATAATCATAATCCAAAACTTGGAAGGAAGAGAAATTGACAATGAAAAGGTAGAAACATTCCTACCTCAGAAAGTTGTTAGGAAAACACAGGGACTGAGTTCAATTCCCACTTCAGGCACAGGCAGCTCCTTGTGACTCTGGGGAAGTCACTTAACCCTCCATTGCCCCATGTAAGCTGCATTGAGCCTGCCATGAGTGGGAAAGTGCGGGGTACAAATGTAAAAAACAACAACACAGGGCTCTGTTTACTAAGGTACACTAGCACTTTTAGCTTGCACTAAAATTAGTGCACGTTAATCGCTAGAGACACCTCTATACTCCTACGGGTGTCACTAGCGTTAGCACATGCTAAGTTTTAGCATGAGCTAAAAACGTTAGTGCGTCTGTAGCGTAGCTTAGTAAATAGGGCCCTTAACGTCAGTTTTAGCTCTGTTGGATTAAATTCCATTTTCAGTTTCAGAAAACATTTATTATAATCCTATCATGGCATGCTTTCCATTTTGGCCAAGCACTCCTTTCTCATTTTGTACATAAAGCCCTTCTGTTTCGTTGCTCAGGAACACTGTTCACTTGTTTTCCTTCTCTACATTGTGTTCCCAAAGTGAGCGGCCAGTGATACAGAAGCATTTTTGGGATTCCGAATGAGACTGTTCGCTACAGGCTGACTTGAGAATATCATTCCTCGGGCCCCCCCCCCTTTTTTTTGTCCATTTGGAAATAGTTCTTCCTTTAAACTTCCTCTTAACCTTTAACTGCTCCACTGTGCTAGCCCTCATGCTTTACTACAGTAAATACCATGAGTGATTGCAGTCAGTTGATAACAAGCCAAAGGGCGAGAATGATTTACATTATCCATTCTTATGCATCAGAAAATGAGGTGTTATGTTTTCTTCAGATTAAAAAAATCCCCACAGTTCTACTCTTTTAAGGAATTCTTGTTATGCCTTTCTTCTAAAGCTGAAAAAAATTAGTTTTCACCTATCCTATTAGAGAGTGATTTTCAAAGCTTTCTTTCCATGATAAATGTTTTATTCATGGAAAAAGACCTACTGAAAATTGTCTTGACAAATACCTTTTCCACTGGCAAACTGAAGGTGGAGTTAGACTGGTGGGCCGAACATGTGTATGAAAGTCCCACATGTACTTTCCCATGGGTACATTTGTATCTACATCAAATAATGGTGTGACCTCACTGAGTATTGTGTTCAATTCTGGTTGCTGTATCTCAAAACATATATAGCGGAATAAGTAAAATGTTCACAGAACAGCGACCAAAATGATAAAGGGGATGGACAGCATAGCCAGAGTTTAATTTTTAGATGGGCCTGGAGGTGGACTGGGTGGGCACAGGCCTCGCATTTCCTCTCCACCAGCTACCACCTCCCCGTCCGCCGCCGCCGCCGCATTTCCTCTCCATCCGCTACCCCCCCCCCCCCCCCCGCGACAGCCCCTGCACATGGTCAGTTCTGGTAATTTTTATTGCCCTGAAGCGCCATTCTCCCTCCAGCACCAGCGATTCCCATAGCCAGCCTTCTGCCAGCGTGCGTCGTCGGAGCCTCTTCTCAGGCACGTCCCGCCTACTCTGCAACTTCCTGTTTTCCACAAAGGTGGGACGCAGGAAGTTGCAGAGTAGGTGGGACACGCCTGAGAAGAGGCCCCAACGACGCACGCTGGCAGAAGGCTGGCTATGGGAATCGCTGGTGCTGGAGGGAGAACGGCGCTTCAGGGCAGTAAAAGTGAGCAGATCATGTGGACGGGGAGAGCGGGCAGAAGAGACTGGGCAGGCCTGGAGCAAAAGTGACTGGGCCTGGGCCCGTCCAGGCCCACCCGTGGCTACGCCCCTGAGGTTAGGGCTCTTCAACTTGGAAAAGAGACACCTGAAGGGGGATATGACTGAGGTCTACAAAATCCTGAGTGGTGTAGAACAATTAGAAGTGAATCGATTTTTCACTTTTTCAAAAAGTACAAAGATCAAGGGACTCTCAGTGAAATTACATGGAAATACTTTCAAAACAAATAGGAGGAAATATTTTTTCACTCAATGAATAGTTAAGCTCTGGAACTCTTTGCAGGCGGTTGTAGTAACAGCAGGTAGCGTACCTGGGTTTAAAAAAGATTTGGACAAATTCCTAGAGGAAAAGTCTATAGTCTGCAGTTGAGGAAGACATGGGGAAGCCACTGCTGCCCTGGGTTTGGTAGCAGGGAACGTTAGGTTTCTGCCAGGTACTTGTGATCTGGATTGACCACAGTTGGAAACAGGATACTGGGCAAGACGAACTATTAATCTGACCCAGTAAGACTATTCTTGTGTTCTTATGTAAAAGGAAACCTGCTGTACATAAGCTAAACTTGTTTCATGAAAGGGTTTCATAATTGCTACTTTAATCCTTGGCTTGAACTCATGAACAGTCACCAATAAACTGCATATCCCCAACTTTTAGGGCTGTATTCTATTAATGGTGCTAATCTATATATGAGAAGGCATCATAACCTGGTGTCAGACAATAAATTAAACGTGGACATGGCACACGCTGGGGGAGGAAACTACTGCCGGGCTGCTGCAGCTGTCCAGCGGTACTTCCCAGTAAGCCTGCGCTGGGCTTACTGCTGCTTCATAAAAGTGTCCCTTAACCCTCTATTACCTACTACTATTTATCATTTCTATAGCGCTACAAGGCATACGCAGCGCTGTACAACATACACGAAAAAACAGTCCTTGCTCAAAGAGCTTACAATCTAGATAAGACATGCAAACAGACAGAACGATTAAGAGTAAGGGAATAAATAGGGGAGGATAAAGGACAGGGCAAGTGAGTAGTGGTTAGGGGTCAAAAGCAGTGGTAAAGAGGTGGGCTTTAAGTTTGGACTTGAAAACGGCCAAGGACGGGGCTAGACGCACAGGCTCGGGAAGTCTATTCCAGGCGTGGGGTGCAGCAAGACAAAAGGAACAGAGTCTAGAATTAGCAGTAGAGGAGAAGGGGACAGATAAGACAGATTTATCTACAGAGCGGAGTACCCGAGGGGGGGGGGGGGGGGCGTAGGGAGAGACAAGAGTGGAGAGGTACTGGGGAGCGGCAGAGTGAATACACTTATAGGTCAATAAGAGAAGCTTGAACTGAATATGGAAATGGATAGGGAGTCAGTGCAGTGACTTAAGGAGGGGGCTAATGTGAGCATAGCGACTTTGGCGGAAGATGAGTCGCGCAGCAGCGTTTTGGACTGATTGAACTTGAAGAGGAGAGAGATGGCTAAGAGGGAGGCTGGTGAGAAGCAGGTAATACCCAGTGTACCTGAATGTAATTCACCTTGAGCTACTACTGAAAAAAGGTGTGAGCAAAATAATAATACATTTTACACCCACATTAGCAAGTTCCCTTCCCAGATAATAAAACTTCACTTCTTTTAGCCTCTGAATAGGGCTTTCTTTCCCAAGCCCAGCATGATGGATGTAACTTGAACTAATAATGATCTGAACCTTTGACATTTGTGAACCTGGAAATTCAATGCCACGATCTTCTGAAGACAAGTCGGTAGGGAATCTGGTTGAAGAAAATTGCTGTGATTTTGATCAGCACCTTAGCGAGTAATTAGCCAATTAGATTACTCATGAAAGTGAATATTTTTCTCCTACCTACATATGAATCCCATGCATTTCTCAATTTTAATCCTTTTATGAATTCAACTTTGCAGTACAGCTCTTTTTTTTTCTGCTGTGATAAATAGAGCTGCCAGCTCAGTTTTTATCTTCTTCCTGCCAGGGATTAAGCAATGGGCAGCCACAGTGAGCAACTCTCTGGCTAGAATTACATACTGTACTACAAATCCTAGTTTGTCTCAGAGAGGAATTTCAGCTGTCCCCAAAAACTTGCATCTCTAAGGGGTCCTTTTACTAAGCTGCGCTAATGGATTTAGCTAGATGCAGTGGCGTTCCTGGCCTGGCTGGCACCCGGGGCAGAGCGCCGATGTGCCCCCCCCCCCCCCGGGTGCAGCGTGTCCCCCCCGCTAAATGACACCTTCTCCCCCCCTCCGGTGAAATGACACCCCCCTGGGTGCACGCCACTGGGGGGGGGGTGCCGCAGCACGCGCCTGCTCCGAGTTCGCTAAACTTCGCTTCGCTGCAGCTCCCTCTGCCCCGGAACAGGAAGTAACCTGTTCCGGGGCAGAGGGAGCTGCAGCGAACGAGCGACAAAGTTTAGCGAACTCGGAGCAGGCGCGCACCGTGGCACCCCCCAGCGGCGTGCACCCGGGGCGGACCGCCCCCACCGCCCCCCCTTGGTACGCCACTGGCAAGATGTCCATTATATTTTTATGTGTGTCATATCACTTAGCGTACACTAAATCTATTAGCCTACCTTAGTAAAAGGACTCCTAAATTTCTACCCAATTCCGTTGTGAACTTTTAACTTCATTTTTTTTCTACATTATACCGTGCTAGACAAATAACGCTTGGCATGATGTTTGATCTTGTGGTGCATATGGATGTCTCAGGGCCAGATGCACTAAACTTAATGAGCCATTAACGAGCAAGTAGTAAACCGTGGCATGCATAAAAGTCATTTTCCAATCACGGTAGCAGCTAACGAAAATGGAATGCAGATGAGCAAATTAGTACCCCAATGTGCATAAATCGTATTGTAATGAGATGCACTACCGTTTTCCGATTGCCTAACCGTGGGGCTGCGCAGGATTTATTCGCCTCTAAAACTTCTATAAATTTAACAACAACAAAACAAATCGGGAAACAAATGTCAAAGTGCTCGTCAGGGACGTCCTTCACTCAAAACAACCAGATGGAAACCTTTGCCTAGCCACGTCCAAGTGCTTGTCAGGGCTGTCCTTCTGAAGTGCCTAACATGGACGTCCTTCACTAAAAAGGACGTCCCTGATGAGCACTTGGACGTTTTTCTCCCAGAGTTTTTGTGATGGGTGCGAGGACGTCGAAATCAAAAAACTATTTGGCTCTGAGGTGGCGTTGCTGAGTCCGCCTCTTCAGGTTGCTCCGCCGAGACCAGGTGGAGAAATGGACCCTACAAGTGAGCCTCATTCGGTTAGTTTTGAGGCGGGTAGCGGCCCTGTGGGATTCTCAACGCCGGATGTGATAACATTGGAGCGGAGGGCGGGAAGAACAGAATCTACACCTTCCGCCATCCAGACACCCCCACCCGTAAGCCTCGGCGAAATTGTGAAACCGGCAACCGTGACATTGGAAGCCCTCTGGGATGCCATCTAGACTATGAATGCGTCCCTGCAGCAAATATCAACCGCTTTGACTACTGAAGTAAAGGATGTTGAAGTTCGACAACAGCTAATAGAATCGAAAGTGGAAAAGCAAGAGGAAAAAAGTGAGTCAAACTTGCTTGAAATAAAAAAACTACAAACTCTAGTTAATAATGTAGTTATGGAGAGAGACAAAGATCAAAGGAAAGTGGAATTTCTGGATAATCAGCTTAGACGGAATAATTTGAGATTTTTAAATTTTCCAAAGAATCCTTTATTACCTCCAGCAGAAATGCTATGGAAATATTTCCTGGATATATTGGGAATTCCTAAAGAAGCCCTTCCTCAGATTGTAAAAGTTTATTATATTACAGGAGCTAAACCAAGTTTGGGGACAGCTCCAGATTTAAATCTTACAGTTTCTTGAAACTTCTCTAGAGACTATTACCAGTGGTGTAGCGGGGGGGGGGGGGGGGGGGCTGCCACCCGGGGCAGGGTGGTTCGCCGTTGCAACCCCCCCCCCCCGGGTGCAGCACGATGACATCCCCCCCTCAGCGCATCGACACCCCCCTCCCCCCGACCAGCTCCCGCACCCTACCTTTAAAAAGAATGTCAGAATCCGAGGCGAGGCGCAGCCCCTCGCGCCTGCCCTGCGTGTAAAAGAAATGTGGACCATCGGGCCTTCTCTCGCTCTGTCTGTCCCGCCCTAGCGGAAATAGGAAGTTGCGTCAGCGGAGAGCGGGACAGATAGAGCGAGGGAAGGCCCGACGGTCCACATTTCTTTTACGTGCAGGGCAGGCGTGAGGCGCTGCGCCTCGCCTCGGATTCCGATATTCTTTTTAAAGGTAGGGTGCGGGAGCTGGTCGGGGGGTGTCAATGCACCGAGGGGGGGAGCTGGCAGGGAGCACCCCCCCACTGAGCTGACACCCGGGGCGGACCGCCCCTCCCACCCCCCCTTGCTACGCCACTGACTATTACTGAACGCACTACTCTCCTAGCGTCTTTCGCTTTTGAGACTGATCAGAATAATATTCTAAGACTTTACTTCAAATTCATGGCAGCTCAGTTTATGGATCGAGGATACAGGTTTTTCCGGACATTAGTAAGTCTACGCAGAAAAAAAGATGCAAGTTTTTGGGGCTTAGGCCTCGAATTCTCTCTTTAGGAGGAACATTTAAATTAAAATTTGCATGTAGATGCCTTGTATCGTTTGGTAATACTCATTATGTATTCTTTGATCCAGATAAACTGAAGCACCTTGTAATAAGTAAAGAAAGCGGGGACGGTCAAGTCTTGGTGGCACCAGAAGGGAGCTAAAACCACTGGTAAAGTTTGGGACCCCGTCCTCTCTTCTGTTATTGGAGTTCGCTCTAATTTTCTTTAGATACTATTACCTTATATCTTGATCAGTATTTTCTTGTGGACTAAGTAACTTTGACATTTTCTGAAATCCATGAATATGTAATGGATGTAGTTTTTTTTTCTTTTTTGGATGTATTGCCTGACTGCCTACATTTATTTTATGTGAATGTAATATTTTTGAAACAATAAATAAAATAAAAAACAAAAAACTATTTGGACGTCTTTCAATTATGCTCCACCTCCAGGTCTCTGTCAGCCAATCACAGCGCATTTAGCTGACACCAGTGACAGCTAAATGCGCTGTGATTGGCTGAGAGAGACCTGGAGGAGGGGCATCGGACATGCTGCTAACACACCGGGGCAAGGCGGCCGGAGCAGAAGCCGCCGATAGCTGCCAGGTATGAGTTTGATGACACGGTGTGGAGGGGCTTGAGAGAGAAGTTCCGAACTGCGGACGAGGAAAGAAGACTGAAGAACGGTTCCCCGATCCCTGGCTTGCAGATGCAGTTTGACACCTGCGGGATGCCTTACAGGGAGAGAAGGTGTGCCTCGGCAGAGACATCCTTTTTTTTGTGTTTTTTAGTGAAGGACATCAATAAAGGACGTCCTTGGCATGCGCAGAGCAGCTCTGTGCATGCTCGACCGGCCGACTGGCTTCCAAGGGAATAGAGAATGCAAGTGAGCTACAACGAGCAGCTCATTTGCATTCTGTTTCCTTGATGCATGGCTGTTCCCTACCGATTCGCTATGGAATTGGTAAGGGAAGGGCTCTTCCGAGGACCTTAGTGCATCTGGCCCTCAGTGTGACAAGATGCACAAACTTCATGGAGGTTAGGGATCAGGAGGCAAAATCTGGAGCCTTAAATCCTGAGGAACAAACCCATAGCCTGCGTGTGGAAGGTATTTTGCTCTGCTATTTTGAGTTGTTTCTTTGTTGTTACTCTTAGCACTCAGAAAGAAAAAGGAATCTTCCTTTTTAAAGCCCCGTGGTCAAAATACTTCTTAATGTTTAACCAGGCACTATGAAAAGAGCTCTAAGGATGTGCACTCTTTAACGTGTATTCCTTTCATCAGACCCACCGCTGGATCTTAACAGTTCCAGTTTATTCAATTTTGTTATCTTGCCTGGTTATGAAACAAGATCACAGCAGTGTACAATCAGGAATTATAAAAACAATTAAATAGAAACTAAGTGCAGTGGTGATCCTAGGCCGGCTGTCACCCGGGGCGGATCGCCGCTGCACACCCCCCCTCCCTGGGAGCAGCGGCGTCCATCCTCCCAGGGTGCAGCACGACACCCCCCCCGGCGCAATGACATCCCCCTCTCCGGCGCATTAAGCCCCCCCCCCCGGTGCATTCTTGGCTGCTGGAGGGTGCAGAGAGCAGCCATGCGCCTGTCGGCTCCACTGGCTCCCTGCTCCCTCTGCCCTGGAACAGGAAGTAACCTGTTCCGGGGCAGAGGGAGCAGGGAACCAGCAGAGCCGACAGGTGCACCGCTGCTCTCTGCACCCTCCAGCAGCGTGCACCCGGGGCGGACTGCCCCCACCGCCCCGCTCTTGCTATGCCGCTGACTAAGTGGCCCTTTCACTGAGACGTGTAGGCGTACAACGCACATCAAATTAGAACTACTGCCCGGCTACCATGTGCCATGGGCAGTAACCTACGAGTCCACCCATTCCTCTGCCTTTTATCTTCTTGCTCCCTCATTCTGGAATTCTCTTCCCTCTCATATCCGATCTAATTGTCATTTCCTAAGTTTAAGGTTTTGCTGAAAACTTTTCTGTTTGATAAAGCTTTTGGTCTGTCTGTCCCAACAGCTCAGTACATTCTCCTAAACCTCGATAGAATATGTATGAATGGTTCTTGTAGATTGGTCTTTTGCTTTCCTATTATGCTTTGGCATTATCTCATTTTTAAATTTGTTTTTTAATTGTTAGCTGCTATGACCTACAATCAGAAATAACGACATATCAAGCCTTTTAATAAATATAAACATAAACATACCTAAGCCAATCTGTGCATTTATAAACAGTGAATGGGCAAAGTCTGATTTATAAACCCTTGATTCATCCATCCATTATTCTGGGCCCAGGAGAACACAAAGTATCCTCTTTTACTAACACAAGACACAACGTATTAATAAATGTACTGGACGCTGGAACACTGAACAGTCTCATGTGAATATTTTTGACGGTGCAGTGAATGTTAGATTGTCTCGTCTTGTTGCTATTTTTGCCTGACTCAAGGCTTTTCAAACGAGCTAATTTGTAACTTCTGACAAATATTTCTCTTCAAAATACCAGGTACAACTGAGTTACTGTAGTAACAATCTACCTGCAGAACAAGTTTGTCAGTGGAAGGCTTCTGGAATGCAGGAGTAGCCTAGCGGCTAAGAGCCAGGGGGAAACCAGGTTTATTTCCCACTGTAGCTTCTTGTGATCTGGGCAAATCAGCTAACTCTCTCCATTGCTCTAGGTGCAAAAACTTGGATTCTGCAATATGTAAACGTCATTGGATTGTACCATGTAAAGGTGGTATATCAAGAATCTAATACACACACACACACACAAACAACATACGTCTCTTTCATGATCTTAAAGATGGTATAATTCAAAAGGGAAAAAACAAATTATCTTCCAATGTTCCATTCGCTTATAGCAAAGTTCGAATCATAATTTGGTGGGTTTTGAGCTTTATTCTTTCTTTAAAAGTATTTAATACACCACTCTTAGTACACAAGACAGCAGAATGGTGGACAGTTTTCACCAAAGATGGCCTCTCATAATCTCTGACTGGTGGGTTCTTAAAATAGTTCAGCTAAGATACACCCTCAATTTGATATCCAAATCTCCAAACTGCCCACCGAGAGCTCATTCATTCCGCTCTCAGCAAAAGCAGGTACTTGCAGAGGTACTCTCTACTCTTCTAAAGGGCCATGCGGTCAAACCCATTCCACCAGGGGAAGAAGTCCTCCCAAGGACTTTCACTAACTACACCCTCTCCAAAAGACATTGCATGGTGTGATACCCGCAAGCGAGTCTTCTCCGGAGTAGCCCCCACATTCTGGAATGCACTGCCTGAAAGGCAGACCACCTCTACTTCAGGAAGCAGGTGAAAGCTTGACTCTTCAACCAAGCCTTTAATGGAAGAAGTAACTAACTTGTTAGTCTCACTCACACACAGAAGGATTGACTCGGGCTGCACATACTGCAGCGGGACACGTTTATCCACTCCTAGGCCTAACTGAGATAATATTTAACCGTCTCTCTGACCTCATGTGCAACTTTCTTCAAATCAGTCACCTTACTTTCAAATTCGTCCTACTTTCTTACTCATCTATATGTTACAACTTTGCCTTACCCTTCACTACCAATTATAATGTTCTATTACGTATTGTGTTGACATTGCCATACTTTGTACTGTCCAAATATTTTTACTGCTCTAATTGCCTCCTGCTCATGTTTGATCTATTCTTACTGTACACCACCTTGAGTGAATTCCTTCAAAAAGACAGTAAATAAATAAAGGAAAACAATTTAACATAATACCAAATTATGGAGCCCTTTTACTAAAGGGCATTAAGCCCTAATGTGCACTTAGCATTCAAGAAAAGTCCCATGTTAGAATAAGCTAAGCCCCTAAATGACAAGAAAACATCAATAATTCAACCATTCAATAGCCAAATACATATTAGTTGAGATTTCAATAATCAAAAAAAAATTTAAAAAGACACAAGAGGTAGAAAAATATTAGCACTCAATACAGCAGTTTCGCTTTTCAGAGGCCTGATTTCAAGTAACATAGTAGATGACGGCAGGAAAAGACCTGCATGGTCCATCCAGTCTGCCCAACAAGATAAACTCATATGTGCTACTTTTTGTGTATACCCTACCTTGATTTGTACCTGTCCTCTTCAGGGCACAGACCGTATAAGTCTGCCCAGCACTATCCCCGCCTCCCAACCACCAGCCCCACCTCCCACCACCGGCTCTGGCACAGACCATATAAGTCTGCCCAGCACTATCCCCGCCTCCCAACCACCAGCCCCACCTCCCACCACCGGCTCTGGCACAGACCATATAAGTCTGCCCAGCACTATCCCCGCCTCCCACCACCGGCTCTGGCACAGACCGTATAAGTCTGCCCAGCACTATCCCCGCCTCCCAACCACCAGCCCTGCCTCCCACCACCGGCTCTGGTACAGACCGTATAAGTCTGCCCAGCACTATCCCCGTCTCCCAACCACCAGCCCTGCCTCCCACCACTGGCTCTGGCACAGACCGTATAAGTCTGCCCAGCACTATCCCCGCCTCCCAACCACCAGCCCCGCCTCCCACCACCGGCTCTGCCACCCAATCTCTGCTAAGCTCCTGAGGATCCATTCCTTCTGAACAGGATTCCTTTATGTTTATCCCATGCATGTTTGAATTCCGTTACCGTTTTCATTTCCACCACCTCCCGCAGGAGGGCATTCCAAGCATCCACTACTCTCTCCGTGAAAAAATACTTCCTGACATTTTTCTTGAGTTTGCCCCCCTTCAATCTCATTTCATATCCTCTCGTTCTACTGCCTATAACTTGAGTAAAAAGCAGGGTTTTTATTCCCATCTTGAGTAGATTTCTGATTAGACGAAGAAGGGCTACCTTTGAAAGCTAATCAAAAAATGTATTAAGTTAGTCCAATAAAAAAGGTATCATCTTATTCTCTTTTCTATGTTTTATTTTATTCTATTTCTATTGACTGCTATTCCCATCTTGAAATTATTCAAAGTACTTTCCATCCTAAGAGCACGTGGCAGTGGATTCCGTCTGAAGTGCAATAATGTGAAAATACGCAAAGGATGGGCTGTGGGATTTAACAAAAAGAAGGAAGTGGATTGGTTCATGGTTCTGTACTGGGTTAGCAAGAGAAAGATAAAGCCTTAGTCGATAGCCATTGAAATGGAGGAGTTATATTCCTGAAAGTGGGGTAATCTGCACTAACCCCCCCCCCCCCCATTTACTAAAGCTTAGCTCGAGTTATCTGCAGCAGGGTCCATTTTATTCCTATGGACCCTGCTGCAGATAACGCGAGCTAAACTTTATTTATTTTTGGTACATTTATACCCCCACATTTTCCCACTAGAGCGAGCTCAATGTGGCTTACAATATTACAAAAGGCTACAATGCAAGGAGGGTAATGACACAAAAGTCAGAAGGACGAGAAAGAACATAAGGATAGTACACGCTGGACAAACGGGTATAGGCAATGTGAGGACGGTGGAGACTGAGGATTATTTGGGGGGGGATATGCTTTCTCGAATAAAAATGTTTTTAAGGATTTCTTGAATAGCTGGTGGTCGTCAATCACTTATTATTTTTATTTATTTTTATTTATTGCACTTGTATCCCACATTTTCCCACCTATTTGCAGGCTCAATGTGGCTTACAGGGATCTGTTATGGTATCGCCATAACAGAGAAGAAATACAATTGGTGTTACAAAGGAATAAAAGAAGATAAGAGGATCAGGTTATGCAGCTATACAGTGAGACATTCTGGATAAAAGAAGTGTAAGAGGTTGTGTTCTAGTCATTATTGGTTCTCGTGGTAGGCTTTGTTAAAGAGATAGCTTCCGCAAAGCTTTGAAAACCTATTTACTTTGTTGATCATTTTCAAGTGAGTTGGTAATGCATTCCACATTTTCGTGCTCATGTAGGAGAAGCTGGACGTATGTGTTAATTTGTATTTGACCCCTTTACAGCTGGGGAAGTGTAGGTTAAGAAAGGTGCGAAAGGAGCGTTTAGCATTTCTGGGTGGAAGGTCCACGAGATCCAGCATGTAGGTCGGGGCGTCTCCATGAATGATTTTATGAACAATTGTGCATATCTTGAACGTGGTGCGTTCTTTCAGTGGGAGCCAGTGTAGGTTCTCTCTTAGGGGTTTTGCACTTTCATATTTTGTTTTTCCGAATATGAGTCTGGCTGCAGTATTCTGGGCTGTTTGGAGTTTGAGGATCTGTTCTTTACAGCCAGCGTAGAGTGAGTTGCAGTAGTCCAGGTGGCTTAGTACCAGGGATTGTATCAGGTTTCGAAAGATGGCCCTTGGGAAGAAAGGTTTTACTCTTTTGAGTTTCCACATGGAGTGGAACATCTTCTTCTTTTAGATGTCTTGGTAGGACTTTTAAGTCTTTAGACTGACGTAGGAGAAAGAAGATGAAAAGAGCAGTTTGTATTTAACAGACTTGCAGCTTGGGTAATGTAGATTAAGGTAGGATCGAGCAGTCTCCGAAGCATTTCTTGATGGTAGATCTATCAAATCTAGCATGTAGGCAGGGGTTTCCCCACATATTATTTTGTGAGTCAATGAGCAGATTTTGTAGGTAATACGGCCTACAATGGGGAGCCAGTGCAGATTAAAACGGAGAGGTTGAGCATGATCAAAGCGTGTTTTGCCTAAGATTAGCCTTGCAGCTGTGTTTTGAGCATTCTGGAGTTTTTTCAGAATGAAATTTCGGCAACCAGCATAAATTCCATTGCAGTAGTCAATATGTGATAGGACCAACCAGTGAGTAAGGGTTCAGAAGAGCTCCCTTGTGAAGAATTGCCTGAGATGCCTCAAACTCCACATGGAGTGGAACATTCTTTTTGTAAACAACTCCCCAAATTGACCCATTAGTGCCCAATGTTCCCATAATAAGCCACCATATGGGAACGTTGGGCACTAATGGGTTAACAAGGTGAATGCTACCTTTGATATAAATTATTGTGTGTGTTAATGCAGCTTCATTATTTTTAATAGGGCCATCATTAACATTCAGGGCAATTTATAATGGTTTATAATTTATAATGGCCATACCAAGACTCATTAGAACAACCAACGAACTTCTACCCTTCCGAAAGTTGCTGAAAACATACCTCTTCAAACGAGTCTATTCGAACGACCCAACTTAATCTAATTACCTAAACCACATCTCTAAACCAAACCACTAGCATTAACCATACCTTATCGTGCCCCCATATTCCTTCGTCTTCTCATTCTCTATACAATTTGTATCTCTGTAAAATGATGTATCCATATCTTTTATTATCTCTGATACACCTTATTCCCATTTATTGTAAGCCGCACTGAACCTGCTATTGAGTGGGAAAGAGCGGGGTATAAATGCTACAAATAATAATAATAATAATAGTCGAAATGTGAAGGCTATTTTACAAACAAGAGACAAAGTAGGAATGGACCAAGGAACTTCCAGCATAACAGGTATAAAAACACTCTTTGGCTGTTTTCAAGTCTAAACCTAAAGCCCACCTCTTTATTACTGCTTTTGACTCCTAACTCACTTGCCCTGTCCTTTAACCTCTCCTATTTATTCCCTTACCCTTAATTGTTCTGTTTACCTGTCTTATCTAGATTGTAAGCTCTTTGAGCAGGGACTGTCTCTTTTTGTGTATGATGTACAGCGCTGCGTATGCCTTGTAGCGCTATAGAAATGATAAATAGTAGTAGTAGGTAATATCTGAGAGTACTCTATAAAAATATAAGATATTCATGAATGGCTAACTGTGACACTGAAATATAAGTTTTTGCATAAGGTAGCAATAGTCCTGGTTTCTATAGTATTTTATATTTGATGTTACCAGAGACAGGGATATTTTTGATTACGGATTCCTTAGGAGTCAAAGATTAAGCAGCTAAAACAGGGGAAAGAATTTCTAGCAAATTACCCCATGGTATAAGTGCACAGGAGTACACATGATGATAAGACGGCTTGTAATTACACATGCACCATGTGTAGGTCTTCCCAGAGGCATAACTTTGGGACAGCAGAGGCGGAGTTGCAATGTATTCACATCCTATATAATAAAACTCACCCTCAACGTTCTGAGGACACTGACATCACTGTCAGGTCCTCCGGGCACTTTCTTCCAGTTTGAAGGGTTCGTGGTGGTGAAGCCACCGAAAACACTGTGTTGGGTCCCCGCCCTCGCGTCAAACGTGATGACATCGAGGGCGGAGCAATGGCGTCAGTGGCTTCACAACCAACGACTCAACAGATTGAAGGTGGCGTGCCGAGGTCCGCAACAATGGCGGTCAGTGCCTTCAGAACGCTGAAGGGGTGAGTAGAGAGGCGGGGAGGTTCGGAAGGA
This sequence comes from Microcaecilia unicolor, assembly GCF_901765095.1. Classification (NCBI taxonomy): domain Eukaryota; kingdom Metazoa; phylum Chordata; class Amphibia; order Gymnophiona; family Siphonopidae; genus Microcaecilia; species Microcaecilia unicolor. The sequence goes on along the minus strand of NC_044036.1, from coordinate 156,018,309 downwards.
AAACCGTGCTAGCGCCCGTTTCATTTGCGCAAGAAACGGGCATGTTTTACTAGTATTTTATAAAATACACGGGTACATGCATAGAGTACATGCTGTGAAGAAGGTGTCAGCGACTGCATCAGCAGTTAAGCACTAAAACAGCTGCTTCTGGAAGTCAGTTTTCTAAAGAGGTGGCTCTGTTGCCTTTACAAAATAGGCATAAAATAGGCACTTTTTTGGACTTCTGCAATAGGTATCCTGCTGTAAAATTACCCTCGTTAAATCTAGTGGGAAAAGTGTGAATTTAACATGGGGAATGTTTTCAAAATGGGGCCTTAATGTAACAACCTCTCTCTCCTAAGGGTTCCATTATCAAAACACAGATTTTCACCGGCAGTGAGCAGCAACTAATACACTCATGTTGGCCCCACAGCCTTCCACTGACACAACTTCCTGTTTCCGCATAGGCAGGAGTACGTCAGAGGGAAGGCTGTGGGGCTGGTGTGAGTAGTATGTATCAGCTGCTGCTCGCTGCAGGCGAAGATCTGCTATTTACAAGGTATGCAGGAGGGACAGTTGTTGGGAGTTTTCAACTGGTGGGACTTGGGAATCCCTGCAAGCCACATCATAGGTGTGCTGCTACTGGGTGGGCCTGAGCCCACCCAAGCCCACCCTTGGCTACGCCACTGACAGGCAGAGGAGTGGAATCCCAAGCTTGCTGAGTTAGGAGGCCTCCTAGTGGCCATAAATTACATAGCATGCCTCTAGGTACACTGTGTGGGATTAGGTCACAGGGAACAATGACTGAAAGTGTTAACTTAGAGAGTTTCTAAGAGCAGCCTAGTGGTTAGACCAGAGTTCAAATCCTACTGATATTTCACATGACCTTAGCAAACCACTTCATTCTTCATGACTTCATGGGAAAATTAAAAAGAGTCTCTTTACCAAAGGTTGTCTCTTCAGCTTGGAGAAGAGATGGCTGAGGGGAGATATGATAGAGGTATAAAGAATACTGAGTGGAGTAGAACAGATAGACGTGAATCGCTTGTTTACTCTTTTCAAAAATACTAGGACTAGGGGGCACACAAAGAAGCTGCTAAGTAGTAAATTTAAAATGAATTAGAGAAAATATTTATTCACTCAATGAGTAATTAAACTGTGGAATTTTTTGCCAGAGAATGTGGGAAAAGCAGTTAGCTTAGCAGGGATTTAAAAAAGTTTGGATAATTTCCTAAAAGTCCCTAAGCCATTATTAAGATGGAGTTCAGAAAATCCACTGCATATTCTAGGACAAGCAGCATAAAATCTGTTTTACTGTCCTGGGATCTTACCAGGTACTAGCTGTCTGTTCGTCTGTCCTTCATGTTCATTTGTACAGCGCTGCGTAAATCTAGTAGCGCTATAGAAATGTTTAATAGTAGTAGTAGTAGTAGTACTTGTGACCTGAATTGGCCACTGTTCGGTCTGTCCCAGTATGGCATTGCTTATGTTCTTATGTTGTGTCTATTGGAAGAATACAACCTATGGCTGGGAAATACACACTGTACCTGTATTGTAACTTGCCTTGAAATTATGGTTGAAAAAGCAAGTAATTAAATCTAAATTCATATGTGAGACTGGAACACTGGATTATGGGGCCTGAATCCCAGGAACCATCTTTTGCTGGAGTTCCCAAAGAAAATCAATTCTAGGGTCCTTTTTTGTTAACATAGAATTCCCTTTCTTTTTAGACTGTACCATGTTATGTTTGTCTATATAGTAACTCATTAATTTTCACTCCTTGTGGACACTGGTGCCAATATTCAACTTGTGGGAGGCAGGTCGGCTAAGTCTCATGGTTGGCACTGAGCCTGGATATTCAATGCTACGTCATGCACGGTTCCACATTAGGAATCACGGACCAAGAAAGGGATCTAGGTGTCGTCATTGATAATATGTTGAAACCTTCTGCTCAGTGTGCTGCTGCGGCTAAGAAAGCAAATAGAAGGTTAGGTATTATTAGGAAAGGAATGGAAAACAAAAATGAGGATGTTATAATTCCTTTGTATCGCTCCATGGTACAACTGCACCTCGAATACTGTGCTCAATTCTGGTCGCTGCATCTCAAAAAAGATATAGTGGAATTAGAAAAGGTGCAGAGAAGGGTGACGAAAATGATAAAGGGGATGGAACGACTTCCCTATGAGGAAAGGCTAAAGCAGCTAGAGCTCTTCAGCTTGGAGAAAAGGCGGCTGAGGGGAGATATGATACAGGTCTATAAAATAATGAGTGGAGTTGAACGAGTAGATGTGAAGTGTCTGTTCACGCTTTCCAAAAATACTAGGACTAGGGGGCATGCAATGAAGCTACAATGTAGTAAATTTAAAACGAATCGGAGAAAATTTTTCTTCACTCAACATGTAATTAAACTCTGGAATTCGTTGCCAGAGAATGTGGTAAAGGCAGTTAGCTTAGCGGAGTTTAAAAAAGGTTTGGACGGCTTCCTAAAGGAAAAGTCCATAGACCATTATTAAATGAACTTGGGGAAAATCCACTATTTCTGGGATAAGCAGCATAAAATGTTTTGTATATTTTTGGGATTTTGCCAGGTATTTGTGACCTGGATTGGCCACTGTTGGAAACAGGATGCTGGGCTCGATGGACCTTTGGTCTTTCCCAGTATGGCAATACTTATGTAGGTCATTTCCAGTGACTTGCACTGAATATCTGGGAGAATTTTTGACTGCTATAAACCTAACCGGTGCTGGCTGGTTAAGGTTATAGTGGCCAAAGAGAGGTCCTGCTATTTTGGCAGCTTCGTTTGGCTGGTGAAGCACTGAATATTCGCAGAAAGCCGCTTATATCACATAATATGACCGGTTAGCCGCTACGGGAGAGATTCTATATATGGCACCTAAAACATCGGTGTGAAAATCCAGTGCCAAATGTATTCTATAAGTGGTGCCTAGATTTAGGTGTGGTATATAGAATATGTTTTGTTGATCTCAGCAACTAAAACTACACACCTCCATTTACACCAATGTGGCATAAATCCTGGCGTGTAGATTTAGGCGCACTGGACTATATTCTATAACTGTGTGTGTAAATGTTGGAATGCCCACAAAACGCCTGTTTCCCTGCCCATAACCACACCCCTTTTTGCCTGCACACGTTAGAAGTTAGGCATGCTGCATTACAGAACGCGCTTAGCAAGTTGTGCGCATAAATTAGAATTATTGCCAAATAGTGCTCATTATTGCTTGTTAAGAACCGTTATCTATGCTGATTGGCTTGTTAAGCCAATTAAGTTATGCGCATGGTTATAGAATACGCTTGGATTTTGGCGCCAATCTTTAGGCGCACTATATAGAATCTGGGGCTATGTGCTGCTCGCTGCTATCTCCCGCTCAATAGTCGTGGATAGCCAGTTAAGTGCTACTTAACCTGCCAGGCGCCAATAAGACAATAACAGGGCCGCTGAGAGGGGGGCAGGGGGACCAAAATTCCCCAGACCAGGCCTCCAAGGGGGCCCGACGCTACAGTTCCACCCACCCTCCGTTGTCAACCTTCTGCCACTGGGCCGGGCCCCCTGCATTGAAATCATAGCGCTTCTCACCTCTGTGTGAAAGCATTGCAGGCACCAGCAGATCGCCTCTCTTCGGGCCTCCTTCCCTCCCTGTGTCCCGCCCTCGTCTGACATAACTTCTGTGAGGGAAGGAGGCCCGACGGGAGGCGATCTGCCGCTGCCTGCAGCGCTTTCACACGGAGGTCAGAGGCGCTGTGATTTCAATGCAGGGGGCCCGGCCCAGTCTCTCGGCGGCTCTGGACAATGAGCTGGTACAACACTACGAATACTCAGGTCCCCTTTCCTACTGCTTACTGTGTTTAATGAATGTTGAATGTTACTTAGCGGATGCTTTAGGCCCTGACTGCCGTGTCCCGAGAACGGGCAGAGGGGGAAGTGCAGGAAAAGATGCAAGTTAAAGGTGGAGGTGCAATAGTGAGGATGCAGTACAGATTTTATTTACCAGAGCAAAAAGAAGCAAGTTTGGGAGTCATCAAATCTATAAGCAGCTAAGAGAGTTTTAAAGTAGTAATGAGGCCACTGAGGTACAGGTGAAAATGTCTGCACTCAGCACTATTCCTTTCCACAAATGCTGCAATGCAATATTCTCTCATTTCCTTAATGAATATCTGGCAGAATGTTGAATACTGTCAGAGATACACGTGATCACATGATTCTTCCCCAGCGTTTGGGTCCTGTCCCCTCTGGTTTTATGTAATACTACAGCGTGGACCCCTCCAGCCCCACCCTGTCTTCCTCACTGGCTCTTGAAAAGGAAAGCTACCACTAATGGTTAGCTTGCAAACCTTTCCAGACTGATCAACTTGATGCAATCCACGTTACCTAATAATCCCCACCCTCCCTCCTCCAGTATTTACAATAATAACCACCCAACCTACAATCTGTCCTGGATTAACCAGAAGGGTTTTGTGACACGGTTCAGTTGAGGAAGAGTTAGCCCAGTCTCCAGGTGATAACCAGGCATCAGACTCCACAACCACTAATAAGGAATAAAATTCTGCCCGGTACCTTTTTTCCATGTGCTGCTCCCATGGTATAGTGCAGCCTTTCCCCCAAATCCTCCGCAGTCCTTTGCAATTGTGCTCCTGACTTTTTTTTTTTGTTTTGGAGTTGGCACTTTGCAGCCTCTGTATTGTTGTGTTGTGCTGTCCACAGGCTCTGTGCTGAGGCACAAGCGCATCAAGCACCAGGGAATGTGCAAACACGCAGTTCCTGGCATCCTGACAGCTCCAGTTCATTCTATTCAGCAGGCAGGCAAAAGCAGCAGGAGCTTAAAAGAGATGAGCAAAAGTTTCCCTTTCTGTCTGTCTGCATTTTTGGTTTCATGCCTTTTCCCTTTAATAGCCAGCAGAGAACTCATTTTCGAAAGTACACTTCTTAGGAGCTTGAGCACAGCCTGGGTCCCCAAAGACAAAGGCAGCTTTCATAGATGCCCTTCCAAGCTGGGTTCTTCATTGTGAAACGTTGTGGGAAATTTCAGTAATTGCCCTTGACGGACCAAGAGGTTTTGAAAGCTGATCTGATCTCAGGAAACCTTCACCAACTTGTCCCGTCACCTTTAGGCACCACCACGAAAGCCTCCAGTTCTTGGTGGAGGCGAGGTTTTCCTTTGGAAGAACTTTCTGGAAAATTCAAAAACACCCGTGCACTTTGCTAAAACAACGCCGTGCTATTTGCAGAGACTCGTGCAGTGCAATCAGTGGGTTCTGACAACACAGTCGGCTCATGAACTTTAGCTGGATCCCAGTTTGTTCCCAACTGCGAGCATTTCAAACCATGACCGTACACAAGATACCACTGAGCACCACAGTGGAGGAGCAAATAAACCTTGCTGAATCACACAGTGCAGTTGTTTAATGCAAGGCCGAACATTTTTTTGATGACTTGAATGAGAAATGTTAATCCTGCTGCAAAGTCCTCCCATTGCTGGTGGATCTTTTACAATGTTTTCTGAAGTACCAAAATTAAAAAAAAAAAACCCCACCTTTTTTTAATGCAATACTTAACCATTTAGAGCGGACATAATTCAAAATATGTGATTTAATCCTATAAAAAGATTTTAAGAATGTCTCTTCTCTCCTCCTATAATTTATTTTGCACTATGAGTGTAGTTGAAAAAGTGGGCTAAACATGCATTATTATTATTTAAATGTCCAGATGTGCCCTTGAGTCAGATTTGACTTGCCTAAGGCCACAAGAGCTGCTGTGGGGTTTGAATGCTGGCCTGTCTGGAACATAGCCTGCTGCTGTAACTATTAGACTATTTCTCCACTCCTAGTTAAGCATACCTATGAGTAAACTTGGATGTTGTGGTAAATAAAAGAGATATTGAATAATGAGGGCAGAGCTACCTTCATGCAGAAGTCCGGAGTCAGTCTAAATGTGCCAACATTGTCTAGCTCAGCACATTATTAGCCGCCAAGTTCATACAAAATTAATTATGTTCAGTGGAAAATAAATCAGTTGGCTCAGGCGGCTTGCTATGTGAATATTCCATCATTGTTTCATTATTGCTACCATGTATTACATAAGTAGTATACTATGCCATACCCAAGAAAAATGTCAGGAAGTATTTTTTCACAGAGAGAGTGGTGGATGCTTGGAATGCCCTCCCACGGGAGGTGGTGGAGATTAAAATGGTAACGGAATTCAAACATGCGTGGGATAAGCATAAAGGAATCCTGTGCAGAAGGAATGGATCCTCAGGAGCTTAGCGGAGATTGGATGGCAGAGGCGGGGCTGGTGGTTGGGAGGCCGGGCTAGTGCTGGGCAGACATATACGGTCTGTGCCCTGAAAAAGACAGATACAAATCAAGGTAAGGTATATACAAAAAGTAGCACATATGAGTTTATCTTGTTGGGCAGACTGGATGGACCGTGCAGGTCTTTTTCTGCCATCATCTACTATGTTACCATGTTACTTTGTATTGTTATTTGAATATTTTTACTGCTGTAATTGTCTATTGTTCATGTCTGATTTATTCTTATTGTACACCGCCTTGAGTGAATTCCTTCAAAAAGGCGGTAAATAAATCCTAATAAATGAAATCAAATGTTTTAGAGAAAATCAGCCCTACCACTGGGTAACTGTGTTTCTTGCACATGGTCCTGCTTTTCAGCTGTGAATGAAGCCTCACAATGGGTCTCTGCACATGGCCCCACTTGGGTCATGTCTTGAGCTGGCTCTGGAGTCAGATCCCTGATGCTTCTTAGCAGTCTGGAAACCCAAAGGACTCACTTCTCCTCTGCGGTAGGCAACCTAGCCCAGCAAAAAGCCCCAGCCACCCTAAGTATAGGGCTTTTTACAGTTCACTCCAAAACACAAGCTGGGAACACCTACGCAAGTTGTTATAGAATACACTTAGATTTCAGCACGGAACGCTAGGTGCGATATATAGAGTCTGGCAGTAAATAGATAACCTATTTATTATCGCCAAAAGCATAAATGGCAAGAATAGCTTTAAGAGGTACTGGTATGTATTTAACGGTGGACCAACTGTATAACTTGAAATGGATAATATATCTGTTAAAGTTAGAGATTTTCTTTTTTTTAATCTTTTTATTCTTTTTAGATTTAAACTCAATATCCAAGTAAATACCATAAAACTATGATAGAATAGAAATCAGAAAAAAATGACTAAGCATAATTAATAACCCTCATGTAAAAAGAAATAATTTGTCCACCAGTGAGGAAACTAGATCCAAGACATTATATTGCGATGTCATCAATAAAAAAATATGATGCTTAAACCTAGTTGTTTCACATTTATAACTTGTTGATTTATAATTGTATAAATATGATTTTTGATGACGTTCCACCTGTTATTTGATCTAGGGTTTGTCCTATTCTTAGCTTGTAGACTGCTCTGATCTAAAATTTTTCGTTATGTGCAGCCTATAAACGTTACCTGTAATGTAAGAAAGAGAATTAAGAAACAAGAAATCATTTGAAAGATTTGTCACCTGTGTCCACTCCTTAAGCCAATCCTAAACAGTGAATGTGTAGAATTACCCAATAGCATTAACATCCTTTCCGGATTTCAGAAAGTCTTCCAGTGGTTTGGGATCAAAGAACAGAAAGTGTTTACCTTCAAATACAACAGAACATGAAAAAGGAAATCCTAGCACAAAATTGGCTCCCAAGGCTTGAAACCTGGACCTAGAGGCCAGGAAAATCTTATGCCTCATCTGTATCTCTCTAGCCACATCAGGCAAGACTCTTATTTTCGATTCAAAGTTATAGGGATTTTCAGTGATGTTATTTATCTGTACAAGTGCACCCCTGAAAAACCATATATAACTTTAAACAAATATCTTACCATTTAAAGATATTACTACTACTATTAAACATTTCTATAGCGCTACTAGACTTATGCAGCGCTGTACAAATTAACATGAAAAGACAGTCCCTGCTCAACAGAGCTTACAATCTAAATTGGACAGACGAACAGACAGCTAGGGGTGGGGAAATTGCAGTGGTGGGGTGATAAGTGAGGGTGTTGAGTAAGAGTCATGGTTAGGAGTCGAAAGCAGTAGCAAAGAGGTGGGCTTTAAGCCTAGACTTGAAGGCAGCCAGAGACTGAGCCTGACGTACTGGCTCAGGGAGTCTATTCCAGGCATAGGGAGCAGCGAGATAGAAGGAATGGAGCCGGGAGTTAGCAGTGGGGGAGAAGGGGGACGACAGGAGACATTTACCCAGCGAACGGAGTTCACGGGGAGGAGTGTAGGGAGAGATGAGAGCGGAAAGGTACTGAGGAGCTGCGGAGTGGATGCACTTGTAGGTCAAAAGGAGAAGTTTGAACCGTATGCGGAAGCGGATAGGGAGCCTGCTGTTAATTGATTACCTGTAAATGTTTCCTCTGAAAGTTTAGATGTTTCTGCTATTCTCGAGACTTCGCAAGAAATCGTAGACTTTCGGTCTACTTTATTGGTTTCATTCGTTTTTCTTCAGGACAAGGAGGCAGTTTTACGACTTTTCTTAAAACAAAAAGCTCCAGTATCTTTTATGGGAGAAAGGATCCAGATATTTCCGGATGTGTCAAGGGTGACACAAGAAAGAAGGAAGAAATTTCTGTCTATGAGACAAGAGACTCTATCCTTGGGAATTAAGTTTCAATTAAGATTTCCATGTAAATGTGTTATACGATTAGACAATACGATGTTTCATTTCTTTGAACCATCTCAGTTACGTACATTTATAGATGCAAGGCTCCCCAAATGTTAACAGAGTTGTTTATTTAAAGTTGAAATAATAATGTGTAATCATAACTTTTGATATCCATCATTTTGTTATTGTAGTTTCTTTCTTTCTTTTGAAGCCTTATCCTCTATTAAGGTATTACAGTCAGTCTCCCTCTAGCTTGTGGACTGTTGCAGGGCTAATTTAAAAATGGTTGGGGTATTATTCCCCCCAAAAATTGTTTCTTGAGAATTAATGGCATGTTACTTGACAAAGTACGCTTTGGAAATGTATTGAAAATTGAATAAATAAAAAATAAAAAATAAAGATATTCCTGCTGTTTATGCCTTCATACAGGGCTTAACTGGCTCCTGTATTCCATTTCTAAACGATGCAAATCTTTTTTTAATGCTTTTATTATTTCTTCTACATCAGCTGCGACATCGGGCTATAGTGCAACGTTAGGCAGTGAGCTGATAGAGTAGGCTATGTTATTTATAGCTATGCGGGGTGATGCAGCTAGAAGGTTATAGTATGCATGAAAGCAAAGATTAAAAATCAGCGTTTCTGGTTTGGGAGGGGAGTGGCTCCCTGAATGAAAGAAAACACCACCCCTCAAGGTACCTTGGAAGGCTGAGAACAGAGAGTGAAAATGATAGGAAAGGATGTATCTGTTGAGGGTAAAGGGGAATGTGTACCTGGCCTTTCTCTGACTCATGATGGTACAGTCTAATTAGGTCATCTTGTGTGTCTGGCCACTGTGTCTTCATTAGTTCATTGTTGGTAATAAGACGTGGAGTTATTTGTGAGTGCTGTCTTCTATTTCCGCTTAGATTATTCACCAGGACAATACAGAACAAGAGGAAAAGCTAAATAAACCATTATTCTGTTTCAGTACAAAGCAAAGACCTCTTAGGGGTCCTTTTACTAAGGCGTGGTGAAAAATGGCTCGTGGTAGTGTAGGCGTGGGTTTTGGCCATGCGCCAATCCGTTTTTTTAGCGTGCCTGTAAAAAAGGCCTTTTTGCCGAAAAAGGACGTGTGGCAAAATCAAAATTGCCGCACCGTCCATTTTGGGTCTGAGACCTTACCGCCAGCCATTGACCTAGTGGTAAAGACTCATGCGGTAACCGGGTGGTAATGACCTACACATGCCAAATGCCACTTGGCACGCGCCCGTTAGGAGCGCCCGAAAATAAAAAAAAATATTTTTCAGACGTGCGTATCAGACGCGTGCCAAAAATGAAATTACCGCAAAAGCCATTTGGTAGTTGGGTGGTAGCTCCCTTTTGGTGTGCATTGGGTGCACATAGATGCTTACGTGGATTAGTAAAAGGGCCCCTCAGTTATTATTAAAGAGGTAAATCTTCACAGTTATATTTGTGCATAAAACTGAGTTTTGTGCACTTACAGTAAACGGGGCTTTTTATAATGGTATCACTATTACCACCTCTCAGTATTTGAATTCGCTGAGAACTTTATAATGGCGGAGGAGGAAACCACCCCAGCGCTAAACACATCCCTCAGGGTCAGTTTACTCCTATTCAGGGGCTACAGTGAGACCAATCATCGGTTTCCAAACCTCAGCCATCTATTCAGTTTTCTTCAAAAAGACAAATGGAGAAAAAGCAACTAGGTTGAAAAAAAATCTCCACTGAATTTTGTTCAGAGAGCTCCCTACTGAAGCTATAAGCCTATTTGCTTATCTCTCCAGGAAGGCAAAACACAACGGTAAGGTCCAGAGTGCAGCTGAACACGTCTGATCAGGTACACGCCATCTTGGATCTCTGCTTGAGGAGATATTAAACAAATTAGGTAACAATATTGATCCTGTTGGTATCTCATTGGCCAGTGGTGATGAGGTGCTGCTGAACAATACGAACTGTTGTCTATCTGATAGGATCTAAATCAGACAAGTATTACCACTGATAGCTGCATCTGCCAGTCATGCCAGTATGATATTGTGGTCCACAGAATCAAAAGCTGCTGAGAAATCCAAATGTAGTCGGAGGAGAGTGGGAACAGAATCTGTTCCTGCTCCTGAGACTTTTCGTGGGACACCATTGTTCTTTCCACTTCCGTGGTTGTGCTGCTGAGGGTACCCGGTCAAAATAGTCCTGACATAATTGCCCTGACAAAATAGCTCCAAACAAAAGAAGCTCCTCACATAACAGCCACTGTCAAAACGGCCTGCCCACAATATAGCCCTTGACAAATTAGCCCCTTGACAAAAAGGCCTGATCAGGCTTCCCAGAATATGGAACTGCATATTTTTCTAGGGGGCTATTTTGTCAAAGATTATTTTGTGGGAGGGGCCATTTTGTAAAGGGGTATCTTGTTACAGGCTGATTTGTCAAGGGCTGTTTTGTCTGGGCTATTATGTCAGGGTGCCGCTGCTGAGAAATCCAGCAGTGACAGTTTCTATCTTCTTGCCAATCATTGAGCTGAACACGGAGGGGGGGAGGGGGAGTAAATGGCACCCAAAGTTAGGCACTGGGAAGATCCGTGATAAACTAGTGAGTTCTCTTTGAAGATTAGTAGCTTATCGCAGATCTCGTGCTTCACTTTGAGAGTGAGATCTTACACCTACTGAAACCTGCTGTAAATACTGGCATGCAACCAATGATGAGACACTATTCTCTAACATTGTGCCTAAATTCTGTGATGCCCCTGACCCACCCATGCCGCTCCCATGGCAACACCCCCATTTGAGTTAGGGGCCATAAATTTGGAGGAGTGGCCTAATGGTTAAAGCACCGGTTTTATAATCCAGAGGTGGCTGGTTCAAATCCCACTGCTGCTCCTTGTGATCTTGGGCAAGTCACTTAACCCTCCATTGCCTCAGGTACAAACTTAGATTGTGAGCCCTCCTGGGACAGAGAAATATCCAGTGTACCTGAATGTAACTCACCTTGAGCTACTACTAAAAAAAGGTGTGAGCAAAATCTAAATAAAATAAATGGAATGTTGCTACTATTTGAGATTCTACATGGAATGTTAATGTTGCTATTCCACTAGCAACATTCCATGTAGAAGCCTGCCCTTGTAGATCAGCCACGCAGGCTTCTGTTTCTGTGAGTCTGACGTGCAGGAGGACGTCAGACTCACAGAAACAGAAGCCTGCGCAGCCGCATTGCTGATCTGCAAGGGCAGACTTCTTCATGCCAGTGGCGTAGCCAGACCTGAGATTTTGGATGGGCCCAGAGCTAATATGGGTGGGCACTATATATATATATCTATATATCTATACATCTATAGATATAGATAGATATAGATATATAGAAATAGATATATATATAGAGAGAGAGATGATTATGATGGAAAAAAAAGCATTTACAATTTTATTACCTGCTGGCTGCTGCTGGGCTGGGCTGGCAGCTGCTGCTTACCTTGGCAGTAAAGTTTATACAGAGACACTGGAACTCGATTCGAATGATCTCTCCAACAACTCCAATGAATCGAGTAGAAGAACTTTTCCCAACTTGCCAATACGTCGTCGTCCACTCCAGGCAGGGCCAGGCTGAGGCTCGCCTTACACCTGCGTGCGTGCGTGCACGTGCTGCAGCTATTTTTTTTAGCCTGCTCCTGCCCTCAAATGCCATGAGCGAGTGGATGGAGTGAGAGTGAGGCTGAGCACGCCGCTGCGCACAGCCATGTCCAGTCATTAGCGCTCCTGCTACCGCTACCCACGTAGGATGGATGAGATGGAAGGAATCATGGGAAAAAAAACAACTACGACGCGGTGCGCTGCGTGGCCCTGCAAGTGCATGCCCGAAGGTAGGCGCCTAGGCGGACTGATGTCTGAGCTGATCAGCTGAGCCTGAGCAGGTGCCTGGCTGCACGCGACATGGTACGCTAGGCTGCCGCTGCTGCAGTCACAGTGTGTGTGTGCGTGGTGTGCGCTTGGGTGGTGGGCGGGCCTGAGTGAGACGAAATCGGGCTGGAGTGGAGAGTCTGTGGGAGCCTGATCAGCTGACTGAGCCGGTGCGGGTGCTGTCCCTGCCGTGCCGTGCTGCTGCTGCAATGTGTGTGCGCTTGGGTGGGCGGGCCTGGGCCGAAAATGGGTGGGCCTGGGCCCACCCGTAGCTACGCCCCTGCTTTATGTAATGTTGCCATTGGAGGAGTAGCCTAGTGGTTAGAGCACTGGTCTTGTAATCCCAAGGTGGCCAGTTCAAATCCCCCTGCTGCTTCTTGTGATCTTGGGAAGTCACTTAACCCTCCATTGCCTCAGGTACAAACTTAGATTGTGAGCTCTCCTGCAACAGAGACATATCCAGAGTACCTGAATGTAACTCACCTTGAGCTACTACTGAAAAAGATATGAGCAAAATATAAATAAATCAATAGAAAAAGGTGCAGGTTAGACCCACTCATAATGCCAAGTGAATGCAAATTAACACTAATTATTAATTGTTCGTGCCTCATTAAGGAGCCCTTTTACTAAGACACGCCTAAAAGTGGCCTACGCTGGTGTAGGCATGTGCTTTGGATGCGCACAGGTCCATTTGCTCAGTGCGCCTGGCAAAAAGGCATTGTTTTGTGCAAGAAAATGGACGGGCGGCAAAATTAAAACCAGTGTGTCCATTTTCAGGCCGATACCTTACAGCCACCCATTGACATAGCGGTAAGGTCTCATGTTCTTAACTGTGCGGTAAGCGGCCAGCATGCGTAAACTGCCAATTACCGCCAGGTAAGCGCCATGCAGTAGAAAATAGAAAATATTTTCTACCATGTGTTTTGGGTGCGTGTAAAAAACGGAATTACCACCCACATCATGCAGTAACTGGACAGTAGTGCCAATTTGGCACGTGTTGGATGCGCATAGGTGCCTCACGCGTCTTTGTAAAAGGACCCCTAACTAATTAGTTTGCATGCATATCTGGGATATCTATATAGAATCCGAAGGAGTGTTCGCAAGAGCACTGCTTGTATTGGTACAAGTAAAACGAAAGTCAAAATTTGGATGGAGGAGGTGTTTATTTTAAGTATTTAACTGTAACCAGACTTGGAGGGATTTCTCAGAATTTAGGAGGAAGATTTCAGAAATATGTTCAGATCTCTCTGTTTCTTAATTATAGTAAGCCAAGGATTTCAGTTTTGTTTTAAGACTTGGAGGCGTAGTGTATGTAGGTGTAGGATTATTGCTCAGTAGTCATATTGCAGCAACCATATGGCTACATATATTTAAAATAGGAATTACAAGATGAAAAGATCTATAACTGTACAAAGTATAAGATCAATCATTACATATTTAAAAATGTATTCAATTATAGCAGCTTGAACTTTAAAAATCAGCCAACAGATATGAAAATGTTTAAGAAACTTGGTAAAAGATGCTGCATCACCAGGAAAGATTCTAGGCTGGTATTCAGTTAGAAAAAGCTGGTGTCCAACATTAACAAATTTACAGCAATTAATTTTAGTGTAGATTAAGGTCTAGATTAAGGGGCCATAAGTACATAAGTATTGCCATACTGGGAAAGACCAAAGGTCCATCAAGCCCAGCATCCTGTTTCTAACAGTGGCCAATCCAGATCACAAATACCTGGCAAGATCCCAAAAAAGTACAAAACATTTTATACTGCTTATCCCAGAAATAGTGAATTTTCCCCAAGTCCATTTAATAACGGTCTATGGACTTTTCCTTTAGGAAACCGTCCAAACCTTTTTTTAAAACTCCACTAAGCTAACCGCCTTTACCACATTCTCTGGCAACGAATTCCAGAGTTTAATTACACGTTGAGTGAAGAAACATTTTCTCCGATTCGTTTTAAATTTTCTACATTGTAGCTTCATCGCATGCCCCCTAGTCCCAGTATTTTTGGAAAGCGTGAACAGATGCTTCACATCTACCCGTTCAACTCCACTCATTATTTTATAGACCTCTATCATATCTCCCCTCAACTGCCTTTTCTCCAAGCTGAAGAGCCCTAGCCGCTTTAGCCTTTCCTCATAGGGAAGTCATCCCATCCCTTTTATCATTTTCGTCGCCCTTCTCTGCACCTTTTCTAATTCCACTATATCTTTTTTTGAGATACGGCGACCAGAATTACTAAGCAGCATTAGGCAGCTAGCACAGATTTTGCTCCATGATAAGCTTTAGCATGGACTCACTCTGAATATACTGCTCGTTAAAACCAGCCAGTGCAGTAACAAAATTTGTGCTAGCTGCTTAATGTGAGTAGGGATGGTTCATGGGCGTGACAGGGGCAAAGCAGAGGAGTGGCCAATTGTGACAACTAGTGCATGGGTCAGTACCGTGTGCTAGCTATCACGACTACCGATGGCACAGCTGCACTTAAAGTCAGTACAGTGGTATTGCTAGGGGTCACCTATGCCATTTTGATACCTAGAGATAGATGAGGTGGGGAGCAGAGGGAGCTGCTCCCACTTTGTGCCTTTAGATGACCTCAGATTACCCCTGGGTGCTGGGGGAGAAATGATTGGAATGAGGGGGAGGGGGCTTTGCACCAGGGGTGGAGCTTCACTAATGCATTCCATTCAGGAGGAGGGGCTTCTGAGGAGATTGGATCAGGATGGTGCAGGTCTTCTGGGAGATCAGTGCTGGCAAGAGTCTTGGGGGTGTCAGATCAGGTTTGGAGGATTCTGGGATAAGGGATTGCATTTGGGGAACATAAGTGCTATTGGGAGGGGTTGAAGGGGGGAATGGCCATTGCTACGGCTTCATGTTTTGTTGAATGTTGAGGCAGCTGCATTACTGAAGTGTAGCCACTCAATTAGCAGTCTTGACAGCTAGCATGTGGTACTGTTCGCTGTCACAGCCGGCCACACCTCTGTCACAGTTGTGAACCTCCCCAACCCATATTAAGCAGCCAGCGTGAGGTTTTGTTTGTGTATTTGTTTGTTTTTGTATTGTACTGTCTGGTATTAACTCACGGTAGCTGTTAGTGAGTCTACCATACAGTAAAATGCTTAATACCACAATCTGCATACTTGTTCAAGGTAAAATTTGTTTCTTGGTGTATCAATAGAAATCAAATAAAATAAAACATGGAAAAGAAAATAAGATGATACCTTTTTTATTGGACATAACTTAATACATTTCTTGATTAGCTTTCGAAGGTTGCCCTTCTTCCTCAGATCGGAAATAAGCAAATGTGCTAGCTGACAGTGTATGTAAGTGAAAACATTCAAGCATTACTATGACAGTCTGACAGGGTGGGAGGATGGGGGTGGGTAGGAGGTATGCATGGGGACATCAAAGCATATCATTGATATTCTAACAGGATGGGTGTAGATAGGTGAGGGGTGGGGTGATCAACAGAGACATACAGCTTTATGGTTTATAATGGGCTAGGAACCCCAGATCCTTGTTAAGTCCTTTCTGTTAGGTATTAAAATATTCAATCATTCTGACTTCAAAGGTCTTACGTTCTTGTATGGTTTTAAAGTTACCTTTCAGGATTCTCACTGTGAAGTCACTGGTACAGTGTCCTGGTCCTGTATAATGTTGACCAACAGGCATGGGAACCCTACTGGCACCAGTATTGTTAATGTGATGTCTATGTAAATTGAATCTTGTCTTAAGCATCTGGCCTGTTTCTCCAATATAGCATCCTTCGTTACATTTTTTACACTGAATGATATATACCACATAGACATCACATGAACAATACTGGTGCCAGTAGGGTTCCCACGCATGTTGGTCAACATTATACAGGACCAGGACACTGTACCAGTGACTTCACAGTGAGAATCCTGAAAGGTAACTTTAAAACCATACAAGAACGTAAGACCTTTGAAGTCAGAATGATTGAATATTTTAACACCCAACAGAAAGGACTTAACAAGGATCTGGGGTTCCTAGCCCATTATAAACCATAAAGCTGTATTTCTCTGTTGATCACCCCACCCCTCAATTATCCACACCCATCCTGTTAGAATATCAAGGATATGCTTTGATGTTCCCATGCATACCTCCGACCCACTCCCATCCTCCCACCCTGTCAGACTGTCATAGTAATGCTTGAATGTTTTCACTTATATACACTGTCAGCTAGCACATTTGCTTATTTCCGATCTGACGAAGAAGGGCAACCTTCGAAAGCTAATCAAGAAATGTATTAAGTTATGTTCAATAAAAAAGGTATCATCTTATTTTCTTTTCCATGTTTTATTTTGTTTGATTTCTATTGATAACCTTAAGAGTGGACTAACACGGCTACCACACTCCTCTACTTTCTTGGTGTATAAAGCAAAAAACGTGCTGAAAACACTGAGGGAACCAATTTAATCTGGCTGTACAGAGTAATCAGCAACATCGGTTGTTGGGTTTGCATAACCTTTTCTTAGCGTATTGTGAGGCTTCCATCTGCTGGCTATCAGGAAAATAGCAAAAGCTTAAACTGCTTTGTGAGTTAAACTCAGGGCGTTTACAGGAGCAAGGAAGAAGGGTGATTGGTGCTGAAATGGTAGGAAGGGTAACCGCTGCCCTCTTGAGTCAGTCTGTAATTAGCAGGGAGAGAAGCACTGAAATTTCAGGGGTGCCATACTATCAGCTGCCCTGGTTAGAGAAGCTAGCTCTGAAGTGTAAGATAAATATCTTGTTCTGAAATGTAAAACTGGTATTTCTTATTTAGTGTTTCACAGGGCCACCGAGAGACACAGCCAGGCCTGGGGCAGGACTGCCCCCCCCTACTCGGGCTGCCGCCGCCCCCCATTCAGATCCTGGCATGCAGGAGAGAGACAGACAGGATGAAGCTTGCCGGTGCCGAGCTCCTCTTTGGAGTCTGGGCCCGGGGAATTTTGCCCTCCTGCCCACAAAATAAGTACCTGTATACTGTATATGTAAACCGCTTTGAATCTAGTTGCATCTTTGAACGGAAAGGCTACAACCCCAAAATAATCTCCCAAAATATGCCTCCTCCCTCAAAACACCCAGGGAAAATCTGCTACGATACAAAGAAAAAAGAGCCACAGACAGAATCCCCCTTATAGTGACATACAATCCAGAGCTGGAAAAATTAAGAAAAATCATAAAAGATCTTCAGCCTCTACTCCAAGAGGATGAATTACTGAAAGAGATATTCCCATCCCCACCAGTGCTGGCCTTCCGACAGCCACACAACTTAAAACACAAGTTAATTAGAAGTAAGCTCCCAACACAGACTCAAAAAGAAAAGAATGGCACACATCCTTGCAATATATCCAGCTGCAAACTATGCCAAAACATTTCACAGGACCCCACAGTCATTCACAAAGGAAAAATATTCAACATAAAGGTATATTTCACATGCTCATCTTCCAATGTGGTATATATCATTCAGTGTAAAAAATGTAACGAAAGGATGCTATATTGGAGAAACAGGCCAGATGCTAAAGACAAGATTTAATTTACATAGACATCACATGAACAATACTGGTGCCAGCCGAGTTCCCACCCATGTGGGCCAGCACTTTACAAAACCAGACCACTGTACCAGTGACTTCATAGTAAGAATCTTGAAAGGTAACTAAGACAATACAGGAACGTAAGACCTTTGAAGTCAGAATGATTGAATATTTTGACACCCAACAGACAGGACTTAAAGATCTAGGTTTTCTAGCCCATTATAAACCATAAAGTTGTATTGCTATGTTTATCACCCTCCTCTCACCTATCTACCCCCATCCTGTTAGACTATCTCTGAAATGCTTTGATGTTCCCATGCATACCTCCTACCCATCATCACCCTGTTAGACTGTCAATAAAATGCTTGGATGTTTTACTTATATATACTGTCATCTACCACATTTGCTTACTTCCGATCTGACAAAGAAGGGCAACCTTCGAAAGCTAATCAAGAAATGTATTAAGTTATGTCCAATAAAAAAGGTATCTTATTCTCTTTTCCATGTTTTCTTTTGTTTGATTTCTATTGATTACCTAAAAATACCACAGAAAGGCGGTATATCTAGTCTCATTTGCCTTTCCCTCTCTCGGCAGCCCTGGTGTTTCAGCAAGAAATCTCCCTATTTCTTTTGGAAGTTAAAACCCAGGAGTAGCCTATAATGTCCTAACTGGAATTGGAGAAATTGACAGCTATGGATTCATAGTCTATAGGTCAGGTATAGAGGAAGCAATTTTAAAAATTATGACTGGTCTTCTTAGCCCTCAGAGGAATGTCTGCTATTCTGTCAAGACTTACTATCATTGAAATGTGCCAAATCTTTGTCTAAATCAATTAACACCCCAAATATTATAAAAACAGAGGCACGGTGCAAGAAGAATAAAGATCTCATTGCCACAGAGTAAACAAATCACACTGGATTTTACTTAAAAGTTCCTTGCAATTTATTTTACCTGCCTTTTAATCGATATAAAGGGTACTTAGTTTCAAATGCTATTCAAAATGCTTTATAGCGTTTAGGGTTTTAGGACTGTTCTGATTTAACAGCATTTTTTTGTGTGTAAATCTATTAAAGCCAACACCTAAAACCTTAAAATCAGGAAGCAGTCTTTAGAGATAGAAGATAAAGATACACCACCCTTTTCGCAGGTTTTTTAAATATCCCTGCGAAGGCTATGGAACGTCAACAAAGGAACAATGTACAAAATGCTCAACCACTTGATGATTCAGCTTTGCTTGAAATGTCAGATACGGAACAAATAACTGCCACTACTTTATTGGCTACAGTAGCGTTACCCTCAGATAAGGTCTGGATTTTAAGGAAGTATTTCCAGAAAAAAAGAGAAGGTTTTTCGTGGTTTGCAAACTCGGTGTGTTTCCAGACCTAGCGAGGGAAACGCAAAAACGAAGACAAAAGTTTTTGCAAATGAAGCAGGAGGTAATCCAATTGGGAGCAACATTCTACCTCAAGTATCCATGCAAATGTTTAGTTTCTTATCAAGCAGCGAAATATGTTTATTTTGATCCTGTCCCATTGTCGTCTTTTATACCAGCTAAAAGAGCCCTTATTTAAGATAGTCGAATAGAAACATGTCTGTAATCTCAATTTGATTTAAAATGATTATTGCCTATTTTTTTCTTTTTCTCCAATATATGGAATCTTGGACTCCAGTTGTGGACTTATATGAAGCTATAGAATTTCTTTGTGTTTTGATTTTATTCAATATTTTTGTAGGAATTGATTGTAATAGCGGAATTTTTCTTTCGCAAGTGATATGCTTGCGTAATTGTTATATAAAAAATCAGGAAGCAGAAATCTTCACAAATGAC
Organism: Microcaecilia unicolor; assembly: GCF_901765095.1. Taxonomy (NCBI): domain Eukaryota; kingdom Metazoa; phylum Chordata; class Amphibia; order Gymnophiona; family Siphonopidae; genus Microcaecilia; species Microcaecilia unicolor. The sequence goes on along the minus strand of NC_044036.1, from coordinate 155,998,408 downwards.
AGTTTTAACAAATACTGCAAGTAGTACTTTTGGGTGCTATTTACTGACCTCTATTAGGTGTTTAATGCAGCTGATGAGTAAGAACTTAACGAGGTTCTCCAAAATAACAAATGCACTGTGCATTATACTGCCACATTAAACATGGAATGTCATATTAGGGGGCAGGGAAGGGGTGGAGTGTGTCATTGCAGTTAACATGGATGGTGTTAAGATGCATTAAAACTGGTAACTTGGCTCAGCTGCTTTCCCCTAAGTGCTAAGAGTGACCCTTACATTACCACGGAGATTTACAATTAACGAAACTTATCTTTGGCTGTTATCTATGTATGAATCTTTAATACAGTTTAGTAAACAGAATGACAGATGGAAATAATTTTTTTTTTGTCAAAGGGCATGGATACAGTCCTGCAATTTGATTTAACAGCTGCATTTGATACCATGAGGTGCTGATCTATAAATTAAAGGGCCGTTTTACAGAGTGGCCGTAAGCCCAATGCGGGCTTACCACTCGCTCTTCCAGGACTACCATTGGCCCAACATGGCCGCCGGCAATAGTCCATCCCCAAGCGCGCGCCATTTCTAGGGGGAAAAAGAAAACCCATGGAAATGGCTTGTGTGGCAGTAACCCGGTGGTAATTGAGCACCACCGCGCACTGCTCGGTTACTGCCAGGTTAGTGTGGGAGCCCTTGAGGGGCATAATCGAACAGCGCTGGCTATCTACATGGCTGGCGCTGTAAAGGGGCGGCGCCAACTGTATTATCGAAAAAGATGGCCAGCCATCCTTTCTTTCGATAATACGGTTGGCGCCGGCTAAATCTCAACATTTAGGTCAAATGTTGAGATCGCTGGGTTTAGGGATGGCCGGGTATAGAGATGGCCGGATTCGCTTTTCGGCCATAATGGAAACCAGACCCAGCCATCTCAAACCTGGCCAAATGAAAGCCTTTTGATCATGGGAGGAGCCAGCTTTTGTAGTGCACTGGCCCCCCTGACATGCCAGGACATCAACTGGGTACCCTAGGGGGCACTACAGTGGACTTCAAAAATTGCTCCCAGGTGCATACCTCCCTTACCTTGTGTGCTGAGCCCCCCAAAAACCCACTCCCCACAACTGTACACCACTACTATAGCCCTAAGGGATGAAAGGGGCACCTACATGTGGGTAAAGTGGGTTTTGGGGGGGGGTTTGGAGGGCTGAATATTTACCACCACATGTGTAACAGGTAGGGGGTGGACCACTGGGGGAGTAAGAGGAGGTGATCCCCAATTCCCTCCAGTGGTCATCTGGTCAATTGGGGCACTTTTTTGAGACTTGGTCCTATAAAAAATAAATGGACCAAGTGAAGCCAGTGAAATGCTCGTCAGAGCCGGCCATCTTTTTTCCATTACCAGGCGAAGCCGGCCATCTCGTAACCATGCCCCATCCCGTCCGCATCCAGACTTCGCTACCCTGCCAAAATGCCCCCTTGAAGTTTGGCCGGCTCCATGATAGAATGCAGTTGGCGCTGGCCAAAATTGGCTTTCGATTATACCGATTTGGCCAGGTTTAGGAGATGGCCGGCCATCTCCAGATTTGTGTCGAAAGATGGCCGGCGATCTCTTTCGAAAATAAGATGGCTTATTGCTACCTCAATGGGTGGCAGTAAGGGCTTCCCGTTGCATGGCCATGAGGTAAGAGTTCTCTTACCACATGGCCATGTGTGCCTGAGGTCTTTTTACCCACTGCAGTAAAAAGGACCCTGGTGCACGGGAAAACAGCCCCCGCCATTAGCGCAGGGTCCTTTTTCCCATAGCTTGGTAAAAGGACCTCTAAGATGCTTGGGTATTTCAGGGTTGGTTCTGAAGTGGTTTAGGAACATAGGAGCATAAGAATAACCATACTGGGTCAGACCAATGATCCATCTAGCTCAGTATTCTGTTTCTAACAGTGGCCAAGCCAGGTTACAGGTACCTGGCAGAAAACCAATTAGTAGCAAGATTCCATGCTACCAATCTCACAGCAAACATTGGCTTCCCCATGTCTGCCTCAATTGCAGACTATGGATTTGGCCAAATCTTTTTTAAACCCAGGTACGCTAACCACTGTTACCACATTCTCCAGCAAAGAGTTTCTAGTCAACAGATTCTATCAAGTCAAAATAAATGATTCCTTGCCATTTACTTGGAACCCTCTATGTGGAGTTCTGCAGGGTTCCCCACTTTCCCTGATTTTATATATAGATATAGATTGTAATCCTATTATTCCTCAGTGTGGGGCAGACAACTTACACAGCTCTGTCCTCCTTGCTTCCCTCTTTCACACAGTCCAAAAGTAAAACACCAAACTCCCTTCAGGATCCACAGCTTCCTTTCCTTCCTAGAGAAGGATTCCATGTCGGGGGTTGCCTTTCTTTCCCTCTCCCCCCTGGCCTTGTGGGTAGGATAGTTCTATACCCCCTGGATCTGCAGCGTGCCAAAGTTGCCCTTCCTCACTACAATATTATATATATATATATATATATCATTCGATGAGAGCTTATAAAGTCACAAATAGTCACAAATGTATTGAGTTAGTCCAATGATACCGCACCAGCCTACAAGTTGTTTGTTCACCCTTATTTTTACTTATGTATTTATGTAACCTTTATAGCTTTCATAATCTTGCCTATAATCCACAGGTGGTGAATGCTCCCAGCCTAGACATGTAAATAAAACAGCAACATGCATGCAAGTCTCATAAATAAACAGAGCTTTATGGCTAGTTTGTCAAACAGTAATGAATAGATTGATGAACTAAATTCCATGGAGACAGAATTGCACATTAGAAACCTTGAGCTAGCATAAATGCCAAGGAACAGTTAAAAGGAACTAAGAAGAGAGATTATGATAGCATCTGTTCCAGTAAGAAGCATGGAAGTAAGTAACAGAAGAACAAGTGATAAGAAAAATAAATATTGAAAATTCAGGCAGAACTTCAAAATATAAAGAGCACAAGACAGAACGGGAAAGCTTGGAAAAAAATGAAATGCATTGCAGTTCAATTGATCAGAGGTATAATTGAAAGTGAATGGGTTAAGGAGGAGGCTTTGGTAACAAATGAAAAATGTTTAAACTTTACAGATTTAAATATATAAACTATTCAAAGTGATGTATGAGCAAACAGAAAAGTTGGAGGTTATATATGATATGTGACTCCTGCATTAATTTATTAAAAGTTAGAACTAAAACAATGCAGATTACAAACACAGAGTCATGATGGACAGAAGGTAAAATTCAAAGTTTCAGTTCATGGTAAATTTACCTATCTTTCACTGGAGAATCAAGACTCAGAATATTAGTTTTCCAGCATCTTTACACCTTTAGATTTTCGAAGGGGTTGGCACCTTTTACACATGTAAAAAGCTGATTTGCATGTGCAAATGGTCATAGATGTGTAGGTACCAATTTAGAAAAGCGGCTACTTACATGTCTAGACTCAAGTGATGCCCAACTTGGACAGGGTCTTCTTCTGGACATGGTTTGGGTGGACCTTAAAATTATATACACATCTCCTATTTTGCAGTGAAATACATATATATTTAAAAAGATTTGCCCCTTGTCATGTACACCTGCTGCAAGACATGCAGAAACTGTAATTAACTGCTCATGTGGACCTGGGGTTTTGAGGAGGGATTGAGGGTTATTGTGCCTATCATGCTGCTGCTGAAAAGCAACTTAAACAGCAAAAAACCCTCTTCTCATACAATTGTCTGAATGCAAGTGCCAGCACTCACACACACAATGCTCTGAGTGAAGCTGCTCATATTTGTTATACATGTTCTTTTTGTAACATGACTGTTTCCGCAGGATGGGCCAGAAAATACACATTTTTCCTGTGGCCTAATACGTAGGTCATGGTTTTGAAAACTGCTGTCATAAAATCAATGAGTAAGTGATTTGCACTAACATACATCAACACAAATGGAGGGTAATTTTATAGCAGGGCATCTGGCTTAAGAGGGCAAGTAGGTGCCTTCTTATCTTTATAAAATACTAGAATAAGTGGCAGAATAGCTCCCACTATGCAACCACACACGTTTACATTTGCTCTGAAGCAAGTGGAAATGTCTTCACATGTGCATAGATTAGCACAATTTATAATCTATGGAGGCAATTCAATAAAGAGGCACCTACAGGTAGGCACCACCTACGCATGTCAAAAGTGCCATTAAATTGATAGGCACCTATGTGCACTAAGTGCTATTCTGTAAGGTAGCACCTAAGTGCCAAAGTGCCTAAAAGGGGGGGTATGCATGTGGGTGGAGCATGGGTTGGGTCTCAGTTGTCAAGTGGCACTGATATGTACAGACGGGGAGAGGATTTTGGGGTGATAGTATCTGAGGATCTGAAGGCAACAAAACAGTGTGACAAGGATGGTGGCCGTAGCTAGAAGGTTGCTAGGCTGTATAGAGAGAGGTGTGACCAGCAGAAGAAAGGAGGTGTTGATGCCCCTGTATAAGTCATTGGTGAGGCCCCACCTGGAGTATTGTGTTCAGTTTTGGAGGCCGTATCTTGCTAAGGATGTAAAAAGAATTGAAGCGGTGCAAAGAAAAGCTACAAAAATGGTATGGGATTTGCGTTACAAGACATATGAGGAGAGACTTGCTGACCTGAACATGTATACCCTGGAGGAAAGGAGAAGCAGGGGTGATATGATACAGACGTTCAAACATTTGAAAAGTATTAATCTGCAAACGAACCTTTTCTGGAGACGGGAAGGTGGTAGAAATAGAGGACATGAAATGATATTGAAGGGGGGCAGACCCAAGAAAAATGTCAGGAAGTATTTTTTCACAGAGAGAGTGGTGGATACTTGGAATGCCCTCCCGCGGGAGGTGGTGGAGATGAAAATGGTAACAGGCTCATCTGTGCGTGGACGCGCTGCGCAGAGGATCTGTTCCTGGTCAAAGAAGCTCCTGGCTCTAGCTGTGAACCAGGCCCCTCCCCCCAGCTGATGTTAAGAGCCTGGATGATGTAAGGAGGGGCAGTGTTTATTGGATAAACACCTATTTTACTTTTTTCTACTGACAGTGTGTTTTTATTGGTTAAAACCTAAAATCTGAATCCTAATCCTAAAATGAATATTGACACTGGATTGTAAGAATAATTCATGCTATACTTGAAGCCAATTAAAGTCAGTTTAATCTTACAAAAATATTTCGAACATATATGTAAAACTATAACAGGCCAAATCCATTGACCGGGCAGAAACAGGCTCATCTCAGAGCTGACCATTTGAAAATGATGCATCATCGTGTGCTGTGCTTTGCATCCAGGTAAATGTCATTAGGGTGAGTTGGTCAGCAAGTCCTGGTTACGGCACAGCGAAGAGCAGCAACTTTTCATCTGTGGTGTGCACGCATCCTAGAATTTCAGCTGTAGTCATTCCCTCTTCCTGGGTACACAGCCCTCCATTTCCAGAACCTCGGGCCACCCGTCATATTTATTTGTCTCTCCATCATTTTTAATGTGCTGCCAAAGAAAAAAAAAAAGAACAAGATTCAGGGCTTTATGCTAGATAACGAAATGTAAATAATTTCAGATTTGCTGCATGTGGAAACACTGTAATTAAACTGTCTTTGTAAAACAACAGTTGGATAAATGATAGGCATTTCTATCACTTGGCACCAAGATGTAGGCGCCGCAATGGAGGCTGCCAACCGGATCCAGGTTCTCAGGACAGGGTTGATCCAGTCCTGGGCATTCCCGAAGAAAAGCAAGACTACAAGTCTCAGCATGCACTGGGGTGAAACCAGGACTGGGTCAACCTTAGCCTGCAAATCTGGATCCCATTGGCAGCCTTAGCGTAGCACCAATTTCTATAACGGCATTTAGGTGTGCCTGAGCCATTATAGAAATACTAGCACAAAGCTATGTTGACGCAGCGATAGTTAGGCATCTCCAGTTCTGACAGGTCAATGCCTGGTGTAAGTTGACACATCCTCCCCCGGATTCTATATAGCGTGACTGAAATTCCCTGACAAATCTGGTCATATTCTGGATTTGTGCACGCAGTTTCATTACTTAGCAAGCCAATCAGTGCCGACAATAAGAAATTATTGATACTAACTGGCATTAATTAGAATTTACATGCACAACTTGTTAGGTGTATTCTTTAAAGTGGTGTATGCAAATTCTAATGCGTGCCGCCAAAACGGCGGTGCGGATATGGGTGGGCTGTGGGCATTCCAAAAAACTACATGCAGAATACACCTGCTCTGCGCCTAACAGGCATCGGTATTTACGCACGCACCTAGAGTTAGGTGCAGGCATGACCGCTAGACAGGGGCGTACATAAGTACATAAGCATCGCCATGCTGGGACAGACCAAGGGTCCATCGAGCCCAGCACCCTGTCACCGACAGAGGCCAAAAGAACAAGCAAGTTGTCCCGCCCATCCTAGAAATCCTGTATTATTCCCTCGTCCATTCAATAACATTCTATGTCCTTTTCCTCCAGGAAGCCGTCTAACCTTTTTTAAAACTCCGCTAAGCCAACTGCCCCAACCATCTTATCCAGCAACGAATTCCAGAGTCTAACCACACGTTGAGTGAAAAAAAACTTCTTCCAATTTGTTTAAATTTACTACACTGCAGCTTCATTGCATGCCCCCTTGTCCTAGTATTTTTGGAAAGCGTAAACAGAGGCTCCACATTGACCCGTTCCATACTCAAGGTGCGGTCGCACCATGGAGCGATATAATGGCAGAATAATATTCTTATTTTTGTTTTCAATTCCTTTCCTAATGATACCCAACATTCTATTTGCTGGCGTAGCCAGAATTTGGCAGGAGGGGGGTCCAGAGCCCGAGGTGAGGGGGCACATTTTAGTCCCCCCTGGTGCCGCCGACCCCTCCGCCATTTCTGGCCCCCCCAACGCCGCCGCCGCCACCACCACCTTTGACCCCCCCGGCGCCAACCCTTTTGACCCCCCTTCCCACTGCCGCCAACCCTCCCCCTTCGCCGCCGTCGGGTACCTTTGCTGGTGGGGGTCCCCAATCTCCCCCAGCTGAGGTCCTCTTCTCCGGCGTGGCTGCGTTGCTGATCTGCAAGGCTTCTGTTTCTGTGAGTCAGGACGTCAGACTCACAGAAACAGAAGCCTTGGAGATCAGCAGTGCGGCCGCGACAGAGAAGAGGAACATGCAGGACGTCAGACTCATAGAAACAGAAGCCTTGCAGATCAGCAACGCAGCCGCGCTGGAGAAGAAGACCGGCTGGCAGGGTTGGGGACCCCCACCAGCAAAGGTACCCGACGGCGGTGGCCCCACATAGCTACGCCCCTGCCACTAGGTGTATTATATAAACCCGCCTAGGCATGTTCTATTAAACTGTGCCTAAATCTAGGCACAGTTTACAGAATACACCTAGGTGGAAATATTTTCAGCACTGATTTTTCAAGCGCTGTATATAGAATCTAGTCCCTTAAGTGCACCATGCAATACGCACAACTGAGAGTATCTATAAGTTGCGTGCATCACTTGGTGGCATGCTCTTTAATATTCCCTTATCTCTTGTTTGCCTGTTTGTCTGTCCTAATTAGATTGTAAGCTCTGTCGAGCGGGACTGTCTTTCATGTTCAAGTGTACAGCGCTGCATACGTCTAGTAGCGCTATAGAAATGATAAGTAGTAGTAGTAGTCTTGGGATTCCGGAATCTTGCTACTCTTTGGGATTCTGCATAGAATCTTGCTACTTTGGGATTCCGGAATCTTGCTACTCTTTAGGATTCTGCACGGAATCTTGCTACTCTTTGTCCTTATCTCTTGTTTGTCCTGTTTGTCTGTCTTAATTAGATTGTAAGCTCTGTCGAGCAGGGACTGTCTCTTCATGTTCAAGTGTACAGCGCTGTGTACGTCTAGTAGCGCTATAGAAATGATAAGTAGTAGTAGTAGTAGTAGTCACCCATGCTCTGTATATGCCCCTCGTAGTTACATACTAAGCTACTTTGGTGTCCATGTTATACAAAAGCACCTAGTGCTTATGCCTGTTGCTATCAGCTATTGGCACTTCTGACACGCATAAATGCTAATATTCTATAACATATGCATGTTCTTGTCACTGGATTCTATGTGCGTTGCCCAAAGTTGGGCACAGAAGTTTAGGGGCAGATCCCAGATTCGCACATAAACGAATTAGTTAACATGGCTTTAACAATAATTAGTGCTAATTGGCAGTCATTAGGATTTCTGCATGGATCTGCCTTTTGTGCTATTTCTATAACATGCACACCTAAATTTTATAGCATACATGGTCATGGGAGGGGCATGGTGCATCAGAGGCGTTCCCAGGATTTAGGTGCAATGTCATAGGATAACGTCATTTGCGTGCGCAATTGCCATTAGCTGGGCGCCAGCATTTACTCTAGGTTTTGGCAGGCGTAAGTGCCATGCCCAAAGTTAAGCACAAGCCCCCAAATTCTATATAGCGTGCCTAAAGTGGACTTTGATCCTGGGGAACTGAGTTCGGTTCCCACTGCAGCTCCTTGTGACTCTGGGCAAGTCACTTAACCCTCCATTGCCCCTGGTATAAAATAAGTACCTGTATATATGTAAACCGCTTTGAATGTAGTTGCAAAAACCTCAGAAAGGCGGTATATCAAGTCCCATTTCCCTTTCCCTATTTGAAATTCTACATGGAATGTTGCTACCAGTTGAGATTCTACGTGGAATGTTGCTGTTGCTACTATTTGAGATTCTACATTGAATGTTGCTAGTGGAGGAGTAGCCTAGTGGTTAGTGCAGTGGACTTTGACCCTGTGGAACTGAGTTTGATTCCCACCGCAGTTCCTTGTGTCTCTGGGCAAGTCACTTAACCCTCCATTGCCCCTGGTATAAAATAAGTACCTGAATATATGTAAACCGCTTTGAATATAGTTGCAAAAACCTCAGAAAAGCAGTATATCAAGTCCCATTTCCCTTTCCCTATTTGAGATTCTGAATGGAATGTTGAGATTCTGTTGCTACTATTGGAGATTCTACATGGAATGTTGCTGGTGGAGGAGAAACCTAATGGTTAGTGCAGCAGACTTTGATCCTGGGGAACTGAGTTTGATTCCCACTGCAGCTCCTTGTGACTGGGCAAGTCACTTAACCCTCCATTGCCCCTGGTACAAAATAAGTACCTGAATATATGTAAACTGCTTTGAATGTAGTTGCAAAAACCTCAGAAAGGCGGTATATCAAGTCCCATTTCCCTTTCCCTAGAGATCCGTGACCAAATTCAAGCATCCTATATAATAAAAAGCACCTTCAACGTTCTGAAGCCGAGAAAGTGAAGCCTTGAAGCATTCGTGCTCACTGTAAGGCTGTATCCATCACCAGAACTGACGTCAGCGTGCTTCCGGGTACGTCACAGGCAACCCTGCCAACCGCACGACAGCTGCACCGCACACCCAGAAACAAATTCTCACACGGAACTTAACCATTGCAGACAACCGCCATCAACACATCCGGTAACGCCAGGTAACCCCCCCCCCCCCCCCCCCGTCAGAGACACTCGCCCACAACCTCACCACTACCGCTACCGTTGCTGACGAAAACCACCTCTAAAACCTTCCGCCGCACCTCCAAGACTGCTGGACAAGCTACCAGACCCCTGCAAGCCACTAGCCGCCTGCCTCTAAGCCCGCCTCAACCACAACCCCTCTCCCACAGACACGACACACCTCCCAGCTCGCCAGCAAGGCCCCTCCCCACAAAAACAACAACATCCACCCACCTGCAAATCATTCGCCGCCTCCCTCTCAACCCGCCTCCAAGACACCCGACACACCCTCCCAGTTCGCCAACACCGCTAACACCCCCCCAAGAAGCAGACACAAAATCAACCCCCTGCAAGCCACTCGCCACCTCCCTATCAACCCCCCGCCCACACACACACACAACACATCCTCCCAGCTCGCCAGCAATGACCCACTACCCCACAAAAATGCAGGCAAAAACTCCACCCCCTATAAGCCACTCGCCGCCTCACTCACAACCCCCCTCCCACACACACACGACACACCCTCCCAGCTCCCCAGCACACAACGAACCAAACCACTCGCCGTCTCCCTCTCAACCCGCCTCCCAGACACAAGACACACCCTCTCAGCTCCCCAACACCGCTACCTCCACTCCCACTTCTTTCCACTTGGGCAGCACGGGGCTTGATGGACCCATTGGCAGGACTTTAGGTGGAGGACTCCCACTCAACTTAGAGGGAACAGTGAACTCAAGTAAGTTTGGGAATCTCTGGCTTATCATTAACAAAGATATTTCTATATATATTTATTTTATTTTATGATACAGCATAACAAAACAATTCCATCCCCTCCAACGCCCCTCCCCCAATACAAAAGCTTCTTGCATACTGTCACTCTTTAGTATGCAGTGAATATCACAAACATCAAACCCTCCACATGATACCCCTCCCAGATCCACCCAGCCCTCCCTCATTAACAAAGATATTTGGAATTTTGGAAATAATGGTGGACTGAAGTCTCATCAGAAAAGCAATCACAGAGGAGGATCTTGGTTTATGTGATGCACCATTCTGGTTATTTTCATTGTATGAAGAAGGACATGATGGAGTGTGTTAAACAGAACTTACTTTTTCAAAAGGACTTTTTATCTGCATCCCCACCACACCTAGGAACACCCAATTATCCCGAAAGTTCAACTTGTTTGCATAAGCGCTTCCCATGTCTGTAAAATATTTTCGTGCTTCATCGTTCAGTCTAAAAGAAAAAGAGGAACATTTACATGGTTTTTGGTGTTCAGTCACTCTAGATAGAATCTCTTCTCAAAGCTGTTGGATCCTTAGAAAATGGTAAGTGAATATGTACTTCAGAAAAACAAGGTAGTATCTAATCTATTTCCCCCTTTACAGCACATTTTCTTGTCACCTTTCTGTTTCCCCTATCCAGAATTTTGTGAGAAACAGGAAGTTGCAGTAGAGAGGGCGGGACTTGGCAGGAGGAAGGCCATGGAGCCGGCCTGTGTGAATTGCTGCCGGCTGGCTGCAGGAAAGTGTAAGTGACTCCATGACTTCCTTGAGTGACACCCATGGGAGGAGAGGATTGTTTTTATTTACTGTGGGAATAAGTCTTTTTACTGTTCCTGCAGGGCGGTAAAAGTTTTGTTCACGCAGCCGCAGTAATTTTTTTGAGGACAATAATGAAGAACAAATTAAAGAAATTTAGGGGGGAAGTTATCAATAGCATTAAGACATTTTAGGCTAGGTACTATATATGGTGCTTAAAAATGGCGCCTAAAGTTCGCTTAAGTGTAGAGGTTGCATGTAAATTTAGGTGCCACCATGTACACCAACAAAAATGTAGTGCAAATGCCTACGCTTAAATTTATGCGCGGAGCATCTTTATTCTACAATTACGCATGTAACTCAAAACCACTCATCCCGAGCTGCCCTGAAACACCCATGACCCTCTCATTTCTGTGTCTCTTTTTTTGGGCCTCACGTAAAGTTTAGGTGCAAATCCCGCATCTAACTTTATGCACGTAAGTCCCAATTAAATCTAATTAGTGGCAGTAATTGCTTGTTAAAAAGCCAATCATTAATTAGCTCATTATTCTATTAAATTGCGTGCGCAAATCAGGAACACGTATAAATTTACACGCACAATTTTTGGTGATCTTTATAGAATCAGAGGGTTTGAGGCTCATTTGCAAAGCACTTAGAGGTCCTTTTTCAAAGGCATGCTGAAAAATGGCTTGCAATAGTGTGGGCATGGGTATTGGGCGTGCATCGATCCATTTTTTAGCGCACCTGTATAAAAGGCCTCTTTTTTGACGAAAATGGACGTGTGGCAAAATCAAAATTGCTGCGCGTCCATTTTGGGTCTGAGACCTTACCGCCAGCCATTGACCTAGCGGTAAGGAATCCAGGCGGTAATGACCTATGAGCATCAAATGCCACTTGGTGTGCGTCCATTACGTGCGCCTGAAAATAAAAAAATATTTGTCAGACGCACACAAAAAATGAAATTACCACAAGAGCCACTCGATAGTGGGGCGGTAACTCCATTTTGGCGCACTTTGGGCCCGTGTAAACAATTACACGGCTTAGTAAAAGGGCCCCTTAGACTTACAAAGTTCTCTTAGACTTACAAAGTTCCATAGGTTACTATAGAACTTTGTATGTCTTTGTGCTTTGAAAATGAACACCAAATTTATTTTACTGTTAACCCCAGTTACTAGGTTTCATTGCATAAAATGGGACCTGTGCTAAAATAGCACGAGTTAGTTGTAAAAGAACACATCTTATCCACATTGATAACTATGCCCTTTCTGGAACTCTTTTCTTTAACCAATTCCATTGACCATATATCACTGGTTAAATGAGTACCTTGGCTGCCATCATGTATCAATGGGACAGTCTCTCTGCAGAAACATGCAGTAACTGCAGAGAAAGTGTACCAGTGCAAGGCAAACAGCAACTGCAGCTTAATTTAATTGGTCTAAAGAGGTAACATAGTAGATGACGGCAGAGAAAGACCTGTACGGTCCATCCAGTCTGCCCAACAAGATAAACTCATATGTGCTATGTTATGTGTATACCTGACCTTGATTTGTATCTTCTGTGTGAAAATTAGGATAACTCTAAAAATCAAATTAAGGCTTGGATTATCAACAATATCTGTCCACAATAAAGCATACAAAGATATCCAATTACTGTGTGTACGTGGTGTATTGTGTTATACATGGAGACAGGAGGGTGACAAAGCAGTACAATTTTATGGCTTATAATGGGCTAGAAAACTTGATTTGTATCTGCCATTTTCAGGGCACAGACCGTAGAAGTCTGCCCAGCACTAGCCCTGCCTCCCAACCACTAGCCCCACCTCCCACCACCGGTGCTGCCACCCAATCTCCGCTAAGCTTCTGAGGATCCCTTCCTTCTGAACAGGATAATTCCGTTACCGTTTTCCTCTCCACCACCTCCCACGGGCTTCTTTCCAATTCTAGGTAGATAATTAGCTGGGGTTTTTCTTTTACTTGGGCAATGACTGTAACTGCTTTTATAGGTGCTTGTACAGGGTGAGGCAAAAAAAAAAAAAAAGTAACCCCTAGAGTTTTTTTTTCTCTTTTTCTTTTAGCAATTGCTTGGAATTTCAATGTGAAATTTTACAGCTTTATTTGTTGCTCACATCTACATTTATGTGCCAAGTGGAATGAGGCTATCTTTAAATATGGAGAAGTTCCAGACTTTTTAGTGTGACCACCCAGCGGTTTTCGCACATTCAAAAATATTTGCACTGTAAAACACCATTATTTAAATGGAAAAAAAAGGGGTACCGGCTTACTGTTAATGATGTTACAGAGATGTAGACTTTTGTAAACAATAATTTGAATAATTTGTATTTGATAATATCAGAGATAATTTCTTTAAAAAGCATTTCAGATCAGAACGGCAATCATGGGCAGGGTGTCGTAGTGGACAAAATGTGAATCCAGATGCTGCGTGAGCAAGGTTTCAGAGCAAGGGCGATGTTGGCTGTGTATCATCTCAAGAACTGGAAGCTCAGCACTGTGACGAACATTTGTTGGCATGACTGCAAAATTCTGACACATTGTTAATTTTGTCGTTTGAGTGATGTTATTTTACTATGTTTTAGGTCGAATATTTTTAACGTACAAAAATTGCTAGGTAGTAATGCTAAAATGTCAGTAACATCATCCTAGCATAAGATAATTAATACGTAAGTATGATAACTAAAAAAGTACTTAAAATTTCTCATTGAAATTCAAAGTGGTTGCTGATAAATCTGCAAAAAACTGTAGTTATCATATCTGATGAGGAAAAACTAAACAAAGGGAAAATCCGTTCAAATTTATGGGGGAATTGAAATTATTCAAATTAGGGTACTCCAAATACTAAGATACTGGACACATGAGCATAGTTGGTCTGGTTGGAAAGATTTCTAATTTACCATGCTAGACAATTCAAAAAACAATTGTTAAAAATGATTGGAAATCAAAAAGAAATATCACATTAAACACTTGCTTACTTTGTGGCTGGATCATCATAAGTAGCTATCATTGCCATATAGCCAACCTGAACTGGTTTCACAAATTCTAATAACTCAGCTACGTCTGATAAAAGGAAACAAAAGAGCATTAACTGATACATTCTGTTTGTGAATGTGGCACTCAGTACAATTTAAAGCAGGGCTCAACAAATCTCTGTTATCTACTCTTTATTCACAAATTCCCAGATAATTCATTTATAAAACATAAGAAGAAAAGCTCCATTTTCATTTGTTTATCGCTTTGAAAAGCGGAATTAAATTTGTTCACTTTTATTTTAGCTTTCCTTCAGAACTTGAGGTCTTTATGTATATACCAGCTGAAGAGATTCCCAACGTGTATGAAGAATGGACCCAGCAATGGCTGTTGCAGTGTTTCAAAACTGGGTTCATGGCCATTTGAACCAACTAAAATGTGGTGCAAAAGCCCCTATTCTATATAACTACGCATGTAACTTAAAGGAACACCCCCGACCTGCCCATAACCCACCCATGACCCTCCCATTTCCATGCCCCCTTTTTTTGATTCACGCGTAAAATTTAGGCGTGGATCCCGTGCTTAAATTTACAAGCGTATATTTTAATTAATTCTAATTAATTAACTAACAACTAATTAACATTTTGGACGTCCTGAACTGCCCCCCCCACAGGGACGGCCAAATTTCAAGGGAGTGGAGGAGTGGCCTAGTGCTTACAGCACTGGTCCTGCAATCTAGAGGTGGCCAGTTTTTATTTATTTATTGCATTTGTATCCCACATTTTCCCACCTTTTTGCGGGTTCAGTGTGGCTTACAATATGAGTCGAATGTCGGAAATACAATTTGTTACAGATAGTTATGGATTATATTATGCAGGGTTATGCGAAACAATTGAGGTGTCGTTAAGTGATGTAATAATGGAACATAGGCATTGCAACTTTGGAAGGAAACAATGGGAGCTTAGGGGCGATAGAAAGGCATGAAGTCATATGGTATATAACTTTCTGTGAGTAAAGGTATGAGTGATGTGATAATACGGGAATGGGAGTTCCGAGGTGAATGTACGATGCATTAGTGAACAGTAAGTGTGGACTTTATGTGTTTTGTTTCTTTCCGTAGACTTGTTCGAAAAGATGAGTCTTCAATAATCTGCGGAAGGAAGCTTGCTCGTTGGTTGTTCTTAGGTTGCGCGGCAGTGTATTCCAAAACTGCGTGCTCATGTGAGAAAAGGTTGACGCGTGTAATGTTTTGTATTTCACGCCTTTGCTATTGGGGAAGTGGAGGTTAAGGAAGGTTCGGGATGATCTTTTGGCATTTCTGGGTGGTAAGTCTATCAACTCAGACATGTAGGATGGGGCTTCACCGTGAATGATTTTGTGGACTAATGTGCATACTTTAAAAGTGACGCGTTCCTTGAGTGGAAGCCAGTGCAGTTTTTCTCTTAATGGTTTTGCACTTTCATATTTTGGCTTTCCAAAGATGAGTTCAAATCCCACTGCTGCTACTTGTGATCCAAAATCCAAATAAATAAAGGGGATGTTGGAGGCATAGCAAAGGCATGGACATCCTTCTCACAGAAACATCCACATTTTGGACGAAGGATGTCCTTCACCCATACTCTAAAAAAAAAAAAAAGACGTCCCTGACGAGCACTTGGACGTTTTCACCTGGACTTGTGTTTTTCTAAGGTTGTAAATGGCTATTATACACGCAGGTTGTCTGCATGTATGAAGCCGTCTTTTTCAAGTACAGAGCAGCCACGCATAATGCTTGGCTGCTCTGCACTGGCTTCCCCTCCTTAGGAAGGAAATCGTGTGCAAATGTGCTAACAGCGAGCAGCTAATTTGCATGCAATTTCCTTCATGCATGCCCGTTCCTTTCCGAATCGCTAAGGGATCGGTAAGGGAAGGGCTTTTTCCGTTCAGTTAGTGCATCAGTAAGTCCACTGCAGTGCCCCCTAGGGTGCCCGGTTGCTGTCCTGGCATGTCAGGGGGGACAGTGCACTACAAATGCTGGCTCCTCCCACAACCAAATGAGTTGGATTTGGTCATTTTTGAGATGGGTGTCCTCGATTTCCATTATGGTCGAAAACTGGGGATGACCATCTCTAAGGTCGACCATCTCAACATTTATGTCAACTATCTCTAAGGTCAACCTAAATGTGGAGATTTGGGCGTCCCCGACCATATTATCGAAACGAAAGATGGTCGTCCATCTTGTTTCGATAATATGGGTTTCCCCGCCCCTTCGCTTATGGGCGCCCTGTTCGATTATGCCCCTCGTTGTGTTGTCATTGCAATTAGTATACCATGCCATACTGTATTGTTGTTCGAATATTTTTACTGCTCTATTTGCCTATTGCTCATGTTTGATCTATTCTTACTGTACACCACCTTGAGTGAATTCCTTCAAAAAGGCGTTAAATAATCCTAATAATAAATAATAAAATTAGTGTCAATTGCTTGTCAAAAAGCCAATTATCTGCACTAATTAGCTTGTTATTCAATTAAATGACATGCCCATATTGGAGCATGCAATTTTTAGCATTTTTTTATAGAACTTGAGGTAAGCGCTATTCAATAAAGGGTGCTCATCCTGGAGTGCCCTTTATTGAATAGCGCTGAATGCAGATTTTTCCCGGTGCCTAATTTTGGGTGTCATCTATAGAATTGTCTGCATATGTCGTACCTGCCATTTGTGTGTGAAATTGGGGAACAAGAGAAAAAAAAGCATGTAAATATTTGTAAATTGAATGCACATGGAAATTTACTAGCCCAAACTGAACACGCTAACAGAATGCCAATGCCACTTTCCCATGCAGCTTAAAAAAAGAGATCCGTTCAAGCGATATTTTCTAAGCCGCGCCTAAAATTTGGCATGGTTTATAGAATAACACTTATGTGGAGAGGTCACACGTAAATTTAAGCACTGCCATTTCCACCAATGAAAATGGGATGCGGAAGCCTGTATCTAAATTTATGCGCGGAACACCATCTACTATAATAAAACTCACCCTCAACGTTCTGAGGACACTGACGTCAGTGAAGCCAAACCCTGACTTCCTTCAAAAAGGTTCAAAGGTTCGTGATGGTGAAGCCACCAAAACCGCTCCGGGCCCCGCCCTCGAGGGCGGAGCAATGGCAGAACAACGAACGGGTTGGCAGGGAGGGAGGGAGGGAGGCAGGGAGGTGGGGGGTGGGTGGGAAATTGCTCCGGGCCCCGCCCTCGCATCAAACGTCATGACGTTGGGGGCGGAGCAATGGCAGAACAACGAAGGGGTTGGCCAGGGAGGGGGGGTGGTGGCGACGAAAACCTTGCTAGCGCCCGTTTCATTTGCTCTGAAACAGGCCTCTTTTACTAGTTATTCTATAATTACGTAATTCAAAGCCATACCCCCGATCCACCCTGAAATGCCCTTGACCCTCCCTTTTCCACGTCCTGTTTTTCAGACCACGTGTACATTTTTGGTGCAGATCTCGCATCTAAATTTACACGTGTTAGTCCTAATTAAATGTAATTAGTGCCAATAATTGCTTGTTAAAAAGCCAATTATTGGCACTATTTGGCTCATTATTGCACATTGTCAGGTGAATTTTCGAAAGAGAAGGGTGCCCATCTTCCGACACAAATCGGAAGATGGGCGTCCTTCTCTCAGGGTCGCCCAAATCGGCATAATTGAAAGCCGATTTTAGGCGTCCTCAACTGCTTTCCGTCACGGGGATGACCAGAGTTCACGGGGGCATGTCGGCACCGTAGCAAAGGCGGGACTGGGGTGTGATTAAGAGATGGGCGTCCTCGGCTGATAATGGAAAAAAGCAGGGTGTCCCTGACGAGCATTTGGCCGACTTTACTTGGTCCATTTTTTTTCACGACCAAGCTTCAACAAGGTGCCCGAACTGACCAGATGACCACCGGAGGGAATCGGGGATGACCTCCCTTTACTCCCCCAGTGGCCACCCAACCCCCAAAAATTTAAAAACATTTTTTTACAGCCTCTATGCCAGCCTCAAATGTCATACCCAGCTCCATGACAGCAGTATGCAGGTCCCTGGAGCAATTTTTAGTGGGTGCAGTGCACTTCAGGCAGGCGGACCCAGGCCCATCCCCCCTACTTCTTACACGTGGTGGTAAATGTTGAGCCCTCCAAACCCCCCCAAAACCCACTGTACCCACTTGTAGGTGCCCCCCTTCACCCATAAGGGCTATGGTAGTGGTGTACAGTTGTGGGGAGTGGGTTTTGGGGTGTTTTTTTTTTGGGGGGGGCTCAGCACACAAGGTAAGGGAGCTATGGACTTGGGAGCAAATTAGGAAGTCCACTGCAGTGCCCTCTAGGGTGCCCAGTTGGTGTCCTGGCATGTGAGGGAGACCAGTGCACTTCGAATGCTGGTTCCTCCCACGACCAAAGGGCTTAGATTTGGTAGTTTTTGAGATGGGCGTCCTCGGTTTCCATTATCGGTGAAAACCGAGGTCGCCCATCTCTAAGGTCGGCGATCTCAACATTTAGATCGACCATCTCTAAGATCAAACTAAATGTTGAGATTTGGGTGTCTCCGACCGTATTATCGAAACGAAAGATGGACGCCCATCTTGTTTCAATAATACAGGTTTCCCCGCCCCTTTGCGACGCCGTCCTTAGAGATGAGCACCCTTAGAGATGATCGTCCCTGTTCGATTATGCCCCTCCACGTGTACAAATGGGGGGTGGGGGTGGCTAAATTTGCTCGTGCTATTTTTTATGACTTTTATAGAATCAGGGGCATGATGGAAACCACATGTCATGTGCACTTTTAGCCACATTTAAGAAGGGCAGTATTCAATCAGGCATTTTATCCAAGTCAACACCTTTAAAAATAACCCTCTAATGGCAGAATTTTGTTTTAACAATTATAGCAAATTATGTGTATGTGTCACGTTTTCAAAGCTGGAACTGGGTTTGTGAGCCCTTGGGCCACTGCCGAGGAGCGGCAGTGGCAGGCAAAACCACCCCACGCTAGAGACAGGGCAGATCTCTGACAAACAGTTATGCTTCACCTGCACCTGGCCACTTTCCACCAAGAGTTGAGCTCAAGGCTTCAGGTGGCCGGCAGGACTGGCTAACAGCTAGGCAGCACAGGGACAGCAAGGCAGGGAAAGAATAGGCTAAAGGACAGGACTGAAAGCTGCAAGCAGCCACTGAAACAGGGAAAAAACACAGCTAGACAGGAGACTGAACTGAAAGCTGCAAGCAGCCACTGAAGCAGGGAACAAACACAGATAAACCCATAGACAAAGACATACAAACAAGACATAAGACTGGGAAACAAGCAATACAGTAAACAAGCAATACCCTAAACTAAACATAGCTTAACAAGAACAGGGGAGACTTCAGGCAAGAACTAGAGCAAGGAAACAAACTCAGGCTGAAGTGCAAAAGCACCAACATACCAGGGCCTTAGACGCAATGCAAAGGCAAAGCAGAAAGGTTTCAAAATGGCTAATAAGCCCAGCAGCAGATGAGACTCAGCTGTAACAATCACCAGGCAACTAAGGGTGCTGTGCAGGTTCAAACAAAACAAGCAGGTCTGGCAGCCTGGAAGATCCGGACTGGACTAGGCTAAAGTCTGGAACGGGTGATAGTCCATTGCAGCCACCGGTTCTGCCACCAGAGGGCGAGGGGAGCACAGACGTAACAGTATGGTTCTACAATGAGGATCCCTCCTGTAGCGTACAGATTAATGACACTGTAGCAAACCAGTGAATGCAATGAATGAAATAAATACAACACATAGGATTATAGCATCAAAGGAAATACCTACCTCCTGCATACATGTCAAAGAAGCCAGTTTTAAGGACCTCACCATTCGTTCCTAAGTCCAAATCAAATGAAACCGTATTATTTTAAAAACACAAGTCCCTAGTGTTTAAAGATGCTTTTTTTGAACAATAGTTTCACATTTCAGCTTGTTAAAGGGACGAGGTCACATCTACAAAGCACTTTTTACCTCTGGACTTTGCACCAGTTTTCAAAGTGAAAGCAAAACACGTACTTTCACTTTGATAACTGCCTAAGGAAAAGTGACCTTTTCCAACCAAAACAATATGTATGCTTCTGAAAATATTAAAGCATTGTGTGTTCAATCCTTGGCCTAACCCTACTCCTGACATCACCACTACTAATGGTTTTCAAAACTGCTTTCATAGTATAATACATTGTTTTATTAAGCCATCATTAATAGAAGCCTCCTTAGATGATCAATAATAAATATTGTGAAATATATTAGTTTGACGGTGTAAGATCACAACATGCCCATATCTGTAATATTAGCTATTTTTTATTATTATTTTTAACAATGTGACATTCTTGGTTATATATTGTGAGAAACAGGGAAACTACAGGTCCCAGAGTGCATTGCAAGATAGGAGGAAGGAGAAACAGGGAAACTACAGGTCCCAGAATGCATTGCAAGATAGGAGGCATCAGGACAGGGAAAATCCTCAGATTCAGGAGGAGGGAGGAGGGGGGCTTGATTAGGAAATGGAATCAGCTGAGGAGAGTGTGGAACACCCGAGCTAGGGGGTGCAGAATGAGGGAATGGAATGGGAGGAGTTAGAACAAGTAGAGGGAGAAGAATTGGAGGAGCAGATGGAGGTAGGAGCAGGAGTTACTGGGGGTGAAGAGTGACTGCTGGAAGTGCCCAATGGAAAACAACAATTGCCAACAGAAATCCTGTGGGTGGATGTCAGGAGGTAAATGCTAACAAATGAGGGTGGTAGATCTTTGAAGCCCGGCTGGCTAAAGTGAACTGTGTTTTGAGGCCTGGCTAGGGTTACCATATGTTTACCCCGACATGTCCTCTTTTTGAGGTCATGTCTGGGCGTCCGGACGGGTTTTGCCAGTCCGCCCATTTGTCCGGATTTCTGGACAAGCGGGCAGGCCTATCCTAGCCTCCCCTTCCCTTACTTACTAACTACTGCCCTGGTGGTCTAGTGACCTCTTGCAGTGGCGCAGCTAGGTGGGGCGCAGGGGGAGCGGTCGCTCCCCCAAACAGATTTTTGAAAAAAAATGGCGCCTATGTGCCACGTGCCAGTAACTTTCCCTGCAGCCTGCCACATAGTCTTGTCTTGCATCTTTCTCCATTTCTTCTGCTGCCCGCTGTCTCCCGTCTGCGTCGTCATTTTTACTGCCCTGAAGCGTTCTCCCTCGGCACCGGCGATTCACAGTCAGCCTTCTGCCAGTGTCGGGGCTTCTCCTCAGGTGCGTCCCAGTCTCCTGCCTACTCTAACGCAACTTCCTCTTTTCCGCAGAGGTGGGAGTGAGACGCGCCTGAAGAGAAAGCCCCGACGCTGACAGAAGGCTGACTGTGAATCGCCGGTGCCAAGAGAAAACGCTTCAGGGCAGTAAAAATGACGATGCAGACGGGAGACAGCGAGCAGCAGGAGAAACAGAGGGAGAAAGATGCAAGCGTCCGGGGGGGGGGGGGGGGGGGGAGAGCTGCCCAAGGAGGTTTGTTTAATAGACGAGTGGACAGTATGTCCTGTAAGCAAGGAAGCCAATTTGGTTAATGTTTCCACTCCCCTGCGCAGCCGTCAATGTCATTGCCTTCACCCCAAACAAAACAAGCAAACTTATGAACTTTTACATCCACGAAAACTGAGATTGGATAGGGACACAGAGGGGTACTATTGGAAAATACTTATGTACTTATGAGGAGGAGAAAGGGACACAGAGGGGCACTACTGGAAAGGGGGGGAGGACATAGGGACACAGAGAGGGCACTATTGGAAAGGGGAGGAGGAGATAGAGACAGAGAGAGGGCACTATTGGAAAGGGGAGGAGGAGATAAGGACACAGAAGGGCACTACTAGAAGGGATGGGGATATGGGGACAATGGTGAAAAAGGGATGAGATGGGGACAAAGAGGGAATTCTGGAAAAGGGAGGAAGAGATAGGAACACAGAGGGGCACTACTGGAAAGGGGGGGGGAAGGAGATAGGGACACAGAGAGGGCACTATTGGAAAGGGAAGGAAGAGATAGGGACACAGAAGGGCACTACTAGAAGCAGTGGCGTTCCGACCCTAGCTGACACCCGGGGCGGATCGCCGATGCGCCCCCCCCAGGTGCAGCGTGACCCCCCCCCCCGGCGAAATGACACCTCTCCCCCACCCCCCCGGCGAAATGACCCCCCCCGGGTGCACGCCGCTGGGGGGGGGGGGGGTGCCGCGGCGCGCACCTGTTGCCCTGTCTCCGAGAAAGTTCGCAATTCACATGTGTTCATTGCTCCCTCTGAGTCTGCCCCGGAACAGGAAGTAACCTTTTTCAGGGGCAGACTCAGAGGGAGCAGTGAACACATGCGAATTGCGAACTTTCTTGGACTGAGACAGGGCAACAAGCGCGTGCCACGGCACCCCCCCAGTGGCGTGCACCCGGGGCGGACCGCCCCCACCGCTCCTCCTCTTGGTACGCCACTGACTAGAAGGGATGGGGATATGGGGACAATGGTGAAAAAGGGATGAGATGGGGACAAAGAGGTAATTCTGGAAAACAGAGGAGGAGATAGGAACACAGAGGGGCACTACTGGAAAGGGGGGGAGGAGTTAGGGACACAGAAAGGGCACTATTTGAAAGGGGAGGAGGAGACAGGCACACAGAGGGGCACTACTGAAAAAGGGAGGAAGAGATAGGGACACAGAAGGGCACTACTGGAAGGGGGAATGGGGATATGGGGACAATGGTGAAAAAGGGATGAGATGGGGACAAAGAGGTAATTCTGGAAAATTGGGAAGATGGTAACACAGGGGTAATGCTGGAAAAATGGGGAAGATGGGGACATGGGAATGTTAGAAAAAGGGAGACATGGGGACACCAGGAGGGCGGATGCTAGAAAAGGGGGAGATGAGGAGTCCAGGAAGGCTTGTGCTGAAAAAGGGGGGAGATGGGGAAACAGAAAGGGCAGATGCTGAACTTGGGGGTATGGTAGGGACAAGGGACACAGAAGGGAGATGCTGGACAGGACAAATAGTGGTGCAGAGGAAAGAAGGATGGTGCACTTGGAGACAGAAGAAATGTCAGATGAAACAGAGAAAAACAGAAAAGAGACAGTGGGACCAAAGCAATTGAAAAAATTAATTGTTCTAACAACAGTAGAAAAAGGTATTTTATTTTGAATTTGATATTAGGAATATGACAGTATTTGAAAATGCACATCTCTGATATCTTCAAATTAGCAACCCTGCAGGGGTCCGAGTGCATTTTCTTAAGTCATTTTGGATGTACTGCAGCACAGAGTTTGATGGGTAGAATCAGGGACTGCAAATCCCACATGAATGTGGGATATGAGTTCATACTAGGACTGGTTGAAAAATCTCCCTCCTGGAACTGGATCACTTGGCAGCTCTATATATAGCTATTTGATAGTTGGGATATAAAATGAAAGTTAAGAGAGAATCCACGAACGTGGAGAACTCAGTAGATCCCACGAGGCGTAAAATGAAAATAAAAAAGGTGGGAATGTGAGCCAGGCTATCTAAAGACTGGAACCAGAATGAAATAAAATAAACAGCGTTTAATAATCTTCAAACAAATGATAATAAAACAATTTCACATTAAAAGTGACTCGACACAACGTTGTGTTTCGGCCAGATAGGCCTACATCAGGAGTCTATAAACAAAAACAATAAATACATAAATAGGTTATACATAAACATAATATGTACAAAATAATATGCAAAAAAGAGGACCATATATGAGATATTAAACATCAAAAAAATACCATGCTAGTACGAATACTGAAAATCATATTAGGTGAAAAGTATTGGCCTATGACATAAAATGAAAGATCAGTGCCAAATAGATGTAGAGAAGGAAAGGAAGAAGATTAGGAGAGAGAACAAATGGAAAGTCCAGCCTGGAAAAGAATTTGTAAGACTGACTCATGGAACATGGAAAAAAAGACTGGGACCAGCCAAATACCCAAACAAAAAGGTAGAAAAAACATTGTTTTTATTTAATACTTTGTAAGGACTGAGATGTACCTGCTTTGAAAAATGTATATTTTTTCTATTTTTATTTTGCAAAGTACAGGAGAAAATGCATTTCTGTTTCTTTTTACCAGTATTGCGCTGTTTATAGAGTCTGGTTTTCTTGGGCAGAGAGGAGGGGGTCTCTATTTCAACTTTTGTTGCTGTTGGGTTTTTTTTGTGGCTCCCTATTCTGTATTAGATTGGTAGGATGGAATGTTGTCACAATTTGGGTTTCTGCCAGGTGTTTGTGACCTGGGTTGGCCACTGTTGGAAACAGGATACTGGGCTAGATGGACCTTTGGTCTGATCCAGTATGGCTACTCATATTATATAGATGAGGTTCTGTCCATGTTCTGCATGTGCGACTGAGGTGAAGGATTCTGCTAGCATGTAGCGTCTGTGTAGAAATGTGTAACAGTGCAGCTTGTTCTAGTTTTCTCAATAGTAGGTATATTGGTGCTCCAGAACCCAGTGTAATACATACACATTTCATAGGTGGGTTAGGGCTGTTATGGGGTGGTGCGTTTTGTGTTCTTGGGCAGTGTTTCCCAAGTTGGTCCTGGAGTACCCCCTTGCCAGTCAGGTTTTTCAGGATATCCACATTAAATATGCATGAAATTGATTTGCATATACTACCTCCATTACATGCAAATCTTTTTCATGCAGATTCATTGTGGATAGCCTGAAAACCTGAATGGCAAAGTGTCTAGCCCTATTTGAAAGTAGGCTCAGCCACTCTGGTCTTTGGTGGCCCTTGTCACCCAAAATAAAAATCCT
This sequence comes from Microcaecilia unicolor, assembly GCF_901765095.1. NCBI lineage: Eukaryota > Metazoa > Chordata > Amphibia > Gymnophiona > Siphonopidae > Microcaecilia > Microcaecilia unicolor. Next base: position 155,973,610 of record NC_044036.1, on the reverse strand, counting down.
GAAGACTAGTGGTCTCCACATCCTGTAGAGTCACCTCACAAACAAAAGCCCATTTGATTTAAACAAGGTGTCTAGCAGTGGAAGGAATGTGTGTTCTATTCCTGAGGTGAGGGTCACGATTTGAATATTTTTACTTTGTAGTTAAGAAGACAGGGTGCCTGCTCTGGACAGTCCAGAGACCTCTTCTGCGTCCTGCCTCCTGATGTAACTTACTGTTTCATTGTAGGCAAGGCACAACAGAGACAGCTTGTATTAATCATTGCCCGCCACAGCCCTTGAGCAACAGCACAGACACTGCTGTCTAGCTGACACCAACCGGCACCTATTTTATAAAAGTCTGCTCCCCCTGAAATCAAAACCTGGCTACGCCTCTGCTCTTCGGGGCTCTTTCTTGCCCGGAGCACTGCCCTTGCCCTGCATCCTGTTGCTGTGACGGTCTCGGGATTCAAAATGGCCGCCAAGAGTTGAAGCGGCCTCGCGAGACTTCAACTCTCGGTGGACATTTTGAATCCCGAGACCGTCACAGCAACAGGATGCAGGGTAAGGACAGAGTTCTGGGCAGGAAACAGGGGGCTCATTCCTGCCCCAAAGAGGTCATAAGACCACTAGGGCAGTAGATAGTAAGTAAGGGGAGGGGAGGTGACGGGGGGGGGGGGCAGGGGAATATGTGACAGGGGGTGGGGCGAGGATGCAAAAGGGGCGGGGCAGGGGGGTGGGACATGCATCCTCTTTTTGAGAGGACAAAATATGGTAACCCTAGGCCTGGCTAAAGTGAACTGTATTTTGAAGCCTGGCTAAAGTGAACGGTGTTTTAAAGCCTGACTAAAGTGAACGGTGTTTGAAAGCCTGGCTAACTGAACTGTGTTTGAAAGCCTGGCTAACTGAACTGCGTTTTGAGGCCTGGCTAAACTGTGTTTTTTGAAGCCAACTGTTTTTTTGGAAGCCTAGATAAAGGGAGCTGTGTTTTGAAGCCTGGCTAAAGGGAACTGTGTTGGAGCTGGATTAAAGCGGAGCAGTGAATGGAATTGCTTAATTCAGCTGCTCAAAGATACAGTGGGGGAAATAAGTATTTGATCCCTTGCTGATTTTGTAAGTTTGCCCACTGACAAAGACATGAGCAGCCCATAATTGAAGGGTAGGTTATTGGTAACAGTGAGAGATAGCACATCACAAATTAAATCCGGAAAATCACATTGTGGAAAGTATATGAATTTATTTGCATTCTGCAGAGGGAAATAAGTATTTAATCCCTCTGGCAAACAAGACCTAATACTTGGTGGCAAAACCCTTGTTGGCAAGCACAGCGGTCAGACGTCTTCTGTAGTTGATGATGAGGTTTGCACACGTCAGGAGGAATTTTGGTCCACTCCTCTTTGCAGATCATCTCTAAATCATTAAGAGTTCTGGGCTGTCGCTTGGCAACTCGCAGCTTCAGCTCCCTCCATAAGTTTTCAATGGGATTAAGGTCTGGTGACTGGCTAGGCCACTCCATGACCCTAATGTGCTTCTTCCTGAGCCACTCCTTTGTTGCCTTGGCTGTATGTTTTGGGTCATTGTCGTGCTGGAAGACCCAGCCACGACCCATTTTTAAGGCCCTGGCGGAGGGAAGGAGGTTGTCACTCAGAATTGTACGGTACATGGCCCCATCCATTCTCCCATTGATGCGGTGAAGTAGTCCTGTGCCCTTAGCAGAGAAACACCCCCAAAACATAACATTTCCACCTCCATGCTTGACAGTGGGGACGGTGTTCTTTGGGTCATAGGCAGCATTTCTCTTCCTCCAAACACGGCGAGTTGAGTTCATGCCAAAGAGCTCAATTTTTGTCTCATCTGACCACAGCACCTTCTCCCAATCACTCTCGGCATCATCCAGGTGTTCACTGGCAAACTTCAGACGGGCCGTCACATGTGCCTTCCGGAGCAGGGGGACCTTGCGGGCACTGCAGGATTGCAATCCGTTATGTCGTAATGTGTTACCAATGGTTTTCGTGGTGACAGTGGTCCCAGCTGCCTTGAGATCATTGACAAGTTCCCCCCTTGTAGTTGTAGGCTGATTTCTAACCTTCCTCATGATCAAGGATACCCCACGAGGTGAGATTTTGCGTGGAGCCCCAGATCTTTGTCGATTGACAGTCATTTTGTACTTCTTCCATTTTCTTACTATGGCACCAACAGTTGTCTCCTTCTCGCCCAGCGTCTTACTGATGGTTTTGTAGCCCATTCCAGCCTTGTGCAGGTGTATGATCTTGTCCCTGACATCCTTAGACAGCTCCTTGCTCTTGGCCATTTTGTAGAGGTTAGAGTCTGACTGATTCACTGAGTCTGTGGACAGGTGTCTTTCATACAGGTGACCATTGCCGACAGCTGTCTGTCATGCAGGTAACGAGTTGATTTGGAGCATCTACCTGGTCTGTAGGGGCCAGATCTCTTACTGGTTGGTGGGGGATCAAATACTTATTTCCCTCTGCAGAATGCAAATAAATTCATATACTTTCCACAATGTGATTTTCCGGATTTAATTTGTGATGTGCTATCTCTCACTGTTACCAATAACCTACCCTTCAATTATGGGCTGCTCATGTCTTTGTCAGTGGGCAAACTTACAAAATCAGCAAGGGATCAAATACTTATTTCCCCCACTGTACATAAGGAATTGGATTGAACTTTGCTTTTTTTGTTTTGTTTGTTCTTATGGGAGCTGGCTACCAGAACGTGTTTGGCAGACTGCATTCATATAAGCACTAGAAGCGAATTGGAAGAAGTGAATCTGGCTACAGATTATATCTCAATAAACACTTCCGTGAGAAGAGGCTCGGTCTGTAAACTTTCTTTGGGTATGTGCATAACGGAGTTCATAATTTATTTCTCACGAAGGTGCTTCTGTCTGTCCTTTGGGAGCAATTTTTCCTACAGGAGCCACGGCTTTGGGACTTGTTATACTCATGACTTCAATGCTGGGTTATTGTGTCTGGGGTGAATAAGACTTTACAAGGTAACTTAGAACTAAAAAAAAAAGAGGGGGGGAATATTTTATTTTTATTTACGAATTTTCAATGATTACCAAGAAATCTCAGGAGCAATATGCAAGAAAAAACAAAAGGAAAAAATAATACAATCCACATCTATGCATAACAGTCTACGTGGGGGGGGGGGGGCAATATTTTAAAGGACTTATCCAAATAGCAGCACCTGCTACCTGGATACTTCAGTGGCACTACCTGGAAAATGCCGATGAATACCTTTACAAATGGTGCCGCGGTGGTCTGGGAGAGAGACCACAGCCATCTGGGTAGCAATGATTTTCAGGACCACTACTTGGATAACTTAGAACAGCAAAAACGCAGTCTCAAATGTATTTATTTATTTATTTATTTGTTTCATTTGTATCCCACATTTTCCCACCTATTTGCAGGCTCAATGTGGCTTACAATTTTCCGTCATGACTTATGTCATTTCAGAGTACAAATACAATTAGTAATATATATATAACATGGATGATATCATAAACAGGTGGAAAAGGGAAAACATACAATTGGTATCATAAACTGAACATGGATTGCATAATAAAGTTAAAACAATATGATATAGGGAGAAAATAATCCGATTGTTAAGTAAATGATGGTGAATTACGGTTCCAATTATGAGTCCTTATGGTATGTTATGTTAAAGAGATGAGTCTTTAGTGCTTTATGAAAGTTAATTACGTTGTGAATTATTTTCAGGTCAAGTGGTAAAGAATTCATCATTTGCGAACTCAAATATGAAAAGCTGGATGCATGTATTAATCTATATTTTAGACCTTTACAGCTGGGGAAGTGAAGATTTAGGAAAGTGCGTGCTGATCTTTTAGCATTCCTGGGTGGTAGGTCAATAAGGTCTAACATGTAAGTCGGGGCATCATTGTGGATTATTTTATGTACCAGAGTGCATATTTTGAAAGTTATACGTTCTTTAAGAGGGAGCCAATGTAAATTTTCTCTTGTATCTTGTTTTTCCAAATAAATAGGACCACATAAAACACAGTACTATCTTTATGTGGTTCTTCATAGCTGGTTAAGTGCCAAATATCGCAGTTGACCACCTATGTTTTAGTCGGCTCCCTATACTCAGAAATTCAATGCCGGAGCCTGGGCATGACCCAGCGTTGAATTTCTAGGTTTTAACACTCAGGTTCCCTTATAGAATAGTCCCTAATGTGCAGCCTTGGGACACCCAAATGGAGGTGCCCAGTTATAGAATGACTCCCTATGGAGTCCCTATGGGGACAAATCTACAAGTGGGAATAGGGGCAAACTGACAGTGACCAAGGCCTTCGGGTAATAAGGGTCATGGGGCCCCTAACCACTTATCAAAAGTGATTAAATTAGATGGACACTAGGGGAGATTCCCCCTACTGCTATGGGCCCTTGGGAACTGCCCTATTGTTCCAAAGGTCAGTCCACCCCTGATTGGGATCCTCCAATTAGGTGCCAAACCCATGTGCTAGGAGTTTATTCTATAACAATTATACGGTCTGTGCCAGAGCTGGTGGTGGGAGGCGGGGCTGGTGGTTGGGAGGCGGGGATAGTGCTGAGCAGACTTATACGGTCTGTGCCAGAGCCGGTTGGGAGGCGGGGATAGTGCTGGGCAGACTTATACGGTCTGTGCCCTGAAGAGCACAGGTACAAATCAAAGTAGGGTATACACAAAAAGTAGCACATATGAGTTATCTTGTTGGGCAGACTGGAAAACTCTTTTTATTGGAAAAAACTAAAAACAAATAACATACAAATCAAAAACAAGCCCCTAGCTATACACAGTCCTCCTATCTATGTACACCCCCTCCCCCTCCTCAATAGTACAGTGGAAACTGTTTATTAGAAAGACCAAAGAAAAAAACCGGACATGCAAATCAAACCCCAGGCTCCTAGCTAGACATGGTCTGCCTATCTATGTACACCCCCTCCTCAATAATACAATGGATCAACCCCCCCCCTCGACCCCCCACAACCCCTTCAGACAACTGGCACACAATCCCCTGGGAAGCATGTCCCCTCATGGCGGCTTAAGCCTCACGTGTCTCCACCACCTCGAAGCCACCCCCACCCCTTTTTCCACCCTTTCCCACTTCGCCGCTTCCTGCACCGCCCTTACCACATCCCAGCTGACTACCTCCGCCGGCCGGACCTCCTGGTACAGGGACACCCTGCAGCGCGCCATCCAGAGGCAGTACCGCAATATCACCGAAATCAGAAAGCGTGTTACCGGATCCCCGCGTCCCTCTCCACCCTCTGGGCCATACACCCAGTCCGCATAGCTGTAGTTGCGGAAACTGGGGATCTGCAGCAACGAGGAAACCCGGTCAGAGACCTGGACTGTAAATGGGCACCTCACCAGGAAATGCTCCATCGTCTCTTCAGTTCCAGCACATTCCTCCCGTGGGCACCCTCTATCCCGCACATTGCGATATTTCAAATTTCCTCGGACGTACAGTCTACCGTGAAAGGACAGCCACGCCAGGTCTTTATACTTCACCGGGATGCGGTTCGAAGCAATCAACCGTAACCCCTGCTGCATCCGTGGGGCCGGCGCGTCCCTCAGCGCCAGAGGAGCTGAGAACACCTGCGCCCGTACTCTGTCCATCCAGACCCCCCGTTGTCCTGTCTTCACCTCCCCCACCGTCAGCCCCCACACCCTCACCAATTTCACTAGGGTCTTGCAATAACTCACCCCCCCCGGAGCCCCCCTTCGCAGTGCCACTACCCTCCCCCCCTCCCGCCATAGGTCCCAATATCTCAGCCACCACTGCAGGACACTCCTAGCCCACCCCGGTGGCTCCCGCCCTACCGCCCTCCCCAGATTGAACTGCAGGAACAAAGCGCTGAAAAACAGGACTGGGTTTATCATGCCCACCCCCCCTCCCTCCTAGGCAGATAGGTAACATTCCGTTTTACCGGATTCTTCCTGTTGCCCCAGAGCAGCCGGAAGAACACCCCATACAAGGCCGCGTACCGGCTCTCCGGCAGCAGGCAGATGTAACTGACGAACAGAAACAAAGGAACTAAGTGTGCCTTGATGAGCTGTACCCGCTCCCCCATGGTCATTTTCCACCCCTTCCATCTATCCACCCTCCCCTTCACTTCTTGGAGACACCTATCCCAGTTGTAGAGCCTATAATCCCCCTTCTCGAAGTATATTCCCAAGACCCGTATACGTTCCACAGCTGTAGGAAACCTACCTCCCAACTCAAATTGCAGCCCCTGATCCCCAACCCACAGGCTATTGGACTTTTGAAAATTGACCTGCGACGCTGTTGCCTGCGAGTATTCCTGGATCAGGTTCTGCAATCTACCTCCCTCCCTCTGGTCCGCTACCCACACTGTAACGTCATCTGCATACGCCACGACCCTTAACTGGTTATTGTCCCCCACCTCCACCCCTTCCAGCCCCTCCGCCCCCCCCTTCTCCAGCCGTCTTATAAAAGGGTCGATGGCGTATGCATACAACAGCGGGCTGAGTGGGCACCCCTGTCGGACCCCTGCCCCTACCTCAAACCCCTGCCCTCTCCACCCGTTAACCAGGGGAAAACACCCCGCATGCCGATAGAGTAGCTGTAATTGCTCTATCCAACCCTTCGGAAACCCATAGCGCTCCAGAATGCTCCATAGGACACCCCACTGCACTCTATCAAACGCTTTTTCCTGGTCGAGTGTTACCAACAGCCTACCATGCCCTCCCACTCTACTGCGTTCTACCCCCTCCCGCACCCACGCTGCAGCTTCCAAGACCCCTCTCCCTTTAACCCCGCATGCTTGCGAGGCTGCTAGCAAATCCCCAGACACCTGCCTCATTCTCTGGAATAGCATTCGCGCGAAGATTTTTCGATCCGTATTAAGCAGTGCTATAGGCCGCCAGTTGGCCAGCATCGCCGGGTCCTTCCCCTTACTTAGTAGGATAAGAGCCGCCTCTGTCAAGGAACTAGGCAAGGAACCCTCCAACTGGGCTGCCCCCCATACCCTCACCAGGATCGGCACCAGCTGCTCCTTAAAGGCCTGGTAGAACTCAGTTGTTAGCCCATCCGGCCCCGGCGAGGTCTTCCTGTGGAGCGCCCCGATGGCTTCCTCCACCTCCTGTTCTGTCCACGGGTTCAAGAGGGCCTGAAGCTGGGGTCCCCCGTGACCTATCCCCGGGGTTCCTTCCACATAACACTCCATCTGCTCCATATCAATCTGCTGGGCTGAAAGGAACGCCGCAAAGTGGTCCCTCACTGCCCCCAGAATCCCCTCCTTGGTGTCCTGCAGGACCCCCTGTGCATCCCGCACCCCCTCCATCACCCTGCGCGCCCTCCGCTCCCGGCAGCATGCGAAGGGGTCCGGGCTACACATTTTCCCGAAGTCCCGCTCATACACCAAGGAGGTGTAGCGGTTGTACTGTACCTGCTCCAGGAGTGCTTGGAGATCATGTATTTCTTCCTCCCTCCCCCCTTGTGAAATCAATGTGTCCCTCTTTTTCTTTATTGCCATGCCCAACTTTGTCCTTTCCCTCCCCTCCCTTCTCGCCTGTCTGAGAAAGAATCCCCGCGTTCGTCTTTTCACTGTATCCCACCACTCCCCCAATGACTGAAATGCCCCCTGCACTGACACCTGATCTTCCAAAAACCGGCGGTACTCCTCCCGCACCTGCTCGCTACCTAACCACTTTAAATTTAGTCGCCATAACCCCCTCCCTGGCCTCTGCGCTGCCGCCCCCCCCACCTGAAGGAGGACCATGTGGTGGTCTGAAAAGTCCACGTCCACGGTTCGTGGACCCCCCAGACAAACCCCCTTCTTTACCAGGAATCTATCGATTCTACTTTTACACTGCCCTCGAAAGAACGTGAACCCCTCCTGTTCCTCACAGAAGGCCACATGCGCGTCTACCAGCTCCGCCTCCCGCATGATCCCTGCCAGCCTCACCCCGTCATAGCCCACCTGTACCGATCGTCCCCCACTATCCTTTTTCCGCAATATGGTGTTAAAATCTCCCCCCCAGACTACTTGGCGCGAAGTGTATAGGTAGGGCTTGATCTTCCCAAAGAGGAGCACCCTTTCCTTCTTGCTTTGGGGCCCGTACACATTCACCACCCTCAGTGCTCTATCCTCCCAAATCGCATCCACAACAAGACATCTCCCCACCCCCAGCTCCACCACTCGCTGAATATTCACCCGGTGGGACTTAAATAAGATCCCCACCCCACCATACCTCTCCCCCGCCAACCCCCACACCGAGGGACCCCACTTCCAGGCCCGCCTTGCCCGCCTGATCACCTCAATGGACCGCAGCCGAGTCTCCTGGAGCAGGAAGCAATCTGCTTGGACCCTCGCGAACCAGTCATACGCTAAACCCTGCTTCTTCGGAGAGGCGATGCTGGCCACATTCAGCGTGGCAAATGTCAACACTAAGCCTGCCATCCTCATTGCGAGTCACGGGTCTGCTCACTCCCAACTTCTTTCCTTATCTCCTGGGATACCCCCTTCTTACCCTGAAGCAGGTCCTCTGCTATGCGGTCTACATCATCCCCTGCCAGATCCCCCTCCCCCCCCCGCAGCCGTCCTGTCTGCACCTTACCCCCCCCTCCCCCTTTCTTCCTTGCTTTCTTCTTTGCTCTATCCGGACCCACCCCCTGATCCCTCCCTCTCCCCTCTTCACCCCTGCCCCCTACCTCCTCCTCCGAGTCCTCCACCTCCCCCAAGTCCTCCAAGTCCTCCAGATCCTCCTCTAGCTCCACTCTGTCCCCCCAAGCCTGCACTTGGGCCTTCACCACCTGCCCGGCCCCCTCAGCTTTCCTCTTACTCCCCTTTCCCCTCCCTCCCTCCCTTCCCTCTTCCTCCTCCCTCACCCCTCCCCCTCCCCCCAGAGCCTTCCCGCCCTTCTTCCTACCACCAGTACCCTCCTCCAGTGCTTCCTCATATTTCCGTTTGCCCTCTCCAATCCCCCCTGCCGCCCCCTCTTCCTCCATTAACTCCACCTCTTCTCCTTCCCCCTGTTCTTCCTCCTCCCTCCCAACCTCCCTATCCTCCTCCTCCTCCTCCAACACCTGAAATCTGTTCCCCCCCCTCTTCCCCTGCAGCGACCCCTCCTTGCCCACCCCTAGTTTCCCCCCCCTCCGAAACTTCCCTTTCCTCTGTGGCACTTGTACCCACTCCCCCTCTCCCCCCTGCTCCACTCCTGACCCAGCCCCCTGCCGCCCCCCCTCCTGCATCCCCTCCTTCTCCCCCCCTTGCCCCTCCCTGCCTATCACCCCCTGCCCTATCCCCTCCTCCATTACCCCCCCTCCCCGTCCCTTCCCCCACATATCCCACTCGTTATGGGCCGCCCTAGGGCAGTTCCGATATGCATGGCCTAACCCGCCGCAGAGGTTGCACCTGATCGCGGTGCAGTCCTCTGTGGCATGCTGATCCCCGCATCTTCCACACTTTACCACTGGGCATGACATGCTGAAGTGCCTAAACGAACCACATCTGAAGCACTGCCGCGGCTGCCCCTTGTAAAAGCACAGTATCCTGTCACGACCGATAAAGGCAGCCGAAGGAATGTGCTGGACCACATGGCTCTCCTGTCTCAATTTGACCAGGGCTCCCCAACCTCCTGCCCAAACCCTGCTTGGATCCGGTAACTTTGTAAGTGGGGATCTCAGCTCCGCGTACCTCTGTAGCCAGTAGGCTAAATCTGCCCCAGAGATAGACTCATTTCTCACGAGCAGGGTGATCTGCACCAGGTCCGGCTTGCTGACTGGAATGGCCCTGAGGTCCCGCCACTCCCCCTTTCCCCTCACCCCCTCGTACCTTTCCCAGAATATTTCCATCCCCCTCTGGGTCATGAAGCTCAAGTCATATTCTGGGATGTTGATGGGGTGTATACACGCGTAAAAGTCCTCGGGTATAAACCCCATCCCCATCACCAGCCTCAAAACCCGATCCCTGGAGGGCATTGCCCCCTCCCCTATCCATTTGAGCTGTACCACATTTCGCCGCTTAGGCAGCTGTCCACCCCCTGTCCCCGCTCCCCCCCAACCCCTCCCTGGGCCCTCAAAACCACCCGATCTCCCCCCCTCCCTCCTTCCCCCTCCCTGGACTACTGCCGCAAAGGACTTGGACCCCAGCCCCCACCGCCCCCCTCCACACTTGTTCCAGCCCTTCCCTCTGCCTCCCCCCCCTTCTGTCCCTCTGCCCCTCCCCTCATCCCTCTCCCTTCCTCAATATCCACCGCCCCCTCCCCCTCCCGTTGTCCCCCGTCCCCTTCCCTCTCAGACAAACATCCAGCAACGTCCATAGTCAGTTCTGCGGCTTGGGCTGCCTCCAACTGATTGTCCTGCCCATCTCCACTTCCTGGAACGTCCCTGCTCGTCCCTGCCACTGCAGGCTCCAGCCTCTGGGCTAATCGCCTCCTCTCCTCTGTCTCCTGGCGATACTCTGGCACCTGCCCAGTCAGGTCTGCAGCTGGCGATACCAGACTCCCTGCTCGCTCTGCCCCCGAACTCCCTCCAACCTCCGGCACCAGGGGCGAAGCCTCCGGAACTCCGCCGCTCCCCTTGGCTCCTCGCTCCCAGCCGTCCTGCTGGCAGGTCTGCTCCACCACCCGCTGCACATCTGTTAGACTTGCCATGTCCACTTCTGTAGTCAACGAAAGTCTCTCAACAATCGGGTTACTTCCCCCTTGCTTCTGGTGCAGTCCCTCCTGCGTTCTCCCAATGGCTGGCGCTTCCCGGGGGCATGGCTTGTCTGTTCCTGATTCCGCCACAGGCTGGCTGTTAGCACCCCCCGATTTCACCTCTTGTAATGGACAGCTGGTCAAATGAGCTCCCAGCTGCTGCCCGCTCCTATTCCTCTCTCTCCGACCCCTCTCCTGTAAACCGCCAGCTACTCCATGCTCAGGGAAGACCTCCCCTGCTCCCGGACTTCGTGGGCGGGGCTTCTCCAGATGCCATGCTGCTTCGGTTTCCACTTCAGTCATTGCAGACCCGGCCAAAAATACCGGAGTCTGCCTCTGCTGACCCTTTTCCAACAGGGCCTCCTTCACGGCAACTGTCTCTGCTGTTTGCACAACTGCAGGTAAGCCCTCTGAGACTTCGACCACCACCTCTGTAGAAAACAGGCTGCTACCTGCGTCTCCCTCTGCTGCCTCCATTATCTGGAGTTTTGAAAAGTTACTGAGTTCTGTCCTCCCCTCCACAGGTAGGATCTCTACTCCAGCCCCCACCTCAGAGCCATGTCCTGCCGCTGCCTCCTTATCCTCTGGCTGCTGGGTAAGTGCTCTGGACTGTGTTGCCAACTGTCTCATGTATTTTAAAGTGGGGTCACCTCTGAACCCAGACAACTCTTTTGAGTCTAATGCTGCTGAAGACACTGAAGCTTGCTGCAACTGTAGTGTTCCTGAACCCCCAGACTGTGGTATTGAAGCCATCCTTTCTCGGTTAACATAGAGCTCCCTCAAAGGATTCACAGAGCCCTTTTTTAAACAGTTCAACAAGTGTTCTTTTTTCCCCAACAACTTTGATATCCGGGCTTCCTCTTTAACATACATTTGTCTGTGCTCCGCTGGGGCAAATTTACACATAGTTCTTGCCATTTTCAGACGTTTTCCTAGCTCCACTACTTCTTTTTCCACCAGCTTAATTCGTCTTACAATATTTACCACACTACTTGCTGGATCATCAGGGTCATAGCTCACTTCAAGGAACTCCTCATCTGACGATCCACTCTCCTCACTCTCACTCTCAGCTGCCTCCAGCAAAGGCTTCTGGCAAACTTCCATCGCCTCTTCCTTCTCCCTTCCTTGGAAGCGCCCTTCTGGGGCCTGTACTATTTTCCTCCCCCCTCCACTGTCTTCTCGCTTACCTTCCGCAAGCTGGGCCATGGAGGGGGAAATGCTCTTGTGGCCTCCACCGGGCTGCTTCTCCCTTCGGTCCACTGGACTCCTTTCCCTTCTCCCGGTAGTCAAACCAGGGAGAGAGCCACTCCTTTCGGCCTTCTGGTCCCGGGCCCCAGGAGGCCCCACAGCCTGGGACTTTCCTGAGGCCTTCTCCCCAGGGACCCTCCTCATCTTTGGGGAGGGAGCTAGGTCTCACTCCCTTTCCACTGGAAGTCAGCAGAGCTCTCTAAAACACCTCCTTCCTCCTCAGCAGACTGGATGGACCGTGCAGGTCTTTTTCTGCCGTTATCTACTATGTTACTATGTAACATAACCTGGGCACCCAGTCTCTATTATAGGATACTGTTTAAAATTTGCTATCCCACACCAGTGGCGTAGCTATGGGGGGCCTTGGGGGCCTGGGCCCCCCAAATTAGATCTGGGGCCCCTGGTTTGGCTGGCGGGGGTCCCCAACCCCCGCCAACTAAAGTCTTTCTCCAGCGCTGTTCTCTACGCATTGCCTGCCCTGCTTCCCCTCATGTCGCGTGCATGCTCGGTTTTAGTGAAAGTGAGCATGTGCGACTCCCCTGTCCTGCACATCAATAAAAATGTCTATGTGGCTTACAATACTAAAATATATAGAGAAGAAAGAAACTAGAGAGTAGGAATGAAAAGGAACATCAGGATGGGATACAATAGATGCCTAAAGGTGGCAAGAATGCATGTAAGAATTCTGGAAGTTTCACGTGTAAGTGGAAGCCCTGTCCAATCCCTGTGTACTTCTCCTTTACAAAAACATGTGGGTATTTACAGAGCAGCGCTTAGACAAAAACTAAGCACTAAAGGGTCCTTTTACCAAGCGGCATTAAAAGGACCCTTGCAGTGGCATCGACACAGATAGAGTTTCTAAGGCTACATATTTATCTCCTCTTCATTTTCAGTTGTAGGAAAAGCCAGGCTTTATAAGAAGTAAAGAGTTGGTCCCAAATACATAAAAAGTAAGCAAAGCACCTTGAGTCTGTACACAGGACACTCACCGTTTATAAATGCAATATTTATTCCTCTGCCAATATTATTTTTTATATTGCTCATGATCCTGTAATAAAAAGAGAAAACATCAAGTCTTTCTGGTCATGTGACTGTATGTGGTTATATCACAATTTATAGTTAGAATTAGCATTGCTTGTATATTGTCATCACAATTTCCATTGTAACCAAATTTAAGAGCTTTGGTAAACACAGGAAGTACTGAACCTGATACTACTACAGTGAGACTACTATAAGTCTAAGAAATATATTTTATATAAGATTTATTTTGTTTCAGAAGATGCAATGCTTCCAGCAGTCATCGGTTTGGCATTCTGGAAGGCTCCATCTTCTATAAGCTAATTTTGAGGCTGTAAAACAGCATGACAAGGATCGGGGAAGAGCAAAGGACATATGATGAGGTATAAAAAGTTGAAAAAGGAGGCAATTGTGCTCCTCCATAAATCACTGGCGAAGCCTCATTTGAATATTATGTCTGGCTCCGAAGGTTCTACTGCTCATTTTCAAAGCAGATGTTCATCTTAAGTAATGACTTAAAAAATATCCATCTCCTAAAAACATCCAAATCCCGATTTTGGAAAGTCAGAATTTGGGCGTTTCACACTATACAGTTCATCCAAATAACGAGGGGGCGTGTTGTGGGCATGTTTTGGGTGGGACTAGGGAAGGCCCAAAACTAGGACAACCAATAGGGATTTTCGAATGGGAAGAACCATCTATGTCTAAAAAAAAAAAGGACGTTTTTATCTAGACCTGTTTCAGTCACATCCAAGTTACAAAAAGTTGCTCTAATTGAACAGCTGACCATTGCTCCCCTTCCCTCTCCTCTGAAAGTGAAACTGGAAAGAAAAACCAGGCTGTAAGTCCGCTGCAGGTATTATGGCCGTTCTGAACAAAGCAACATACAGGTTAGAGGAATAGCCTAGTGGTTAGTACAGTGGACTTAAGCCAAGGGACCGAGGATCAAGTGCTATTTCAGCTTTTTTTTTTTTTAATTCTGAGCCTTCCAGAAACATAAAAATACCTACTGTACCTAAATATTAAAGCCACCTAAAGCTGAAGGCTATTGAAGTGATGTACGTTCAGGTACAATAGGTATTTTTCAGGTCCTGGAGGGATCACATTCACCAAAAAAGAGAAAAGAAAAAAAAGGTTTTAGAGGGGTTTAAACCTGTGTCCCTTGGCTTCCAGTCCACTGTACTAACCACTAGGCTACTCTTCTAGGAATAACATGTATAGAATGTTTGTACGTTTGGGAAGCTTGCCAGGTGCCCTTGGCCTGGATTGGCCGCTGTCGTGGACAGGATGCTGGGCTCGATGGACCCTTGGTCTTTTACCAGTGTGGCATTACTTATGTACTTATGTGGCCGTATTTTTTGCAAATTATTCCAGATAGATGCTTATGTCCCTGGTTTTTTTGTTGTTCAAAAGTTGGACATTTCACTTTGGAAAATGGCTATTCATTTTGGATGTTTTCAGTGCAAAATGAATATCTATTTTTCCTGTCTGAATATGGCTGTGCCATAGCTGGGGTTTTTGGACGTTATGAGGAGAAATTTTTTTTTTTTGGACTTAGATGTTTTTCTTTGAAAATGCTCCTCCATGCCTCCAATAAGATACAGACAGAACAGAAATAATCTAGACAAATGCTAACACAATGATGCAAAGACTTAAAATTGTAAATGCACGCATTCAAGAGTAAGGATGTCAAACTCATTTCAGTGTCAGGCTGCAATGGAAAAAAATGTACTTTAAGTGAGCTGACCTGGGGCACATTTCCATATTGTTAAATTGTATGATATTTTATTTTAGTAAAAAAAAAAAGCCTTTTCTGACATCTTTTGCTTGTCCAGTTAATATATTTGGTATTTTTTTGAGGAGATAAATCTTAGTAATTAGGTCTGGGAAGTAGGGAGTAAGATACAGAAATTTCAGAGCAGATAGAGGGAATCCCAGAGGAGGATAATGGAAAGGATGTCTTGAAAAGCAGAGGGAGAGGGGCTGGAGGCATAGATAGTGTAGGATAAGGGAAATCAGGGTGCAGAGGAAGGAGAAGGAAAGAGGAGGAGATCTGGATCAGGAGAGGGAGGGAGGGACAGAGGAACTAGTCAAAGCCCCTCCCATTTCTTCACATATTGTCCCCACACACCCCTTTCTGATTCTTTCCTACACCCTCTAAGATTCTCTCACTCACACCCTGCAGCATATGCAATCCTCTAACTGATAGCCCCTAACTCATACCCCAAATAGGAATTATTTATTTGTTACATTTATATCCCACATTTTCCCACCTATTTGTAGGCTCAATGTGGCTTACATAGTACCAGAGAGGCGTTACAGACTCCGGTGTAAACAAATTAAAGTGATGTTGTGGTAAGATATAGTGCCGTAGCAAGGGCTAATGGCACCCTGGGCGGGTCGCCGCTGAACACCCCCCCCGGGTGCAGCACGGCGCGACCCCCCTCTGCGGCGCACCCCCCCCCCCGGAGCACAACCCCCCCCCCCGGACCGCATTCTTACCTGCGGGAGGGCCGATCCGCCCCGAGTGCACGTCACTCGGGGCTGCGTCGGCCCCGCTGGTTCCCTGCTCTCTCTGCCCCGGAACAGGAAGTAACCTGTTCCGGGGCAGAGAGAGCAGGGAACCAGCGGGGCCGGCACCCCCCGAGCGCGTGCACCCGGGGCGGACCACCCCCCCCCCCCCCCCTTCCTACGCCACTGGTAAGATAAAGTTCATGTGGCACAGCCACACTAGGGAATCATACAACGGAAGAGTTGTGTTTTGTCCATTACGTTCTTTAGTTTTGTTGTGTTGCAGAGATCAGGCATTTATGTTGGATCGGTAGGGTATGCCTTTTTAAAAACAGGTTAGTTTTTAGTGTTTTCCGGAAGTTTAGGTGGTCGTTCGTAGTTTTCAAGGCTTTTGGTAATGCGTTCCACAGTTGTGTGCTTATGTAGGAAAAACTGGACATGTAAGTTGATTTGTATTTGAGTCCTTTGCAGCTTGGGTAGTGCTGCAAAGGAGTGGAAAACAAAACTGAGAATGTTATAATACCTTTGTATCGCTCCATGGTGCAACTGCACCTTGAACACTGTGTGCAATTCAGGTCACCACATCTCAAAAAAAGTATAGCAGAATTAGAAAAGGTACAGAGAAGGTCAACAAAAATGATAAGGAGTGGGGCAACTTTCCTATGAGGAAAGACTAAAGAGGTTAGGGCTCTTTAGCTTGGAGAACAGACGGCTGAAGAGAGATATAATAGAGGTCTATAAAATACTGAGTGGCATGAAATGGGTAGACATGAATCACTTGTTTATTCTTTCCAAAAATACAAGAACTAGGGGGCACACAATGAAGCTATTAAGTGGTAAATTTAAAACAAACTGGAGAAAATATTTCTTCACTCAAAGTGTAATTAAACTCTGAAATTATTTGGCAGAGAATGTGGTAAAAGCAGTTAGCTTAGCAGGGTTTAAAAAAGGTTTGGCTAATTTCCTAAAAGAAGAGTCCATAAGCCATTATTAAGATGGACTTGGGAAAATCAACTGCTTATTTCTAGGAAATGCAGCATAAAATGTATTCTACTGTTTTGGGATCTTGCCAGGTACTTGTGACCTGGATTGGCCACTGTTGGAAACAGGATACTGGGCTTGATGGACCTTCGGTCTGTCCCAGTATGGCGATGCTTATATTCTTTTATAACCACCTTTATGAAGAAATTTATTCAAGGTAGTAATATTGATTTATCATTGATTTTTTTTTAAGCCTACATCAGTGTGACCATGTTGGATCGGAAATGTAGTATTTCAGTCATTTGTATGATATTTTTATGCATACTTTACTTACAGTTTGTCGTCTAAGCACATCGAAGGCCCAACAACACTGGCTGCTCCACTCACAATTTTGAATGCAAAATGATCTTTGCTACAAGGTTTTGCATTGCCGCACTTATTTTTAGATGGTTTGGTACCTAAAGAGAAAAGAAGAAGAAAGGGCAGTGCAGTTTATTGTAATGCTTTAACAGTTTGGTGAAATCTGTGCAAAAAGCATAAAACCATTTAAAAAACAATTAGGGTCCCTTTCATTAAGGCACGTCCATTTTCAGCCACAAAAAAGGCCTTTTTTGCAGGCGCGCTAAAAAATGGCCTGCGCTGCTGTAGGTACATGTATTGGACGCGCGCAGGTCCATTTTTCAGCGCATCTGCAAAAAAGGCCTTTTTTGTGGCTGAAAATGGACGTGCGGCAAAATTAAAACAAGCGCGCATCCATTTTGGGCCCGAGACCTTACCACCATTGACTTAGCAGTAAGGTCTCACGTATTAACTGGGCAGTAATTGTCAGCGCACGTGTACTGTTGATTACCGCTCAGTTAGCGCCACACGGTAGAAAATAGAAACTATTTTCTGTCATGCATTTTGGACACGCATCAAAAATAGAGTTACCACCCAGGGCACGTGGTTACCGGGTGCTAGTTCTAATTTGACGCATGTTGGACGTGTGTAGGCGCCTACATGCCTTTAGTAAAAGGGCCCCTTCAACTTTTATGGGTCATTTTACTAAGCTGCAATAACAAATGGCCTTAGTGCACCCTTACATGGGTCTTTCCAATGCACTAAGGCCATTTTTACTGCAGATGTAACACTGGCATAGCCAAGGCTCAGGCCCATCCAGTAGCAGCACACTTATGATGTGGCTGGCAGGGATCTCCAAACCCCACCAGACGAAAACTCCCCAAAACTGTACCTCCTGCATACCTTGTAAATAGCAGATCTTCACGTGCAGCGAGCAGCGACTGATACATACTGTTCGCACCGGCCCCACAGCCTTCCCTCTGATGTACTCCCAGCTATGCAGAAACAGGATGTTGCATCAGAGGGAAGGCTGTGGGGCCAACACGAGCAGTGTGTATTGGTTGCTGTTCGCTGCTGGTGAAAATCTGCTATTCAAAAAGTTTGTGAGGGAGGGAGGATGTTTGAGAGACCATTTATGGCATGCAGGCAAGAGAGGGAGAGACCAAATCACTTGTGGGACAGGGAGGAGTTCTTCTGCCCACCCATCCCACCCAAAATTGGGTGTCTGGCTACACCCCTGAAAATTTCTATTTATTTCATTAATGGCCATGTGCTAATATTTGTACCAATCAAAACATCCAACAGGAAAAGGCTGAGTAATAATTAGAATATCCAAAAAGAAACTCAGCTATAAAACAAACTGGATTGGCTTCTGGTTAATAATAAAAAGTACATGGTGGGGAAAAAAGACCTCAGAACCAGATTGCTCCATAAAATCCTATAGCATAGACCATGGAGCGGGTAAGAGCGTGAGTAATCGTTAGTCAAGAAAAAAACTCCACCCACAAATTTCAAAATAGAAAAAAGTATTTCCAAAGTTCAAAGTTATTAAAAAAAAAAAAAATCTTCAATGGAACCTGGAGACCAAAAAACAGTTTGTATATAGGAGAAGCACACTCAGGCAGAAACACCTTATGTCAAGCTCAATTGTGCATTACACTCACATCAATAACAGCAACCATTATCATAATATTTCACTGCAAATACTTATCCACCATGACAGTCATTTGGGGTCCTTTTACTAAGGTGCGCTGAAAAATGGCCTGCGGTAGTGTAGATGCGTGTTTTGGGCGCGCATGCAGAATTATTTTTTAGCGCACCTACAAAAAAATGCCCTTTTTTTTGCTGAAAACGGACGTGCGGGAAAATGAAAATTGCCCTGTGTCCATTTTGGGTCTGAGACCTTACAGCAAGCCATTGACCTAGCGCTAAGGTCTCACACGGTAACTGGCCGGTAATGGTCTACACACGTCAAATTCCACTTGATGAGCGTAGCTGCTGCACGTCAGAAAATAAAAAATATTTTTTCAGACGCGTGCCAAAATTGAAATTACCGCAAGGGCCACACAGTAACTGGGCGGTAACTCCAATTTGGTGCATGTTGGGCACACGTAGGCGCCTAAGCGGCTTACTGAAAGGGCACCTCGAAGTATAACATCCTCTACAGTAGTAAAATTGAAAGTCTCAAGTAAATCCCAACAGAAGACCTGTTTTGCTTGAATACTGCATCAGGGGAGTAATGCCTCTCTCTCGCAATATGGTGAGCAGCCATTTTTTTTAAACTACTGTGGGAGCACTTACCGCCACTTATTTTGTAGGTGTTAAGGGCTCCTGTATTATCTGTGTGCTAACCAGTTAGCGTGCGGTAATATAGATGCAGTAACTGGTTAGCGCAGGAAAGCTCACTCTCTGCTAGAGGCTGACCAAAACTGAATCAATAGCCAAAACCAAGACCATTGTGCTTGTCCCCCTTGCAGAAGACGTGCCCCCCTGCAGAAGATGGATCCCTCCAGGCCACTGCCCTCCACCCCCCCCCCCCCCCCCCCCGCTGCAAAGACCTGCCCCCCCGGCCTACCTAAAGAAGCCCTGGAGGTCTAGTAGTCTCTTCGGGGGCTGCTCAGTTGAAATGGCTGCCAAGACTTGCCAAGACTACTGTGGGAGGTCCTGGCAGCCATTTTGAGATTGGAACCAGCATAAGCAGGAGCAGTCTCTCTTGCTTATGCTGGTTCCAATCTCAAAATGCCTGCTGGGACCTCCTGTGGCAGCCTTTTGAGACTACTGCGGGTGGTCTTGACAGCCATTTTAAGATTGGAACCAGTATAAGCAGGAGTGACTCAATCATTCATCTCTTTTGCTCTGCTCCAGGCCCTCCCTTACAGGAAGTGCGCATGAGAGGAAAGAAGAGGGAGGTGAACGTGGAACGGAACAGAGAACAGCCACTCAGCTCCCAAAACAAGCCCCTTTTCGCTTGCTGCTCCTGTCCCTGACCCACCCACCTCCTCTCTCAGCTCCACAGTTCTACTTCCTTTTTGTCCTTAATTTAAGCCCTGAAAATGACACAAAAAATGCACAAATAGGTACAACTAGGTTGTCCATTCAGTTTCAATGCATTTTAATCTTAAACAACATGGCCTCTTTTGAATCCTCAAAAGTTGCGGCATCACATTCATATGCTAAATCAATGGTTCCTAAACCTGGACCTGGAGGCACCCCAGCCAGTCAGGTTGTCAGGATATCCACAATGAATATTCATGAGAGAGATTTGCATGCACTGCCTCCACTTCAGGTTCCTTGTGAATACCTCTATTATAAGGTCATACTGTATTCTCTCAAAATATTCACTGGTTATTTTTCTCCATGAACATACTAGAGAAGCCTCTAAATATTATACTCATACTTAAAAGCAATAATAATTGAAGTGATACTGTACTCACTGGCTTGTTTGATTTCCCTATCTGCACAAAAAAAAACCAGAAACAAATATTAGAGAGCTTATCATTACTGGGTAGTGTACAATGTTTAATTGTTTTATGTTTGACTGTATCCTGAGAAGCTAAGAAAAATATGATTATTTTTTATTAGGACTTTTTAAAGTGCCTTTATGAAGAGAGTCATCCAAGGTGCTGAACAGCAGGCACAGTTTGGCATAAAATGCACAATTTTGTTAACTGCAAAACAATAGTAAAATGATCCAATATAAGCATAAATACAATTAATGAGATAAATTTGGAGATGGCAAATTGAATCTCAGAAATATAGGAGTCCTTTTACTAAGGTGTGCTGAAAAATGGCCTGCGGTAGTGTAGGTGCGGGGTTTAGGGCGCATGCACATCCATTTTCCAATGCGCCTGTTAAAAAAAAAGGCCTTTTTACAATTTTTGCCAAAAATGGACATGTGGCAAAATAAAAACTGGTGCGCGTCCATTTTGGGTCTGAGACCTTACCGCCAGCCATTGACATTGCATTAAGGTCTCACGTATTAACTGGGCGGTAATGACCTACGTGCGTCAAATGACACTTGATGTGCGTAGCTGACGTGCACCAGAAAATACAAATTATTTTTCAGATGCACATAGTGCACGTGTGGCAAAAATGAAATTTAACGCAAGGGCCACGTGGTAGCTGGGCAGTAACTCCAAATTGGCGCGCTTTGGGTACACATAGGCGCCTATGCGGCTTAGTACAAGGGCCCCATGCATATTTAACAGCACTGTAAAACAATCATATAACAGAGATATGATAAATGTCAGCAGAATATGAATGATACATATTGAGGGGCATTTTCGAAAGAAACGTCCAAGTTGCGATTTGGACGTCTTTACAAAAAGTCAAAATCCAGGGGCAGGGAAACCCGTATTTTCAAAAAAAGATGGACGTCCATCTTTCATTTCGAAAATACCGTCAAAGACGCCCAAATCCTTAAATTTGGACGTCCCTAGATTTGGACGTTTCTGACTTTCGGCGATTTTCGAAACCAAAGACGTCCATGTCAAAAATGTCCAAATGCAAGACATTTGGATGTGGGAGGGAGGAGCCAGCATTTGTAGTGCACTGGTCCCCCTGACATGCCAGGACACCAACCGGGTACCCTAAGAGGCACTGCAGTAGACTTCATAAATTGTTCCCAGGTACATAGCTCCCTTACCTTGTGTGCTGAGCCCCCCAAACCCACTACCCACAACTGTACACCACTACCATAGCCCTTACGGGTGAAGGGGGCACCTATATATGGGTACAGTGGGTTTTGGAGAGCCTGATTGTAAGTTAATACATAAATATAAGCAAACCTTATATCAAAATGAAATACATAGTGTAGAATAAACAACCCAAATAAATCTATTTTAAACTTTTTGCTTTTGCATTAAAGATTAATTCACAAATTAAAGTGAATAAGAAAATATACACAAAATATACAAGACAAGAAAATTACTAAAACCATCATCAGTAAAGCTAAAAATCAATAGACCACCAGAATAAAGGGCATAGTTATTCAAAATGAAAATAAGGTAATAATTACAATATATTCAAAGAGCTAGACTACAATAACCCTGGGCATATCAGCCAATCTCAACAGTACATTTCTCTGGTAATGATTATAAATCCATTTTTAATTGAGCATAGCAATTTTTAAAAGAATACTGAAAAACTCTTTTGTGGTAGCATGTTTTTCTTGTGCTAATTATTAGGAAAGGGATGGTAAATAAGACCAAGAATGTTATAATGCCTCTGTATCACTCCATGATGCACCCTTATCTTGAGTATTGCATTCAGTTCTTGTCGCCATACACCCAAAAAGATATAGCGGATTAGAAAAGGTTCAAAGAAGAGCGACCAAAATGATAAAGGGGATGGAACTCCTCTCATATGAGGAAAGGCTAAAGAGGTTAGGGCTCTTCAGCTTGGAAAAGAGATGGCTGAGGGGGGGATATGATTGAGGTACAAAATCCTGAGTGGTGTAAAATGAGTAGAAGTGAATCAATTTTTTACTCTTTCAAAAAGTACAAAGACAAAGGGACACTCAATGAAATTTACATTGAAATACTTTCAAAACAAATAGGAGGAAATATTTTTACACTCAATGAATAATTAAACTCTGGAACTTGTTGCTGGAGGATGTGATATCAGCGGTTAGTGTATCTGGGTTTAAAAAAGGGTTGGACAAGTTTCTGGAGGAAAAGTCCATAGTCTGCTATAGAGACAGACATGGGGAAGCCACTGCTTGCCCTGGGATTTGTAGCATGGAATGTTGTTCCTAATTGAGATTCTGAGTGGAAGTTTGCTACTTTTTGGGTTTTACATGGAATGTTGCCACAATTTGGGTTTCTGCCAGGTACATGTGACCTGGCCACTGTTGGAAGCAGGATACTGGGCTAGATGGAATATTGGTCTGATCCAGTATGGCTATTCTTATGCATCCAGCTTCTCCTACTTAAGCATGCAACTATGGAATGCATTAACAATAGCCTTGAAAATGACGTACGACTACCTAAACGTCTGGAAATCACTAAAGATCAACCTGTTTCAAAAGGCATACCCCACCGACCCAACTTAAATGCCTGAACTCTGCAACACAACAAAACTCAAGTATGTAATGGACATACCTACCTCAACCCTTCCGATTCCCTAATATGGCCACGCTACATGAACTCTATCCTACCACAACATCACCTTTTTAATTTGTTCCCAGAGACTTCAAACCTCTCCGGTACTACGTAAGCCACATTGAGCTTGCAAATAGGTGGGAAAATGCGGGATACAAATGTGACAAATAAATAAATAAATAAATGTTCTTCTGATTCTTTAGTAAAAAAGCCCCTTAGGATCCTAAATGAAAGAGGTCAGGTTTTTTTTGAATATCAGACACTTTTTTTTAAAAAATAGGATTATCAGTTTGACTATGCAGACACTGTGGCAGTGCACAGCAGAAGAAAATGTAACTACATCTTTGGAGATGTCGTTATCCGATAGTACACAACCAAGCTGTTACCTACCAATTTTAGAACAGTTTGGGAAACATGTTAACTTTCAAGGCTGTTTTCAATTTCTCCAGGCACAGCCTAATTAATGTTAATTGTGTTTTTAAAAAACTTTAAGTGCTCCTTTTACTAAGCGACGGTAAGCCCAATGCGGGCTTACCACTCGCTATACAGAAAGTACTGCTGGACTACCATAGAAGCCTGATGGTATTTCCCACCCCTAGCACGTCGTCATTTCCAGTGGAGTGTACCCAGCGGTAATCGGGCAGTGTTGCGCGATGCCAGGTTACCTCCGGGTTAATGCGGGAGCCCTTACCGTCACATCAATGGGTGGCGGTAAGGGCTCCCCCTCCCAAAATGGCCGTGCGGTAAGTGCTTTACTTGCTGCCTGGCCATTTCCTGTAGGAAAGTGAGAATTCTGTTTTACCAGCTATGGTAAAACGTGCCGATGCCAGTGGCAGCCCCCTTTTGCCACAGCTTGGTAAAAAGGGGCCCTGAAACAGGAACTAATTGTTTCTGTCTCTACGGAAGAAGCACAGTGATTTTAAAAGGTCTTACCAGCTATATTTCTGAAACTGTTAGTTCTCCAGCTTCTGAGAAGATATGTACGTGCAAAATGCCAGGTGACACCTACCGTGAGCAAAATAACAGCGAAACGGAAAACACCTAAGACAAAAGAGAAAGAACTTAGCAGTCAAGCAAACAAGATGGCAATAAAAATCTTTACACTGAATCTGGAAATGGACACTAACAAAACATAAAGAAATATGCTAATCTAGCTGCAGCAGTTAGAAAGGATATTCAGCGATACTATACAGTTAAGTGCCACTGAACATCCAGAGACAGTCTGCTAAGCAGGGTTTAAGAAAGAAGGAGCCCCCCCTGCCCAGTTAAACCCCATTGAATATAAGTACATAAGTCTTGCTATTCTGGGACAGACCGAAGGTCCATCAAGCCCAGTATCCTGTTTCCAACAGTGGCCAATTCAGGTCACAAGTACTTGGCAAGATCCCAAAGCAGTACAATAACTTTTATACTGCTTATCCTAGAAATAAGCAGTGGATTTTCCCAAGTCCATTTTAATAATGGTCTATGGACTTTTCCTTTAGGAAGCCATCTAAACCTTTTTTAAACCCCGCTAAGCAAACTGCTTTTACCACATTCTCTGGCAACAAATTCCTTATAGTGGAGGAGCAGCCTAGTGGTTAGAGCACCAGTCTTGATATCCACAGGTGGCTGGTTCACCTCCCACTGATACTCCTTGTGATATTGGGCAAGTCACTTAACCCTTCATTGCCTCAGGTACAAAATTAGATTGTGAGTCCTCCAGGGACAGAGAACTAACCAGTGTACCTGAATATAACTCATCTTGAGCTATTGCTCACTAAATAAATATTGCAAGCCCTTTGGGGAAGGAAAATACCTACTTTACATGAAATGTAACTCACCTTGAGTTTAGCCTTGGAATAACAGTAGATCAACTGTGGAATGTCTCCAAATACTGTAGGGTAAATTGCATTAAAAGCCTATGTATTTAATGTTTGTTTTGTTTATTTATTTATTTAGATTTTGCTCACATCTTTCTCAGTAGAAGCTCAAAGTGAGTTACTTTCAGCTACATTAGGCATTTTCCTGTCCTCAGAAGACTAACAATTTTGTACCTAAAGCAAGAGGGTTAAGGGCTCCTTTTACCAAGCTGCGCAAAAGGGGGCCTGCACTGGCATCGGTGCATGTTTTTGACACACGCTGAGGCCCCCTTTTACCTCAGTGGGCAAAAAGTAGGTCTTTCTTTTTTAGGAGGAAATAGTCACGCAGCAAGTGAAACACTTGCCACACAGCCATTTCGGGGAGGGGGGGGGTGGAGTCCTTACCGCTACCCTTTGAGGTGGTGGTAAGGGCTCCTGTCTACCCTTACTAACTCTTAGTTGGCATCCTTCTGAAGCATGCTGCGAAACAGTGCCACTTACAGCTGCATTGCTTGAAGGAGAATTTCATGAGTAATTTAAACCCTGCTCCTTTTACTGCATGAACTGTTGAACTCTACCCCAGTGATTACAATTGTAACAATAATATTTATAGCATATGAGTTATCACAATACTCTAGTTTTTCTGTTCATAATGTCTGCTTTGTGCTGAGTACAATTTCCAGGGAGAAAAGGATTGACTACTTTTGAATTTCTGTTTGTCAGGCTGTATGCAATCCTTTAGTTTGCCTCGCTGGACAAGGGTTATGAGGAAGCTGTAAAAATTACTGGCTACATATCTGAAGAAAATGTTACCTAACAAAGAAGTTTCTCTGTCTAATGTCATTCCAGATCAGTTTAAAGATCCTATACACACATAACTTTCAGCTGCTGCTGTGAAGCTACAAAACCTTACTTCCTGCTTCAGATATCTGAAGTCTGCTACCTGTATGTCGTTTAAACAAAGCTGGACTCAGCCATACTTCATACTATCTGTTATAACGGTTCTAGATTTTTCATTTATTTCAATTTTGTCATTATTCTCACTGCCTTGCTAGCAACAGTTTTGTTGATAAAAAGAGGATTTATTACTCCAACATTTGTGAAAGAACTGCTATAACCTTTTAACTCTCTCATGACTGTTTTGAGTTGAGATCCTGGCCCTGATGATAACATTGCCTGGAGTCCTTACCTCAGGTTTTTCTATTCTGACTGTTTTTCATTTTCTGTTATTGATCAGTAGTGTCCACAGATTCTGAACTTATTGAGCTCGGAATGGTTCAAGCAGGAGACTGGGTCCTAATCAAGGTCATCAAGAGGGCTAAAGCAACCTGAGTAGACCAACTTCTTGCAAGGGTAACCCCGGCTGCAAAGGGGAGGTGCTTCAATAGGAACCCTCATCTCAAACCCGGTGATGAAACCAACAACCCAAGCGAGAATTTAGGGTCTAAATGGAGGCCTTAACATCTAATTCATATGCCCACGTGACTCCTGTCTATTCTGTGCCTTTTCGCATTGGGACTCTTACTCCAACATCTGCTTTACTTGAAGGAGATTCTTCCTGGACTCATTTATCTGATCTGCGCCCTTCAGCTATTGTTTTGTCTGGAACTTGAGAAGGACTTTGCATTTTAGACTTTGCATTTTGGACTTTGCAGTGTGAACTTTTGCCATAATGATGAATTTGTTTTTTATTCTTACAACTGTTTGTTTTTCTCCTATTTTTGTTGCTCACTCTCCACCCTCTGTTTCTCTTCTTACCATTAACACTACTCATACTATGTCTGTGGCTTCTGTTGCCTAGTTTTCTAATGCTTCGTATTATATGCTATCTGCTGCTATACTGGTTAACTCTTCTTGTATTGTGGTTAACTGTACTGAATTCTTTATTAGTCGTATTAATTGTCCCCTATCTCTTTCTCATGTCTTTGCAGTTTATCCTCTTATTTCGGCTCTTTTATGTATTTCCTTTTCTGATACATGTCAACATTTAGGTCAAGTATTGTCTTATGTGACCACTATTCCTTTTATTTCTATTCGTGCTGTTTTTCCTTCTATGGATATTTTCTGGCATTGTTCCATTCATTTACACCCATTTCTTCTTGGGAATACTTCTGGTATTTGTACACCTGTATGCTTGTTTTCCCCTGTTGCTGTTTTTCCTGTTTCAGATTTTCTATCCTGCTGAATTTTGTTTATTTTCTTTCCCTGAACTTGGTGCAGTTTCTTTCTTTACTCCTGGCTTGCAGGCCACAATTAATGCTAAGTGGCTTCAGAAAATTCCATATGACCTGTTGCAATTTCTTAATTTATTTATTTTTTTATTTTTGTTACATTTGTACCCCACGCTTTCCCACTCATGGCAGGCTCAATGCGGCTTACATATTGTATACAGGTACTTATTTGTACCTGGGGCAATGGAGGGTTAAGTGACTTGCCCAGAGTCACAAGGAGCTGCCTGTGCCTGAAGTGGGAATCGAACTCGGTACTATTCAGTATGCTAACTTCTGCTCTTCCTGTTGATTTTTCTACTGATGCTTGGTTTGTGTCAGGTTTGTGTCCTTGTGTAAGACATATGCCACCATAGTTTTAAATGTTCATGGACTCACTTTTACTCATGATACCATACCATTGCTTCATGCTTTCCCTTAGACATATCATTGTCTCCTGCACCCCCATTTTTGTTGATACTAGCTGGACATCCTGGTGGGATACAACCTTTGGTAACTGGAAAACCTTTTTTTTTTCATGTCTATTTTTACCTCCATTTTGATTGTTATTTTAGTTTTTGCTTTAATTGTCTGATACATTATTCCCTGTGCTCGTGGGCTTGTCCTCAAACTTCTTGCTGATAGTACAAGACAAAATATACTTCCATCATGAATGCTGTATAGGCCTCCTGCTATAGACCTTATTCATTTTAACATTTATTGCCTGTAACGCAAGTATACCTACTTAAGGAAGACATTTATTCTGCTCATACTGCTTTTAGTTGAAATATTATATTACAACCAACGAACATCTACCCTTCCGAAAGCTGCTGAAAACTTACCTCTTTAAACAAGCCTATCCAAATGACCCGACTTAACTTACGAACCTAATCCACACCACTAATATTACCTTTACCTCAATCCCCCTCCACATCTCTTCCTCTTGTCTTACACTATACAACCTCACCATAACTACACTATCCTACAACTGTTTTTTCTGTGATACTTTGTAACCCATACTTTGTAAGCCGCACTGAACCTGCCATCAAGCGGGAAAGAGCGGGGTATAAATGCAACAAATAAATAAACAAATAAATAAATATATTCTTCTTTTATATCCAATGTGCTTCCCTGATGTTATTTTGCTATTTCTTACCTGTATTCTCCCATATCATCCATGCTACAACTTTCACACTTGATTCAGAGTTGATTTTTTGTAAATGTTTCACTCAATTTTTGAATCTTCTCTTTGTAATATTGAGTGTAATGTTTAAATTTATCTGATTTGGCCACTTATTTGTTACATGGGTTTCTCCTTTTAGAGTTTATTTCAGCTCCCCAGGCATAGATAGATTTAGTTTGGGTTCATTCCTTTTCAAACTGTTGTACCCTTCATCGATGGACATTGATTGGACACCCTGCGGATTATTATCTGTACAGGTGATGATTTCACAATCATCAAGAGGGGAATGAATTGATTTGCACTTTTCTGACCACTGACAACTCAGTTATGACCCATGAACTGCGTAGCTAAACCAGGCTCAAACTTAAAATGCCTGACCTGCATATTTCTCTTTGCTGAAGCTGTGAATACAAGGTCATGCTGATCTAGCAAGGAGCGCTCTTCCCCTCCCTGACAGAGTTGACTGACTCAGACAAGGACACTAAGAATGTATTTACTGTTTGAAAGCGAAGATGTTTTTGAGGTGGCTAGACAAAATAGAGATAAGACCTGGGTCTTGGAAAGATTCCTGTAGCAAAGTGGCGACTGCAATCTTCTGTGAAAGAAACCTTGGACTTCTGTTTTTCATAAATATTGTGATCTGTATTCCATAACATTCAGATAGTGTTTTCCATTTTATGTAAACAATAAAGTAAGACAGAAATTAGCTGATGTAACACAGAAATTAGCTGAAAGTGCAAACTGCATGATTTTTAGGAGGGAATTGATGACCAATGCATTGTGCAAAAGAGTATATAAGTGGCTGCTGTGTGTTATTTAGACAGAGGCTGAGATGATCAACTGAGTGACTCTTTACCACAGTGGTCTCTCTCCCTCTAGTAACAAATTTACTGACTGATTGCTTTGTTGTTACCTAATTTGGTAAGTAATAAAGACAAACATAGTCTCTGTCTTCTGTCTCTGTCCCCACAGGTCCAAATGGTATATTTCCTATGGTAAGTAGAAATATATCAGAGAAGAAATTCCCATATATTATAGCCCTTCCCTGAGACTAGGTAGTTATCAGAGGGGACCATGGACTCCACTATAAACATTATATGCTAGTAATCTGTAACACACGAGGCATTTGGTGCTTACCCATAGGCGTGAATTTATAGAATTGCCTTTTTAGTAAACAAGGTCCTGAATTAGCAATTTATACACTGATACTAGATTTCAACACCTGTCTTAAAATTTTAAAATTCTGAATAAACATTTTATAGTGGATTGATGTTTCTTCTGATGATTTGAATTTCACAGATATTTTGGAAAGCTCCACTGACGAGGGAGGTATCACAAAGAACTTTATTGGTTACTTTTGTCTTCCTCTAAGATAAAGAATCATTGCAACTTCTTTTTTTCAGGTTTAAAGATTGCTCCTTTCTTGGAGGGAAACTTCCCCTTTTTCCTGACATTTCTAAATTGACCCAGGAAAGGCAGAAATTGTTCCTACACTTCAGGCAACAAGTGTTGGATATTGGAGCGAAGTTCCAGCTGAGATATCCATGCAAATCTTTCATGAGAATTTTCCCTATGTATTTTATGAACCATCTGAGCTACAGTATTTTGTATAGGGAAAGGGATTTTGAAACTAGCAAACTCAAAATTACATTGACAGAAGGCCCCTTTTACTAAACCGCGTAGTTGCCTTATGTGCACCCAACGCATACCAAATTGGAGTTACTGTCTGGTTACCACATGGCCCTTGCGGTAATTTCAATTTTGGCGCGCGCGTCTGAAAAATATATTTTTATTTTCTGGTGCGTGTAGCAGACGCGCGCCACGTGGCATCTGATGTCCGTAGGTCATTACCACCCAAATTCTTTACCGCTAGGCCTATGGCTGGTGGTAAGGGCTCAGACCCAAAATGGATGCGCAGAAATTTTGATTTTGTGACACGTCCATTTTTGGCAAAAAATTTTAAAAGAGACATTTTTTTTGCAGGCACGCTGAAAAATGGATCTGCATGCCCCCAAAACCCGCACCTACAGTACCGCGAGCCATCTTTCAGCGTGCCTTTGTAAAAAGACCCCAGAGTTTTATAGTTGATAGGTGTAAATTTCCTGTGGTATAAATTCTTTTGCAAATACTGTTTCCTCAGTTATTTTGGATTCTTGGCTTCCCAAATGTGGATTTATTGGGACTTTAAGATTTATTCTTGGATTATGCATTTTTCTTCATTTTTCTGCCATTTGTAAGTTCCTTTTCTTTTCATAGATCTACCTTTAATGTAAATTGATCGCAAAAAAAATAAGAAAGTTATGGAATGAGGAAGATATTAAATCCATCTCTCAATGTCTCAGAAACTTTCCAAAACAAAATTATTTATCTTCTCATTTTCTATTTGTGGTTAGCTTACCACAGTCATGAATTCATCAGTGTCATATAGCGATGTTAATTATTGATAGCTAGTTGTTCCTAGATACTTGTAGACTGATTGTTTCCTGGCTCCTAGTCAAGGTTAATGCTTATCTTTGAGGAACTTGACAATCCATGTATGAATGACCTGCAGATGATTGGAGAGGGGGTAGGGCAGAGATTGGCTAGATGGCAGAGTCAGCATTGTTATGAATTTTGAACAAAAGGTTAGGTGCACAAGTTGCAGTGGCTTGAGAATTCTTAGACATGTCGATTGCACAAATCTCTTACCTGACAGCCGCATTATCAGTCTCAGTCGTCTGTACTGTAGCTGATCAAGGTTCTTGGTTTACCCTGTTTAAAGCCACAAGAATTGTTTGTCATTAATTTTTAAGGACGCCACAGGAAACCAGTCTGAAGATGTTAAAAAGAGTTGAAGCTTTGAACATTGGTACTGGTAATTCCTGCAACAGTACGACTCACAAATTTCAAACTTGCGCAAATTCAACCCCTGTCTAGGTTTCTGCATAATTACAGTTAGGTGGATTTAGTATATATACCAAGCACTGTTGCCTGTCAGCTGAGCAGGAGTGGAGTGGAATGGGTAGACGTGAAGCGTTTGTTTTACGCTTTTCGAAAAATACTAGGACAAGGGGGCATGCAATGAAGCTACAAAGTAGTAAATTTAAAATGAATCGGAGAAAAGTTTTCTTCACTCAACGTGTAATTCAACTCTGGAATTCGTTGCCAGAAAATGTGGTAAAGGCGGTTAGCTTAGCAGAGTTTTAAAAAGGCTTGGACAGCTTCCTAAAGGAAAAGTCCATAGACCATTATTAAATGGACTTGGGGAAACTATTTCTGGGACAAGCAGCATAAAATGTTTTGTACTTTTTTGGGGATCTTGCCAGGTTTTTGTGACCTGGATTGGCCACTGTTGGAAACATGATGCTGGGCTTGATGGACCTTTGGTCTGTCCCAGTATGGCAATACTTATATACTTATGTACCTACAGTGCTGCCAGTGGGGGAGGGGGGAGGGTGCTGTTTCACTATCACATTTTCAATAGTGAGGGACAGGTGCCTGTCCCTAGCAATTGAAAACACATAATTGAATTACTGCCCCCTGCTGGCAGGTGCAGTTAGAGGACTCCTGCTCAGCTTACAGGGGAACAGTGATACCAAGGATATTTTTTACAGATCTAAAGAAATGAATCCCCAATGTAGCTGACATTGTCACTCAATTGTGAATTGACCAGCTACATTTAATTACATTTGACAGTCTATAAGCTTAAAGAGAATTAAACAAACTTTGAAATGCATATACCCAGGGATCAATCAATATTCAGCCTGTGGCAGTGAGCATTTTTTTTAAAACACTGATCACCATCAGCTTAATGAGACCCAGATATTCAGTGCCGAGACCTATCTGAGCACAGGCACAGAAGAACCACCTGGAAGTTATGTGGATATAGCTGATATACAATTATCCAGACGTAGTTAGGACTGCTATATCTATGATTCTATCTGCCTGGTTAGCTACAGGGGAACCAGCACTAAATATCGCTGGTGCCCATATAACTCCCAGATCTAGCCCTGGACGGTCCTGACACTAACCAGTGAGCGCCACGGCAGTCAGAATGGATATTCAGTGGCACTGTCTAGTTAAATATCACTGAGTATCGCCTCCCAAGCCAACCTCTCCTGTCTATTTATTTATTTATTACATTTGTATCCTGCGCTTTCCCACTCATCACAGGCTCAATGCGGCTTACATAGTAACAAGAGAATACAATCTGTAGTATAAGAATCAACAAAGGAGGTATGTGGTAGGACAAATGAACAAGGGGCAAATAGGATAAAAAAGGTATGAGGGAAAGGATAGGGATAGGTAAGGACGTTGAACGATAAAGAAGAGATAGGGGAAGAGTATGGAGGGTAAGAAGATTGGTAGGAGGTAATTTCTAAGTCATTGTTGTTAATGATAAGATGAACCGGTAAATGGATGGGTTGCTTATGTTTGCTTATGGTTATGTCTAGTTAAATTGTTTTGATTATCGGGTCCAAAAGGACAAAGAATGTGCCAGGATCGATAGCAATTCTTGCTATATATTTTTGTGATTTTAGCTTCAGTCCTTAGAGCAACATCTCAGAAATTTTCCGGCCGATATTCAAAATGATATCGGCTGCTGACCGGTTAAATCGCTTGGTTGGGGATAGCAGGTAATTTTGACACTTAACCAGCTGAGTGCCATTGAACTATGTGGTTAGTACCTAATCCAAAGCCGGCTATCTTGGAGGCATTCCAGGGGTGGAGTCAGCAATTGGTCAGCCCTTAACTTCCGGATTCTATATAGCATGTGTAGAGATCCACGCCAAAATCCAGGTGGATTCTATAACAACGCGCATAACCTAATTGGCTTAACAAGCTAATTAGCATTGATAACAGCACTTAACAAACAATAATGGGTGGTAGTAAGGTCTCAGGCCAAGAAAGGACATGCGCTGGTTTTCATTTTGCCACATGTCCATTTTCCGGCCCATTGAAATAATCCCTTTTTTCCAGAGGCGGAACAATAAGGGTTCGGCACGCGCTAAAAACACGCATCTACACTACTGCAGGCCATTTTTCAGCACACCTTAGTAAAAGGACCCCTCAGACCAAGTAGAAAAAGCATATTTGAATAGGAACGTTTTTTAGGGCTGATTTAAATAAGGGGTAGGGGGGCTCTGATGTTAAGGACAGAGGCAGGGAATTCCCAAGAATGGGAGCAGTTACACTAAAAATCCAGGAATGGATAGTATCAGATCTGATAAAATGAAAAGATGGGATCTTTAAACGATTATGCTGTGAAGACCAGAGGCATCATGCAGGAATGTAGGGAATCAGGAGCCATGAAAGGTAAAGTGGTTGTTGAAAGTTGTGAATCTTGCTAAGGATGTAAAAAGAATTGAAGCGGTGCAAAGAAAAGCTACAAGAATGGTATGGGATTTGCGTTACAAGATGTATGAGGAGAGACTTGCTGACCTGAACATGTATACCCTGGAGGAAAGGAGAAACAGGGGTGATATGATACAGACGTTCAAATATTTGAAAGGTATTAATCCGCAAACGAACCTTTTCCGGAGATGGGAAGGCGATAGAACGAGAGGACATTAAACGAGATTGAAGGGGGCCAGACTCAAGAAAAATGTCAGGAAGTATTTTTTCACTGAGAGAGTGGTGGATACTTGGAATGCCCTCCCACGGGAGGTGGTGGAGATGAAAATGGTAAAAGAATTCAAACATGCGTGGGATAAGCATAAACGAATCCTGTTCAGAAGGAATGGATCGGATCCTCAGAAGCTTAGCCGCGATTGGGTGGCAGAGCCAGTGGGGGGGGGGGGGGGGGGGGGAGGGGGGGAAAGACTTCTACAATCTGTGCCCTGAAAATGGCAGATACAAATCAAGGTAAGGTATACACAAAAAGTAGCACATATGAGTTTATCTTGTTGGCCAGACTGGATGGACCGTGCAGGTCTTTTTCTGCAGTCATCTACTATGTTACTCACATTACTATGAGAAAGAACTAAAATTGTATAAGTAATTCGACGAGCGACCGGTAGTCAGTGCTCCTGTTGCAAGAATGGGGTCATGTGATCGTATTTGTGGGAGTTAGTAATAATCTTAACTGCCATATTCTACATGAGCTGTAATCGTCGTAGGTTTGATAGGCGAATGCTATGCAGAAGTGCATTGCAGTAATCTAGCTTGCTAATAACAAATGCATGAGTTAGTACCTTAAGTGCCTCTTGTGAAAGTAAGTAGAGCATGCGTAATTTAGAGAAGCAAGAGCTAACATATGCAGAAATTTGTGACCTGAAGGTCAGGTGTTGATCCAGAATGACACCCAGGACCCTGACACTGGATTGGAGTGTAACTGTAGATCCCGAGATGCTTATGGGTATGGCAGGCTTGGAGTTACCTTTTCATGAGAATAAGACAACTTGAGTTTTGTCAGGATTCAGTTTCAATTTGGGAGAAAGTGGCCAGTCTAATTTGATGTTAAGTGCAGAAATATCTTGAGTGGAGTAATAGTCTAAGGTAGTAATAACGGTATGACCATGAGCAATGGCACCATGAATATATTAAAGACTGTGGGACCAAATATAGCACCCTGTCCAAGACGGTGAATCACTGCATTTCACAAAGGCATGGTGTTTGTTCAAACAATGTGCTGAAAGTCCCCCTTGAAGCAGGAATACCAAAATAAAGTCCTTGTTGGGGATTTTGAACAGATTTCTGAAGCTAAGTATATTCTAATTGGATTAAAAGACTAGTAAAATGGAAATACACTTTAGTGTTCACTTCCTGGCTGCTCAGTTTATGAATCTCCTATGTGGGACAGTATCAAAGGCTTTACTGAAGTCCAAATAACTCACTTCCAGTGCATGCCCTTAATCTAATTTTCTGGTCACCCAATCAAAGCAATTAATCAGATTTGTCTGACATGGAGGGGCATTTTTGGACGTTTTGCTCAAAATGGACAGAATCCAAAAAGCAAATAAACTATTTTTGAAACAGTAAAGCGTCTATCTTTTTTTTTTTTTTTAATTGCCACTTGCTAGATGTTTTTGTGCTCTGTGTGTTTATCTTTTGGTCCATTTTTGAAAAAAAAAAACTGTCCAAGTGAAAAACACACAAAATCATGCCATTGGGATGTGGGAGGAGCCAGCATTCTTAGTAGACTGGTCACACAGAAATCCCAGCAGAGCAGTGAGGCACTCTAGGAGGCACTGCAGTGGACTTCATATAAAAGGTCTCGGGTACACATCTCACCATTACCCCCTTTTATTGTATGGTGAGCCTCCAAGACCCACCAAAAACCTATTGTACCCAACTGTACATCACTACAATAGCCCTTTTGGCTACAGGTTGTAACCAAGTCCACCTTCTACCCGGGAGCCAGGGCAAATCCTGCTTAACTTGGCTGTCTCATCAAGGAATACTGAATCTGACCACCTCTCCTTCCGGTGAGGGGGGAGGGGGCATCCCAGCTCTCACCACTCCGCTGTGGTTCTGACTTTCTACCGGCCCAGCAGCAGGGTCAGACAAAATCTCAGCACGCTCACCGTCTTTTAAAGCAAAGGTTTTTGTTTTTTTTTTTTTAAATTCTTTATTTATATTTTCAATATATCATTTACAAGGATAACCTTGTGGACATAAAACAGGCAAGTAATAAGTAATATTAATATTCTCATCCTGCATTTTTCAAAACTCAAAAAGAGAATAAGAGAAGAAAAAATGAAAAAGAAGAAATATCTTATACAGGAAAAGAAAATTAGAATTAACTAATCAATTAAGAAACACAATTAACCTTTCTTAGACCTCAAAGCACGAGGGGGGAGTGATAGAATTAGAGAAGTAATCAAAACAAATAACATTTACAGAAGTAAAAGCTGCCATTTCTCCAAATTATTTTCTACATATTACTTCAATTGTTTCATTTCTAGAAACGATTTCAGTTGTTCCGATGAAAAGAAATTATATTTAGTTTGACCTAATTTAACTACACATTTAGCTGGATATGCCAAAAAGAAAGATCCCCCAATATCCATTGTCTTTTGTTTCAAAGCAAGAAACGCCTTTCTTTTCTGTTGTGTTTGTTTTGTCACGTCTGGATACATCCAGACTTTAGATCCACAAAATTGAGCTTTGGAATTCCGGAAGTAAAGTCTTAAAATATTGTTGTAGTCTTGCTCAAAAACCAAAGAAATTATTAATGTAGTTCTATCCAACACTATTTCTATAGATTGTTCCAATATTTCAGAGATATTTTGTAAGTCAGGCATATTCTGTTCAATACCTTGTAATTCCCCCTTTGGTTTAGGAATAAAATAAATCTTATTTATTGGAGGCATAGAGTCTAGGGGAATTTTTAATATCTCAGTCAAATATCTACGTAATGTATCAATTGGGGTTACCCCTGTTAACTTGGGAAAATTCAAAAGACGAAGATTAAGCCTTCTATTATAGTTCTCTAACTGTTCAATTTTCCTCCTCATTTCCATATTATCTTTAAGAGCCACATCTTTAAAGTCCTTAAACGAGTCCACTTCTTTCCTCAAAGTTGTCACTTGCTTTGTTAAATCTTCTTTTACGGAATCAACAGTTAATTTTAAACCCTCAAACTTGGCATTTAAATTTGTAACGTCACCTGAGGTTTTCTGCAGTGTAGTATTCATCCGGTCCAACATCACCCAAAGCGTTTCCAGAGTCACCTCCGGGCTTTTTGCTGAGGGAAACCGAGTTCCTTCAGCTTTCAGAGCCGTTTGTTGCGGTCCTGGGTCCTCGCTGGCTACCCCCTCCGATACACTTCCGGAATCAGTGGGGTTTCCCTCCAGGGCCGCAATCGACGCTGGACACGGAGGGATCGTCGAAGTAGGTGGTGGCGAAAGGGAGGCTTCCTCTCCCGGCGGGGAACTCGCTTCTCCGAGAACCCCCGCTATGGGATCTACTTCCCTCTGAGACTTGGAGAAACCGGGAAAGTATCGTTCCAGAGACGCTTGGGCCGGGGAAGACGTCAAGGTAGGCTGAGGAACATTCCTTAACGCTCCCTTCCTTTTAGAATGAGGCATTATCGCACAGATAGAATAAATTTCCCCAAAATGCTCGGAGCTCTCTACCAACCTTTTGGTCTGGCAGCCATCTTGACACGCCCCCCAATTACTCTACTCATTAAAGCAAAGGTTTATTTAGTGGGCTGTGTTACCTTCTCCTTAATACAGCCTCAGTCTAGGATTAGTTTAGGGGAGGAGTGGCCTAGTGGTTAGGGTGGTGGACTTTGGTCCTGAGGAACTGAGTTCAATTCCCACTTCAGGCACAGGCAGCTCCTCATGACTCTGGGCAAGTCACTTAACCCTCAATTGCCCCATGTAAGCCACATTGAGCCTGCCATGAGTGGGAAAGCGCGGGGTACAAATGTAACAATAAATAAATAAATAATCAACAAAGAAAGTTACAGTCCCAGTTTACAGCATTCACCTCTTTAACACAGTTCAGTCTTCATTCCAAAAAGGCAACAAAGCAGTGAATCCCCTCCTTGTTCTCAATGATAGCATAACCCTCACAAGCACTACTTAATTGGTTAGCTTCCCCTACAAGTTTATCATTTTCTCCTTTCCAACCTTCAACAGTCTGGGTAAAACTGAGGCCACAAAACCGTTTACCTTTTCAACCGGAGTCCATGCTAAACCTGAGACTTCAATGCACTCCTCCTCCTCTCCTTCCCCTACCTCCTCTTTATTCCATTCCATGGCTTCCTCCACCCAGGGTTCCCCCAGCTGCTGCTCATTCCCCTGATCTGAACTCACTTCCCAATCATTCACCCCTCCCTCCATTTCCTGGGAGTCCTGTATGTGTCCTGATGGTTTCTGGGAATGGTAGTTCCTTCCCTTATCTGGTAGCCATACTGGCCCTTGGCCACTAGAGGGTGAACTTTTCCTCTAGAAGAAATTGGAGAGTGAAATTCATTACGTCTAAAGGGAAAACTTCTCCCCTGTCCTGGTTTTGGCACTACCGGACTGGGTCTCTTTCCCAACCCCTCACAAGGTATCACCCATATGTGAGTACAGTAGGTTTTTGGTGGGTTTTGGAGGGCTCACACTTTCCACCACAAGTATAACAGAGGTGATAAAAATGGTATAGGGTTTGTGCCAAAAGACATATGAGACAAGACTGGAAGACCTGAATATGTATACCATAGAGGAAAGAAGGGACAGGGGAGATATGATACAGACATTTAAATACTTAAACAAATCTTTTCCAGAGAAGGGGAAACAGTAAAACTAGACATAAATTGAGGTCGTGGGGTGGTAGACTTAGGAGTAAAGTCAGGAAAGTCTGTTTCATGGAAAGGGTGGTCGATGCCTGGAATGCCCTCCTGAGGGAAAAGACAAAAACGATGACAGAATTCAAAAAATGTGTGGGAAGAACATAGAGGGTCTCTAATTGGAAAAACCTGAAACTTAAATGGCTGCACGTGTGTGTTGATGCGTCAAGTAGTGCTTAGATGGCGACTCCAGCTGTGAAGAACTAAGGCCGGTGCCAGGCAGACTTGTATAGTCTGTGTTCCTTATACAGCAATCTGGTTTAGGATGAGCTGGAGTGGACTCTGACGGCAACTCCAGTAGTTGGAACATAAGGGAAGGGAAATGGGACTTGATATACAGCCTTTCTGAGGTTTTTGCAACCACATTCAAAGTGGTTTACATATATTCAGGTACTTATTTTGTATCAGGGGCAATGGAGGGTTAGGTGACTTGCCCAGAGTCACAAGGAGCTGCAGTGGGAATTGAACTCAGTTCCCCGGGATCAAAGTCCACTGCACTAACCACTAGGCTACTCCTCCACCAAGGACAGTGCTGGGTAGATGTCTATGGTCTATGCCCCAGAAATGCCAAAGAAAGGCCGTGATCTCTGGCCGTCTTCAAATCTAAGCTAAAAGCCCACCGTTTTGATGCTGCTTTTAACTCCTAACCCTTATTCACTTGTTCAGAACCCTTATTTTATCATCCTCACTTTAATATTCCCTTATCTCTTGTTTGTCCTGTTTGTCTGTCCTAATTAGATTGTAAGCTCTGTTGAGCAGGGACTGTCTCTTCATGTTCAAGTGTACAGCGCTGTGTACGTCTAGTAGCGCTATAGAAATAATAATAAGTAGTAGTAGTAGTAGTCTAGCAGGAGAGCAAGAGTTTTGAAACACAGAAGGCACCTGGAGTTACGTTTCTGTACCATTGTAAAGAAAGTCACTGTACACCGATGGGTATCTGTTTGAGGTTCAAGGTTATGTTCTTGCGGGGTCCCACAGGGATCGGTGCTGGGACCTCTGCTTTTTAACATATTCATAAATGACCTAGCGATGGGGGTAACTAGTGAGGTAATCAAATTTACCGATGACACAAAGTTATTCAAAGTAGTCAAATCGCGGGAAGATTGTGAGACTGGGAGACTGGGTGTCTAAATGGCAGATGATGTTTAATGTGAACAAATGCAAAGTGATGCACGTGGGAAAGAGGAACCCAAACTATAACTACGTCATGCAAGGTTCAGCATTGGGAATCATGGACCGAGAAAGGGATCTAGGTGTCGTCGTTGATGAAACGTTGAAAACATCTGCTCAATGTGCTGCTGTGGCTAGGAAAGCAAATAGAATGTTGGGTATCATTAGGAAAGGGATGGAAAACAAAAATAAGGCTATTATTCTGCCGTTGTAGCGCTCCATGGTGCGACCGCACCTTGAGTATTGTGTTCAATTCTGGTCGCCGCATCTCAAAAAAGACATAGTGGAATTGGAAAAGGTGCAGAGAAGGGCGACAAAGATGATACAGGGGATGGGGCAGCTTCCCTATCAGGATAGGCTGAAGAGGTTGGGGCTCTTCAGCTTGGAGAAAAGGCGGCTGAGGGGAAACATGATAGAGGTCTATAAGATAATGAGTGGAATGGAACAGGTCGATGTGGAGCGTCCGTTTACGCTTTCCAAAAGTACTAGGACAAGGGGGCATGCGAGGAAGCTGCAGTGTGGTAAATTTAAAATGAATCGAAGGAAATTTTTCTTCACTCAACGCGTAGTTAAACTCTATAATTCGCTGCCGGAAAAGGTGGTTAATGCAGTTAACTTAGCGGACTTCAAAAAAGGGTTGGACGGCTTCCTGGAGGAAAAAGCCATAGAATGTTATTGAATGGACGAGGGAATACAGTATTTCTAGGATGGGCAGGACAAATTGCTTGTTCTTTTGGCCGCTGTCGATGACAGGGTGCTGGGCTCGATGGACCCTTGGTCTGTCCCAGCATGGCGATGCTTATGTACTCATGTACTTATGAAGCTGTTAATAAAGCTTCTTTTCTTTTCCTTTTTTTTTTTCTTTTTCTGAAACAACTTTTTTATGAAAAGTCAGTAGAGGACTAAGTTGGCCAGCAGGAAAGCAAATACCTTCATCTCTAATGTATTCTTTTATTCAGATTAATACTGTATTGTATTGTTCACACTTTTAAAGCAAAAGCCTTTGCACTTTCACAGATTTCAGCAATCCACTGGAACTGCACATGATAAATGCGACTGAAACCTTCAATGCCCTGACGCAGCTTGTATTGAGACCATCTCTGATAGGTTATTGTGTTAGACTTGGGCCATGTTTACGTCTATTAAAATGTGATATACAATCAGCAACAGTGCTCGTCCTATGAAGGTGTCAAGAGACCGTTTTGCAAGACCGTTTCCCATTTTCTTGTTCAGATTGTAATACAAAATAAAAAATTAAAACAACAAAAAAATATTGATAAAATTGCCCTTGTTGCAAAACAAATCAGAGTGATGTACAATCCAAAAATCAGTAAATCAAAGCAAAAAAGGAACTCCATTAAAATATAGGACAATCATTCGATCAGTAAGATGATCCAGACAGTGTTAAAAGTCCACTCGTCAACCATGCCAAGCACTCTTATAAGAATAGAGAAATCATTCAAAATATAAAGCAACCACGTGTGTTTTTTGAAATGACTAAAAGAAGATTCTGAAATAGAGTGTCTTCTATTTCAAGGCCCCTTATGGTTATAATCTTCCTCTCTCGCTTATAACCATAAGGGGCCTTGAAATAGAAGACACTCTTCTGAGTAGACTACCAGTGTGTTCAGCGAGGACTGGGAAGAGTAAGATGGTGATCATTAAGGGGGTCATTTACTAAGCTGCGATAGCGTTTTTAGCTCGCAGTAGAAATCAGATGGTGGTAAACATAGGAATATACTGCCAGCTGAACACTACCACAGCTTAGTAAAAGACCCCCTAAGAGAGCAAAGTAGGCAAGTGGGGTAATAAGAAACGGTTAATCTAGCTAAATAATCCGGAAGGCCAGTATGTAATGCTTTGTAAGTCAGAGTCAAGGTCCTGCATTGAATTCTCTGTTGGACTGTAAACCAATGAAGCTTTTTAAACAGTGGAGTAACGTGGTCTCGGCTTTTGGCTTTATAAAGAGCACGGACGGCAGTGTTCTGAAGCGTTTGGAGTCTTAAATTCAGATTTAGCAATTCCTGTAGAGACCACATTACATAGTTGCAGCTGTACAAGGAAGCTGAAATAAAGCAACGCCATTTCAAAGAACAAATGTATCATGTGCTTGAGTAATGTGTAGCATTTAGCAAACTACAACAATTGTGGATATAAAAGCCACAAAACTTTGTCTTGTCCTGAATCACCTGTCATAAAATTCACAGTGTAAAACAGACTTAATGGTAATTTTAACATAAACATTATTTATTTATGGCCAAATATCACAACTTTAGATTACAAAGTATCTCAGGTATCTGATTAAATGAAACACTTGCCACAGAGCTCACTCTGTAATGCACTTAACCAGAGGTTTGAGTATAAATTGTATCTCCACTCTCAACCCCAGTGGTTAGAGCACTGGTCTTGCAATCCAGAGGTGGCCGGTTGAAATCCCACTGCTGCTCCTTGTGATCTTGGGCAAGTCACTTAACCCTCCATTGCCTCAGGTACAAAGAAAAATCCAAAGTACCTGAATGTAACTCACCTTGAGCTACTACTGAAAAAGGTGTGAGCAAAATCTAAATACATAAATACATGCCTTGTCCCATTCCAGTCAAGTCTGATGACCCTAGTTCTAAGCCTCTTCAATAAACAGCTGTTGGTTCCTAAGAGCTAACCAAAACCAGGACATAGCCCAGAATGCAGTTCCCTGTTACCCTGCAAACTGTACTCACTGCATCCAGTCCCTACAGAAACTCCCGCAGCAACTTTCTGAGGCAAAGCACCCCAGGTAATAGTGATCTCTGCATTCCTTACCTGTGTAACTGGGAGCAGTGAGAAGCAGGATTTGGAGCGGAGGGAGCTCAGCTAATCTGTTTTCTGGGCTGACAGATACTACAGGAACCTTCTAAAAATGTTCCAGCCCAGTATCTTAGACCCAACCCTCCTTCCAGCTACAAAGGTGGCATGGCTGCCATGGAGACGTTGGGAGGTGTCTGGCCAGACCAGACTGACTAGAAATCTGTGGTGCTTGATTAATTCCAATTCTCCACCTCTCACACACACCTTAATGTGCTGAGTTCCTATAACCTGTTCACTGTTGTAAGGCTCCTCCTACCCCACCACATCTGATTTCATAGTGGCCTAGTTTACTTACACCCGCCCTACAAATAACCCAGGATCCTTACTGTGGGCTAAGAAGGAACAATTTACAACATCCTTGTAATAAAATCAGGTAAACAAGACCTTTGAAACTGGCATGTACTTGAGAATTAGCAAAACAAATAAATTAAATAATAAGCATTGTCACCAATTTACCAAAAATTGAGGCTCTGAGATTCAGTGGAATTTACTGTCCTGAATACAAACAACATATGTACCTGACACCGAGAAAGTGTGAAAATCCAGTGCTTTAAGGTGTGGGGGAGAAAAAAGCCTCAAGGTGCTCTTGATCAACAGAGCTATAAATGATCCTACTGACCTATCTCTTGGTCAAAAAACCTTCCCAGGACCTTCAAAGCAAATTGACAGGAAAAACTTGTTCTGATCTGTTTCAATTTGACAATACTGGTACAAAAAACGGCTGTTCGGGCTGCTAATAAACTCAAGTGAGGTCTGTGCCCCTAACTCAAAAATAGACAAGATGTCACTTAGCTTTAATAGAACCGTTCAGCTGTGCAGTCTCATCTTCTGCTCAAAAGCCATCTAACCCACGGACCGACGGTGGCCAGAGTTTCGCTCTTGCTAAAAAGAGCAATGCTGCTTCAGGGTCCAGATGGGTGTGGTAGAACGATTGCATCCCAGCTCAACATTGGGTGAAAAATAAAGGTGATAAAGGTTGCCTTGTTCGGACAGCAATGTCGCGCTGGAACGCTATCGTTCTACCACACCCATCTGGACTGTGAATTTTTCCCTCCACACCCACTGTTTTTTTTGTTTAGAGGATTCAGTGGAATTTATCCAGTAGAAGCAGCAGCTCCTCCCCTGCTCATTAGGTCATATCTGGATTTTCAGTGACACTCCATTCCATGTTATTCACTCTTCGATGTAAAAGGCGTGGGTGGAATGGAGGCTTCTCTCTCTCTCTTGAACTTTCTTTTGTTCTCCTGCATCCACACCTTGTCCCTTCCACCCTCTCGCACTGTCCCCCCTCCTTGCTCTTCACCACTCTCTTGTACACTCCATCTTTCTCTCCACTCATGCACTCTCCCTGCCCTCTTTTCCCTACTACTCAAACTTGCACTTTTTCTTTCTATGCCACCAGCCCTTCACTTCCTCTCTTTTCCATTCCTCCTAAAACCCTGCCCTTCCCCCCCCCCCCCTCGTACACTCTGCTGGTCATTTGTCTCCTTCTTTGTAACCCTGTCTCTTCCCTTATGCTCCACCTTTTGTCCTCTCCAACTCCTCCTCCTACCTTATGCTGCAGTCCATTTCCTCAACAGGACTGGATTTGCAAGCACAACTTGTTACACTATATAGAATCTGGAGGTTAATCCACCATTACCTTAGCAGAAA
Organism: Microcaecilia unicolor; assembly: GCF_901765095.1. NCBI lineage: Eukaryota > Metazoa > Chordata > Amphibia > Gymnophiona > Siphonopidae > Microcaecilia > Microcaecilia unicolor. The sequence goes on along the minus strand of NC_044036.1, from coordinate 155,929,583 downwards.
AAAGGAGCTGATGTTGCAACAACCTTGTAACATAGTAGATGACGGCAGAAAAAGACCTGCATGGTCCATCCTGTCTGCCCAACAAGATAAACTCATATGTGCTACTTTTTGTGTATACCTTGATTTGTAACTGTCCTCTTCAGGGCACAGACCGTATAAGTCTGCCCAGCACTATCCCCGCCTCCCAACCACTAGTCCCGCCTCCCACCACCGGCTTTGGCACAGACCGTATAAGTCTGCCCAGCACTATCCCCGCCTCCCAACCACTAGTCCCGCCTCCCACCACCGGCTCTGCCACCCAATCTTGGCTGAGGATCCATTCCTTCTGTACTAACATATGTGCAATTTTGCTGCATTCGTGCATAATATTCTGCATAGTCAGAAGTGCAAGAATGCAGGGGGGGGGGGGGGGTTTACCATGTGTGTAATCAGTGCACAAGTGCATGTGCTGACAATAATATTGTGCTTATTATAATCACATGGTAATGAGGTTATTAAGCATTTGACCAGAAGCAAAGAAGTGCTCAACGAGGTCAGAAGGTAGAGCAGAGGAGTCCTTAGTACAGTGTGTAGAGCATGTGGCGCGAGCTAGAATTACATTGTATGGGCTACTGTGTTCAGTGCCAGATTCTGCCAATTTCGGTTTCAGACAATTCCTTTTGCTGATCACAAATCTGTACAAGGAGACTGAAGCAGGAGAAGATGGAGAAAACAGAGAACGAAGGAAAGAGAAGGGCAACCAGGCAGAAGACAGGCAAAGGATTAAAATACAAACTAACACATGCATGTAGCTTTTCTTACATGAGCTCGCAATTGTGGAATACACTACCAAAATACTTAAAAACAATTAATGAAATAACTACCTTTCGCAAATCGTTGAAAGCCTATCTCTTCACTAAAGCTTACCACGAGAATCCATAACTAACCACAACATACCACCACGACTCTCTGATTATGACTGTCTCCTTTCTATAACTGTTTGATTATATCGACAGGCTAACCTTGTTATTCTTGACATCTTTGTAACACCAATTGTATTTCTGTACCCTGAAATGGCGATGCCATTACAGGTATTTGTAAGCCACATTGAGCCTGCAAATAGGTGGGAAAATGTGGGATACAAGTGCAATAAATACATAAATAAATAAGTGCTAGGCCTCAGCAATCATGAAAGATCCCACAGACAGGCCACGACAATGCATATTTTGAACAAAGGCAACATCGGAAGGGATATGGTATTAAAGAAACATGTGAAGCGTACCTACCAGTTATGCACAAGAGCGATTTTATCACTGTATGGAAAAAAGAGTGCTACGGATCCAGACATAGCTCATGGGCATGCTGTACCAAGGTTGGCAAAGTTACTCAGCAGCTTGCATTTCCTTGGCAACGGATTGTTCCAGAATGCAGTTGGAGGAGCCTATGGAATGAACCAATCATCTTTTCCCAGACACATCAACCAAGTATTGCAAGCCTTGAAGAAATGTGTCCAGAACTATATATAGTACCCTGAGCAGCAGGTACATCGGTAGCAGATGAAAACTTGCATTTTTCAATGCTGCGGGCATGCCAAACATGATGAGTGCAATAGATTGTTCCCATTTTGCTCCTACACCTTCATCTGATAGGGAAATGGTATTCCACAACAGAAATCACTTCTACTCAATGAGTATCCAAGCTGTGTGTGATCCTGAACATGGTCTCAAGTTTGCAGACAGCTGCCATAATTCCTAGATTTTGTCCAACTTGGCACAGGTATGGAATTTCATCATGGGACAGTATAGGGAAGGCTGGGCTGGGTGTCACATAGCAGAGCAATTTCTTGCTAGGGCCAGGGGAAACACGTCTTTTAATGAAAATTTGCCCTTCTAAAGCATAAGTGAGGGTGTGTGTTTGTGTGTGTTGGGGGGGAGGGGGGGTGAGTAAGGAAAACACAAAGATAATTTCTTGGTGGAAATGGGTCATAAATTTGTTGAGGAGCCATAAACTGAAGGGTAGGGGTATCTTTTCACAGCATTTAGCATACACACAGAGACCCAAACAGTCCAATCTCAATTATCCGTCCTTCGCCAATTCATCTAGCATATCTGACAGCCCCCCCCCCCCACCCCTCGGTGACATCACATTGCTGTTAGGAAGCACACGGCTACTCTTCCTGTTTTCCGGCTTTGCATGCTGCAAGGAAGCCATCTTTGAACTGAGACCGTGCTTCTCTACAAGGGAACCAAGCGTAGCAGCTGGTACTCCTTCATGCACCCCTCATCCAAGTAAAGAAGCATGTGGCTTTTCTTCCTGTTTGTGATTTATCATCCTCACTTTAATATTCCCTTATCTCTTGTTTGTCCTGTTTGTCTGTCCTAATTAGATTGTAAGCTGTGTTGAGCAGGGACTGTCTCTTCATGTTCAAGTGTACAGCGCTGCGTACGTCTAGTAACGCTATTGAAATGATAAGTAGTAGTAGTAGATTTGTGCCCATGCTTTTATGCATGAATCTATGGATCTGGATCCCACTTTTGTTTCCCTTGCTCGGTTCTGTACCTGTACAGTATTACTGCTCACATTGCCTGCTGTACAATTGAAGTGCTGTGTATACTATTTGTGCTCAAATTGCCTATTGTACAATTTTTTCCATTGCTGATTAATTAAAATATCATTTATTAATACTAAAGCTACCCTATGCCTGTTCTTTGTGCATAATGTTTTGTGTGCAACGTTTGAGGGGATCCTGTTGTTTTCCAGATGATCTGACTTTTCACTTATCCGACACCGGGCTGGTTCCATTTACATAGGATAATCGAGATTCTACTGTACAACCAAGTTCTAAGGATTATGCTTTATTGATAGGACATGCAGGATAGGGGTGTAAGCCATGGTTGCTGAACCCCACCCGCATCATGTACACCTGTAGGGATGTGGTATAATAAGGCACATAACACGACAATTTTGGTTATAGAGCATACCTTTAAGGGTTCTAAAAAGCTGTTTCCATGATTTGGATAATTCTGGAGAAGCATTACACTGGAAAAAGTTGTGGACATCATCGTGGTGTGTTGTATGCTTCACAACATCACACTTAACCAAGGGATGCAGAATGATATGGATCCCAAACCTACCATTTGTCGTCCAGATACTGTGAGGGTGAGCTCCAATGGAATGTTGTAAAGGATTACTTTTCAGGTAAGTAATACAGTCAGCCTTGGTACTATTTGAACCCAGTACTGAAAGTCAGATGTAGCGAAGTCCCCATCGCTTTATTAGTTCTCCGTGCAACACATTGGCAAGGATTCGCCATGCTGGGATTATAACACAGGCAGAATTATTTACCACATAATTAAATTATACAGCAATTGTTGTGGTTTTATAGGGGCCCTTTTACTAAGGCCTACCTCATGCTAAAAGAGCACTACCACGGAACATGCCAAGGCATCCCACGGATGTTTCCCACTTAGTACATACTAATCCCATGCTGGAAAATACTTTTTATTTTTCAGCACGGGAGTGGAGTAGGCAGAGACTAGGTGTGCCTGCACTAATCAAATAACATGGGCAAATTACCTTGTGGTACCCTATTTGCATGGGAGTAGTGCAGGAGTCCTTACCACCTTCTAAATAGGTGGTGGGCAAGGGCATCTGCAGTAATAGCCACGCACTAATGGGTAAATTAGCACATGGCCATTACAAAAACAAAATACAACAAGGCGGCCATTTTACCACCATGCTAAAAGTGGCCACAGCGCACGGAAAACCCACGCACTGACACCGGTGCTGGCCACTTTTTAGCGCAGCTTGGTAAAAGGACCCCACAGCAGCTTTTCTAGAACCACTGCTTACGTGTGTAGGGCATTTAAAAGTGCAAATGCTGGGCAAACGTCTAAAATAACCTCCTCTACCTGCAGTTGTGTACTTTCTACTTGTGGCAATTTTTAAAGTGAAAGCACTCATTTTGGCAATTGGTGCAAGGCTGCCAGTGATTTTTGTCTCAATTGCCCTTATATGAATCCTGCAATGCCCCAATTAAAGTTGGCAATAGCGTTCCCTTTAAACTGGTGTGCAACAGGATCCCAAAGAGTGCCCAAGAATTGATCATGCTATGTATAACTTGCCAATCTTCAGATTTTGAATTCATCATATTTTGAAATCAAAAATTGTTTTGCCATCATTTGCACCGCTCTTTTCAATACTTTATAGTGACTGTCCTCTTTTGTTCTTTACTATGAATCAGGGGCTTAGCCAGACTGGTTATTTTGGGTGGGCCTTCCAAACCATCTCCCTTTTTTTTTTTTTTTGTCTCAAACATAACCAGCTATGTTAATATTCAGCTTTGACCAGTTAAGTTTATAATAGCCAAAGATAGGACTGCTATTTAGCTAATGCTGAATATTCTGGTAACCGATTACCTTTTCGACACTAACTGGTGATATTCAGCAGAGATCTTGCACAGAATATTGGTTGTTAAGCGCCAAAACGCTATTTAACCAGTTAGTGGCCATTTCTGGCAGGTTAAAGAGCGCTGAATATCGGCCAGATAGAGTAATTCCATTCAAAGCAAAACATAAATGGCTTTTCATGCATTAAAAAAAGCATTGGGTGGGGGGGGGGGGGGGGGGGTAAACTGCACAGAGTGGCAGTTACAAATCTGCGGACAAAAAAAGGGGTAAACTTGCATGCAGGGGCGGGTAGAACTGTGACCACCTTTCTGAGTGAACTGGATAGATCATGCTGGTCTTTATCTGGTGTCATTAAGGAGTAGAGGAGTAGCCTAATGGTTAGTGTAGGGGGCTTTCATCCTTGTAACCTGAGTTTGATTCCTACTGCAAGCTCCTTACGACCTTGGGTAAGCCACTTAACCCTCCATTGCCCCAGGTACAAAAGCTCAGATTGTGAGCCCTCTAGGGAGAGAAAAAGTACCTGCACATAATGTGTAAAGTGATGCGTATGTCTAGTAGCACTATAGAAATGATTATTATTAGTAGTATATTATTTATCCTGCATCTCTCTCCCTCTCCTCTGTCCCTCGCCTGCAACCTGGCAACTTCCCTTCCCCGGTGCACCTCAACACATTCGCAGGCAGAAGCAGCACAAATCCACTGCCTGCACTGGTCTTTGCAGGCTTCCCTCTGCCGCATCTTGCCAGAAGAAACGGGAAGTGATGTTAGCGAGGGTGGGACATGGCAGAGGGAAGCCTGCAGAGACTAGCACAGGCAGCGTGTGCATTACTATTGTCGCTTGTAAATGTGATGAGATAGATAGGAGGGCGTTGCTGGACCATGGACGGATCTGAGAAAGGAAGAGAGAAAGCAAGGGGCATCAGGTGGCCACCCCAGAAGTATGTTGGGAGGGCAGACAGGGTGGGCATGATCCAAGCATAGGTGGGCCTGTGCCCACCCAGGCCCACCCATAGCTACCCCACTGCTATGACTATCATATCTGTAGGTATATTTTAACACAAATTGGATGCTTTTCTGTTTTCTTAATAACAAAGAAAATACATTGTGGAATGATGTATCATGTAAAAGAAAAAAAAAGGATGTCTTAATTGCTCAACTGAATATTCATATCTGAGAAAACAGGGATAATGCAATGATGGTTGAAAGCCATTTTCAGGGTCACAGAGCAAATCATTCACATGAATTGTTGACTAAAATCACTAGAATTGAATGATTCATAGCTTTTTAATAACTCCTGAAGATTTTTGTCTATCAGTGGGGAAGACCAAATTATGGCTGGTTTAAAACAAACTCAGAAGACTTGAATGAAACTTGAATGAAACATAATTGAACAACAATAAATGGAGCCACTGCCCAGTGACTAATGATCTTCTACATAGTTCTATCTGACTAGTTTTGTTTCATGGCATTATCTGCATATCAAATAATAGCAGCCATTTTTCAAAGCTTGAGTGCTATCGCAGAAAGGTCACCCATACACTACTTTCAAAGCACAAGAGGTTTATGATCAATCACATTCATTAATTATATGAGTCTGAATAAGTTGGAACAAAAGCTCCAAATCTGTCACCACATCTAAAAATTACGAGGTAGATATTCTGTGTGGGTTAACTGGTTAGCAGAGGCTCTACCTACTTTTCCTTTTGGATTTGTAACTTATTTCTAAATTTTTCTTATCTTATAAATTTTGACTGAATTGGAAAACCACTTAGTTGATGAAATAAAGAACTTAAATTTGAATCACGGCCATTTCCTGAAAAAAAGAAAAGACCTGCCTATTACCTACTGCAATAAAAGGGGGCTTCGGCGCACGTCAAAAACATGCGCCAATGCCAGTGAAGGCCCCCTTTTGCCACAGTTTCATAAAACGGGGCCCTTACCGCCTTAAAGTGTGTGGCTTACACGTATTTTCAAACAATGTGGATAGCTTCTCATTGAAAATCTGCAAAGTTATCCAAATGTTTAGAAAATACCTAATGGAAATTCTGGGAATGCCGGAGAATTCTCTGCCGCCTATAACTCGTGCATATTATATTCAAACTGATGGGAAACTATCAGGTAATTTACAACAAGGTGCACTGAATCTCACGGCATTCCTGGAACCCTCCCTTGAGGTTATTACTCAAAGAACTACACTTTTGGCAACTTTTGCAATGAAGATGGACAGGGACGCTGTCCTTAGACTCTCTCTGAGACATTTGGACTCTCAATTTTTGGGTTCGAAAATTAGAGTTTTTCCTGATTTGGCTCGTGAGACTCAACAGAGACGTAAGAGTTTTTTATCCTTATGTCCTCGAGTAATTGCTATAGGCGCAGATTTTCTTTTAAGATTTCCATGTGTGTGTAGAATAAAATTTCAGTCTAAGCAATTTCAGTTTTTTGACCCAAAACAATTGGAAGACTTTTTATTAAGCAGAGAAGAGGTTAATGTACAAGTTTAGTCACATGTGCAACACCGTATAGCAGATTAGAGTTAGCCGCTCGGAATTAAGCTGTTCTTTTTGATTTAATTCTTTTGTGTGCTTATTGTTTAAGTATGGAAATTTATTACTATGTCTTGGATCGATTACCTTAACTTGTGGTCGTTAGTTAGGAATAATACTGTGGATTGTATATTTGCTTATTATATTTGAATGCTTAATTTCAGTTTGGTGTATTATCACTCATAAGTATATTATGAATGTTAAAATGATAAATAAAGAATAAAAAAAAGAAAACCTGCAAAATTATAATTGCGCGAACCAGTTGAAAATTGCCCCAATATTCTTAACACATTTACCCAGATGCAGCTACTCCTGAAATTATTCTACAATAGATAAAGAAAAACGCCCCAACGCAGAAATCAGCAGAGAAAAGGAAAAAGTGGGGAAGACCAATCCAATTCTAGGACAAGGGTAAAATAAATGAATTTATTGGATAAATTCTTAAAATAAATACATTTATTGAACAGACTCACCGCAGATCTGCGTTCTGGCGCAGAGGCACTTGCCTCAGGAGTCGACAGATCGGTGTTAATGCATATGGGTAACGCTTTTCACAATCGTATGTAAATCAAGTACAAAATATCCAAAGCACAGTGTACTTGACAGAATCAACATCAGTAAAAAAAAAAAAAAAAGTATATCAACTGTAGCAACTGATATCGGATTCGCAAAACAGCGGTGCAGCCATAGCACGAGTGCCACTGACAGAGTGCTATGCCGCTGTTTTGTATTTGATTTATAATATGATTGTGAACAGTGTTAACCAAATTCATTCAAACTGATCTGTCGACTCCTGAAGCAGGTGCCTCTGCATTGAAAAACAGATCTGCATCGTTTCTATTCAAATAACATTTATTTATTTATTTCAAGAGTTTGCCCAATGTTCTTACGCTATACCATTTATTAAATAAAGTACCTTACTTACATCATGTGCATTTGGCAGAAAATAGCATGTTTTCAAAACATAAAGAAACAGCAGAGATATTTATTTATTAAACTTGACATCCCGCCTTTCAAGCAATTTCAAGAATGTTTACAATTAAAACAAAATGATTGAATTATCCTTTACAATATGTGGTTTAACTAACTTTGCTTACATGGATGGTTGTGATAGTTTTCTGCACGGTGATATTAAGACACTGTATAAGACTTCCAATACAAATATTTTTATAAAGTGCAAAAACCTTCACTGGAAACACTTTAAAACCCAGATTACAAACATGTTAATAAACATACAAAAGGTATGCAAGATTGAAAAACTGAACAGCACACTTAATTTCTACAATTATATGTATTCTTCTGATATGAAGAGAAGTAAATGCAACACAATAAATAAAACAGAATTATTGCTTCAGGTATTATGCTAAATGGTTTCAGTAGTTCAATGGGCTTCTTGTTCCAAATAACACTAAATGCACAGTCAAAAACACGATGGGGCCTGGCTTCCACTTAAAGAACGTATTGCGTTCAAGATATGTTCCCTAGTCCATAAAATCATTCACGGAGATGCCCCAGCCTACATGACAAACCTGAAATATTTGCCACCCAGAAACGTTAAAAGATCATCCCGCACATTCCTTAATCTTCACTTCCCCAGTTGCAAAGGCCTATAATATAAACTAACTCATGCGTCAAACTTTTCTTACCTGAGCACTCAGTTATGGAACGCGCTGCCACGCAACTTGAAAACTATTTATGAACTAACCAACTTTCGCAAATCTCTGAAGACCCACCTCTTCAACAAGGCAAAGACCATCAAGTGTAAATGTAACATCTCCACTTTACCTATAATCGGATCTGTTCTTTTTCATATATTTGCTTGTTTAATTCTTTGTTATGTCATGCACAACCTTTTCGCAATACTGTTTATTTTCCGATCCATTACCCACCAAGAACGATACATTGTAAGATTGTTTAACTTTCTATTATATTATGCTCAATCCCTATGTAACACTGTCTATTCTATCATCCACCAAGAACGATACCTTGTAAGCAACATTGAGCCTGCAAAAAGGTGGGAAAATGTGGGATACAAATACAATCAATCAATCAATAAATACTAAAGTGTAAAGTGTTTACCACATATTACCTGCAAAATTAATGCATGGTAACTGCAAAATCTGTTCAGTAACTATTGGGGGTGAGGGGGGCAGCCACCTGCCCTGTAGTTATAGTTACTGCATGGTGCATGCATCGGCAGATATTGTTAGAATGGGAATGCGATTTGATATACCGCCTTTCTGTGGTTACAATCAAAGCAGTTTACGTATTATACACAGGTACTTATTTTGTAGCTGGGGCAATGGAGGGTTAAGTGACTTGCTCAGGGTCACAAGGAGCTGCAGAGGGATTCAAACCCAGTCACCAGGTTCTCAGCCCCCTGCATTAACCACTAGGCTATTCCTCCGCTGTTGATGGAATTACTGCAACTCTATGTGTTAAAAACCAACCCAGATCCTCCAGTATCACCCCTCCACCCCAAACAGTATCACTTCCCTGATCAGCATCACCTCTACCCCAGCACTTACCAGGGAGTTTCCTGGTGGGTTAATGGCAGGACACAAGCAATCCCTGGCTGCTCCTAACCCATTGATGACCTAGCTTCAAAATGGCCCCTGGGGTGGTACTATCTCCATGGGCCAAGTTGCCAATTAAGGGCACCCAGGCTACTGGCAACCATGACAAGTTGGAATGCGGTAAAGCACCATGTACCAACTTAGGGGCTCTTTTTACTAAGCAGCGTAAGCATCTACAGGCGCCCTACGCGCACCAAAAAGAAGTTACCACCCTGCTACCGCATGGCTCTTGCAGTAATTTCATGTTTGGTGCACGTCCGATACGAACGGCCGAAAAATAACTTTTATTTTTGGAACACGTGTATCGGACGAGTGCCAAGTGGCATTTGACGCGCGTAGGTCATTACTGCATGGTTGCTGCGTGACACTTTACCACTAGGTCAATGGCTGGCGATAAGGTTGCAGACCCAGAGAGGACTTGCCGCAATTTTGATTTTGCCGCACGTCCATTTTCGGAAAAATGTTTTAAAAAGGCCTTTTTTTAAATAGGAACGCTGAAAAATGGATTGGCGCACGCCCAAAACCCACGCCTAAACTACCACAAGACATTTTTGAGCCCACCTTAGTAAAAGTACCTCTTACTGTGAAGTCCATGCCCATTCTCCGCCCCATAATTTGGCATGCAGTTAACATTTATACTAGTCTGCGCAGTAACAGTTGCCACGCTTGTTTGCTGCTAGCATGCGCTACTAACTTATTAGTAAATGGGTCCAAAATGCATGAACTCTAGACCAGTGGTGTAGCTACGTAGAGCCAGTGGGGGCCTGGGCCCCCGTAGATTTGGCCCTGGACCCCCCCTGCCGACAACCTTCTTGTCCCTCCTCCTGCTGCCAACCCACTGTCGCCTGCCTTTGCTGGTGGGGGACCCCAACACCCGCCAGCAGAGGTCCTCTTCTTCTCACAAAAGGCTTCCTTCTGTTTCTGACGTCCTGCACATACAACGTGCAGGACATCAGAAATAGAAGGAACCCTTTTGCGAGAAGACGAGGACCTCGGCTGGCGGGGGTTGGGGCCCCCCACCAGCAAAGGTAGGCGACGGCGGGTTGGCAGCGGGAGGGGGGGTCGAGAGGGTCATCGGCGGGGGGGCAAAGTTGGTGGTGGCAGCAGTGGGGTCAGCAATGGTGGGGGGGGGGGGTCGGCAGCGCTGGGCGGGGGGGGGGGGGCTAAAATGTGCCCCCTGACCTTGGGCTCTGGACCCCTCTCCCGCCAAAGTCTGGCTACGCCCCTGCTCTAGACCCTCATTTTAGAAACACAGGAAGTGCTTTTGTTATACAGCAGCATTCATATAGTCAACAGGTGCCTAAAATGACCACTTACTTGTGGGTTGGGTTTGCATTTTTCTACAATTAAAAAATATACAATCACTGAACAGGAGACCATATGTACAAAATAGCTGAACTCTGCCATGCTGAGTATAGTGTGTCATTTTTTTTTTTTTTTAATGTTTCAATTTGTTTATTAAATTTTAACATTTTAACAAGAATATACTTGTTATTGAAATACAGCCATAATAAAGTTTATACAGAAATAATAACATTCCTTAAAGAAAACTTCTTACAGAAGTAAAATCTACTTCAAAAATAGTATAATTTCTTAATTAATTATGATAATTATTGCTTCCTTAGACCTCATTTTTGGAGGAGACGAAAAGAGTTATGGGGAAAATATAACAATAATTCACAAAAAATAATTAGGTGGCGTAATATTCCCTTGTAGTATTACAATTGTTTAGAATCTAGAAAAGATTTAAGGGCTTCTGGTGAAAAAAATGTATATTTAACCTGACCCAGTCTCACAAGGCACTTGCATGGATAGGCCAGGAAAAACATCCCTCCTATCTCAACAGTTCTTGATTTCAATGCCAAAAAGGCTTTCCTCCTCTGCTGAGTTGATTTTATAACATCAGGAAAAATCTGTACCTTAATACCCCCAAAACAGGTTTTTAAATTCTTAAAATACTGTTTCATTATGTTATTCAAGTCCTGTTCGAATATTAAAGACACTATCAATGTTGACCTTTCTGTTGTCTCATCAAGTGTTTGTTCAACTATAGCTGAAATGTTTCCAGGGTCTATATTCATAAGTTGAGCTTCTTGACTTTTCCCAATCTCTCCTTTAGGAGTAGGAATATAATATAACTTATTAACAGGCGGTATAGCTTCCAGAGGCATTTTCAACACCTCGTTCAAATATCTCTTAAATAGATCTAGAGGAGTAATCCCTAGGAGTTTGGGAAAATTCAGTAAACGTAGATTTAGCCTTCTATTAAAGTTTTCAACTTGTTCCATTCGTCTCCGAAGTTCAACATTATCTTTCACCACATTTATTTTAAATTCTTGTAAAGAGTTTACATTCTTTTGAATAACAGTCAGTTTTTCAGCTGTTTCTTCTTTTAGCAGGTCTACCTTTGCATTTAACTCACCAAATCTCTTATTAAAGTTACTGACTTCACCCGATGTTTGTTGTAAAGTCATATCCATTCTGTTCAGCTTTACCCAAATCATTTCAAGATTTACCTCCTGCGTTTTCCTTGAGGTTCCTACGACCTCTGCTCCCAGCGTCTTCTGTGGAACTTCCCGACCCTCACAGTGGATCTCACCCGATACACTTCCGGTAGGGCGTTGATCCACATCGGTACTCGCCATCGATGCTGGGCAGGGAGGTTTACTAGTAGATGGTGGAGAAAGAGATACATCCTCTCCCAGCGGGACCTCCACTTCCCCAAGGAGCCCCGCTATGGGATCCACATCTCTGCTTGTTTGGGAAATCGGGCTGAAAAAACGCTCTAGTCCCGTCCGAGGCAATGAAGGAGTCGAGGTAGGTGGGGGAACTATCCTCGTCAACCCCTTCCTTTTAGTATGGGGCATATTGTCCACAAGAGTTTTCTCCCGGGCTGGTTCTCAGAGCGACTTTTCGGCGCTACCTGTTACGCCGCCATCTTGAATCGTCTGTCTTCTTCTGATTCAGAAGCAGCGGCTCTCACTGCCTATCAATGACCATAGTGTGTCATTTTTGACTGAGGGCCTTGTTTACTAAGCCGCCCTGTAGGTGCCCCAATGGTTTTAGAGCACACTAAAAATTAGCGTGCGTTAACACTAGAAAAACCCGTAGGAATATATGGGTGTCTCTTGCATTACCGCGTGCTAAAAACGCTAGCGCGCCTTAGTAAGCAGGGCCCTAAATATTTATGGCATATTATTCCTCCTGTGCAAACCACCATCAACAACTTATCCGAAGTAACATAGTAAATGACGGCAGATAAAGAAACGTCTCCCTGGGGAAGATGTATATACAGCAGAACACGAGCCACTAAGGAGAGGCAATTTTCTTGGAGGAATTTCTTTTCAAACTTCTGAGCCCAGAAGCTAAGGGCCTCTTTTATCAAGCCGCGCTAGCGGTTCCCGCGTGGTAACGCCGATGGAGCCTATTTAAAGCATTAACGCATTGAGACCTGCTAGCGCGACTTGATAAAAGAGGCCCTACATACACAAATTTCGAGCTGATATACTATTTTTACAATATTGTGGAGCACAACAATAGAAAAGCTAGCACTTGTATTATTTAATGCACGTTAGTGTGTCAGTCTATGTTAAGGCAGATCATGCAGTTTAATGCAGAGGTGGCAACAATAACAGCAGGCAGCAAAGATCCAGTGTTTCAGTGTGTGCTCACAGGGCCCGGTACTCTGCATGGATTTCCAGTCTAGCAGGAAGCCTGCACAGGAAGAGGAGGGGCAGTGCCTGTGAACATTCACTGGTTCACAGTCCTCATGCTGACTGCCGCTTCTAGGCATAGGTCACACTGAAGGTCTAGAGCGAGAGGGAGGAGTACTGCTTCTGTCAGTCCATTTGGGTCATGACCCACAGTTTGGGAACCACCGCTCTAACCAGACACCCTTAGGTGCTTATTGCTTCAAATGTACACTTCTGATAAATGAGGCAGGAGATAGGCGGTAGATAAAGTTGTAATAAACTGTAAAATGAAAGCTCAAAATGGTGTAGGCTGATAACATGCTTTTGGGATCTATCTATCTACTTATCATTTCTATAGCGCCACAAGGCATACGCAGCGCTGTACCCTTTTACTAAGCGGTAGACAGCGGCCTGCAGTAGTGTGGGCGTGTGTTGCATGCTGGGCCAATTTTTACTGTGCATAAGTACATAAGTATTGCCATACTGGGAAAGACCAAAGGTCCATCGAGCCCAGCATCCTGTTTCCAACAGTGGCTAGTCCAGGTCACAAACACCCGGCAAGATCCCCAAAATGAACAAAACATTTTATACTGCTTATCCCAGAAATAGTGGATTTTCCCCAAGTCCATTTAATAACGGTCTATGGACTTTTCCTTTAGGAAGCCACCCAAACGTTTTTAAAACTCCGCTAAGCTAACCGCCTTTACCACATTCTCTGGCAAGAAATTCCAGAGTTTAATTACACGTTGAGTGAAGAAAGATTTTCTCCAATTTGTTTTAAATTTACTATATTGTAGCTTCATCGCATGCCCCCTAGTCCTAGTATTTTTGGAAAGTGTGAGCAGACACTTCACATCTATCCGTTCAACTCATTATTTTATAGACCTCTATCGTGTCTCCCCTCAGCCGCCTTTTCTCCAAGCTAAAGAGCCCTAGAAGCATATTTTCAAAGCACTTTGGGAGGCTAAGTTCCATAGGTTTCTATGGAACTTTGGGAGGCTAAGTGCTTTGAAAATGAGCCTGCTAGCCACTTTAGCCTTTCTAAAAGCAAGAGAAAAAGGAAACCGATATGGTTCTCCAAGAAAGTGGCTGAGAAAATAAAGGCTAAAGAGTTCGCGTTTCAGAAATAAAGAAAATCTCAAGAAGAGGAACACAGGGAGGTATACCGGGTGAAACTGAAAGAAGCCAAGAGAGAGATATGTCTGGCGAAGGCGCAAGCGGAAGAACAAATGGCTAGAAATGTAAGGAGGGGAGACAAAAATTTCTTCAGGTATATTAGTGAAAGGAGAATGACTAAAAAGGGAATTGTGAGACTAAAAGATACAGCGAAACGCTATGTAGATAATGATGAAGAAAAAGCCAATTTGCTAAATAGATACTTTTGTTGTGTTTTCACTGAAGAAAATCCTGGAGAAGGACCGAGAGGGACTGGCAAAAGTACACCTGAGAATGGAGTGGATAGAGCACCGTTCAGGAAGAGAGTGTGTATCAACAACTTGGAAAGCTAAAGGTGGACAAAGCCATGGGACCGAACGGGATCCACCCCAGAATATTGAGGGAGCTCAGAGAGGTTCTGGCAGGTCCTCTTAAAGATTTGTTTAATAAATCCTTGGAGACAGGAGAGGTTCCGAGGGATTGGAGAACGGCCGATGTGGTCCCTCTTCACAAAAGTGGTGATAGGGAAGAAGATGGAAACCACAGGCCGGTAAGCCTCACTTCGGTTATTGGAAAAGTAATGGAAGACATGCTGAAGGAAAGGATAGTGAATTTCCTGGAAGCCAATAAGTTGCAAGATCCGAGACAACATGGTTTTACCAGAGGGAAATCGTGCCAAACGAATCTCATTGAATTCTTTGATTGGGTAACTGGAGAATTAAATCATCGACATGCTATAGACGTAATCTACTTAGATTTTAGCAAAGCTTTTGACACGGTTCCCCACAGGAAGCTCTTAAATAAACTCAATGGGCTGAAGATAGGTCCCGAAGTGGTGAACTTGATTAGGAACTGGTTGACGGACAGACGACAGAGGGTGGTGGTAAATGGAGTTCGTTTGGAGGGAAAGGTGAGTAGTGGAGTGCCTCAGGAATCGGTGCTGGGGCCGATTCTGTTCAATACATTTGTGAGTGACATTGCCGTAGGGTTATGAGGTAAAATTTGCCTATTTGCGAATGATACTAAGATTTGCAACAGAGTGGACACCCGGGAGGGAGTGGAAAGCATGAAAAAGGATCTGAGGAAGCTAGAAGAATGGTCTAAGGTTTGGCAATTAAAATTCAATGCGAAGAAATGCTAAGTGATACACTTAGTGAGTAGAAACCCAAGGCGGTGAGAGTCTGATAGGTACTGAGGGGGAGAGGGATCTTGGTGTGATAGTATCCGAGGATCTGAAGGCGACGAATCAGTGTGACAAGGCAGTGGCTGTAGCGAGAAGGTTGCTAGACTGTATAGAGAGAGGTGCGATCAGCAGAAGAAAGGAAGTGTTGATGCCCCTGTACAAGTCGTTGGTGAGGCCCCACCTGGAGTATTGTGTTCAGTTTTGGAGGCCGTACCTTGCGAAGGATGTTAAAAAAATGGAAGCGGTGCAAAGAAAAGCTACGAGAATGGTACAGGATTTGCGTTCCAAGATGTATGAGAGACTTGCTGACCTGAACATGTATACCCTGGAGGAAAGGAGGAACAGGGGTGATATGATACAGACGTTCAAATATTTGAAAGGTATTAATCCGCAAACAAATCTTTTCCGGAGATGGGAAGGCGGTAGAACGAGAGGACATGAAATGAGGTTGAAGGGGGCCAGCCTCAGGAAAGATGTCAGGAAGTATTTTTTCACAGAGAGGGTGGTGGATGCTTGGAATGCCCTCCCGCGGGAGGTGGTGGAGATGAAAACGGTAACAGAATTCAAACATGTGTGGGATATGCATAAAGGAATCCTGTGCAGAAGGAATGAATCCTCAGAAGCTTAGCCGAAATTGGGTGGCGGAGCAGGTGGGGGGAAGAGGGGTTGGTGGTTGGGAGGCGAGGATAGTGGAGGGCAGACTTATCCGGTCTGTGCCACAGCCGGTGATGGGAGGCGGGACTGGTGGTTGGGAGGCGGGAAGTACTGCTGCGCAGACTTGTACGGTCTGTGCCCTGAATAAGGCAGGTACAAATCAAGGTAAGGTTTACACATATGTTTGTCTTGTTGGGCAGACTGGATGGACCGTGCGGGTCTTTTTCTGCCGTCATCTACTATGTTACTATGTTACTCATAGGGAAGTTGTCCCATCCCCTTAAATCATTTTCGTCGCCCTTCTCTGCACCTTTTCTAATTCCACTATATCTTTTTTGAGATGCGGCGACCAGAATTGAACACAATATTTGGGTCGCACCATGGAGCGATACAAAGGCATTATAACATCCTCATTTTTGTTTTCCATTCCTTTCCTAATAATACCTAACATTCTATTTGCTTTCTTAGCCGCAGGAGCACACTGAGCAGAAGGTTGTGGCTGTGAAAAAAGGCTTTTTTTTTATGGGGCAGTAAATGGCCGTGCGCTAAAATTAAAAGTAGAGTGCACCTATTTACTGCCTGAGCCCTTACCGCCACCCATTGGCCAATTGGTAAGGGCTCACGCGCTACTTGTGCCAATGTGGCCGCTCTGCCGATTACCGCCGGGAATTTCCCTGCAGTAGAAAATAGGAAATTATTTTCTACTGTGGGAAACAGCGCGTGCCAGCTTTGAAACTGCCACGGGGCGCCCATGCTACCCCTGCGGTAGTGCCAATTTGGCATTCCCTACCCCGCGTTAGCCCTACCACTGCTTAATAAAAAGGCCCCTTTGTTAGGTACTATGTAACAAGAAAGACAAGGAATTCTTTTAGAAATCAGCACTGCAGCTTCACTTTCTCTCACTTTTTGTTTCTGAAGTGCTGTTTTCTTGCTGCAGAATAAAAATAGCGAAGTTAAGAAGATGAAAGTAAAACACAAAAGCACAGCCATTTCACCACACAATTAACACATCCACCAATACCATCAATGAGTCAGACTCTGGACTACTGCGAAATAAAAAGGCCTTGACCCTCTTATGAAAAGAGAGTATAATTCCTGCTGCTCCTCAATGGAAAATAAAATTGAAAATTTAAACTATATGGATTATGATATGAATGAGTAGTGACGTATACAGTAAGTTAAGGGCCTGCAAAACTCCTGAATAGTGCAGATGGATGAAATCTAAAGGTATTCAGCCCATGGGCTTCTGTGATATTGGAGTGGAGGAGTGGCCTAGTGGTTAGAGCACTGGTGGTGGCTGCTTCAAATCCCACTGCTGCTCCTTGTGATCTTGGGCAAGTCACTTAACCCTCCATTGCCTCAGGTACAAACTTAGATTGTGAGCCCTTCTGGGACAGAGAAATAGTCAGAGTACCTGAATGTAAGTCACCTTGAGCTACTACTGAAAAAGGTGTGAGCAAAATCTAAATAAATAAATAAATATTTGAGATTCTACATGGAATGTTGGTACTATTTGAGATTCTACATGGAATGTTGCTATTCCACTAGCAACATTCCATGTAGAAGCCTGCCCTTGCAGATCAGCAATGTGGCCATGCAGGCTTCTGTTTCTGTGAGTCTGATGTCCTGCAAGTACATGCAGGACGTCAGACTCACAGAAACAGAAGCCTGCGTGGCCACATTGCTGATCTGCAAGGGCAGGCTTCTATATGGACTGTTGCTAGTGGAGGAGTAGCCTAGTGGTTAGTGCAGTGGAACATGGAATGTTGGTACTATTTGAGATTCTACACAGAATGTTGCCAGTGGAGGAGTGGCTTAGTGGTTAGAGCACCAGTCTTGCAATCCAGAGATGGCCAGTTCAAATCCCACTGCTGCTCCTTGTGATCTTGGGCAAGTCACTTAACCCTCCATTGCCTCAGGTACAAACTTAGATTGTGAGCCCTCCTGGGACAGAGAAATATCCAGTGTACCTGAATGTAACTCACCTTGAGCTACTACTGAAAAAGGTGTGAGCAAAATCTAAATAAACTTATTTTTACCCCAAGTTGGGTTATTTCAATACAGGGTCTGAACTGTAGCCCATGTTGCTAACTCCTCCCCTTAATGTTATAGTTACTTTATATACCCGAGTATTTGCACGATAAATTAAATAAAACAATTAGGAATAAAACACCTAGGGCCCCGCTTACTAAGCTGCGCTAGAGGCGCGTTAGTGCTTTTAGCGTACGCTAATTTTGTGCACTTGCTAAAAATGCTAGCGCACCTTAGTAAACAGGGCCCCTAGAATAAAATATATACCCTTAAAACATAATACTACTATAGCAGAAACCTAAAACAGGTGTTGACAGTCTACAGGCTTGCTTGTGTCACCCTGTTCAAGAAGGCTTATGTTCTTGACGCAACCTAACTTTACCTCTTCTTCTGTTACAGCAAAATCCTTAGACCCTTTTCATTTTTATTCACCTTTATTACATCTGCTGTTTTATATGATACCTTTACGTTCATCATTTTACATTGTATATAGTGTTTAATTGTACTATTCTGAACTGTAGTTTTCCCTACGGTCTTGTGTAAGCCACATTGAGCCTGCTTCTGGTGGGAAAATGTGCGGTATAAATGTGTTAAATAAATATTAATATTAATAAAAAATTCTGTATGTGTTTCAGTTTTTGTACTGGATGTACAGAATCTGAGCTTAGTGGGGAATTTATTTTAAGGATATGTTAATAATTTCTTCCAAGCACTGATTTAAAAATTGCTTTCCATTTCTTCTTATATTTCAAAATCAACATCTCTGCATATCAAGGTTATGTTTAATACAGGCTCATTGCAAAGCCTCCCAGGATATGAGAAGTTAGTAGTAAGAGCTTGGAATTCACTTACTGAGAAATGCTGTGTGATGAAACTCGCTTTTCTTGACTTGCTCCTCCAAGCCTGTTGCATAGATGTGACCACATATATTGGCAGTTTTTGGAAGGTTTTATTTGTCAAACATCCTGCTCTGACAGGATGTAACTAAAAATAGTCTTTCAGCAACCTCTTGCATGTCTAGCCTGCTTAATCTAAGCCTTTTGGATTCAATTAAGTATAGAAAAATATTTGTTTTAAATCTAAAAGCAATGTTATATAATGGATTTTTTAAAACTATAATATAGATTATGAATGTATAGTAATGTCTTTTTAATATGGTGAGCTAAGCCTTAACATGGGTTTCGTGCAGAAAAAACAGGTTACCTCAGGACATGCTCAGTGGTCCTGCGGTAACTTTGCATCTGCACACACTAAATAGGGTTTCCTATTCTTTCTTCGGGGGGGAGGGGTGTAAGGGGCAGATAGTGGGCATTCCTGCCTTAACCAGCTAGCTCATCTACGTTATCGTGAGTCCCAATGGCCTACAAACTAGCCCCCCTGTTTTCTAAGCTGTGTGCACATCAACTAGCATTATTAGCACGTCAATTGTGTCGGCATTAGCCCACCGGCAGCGGCTTAGTAAACAAGAGGGGTAAGTTAAAAAAAATGGCCATACACCAATGGCAACATTAGCTTATGCTAAATCTTACTATGTGGAAGTGAACACTCAACAATCAACTTTTTACAGAGGAAAAAGGCCTCAGCAATCAAACATGGGAGGTTTCTTAACTGAGGGTTCCTTTCACTAAGCCGCAGTAAAATGTGGCCTGCGATAGTGCGAGCGTGTCTTTTTTGGCGCACGCTGGGCCATTTTTTACTGCGTCAAGGAAAAAGGGCCTTTTT
Organism: Microcaecilia unicolor; assembly: GCF_901765095.1. Lineage (NCBI taxonomy): Eukaryota > Metazoa > Chordata > Amphibia > Gymnophiona > Siphonopidae > Microcaecilia > Microcaecilia unicolor. The sequence continues at coordinate 155,909,639 of NC_044036.1, read as the reverse complement.
TTTAAGGGGCCGGAAAATGGACGTGCGCTAAAATTGAAACCAGCGCGCGTCCATTTTTGGCCTGAGACTTCACCGCCACCCACTGACCTAGCGGTAAGGGCTCAGGCGCTACACGCACGGTGACCGGTTGGCGTGCGCCGATTAACGCCGGAAACACCGAGCACGGTAGGAAATAAAAAATAATTTGTCCTGGCAATCTATGCTCCAAAATTATGAGCATAATCTATTTTGGAGCATAGATAAGGCTTGTAATTTAGGAGCATTTAGGAGTGTAAATTTAGGGCATAAATTATGCTTATAAATTTAGGAGCTTATATTTCAGAGCATATACTTTATAGAATAAGGCCCTGTGCTATTTACATGCAAGCTTACAAAATAGTGGGTTTTAGGTAAGCACACACATAAGTGGTACCTATTCTGCATTTATGCACATCAGACACGCCTAAATGCAGGTGTTCCTTATAAAGCATTGCCCTCCATGCTTTTTAGTGGTAGCTTATGGCATGGCAGCACATTAGAGGCTGGGTTCGATTTAGCTGGAAGCCAAAAGGAGTACGAGAAAAGCTGCCAAGCTAAAAATAAAGATCAAGTTAAATATACCAAAGGAAACTAGCTGGTAACACAGGTGACAACTACTTGTGCTGTGTAATGTGAAAACAGCAGTGGAAACCAATCCTCTGTCTTTAATTCTTGAGTTAGGAATAGTAGAAGTTGGTGGAGCTTCGGTTTCTTCAATTAGCTGCTGTTTTGTAATTCAGTAATCATTCCATTCACTTTTCCGATTCCTTTTGAGTAAGGATTTCTAGCCGTGAAGTGCCACGCAGAGATTTTATACTAGGCTATTCAGATCACCAGAGAAGGATCAGTGCCTGCTGCATGCTTTTTTAAAATTAATGTGCAATAAATGTAGGATTCAAGATTATGAAAGAGCCAATAACAAGAAGCTAAAAATGAGAAGGTAATCCCCCCCCCCAGTTTGTTGATGTATGACAAAAACAGAGGTGCGGGTTATTTAATTCTGTTAAATGTCAAATAACCGCATTCTTAACAAGTATTAATTGATCAACCTGCTGTCCTTGAGCAATTCCATTGACATTCCTCGTTGATTTTTAAGAGCAGGCACCATTTTGTGCAGTATTTTGACTTTTTGAAGTGTGTTCTTCTAGATCTGTTAAAACGACTGCATATGTGATTTTTAAACTGGGTGATTATTTTTATTACCAGCACAGTTCTGACTTCCATATCAAGCTCGAAAGGACAAATGTTATGTACATCTGTGTGTCTTAAGCAAGCATGGAGCCCTTTTACTAAGCCACGGTAAAATATGGCCTGCGCTAGTTTTGGCGTGCTCTGGACCTTTTTAAAAATGGGACAATAAGTGGCTGTGCGCAAATATTAAAATTAGAGCGCAGGTATTTACTGCCTGAAGGTATTAATCCGCAAACGGTAACGGAATTCAAACATGCGTGGGATAAACATAAAGGAATCCTGTTCAGAAGGAATGGATCCTCAGAAGCTTAGCTGAGATTGGCTGGCAGAGCCGGTGGTGGGAGGCGGGGCTGGTGGTTGGGAGGCGGGGCTAGTGCTGGCCAGACTTCTATGGTCTGTGCCCTGAAAATGGCAGATACAAATCAAGGTCAGGTATACACAAAAAGTAGCACATATGAGTTTATCTTGTTGGGCAGACTGGATGGACCGTGCAGGTCTTTTTCTGCCGTCATCTACTATGTTACCATGTTACTATCTTACTATCTATGATGCCACTTTCATTCTGACTATGCGCAAGTTAGAAAGGCTCTCTTTTCCTTTATCTACTATAATAATTTGCACCTCCAACGTTCTGAAGCTGACTGCCAGGAAGTTGAAGCCCGGTTCGTAATGTCTGAAGCCTTCCAGTGATGTCACCGCGTTGCCTGGGAAACCACGACACGTCTCAAGCAAGGGCAAAGCAACAAGTTCAAAGCCCCCCCGCCTCCCTCCCTCGAAGTGAAAGCAGGACCTGTCCTCCGGCAGCCCCTCACCTTCCTGCATGCTGGGCCTAATTTAAACATTGTTACCTTGGGGTCCGGCGTCAGCATTGAAGGTGAGCGGCGCTACAGACTGCCTTCCCATCTGTCTGAGCTCTGCCTCTGGTCCCGCCCTTCCGGAAACAGGAAATGAGTGCGGGACCAGAGGCAGAGCTCAGACAGATGGGAAGGTGCCGCTCACCTTCAATGCTGACACCGGACCCCGAGCTAACAATGTTTAAATTAGACCCGGCAAGCAGGAAGGCGAGGGGCTGCTGGAGGACAGGTCCTACTTATACTTTGAGGGAGGGAGGCGTGGGGGCGTTAAACTCGGAGGGGAGTGGAAGGAAGAAGGGAGGGAGGGAGGGGGGTCCTGCAACTTGAAGGGGAGGGGGCGTGGAACTCGAAGGGCAGGGGAGGGGTGCTCCTGTAACTCGAAGGGGAAGGGGGCCTGGAACTCGGAGGAGACGGAGGGAGGGAGGAGGGTTGGAACTCGGACGAGAGGGACAGAGGGAGGGAGGGGGTCTGGAACACGGATGACAGACAGGGAGAGAGGGAGGTGGCGTGGAACCTTGCTAGCGCCCGTTTCATTCCTCTACGAAACGGGCCTCTTTTACTAGTTTATAATAAACTAGTAAAAAAGGCCCGTTTCCTAAACCAATGAAACGGGCGCTAGCATGTGGCTTTTTTTGTGTGTGTGTGTGTATGTGTCACAGAGTTATTTTGTGTGTGTGTGTGAGTGTGTGAGGGTGCGGTGTGTGTGCAGGTTGTTGATGTGTGTCTTTTTTTGTTTTGTTTTTTTGCTTGGGGGTTGGGGGATGTGCTGTGCTGTCCTTGGTCGCTGTTTGCTGCGGTCTGGGTCGCGGGTAATCCTTCCAGCTGGGCCGCAGCTTGTCCTGTTCGCCCACGTCCCAGATGGTGACGGGCACGTTGTTTTCCGGCTCCTCTGACTCCATGTCAAGCGATCCCAAATATAGTCTGTGCTATAGGCCCTCTGGCACTCTTCAGTACTGGCATTAGGCATTTAAAAATTTCTCCCCCCCCCCCCCCCCCCCCCGGTCTTTTTTTGCACATACCCACAGCAGGAATATTCTTCTCTCGTTCCAGAGGTGGTTCTGTGCTCTCCGTGCTGCACAGATAATGAGCCATTCTGCTGGGGAATGCTCCTCCCTTATTGTCACGTAGTTTCCTCTGATTGGTCCGTCTTACGTTGCCTAGTGTTGCCTGGGAACGGTGTTGTGATGGTCCTTTGTGTTTCAGAATGTTGAGGGTGTTTTTTCTGATTGGTCCGTCATGCAAGGGCGGGGCAGAGAGACATGGTCAGTGTTGTGGCTTCACCACCATGAATCCATGAACCCTTCAGGGAGTGACTGAGTGACTTCAGAACGTTGTCTTCAGAACGTTGAGGGTGAGTTTTATTATAGTAGATACTGTTTAAAGGACTGCTGGCGAAGGGCTTTTGAGTCAACAAGGGTTGTAGCTGTGGAGAGGAATTGCAGTCTTGACAGGGTGGGATGCTGCCAGCATAGGCAGGTATTGTTGGTGACGGAGAGTAAGAGGGGGTTAGGCCCACTGGCTCCTTCTCCAGAATTGCAGTACCTACCAATTACCTACTGTAAAATTGGATTTCTGTGGAATAAACATCATTTTATGCATGGAATCCAGCATTTGTAAAACAGTCTGGACCTATATACGTAGAGTCATTCATACACATTTTCCATGTTTTACACGTGGAAATGGTTCTTATGGAACTGTGAGACCAATTATGTGCATATAATTATCCATATTGATACGGTGACATTTACACATTCACCATGTGTAGGTGTTCTCAGGGGCACAGTTTAGATCAGGCTTGTCCAACCTTTTTCTATTGGGGGCCACATTTTATATGTTGTAACATTTGGAGGACCAGAACACACACCGTAGTATTTTGTCGTATGTTTCATCAAATAGTGACAAAATACAACGATACACTGTCCCCTTCCCAGTCTTCACCCTCTCTCTCTCTCTTTCAGGTACCCCTCACCCCGCTAGGCTTCACCCTCTCTCTCTCTCATGTAGCCCCCTCCAGTCTTTTTACCCTCACCTGGCTTCAGCTGCAGAAGAAACCCACCTTTTTGATGCTGCTTTTAACTCCTAACCCTTATTCACTTGTCCAGAACCCTTATTTTATCATCCTCACTTTAATATTCCCTTATCTCGTTTGTCTGTCCTAATTAGATTGTAAGCTCTGTCGAGCAGGGACTGTCTCTTCATGTTCACGTGTACAGCACTGCGTACGTCTAGTAGCGCTTTAGACATGATAAGTAGTAGTAGTAAAAAACAGTGGGATTCCTGTTTCCCCACCACAATACAGTTCCCTGCAAGCTTGGACTGTGTGGTGCTGGAAGTTCGGGTTGGTCTTGTGAGACTTGAAACCACAAGACCAACCCAAACTTCGGGCCCCATGTAGCTCAAGCTATGTTGCAGCAGGAAAGCAGGGATCCCGCTATAGCTTCTGAGGGCCAGAAAAAAATACTTGGTGGAAAAGCCTGGTTTAGGTGGAGACGGGATGTATGTGCATGTTTTATAAAACACACCAGTGTGCACAAATCCTACAGCGGCAGTGGTAGAGTTGTGTTGTACTCACATATTTTATAAAATCCACACATACATGCATGCATTTATACCTGTGTAGAGCAGGTGTAATGTATATGTCAGCATTTGCATGCTGCCCTGGCTGGAATTGGGAGCACATTTTACAAATGCATGTACTATGGGTGACTATGTTGCTTGAAAAAAAAAATCTGTGGCTTTAAAACCGGTGTCTTGTTATAAAACCAGGCCCAAACCGTGTAGGGGAAAAAGGCCACCATCAGAAGATGGGTGTTATTAATGATATGCTCACATGTCATATGTTTGATTTTCTCATATTTATGTGAGTTTTTGTGTTTTACATTGCAGCTGGGGAATTTTTCATTAGTCCTTGGGCCAAACGGTGGTCTATGTTGTGCTTCCATCTTATTGAAATGACATCCTTTGGGTGTGCATCTTGTGATAAAGCATCCCTCCCTGCAACTGTAAGATAAGAACTTCCGTGTTCTTTGAATTACATTCTTTTTGCGCACACACACTACTTTGTAAGATCTCATCCGTTATGATTTTCAGAATGGATCTTAAACAGTCACATGCACAGCATTTTCAAAAGTGTTTAAGACCAGTGATTGAACAGAGTCTTGAGGCTTGAAATCACTTATACCACTGGTTCAGTTCCAAGATCTTTTCCTCCCAAGAATTTTCGTTCTGCAAATGATCACATTTGAGGTACCATACACTTTTCATTTATGTATGATTGAGAATTTTAAAGTTAGTTTACTGAAAAATTGTTTTTGATATTTTTCTTCTGTAATATATAGATAACGTACACGCATATCTGCTATACAAATGAGGAGGCCTGTTATGAAATTACCTTCCCTGAGAGCAATAACAAACTCTGGATAGCATTTCACTGCAGGAGTCCACTAACAGTCAAAGCAAAATTACATAGGTACGTTTATTTTGATTATTACCCTAAAGATGTTCAAGCATAGATTTGCACTTGCTTTTTCTGTATGTACTTTGTTCAGACAAAACAAAGCCTATAATTTTGAAAAGCAAAAACTACACATTATGTTGCCCTCCTCAATCATGGAACACTTCCACAGAATGCAGATAGAGGTATCCATGTTACTGAACAACGCATGTGTTTTTACAAGTAGAGAGGGTGGTTATGTTTCAAAAAGTCCATTTTTAAGGGTAAACCGAGATTGGTCTGTATGGTCTGGATTTGTCTATGAATGGGCTCCTCCCCTCAGTGAAAGTAATTTTAGACACATTTGTGGGAGGCATTCCCAAGGGCACATTCTGGACAGAATTGGAAAGCAATGCAGAGCAATGTGCATTTTCAAATATATGTGTTTTATTTTCCGAGAAAAATTTAGCAGCACATAAAGCAGGTGCAAATATCTGCAGGTACTTTGCACCCAGAACAAACTTCAAAAGGAAAGAAAGCATCTACTTTCCCTTCCAAGTTTGTGTGCAAAATTGGAGGAAGACAAAGTACCTGTCAACTTGCATGAAACCAGTATGGAAATGGCTACTTAATCCCCTAACAATACTTATGGTAAAGCCGGTGTGTTAACTCATGTTAACAGATGAGTTTAACATGGCTTAGTAAATAGGCCCCTCATTTGTTAAACTTCAATAGACTGAAACAAACACAAATAATCCAATGATTTTATAGCACCTTTAGAATGTAATCATGGTGAGAAAACAATAGGACTTGAAGGGTGAACTCTAGGCCTCAGTCAATCCAGAAGATCCTGAAACCAACAAGATTGTTTGTTACATAGAGCATGTGCTTCAAGAGTATATGAAACAAACTGTTTCTTTGCGTTTTTCTGAGTTCATGTATGAAGACATCGTCACTGTCAAACACCCCCCAGGCAGTAACAATTTACAAGTGATGAGTGAATATCAACATTGGCATGATTTCTATTAATTTAGAGCCACATATCTTAACTGTGACCTAGTTAACTTCTTCACTGTAATGCATTGCTTTTTCAAATAAATAAATAATAATTAAGCAAAGCTAGTCAGTGAACACATACATGGCCTAATCTAATATAACTAGCCGTTAAGCCCGTAACAACGGGCTAGTTTTTTGTTTTCCTATGGCCTCCCCCCCTGTCCACCAACCCTGCTCTCTCCCCTGCCCTCCCCCCAGCATCTGTATCCCTCAGTTCCGCCCCCTCCTTCCCTCCCTGCTCCCTCCTCCGATTTCCACGCCCATGTCCAAGCCCTCCTCCCTATTGGGCTGTACTGCTGGTGGAGGCGGGGCTTGGATTCTACACTCTCAGCGTTCCGACTCTACTGCGCATTTGCAGGTGAGTCGGTCGCTTGCCATTTATATGTTTGATAAAACGCACCCTCAACGTTCTGAGGACAACGTTCTGAAGCCATGAAGCCATCTGATGTCACTCCCAGGCTGAAGGGTTCGTGGATTCGTGGTGTGAAGCCTTCAAGCCAGCCAGCCGTCTCTGCCCCGCCCTCGCGTCAAACGTCATGACGTCGAGGGTGGAAAAAAAAAACCAAACAAATCCGGCAGCGAAGCGTCAGGGAAGGAGGCGGCGCTCCCGACGTCTAGCCTTCCCTTCGCTGTGTTCCGCCTTCTTCTGACGTCAAGGATGACATCAAAAGAAGGCGGAACACAGCGAAGGGAAAGCTAGACGTCGGGAGCGCCGCCTCCTTCCATGACGCTTCGCTGCCGGAACCGCCACGGAGGTAAATTTAAAAAGAAGAAAAAAAACAAAAAGGGATGTTGGGGGGAGAGAAGAGGGTGGCCAGTAAAGAAGAACAATGGGAGCGGGAGGGCAGGGGAGAAACGACAGCATGGATGCGAAGGGGGGGGCATGGATGCGAAGGGGGGGGGGGGGGAAAGAGGGCGGCCAAGGCTGGGACATGGGAGAGAGAGGAGCATGGATGCGAGGGGGGGTCATGGAAGGGAGAGGGGACTTGCTGGAAAAGGATGAATGGAGGCGGCAGGGGACAGAGGAGCATGGATGGGCATGGATTGGGAGGGCAGGGCTCAGGGAGAGAGGGGAATTGCTGCAAAGGGATGAATGGAGGGGGCAGGGGACAGAGGAGCATGGATGGGCATGGATTGGGAGGGCAGGACTCAGGGAGAGAGGGGAATTGCTGGATAGGGATGAATGGAGGGGACAGATGGGCATGGATGGATATGGATTGCAGGGCAGGCCTCAGGGAGAGAGGGGAATTGCTGGATAGGGATGAATGGAGGGGCCAGGTGACAGAGGAGCATGGATGGGCATGGATTGGAAGGGCAGGACTCAGGGAGAGGGGAATTGCTGGATAGGGATGAATGGAGGGGACAGATGGGCATGGATGGATATGGATTGCAGGACAGGCCTCAGGGAGAGAGGGGAATTGCTGGATAGGGATGAATGGAGGGGCCAGGTGACAGAGGAGCATGGATGGGCATGGATTGAAAGGGCAGGACTCAGGGAGAGGGGAATTGCTGGATAAGGATGAATGGAGGGGACAGATGGGCATGGATGGATATGGATTGCAGGGCAGGGCTCAGGGAGAGAGGGAAATTGCTGGATAGGGATGAATGGAGGGGGCAGGTGACAGAGGAACATGGATGGGCATGGATTGGGAGGGCAGGGCTCAGGGAGAGAGGGGAATTGCTGGAAAGGGATGAATGGAGGGGGCAGGGGACAGAGGAGCATGGATGGGCATGGACTGGGAGGGCAGGGCTCATGGAGAGAGGGGAATTGCTGGATAGGGATGAATGGAGGGGACAGATGGGCATGGATGGATATGGATTGCAGGGCAGGCCTCAGGGAGAGAGGGGAATTGCTGGATAGGGATGAATGGAGGGGACAGGTGACAGAGGAGCATGGATGGGCATGGATTGGGAGGGCAGGGCTCAGGGAGAGAGGGGAACTGCTGGAAAAGGATTAATGGAGGGGGCAGGGGACAGATGGGCATGGATTGGGAGGGCAGGGCTCACACTCTCTCTCTCATATACAATGTCTTTCTGACTCTCACTCTCACACACTCTGTCTCACACTGTATCACATTCACTCTCTATGTGCCACACAGTCACTCACACACTCGCTTGGTCTCATACACTCACTCTCACAGAGAATCTGTGTCTCACACACACTCTCTCTCTCGCCCACACACACACACTCTCTCTCACACTGTGTCTCACATACACACTTGCACACACTCTCATCTCACACACACACTCTCTCACAAACACACTCACACCCAGACTCACTCTCTCTCTCACACACTCACACTTTCACTCTGACTCTCAAACAGTCACTCTCACATACACTCTCCCAAACATACACACTCCGAGGAAAACCTTGCTAGCGCCCGTTTCATTTGTGTCAGAAACGGGCCTTTTTTACTAGTTCTATATATGATGCTCAAAATTGCACGCACAAATAGGGATGTGTATCCAATTTGCATGCACAATTTAACTGGTTAACGAGCCAATCAAAACTGATAATTGGGTGCAAATTATTATTGGCGCTAATTGGCATTTTTGGCATTAATTGAAATTTGCGCACACATTTGTAGGTGCTGGGATCTGCGTGAAAATTTTACACATGGACCCGAAAGGGGGGGGGGGGGGGGGTGCAGCAATGGCGGGGGTGAATCGGGGTGTTCCTGGAACTTACACACAGTTTTACAGAATAAGGGAGATTCGCCCATAATTTAAGTGTGTGAATTTGCACCGGATTTTACTTGGTGCAAACCCTCATGGCCCAAATTGGGTGCAGATCCTGGTGCCAAATGCTATTCTATAAACAGTGCCCAATTCTAGAACAGCAGTTAGCTTGATATTTTATGGACACCAATTTTTCAGCGTCATATATACAATTTTAGCCATAATGCTTTTGCCAAAAAAGTATTACCATATCCAGAAATGGCAAAAAAAACTTTTATGTATAAGAATGACGATATTTAGCATCTCACCTCATCTGAATCATCGCTGCGTAGTCTGTTGGTAGTGCTATGGTCTAAATCATCTATTTCTTGGTAGGCTCTAAGTACTGAGTATCTGTATGTAACATTGCTAAAGAAAAAGAAAAGCCAAATAAAAATTAATATGAATGAGAAATGTAGTCTGGAAAAATCAAGTTGCTTACATGTAGCAGGATTCTCCTAGACAGCATGATACAAGTTGCAACAGCACAGGTGTCACTGATTGAACCTGTAAAATAAGCTACTTCAGCTTAGTGAGAACCAGAAGCTTTTGAATCACCTCACTGCGCACGTGATTCATTTCATACCAGGGGCTTAGCCAAACCTTGAAGTGGGAGGGAGCCAGAGCCCAAGGTGGGGGGGCACATTTTGGTCCGTCACCGCCCCCCTCTGCTGCTGCCCACCCACTGCCGCCGCTGTACATCTTGGCAGGTGGGGGTCCACAACCCACGCCAGCTGAAGTCTTCTTCCAGAGCCGCACCTGCCCTGCTGTCTCTTCCCTTCACGACCCCCGCCAGCCGAACCAGGGGCCCCAGAGCAAATTTGGGGGGCCCATGCTCCCATGGCGCCACGTAGCTATGTCACTGTTTCACACATGCCGCCATTGTGTGGGATTACCTCAGTGTAGTTATAGTACACTACAACTCCTTGGGGAGGTGGGCAGGTATACGAGGACGTGTATCCTGCTGTCCACAAAGAACAGCTGCTACAGGTTTTCTCAACCGAGTCCTTGGGACACACCTAGACAGTAAGGTTTTAAGGATAACCACAATGAATATTCAAGAGACAAGTTTGCATGTACTACCTAATGCATTCATTGTGGATATCTTGAAAAACTGATTGGCTAGCAAGCTTATTTTCGAAAGAGAAGGGCACCCATCTTTCGACACAAATCGCAAGATGGCCGTCCTTCTCAAAGGGTCGCCCAAATGGGCATAATCGAAAGCCGATTTTGGGCGTCCTCAACTGCTTTCCGTCGCGGGGACGACCAAAGTTCACGGGGGCGTATCGGAAGCATAGCGAAGGCGGGACTGGGGCGTGCCTAACACATGGGCGTCCTCGACCGATAATGGAAAAAAGAAGGGTGTCCCTGACGAACACTTGGATGACTTTACCTGGTCCCTTTTTCTTACGACCAAGCCACAAAAATGTGCCCTAAATGACCAGATGACCACCGGAGGGAATCGGGGATGACCTCCCCTTACTCCCCCAGTGGTCACCAACCCCCTCCCACCCTCAAAAGTTTTTTAAAATATTTTTTCCAGCCTCTATGTCAGCCTCAAATATCATACCCAGCTCAATGACAGCAGTATGCAGGTCCCTGGAGCAGTTTTAGTGGGTGCAGTGCACTTCAGGCAGGCGGACCCAGGCCCATCCCCTCCCCACCTGTTACACTTGTGGTGGTAAATGTGAGCCCTTCAAAACCCACCAGAAACCCACTGTACCCACATGTAGGTGCCCCCTTCACCCCTTAGGGCTATGGTAGTGTTGTACAGTTGTGGGGAGTGGGTTTTTTGTTTTGGGGGGGGGGGGGGTTGGGGGGCTCAGCACCCAAGGTAAGAGAGCTATGCACCCGGGAGCAATTTCTGAAGTCCACTGCAGTGCCCCCTAGGGTGCCCGGTTGGTGTCTTGGCATGTCAAGGGGACCAGTGCACTACGAATGCTGGCTTCTCCCACGACCAAAGGGCTTGGATTTGGTCGTTTCTAAGATGGGCGTCCTCAGTTTCCATTATCACCAAAAATCGGGGTCGACCATCTCTAAGGACAACCATGTCTAAGGTAGACCAAAATTTTGCGATTTGGGCATCCCCGACAGTATTATCGAAACAGAAGATGGACGCCCATCTTGTTTCGATAATACGGGTTTTCCCGCCCCTTCACCGGGACGTCCTGCGAGGATGTCCTCAGGAAAATTTGGGCGCCCCTTTCAATTATGCCCCTCTAGGTGTCCCTGGGCTCATGATCACAGGACGCCATGTAAAAGAGCAGAGGAATTATTTACTGGCGCTTGTTGAACCACACGAGGAAATTGCTTCAAGATAAGTAACCTTTTTTTGTACATGTGCGGGACAATATAAATGATAGTGCTTTATGATAATGCTCTGATGTACAGAGATGCACAGTACCGTTTAAATATAAAAATAAGTACAAAATTTGGAGAGGTTTTTCAGACCAGTGATTACTTTTTTAGCTGAGAGTTGTAATACCCAGAGTAATGTAAAGTTGCAATCTCAGTTTGATGAGGTCTTTTCCTCCTGTTATTTTTGAAAAAATAAACCTGCATTGTTAGGCTTTTATATATAAAGCCTTTTCACATTCACTTGTGGTCTGCTCTCCTGCCATCCTCAGGTGAAAGGGTTGTTCAGAAGTGGCAGCTGAGTGTCAGAATCTTAAAGTGAATTATAGTCCCTGATGACATCCACTGCCTTCCTTGTCCTGCATTAGAGGTACCGATTGCTAACGGCCATGGCATTAGCTATGTCATTTCAAAATCATCACAGACATGAAAGGACCAGATATTTTTTACAATCCTTTTGGTTAGTGGTCAAATGAACCTTTGTTTCTGTTTCTCCAGAGGGACGAACTAAGAGAACCTCTGCGCCCCTTACAGTACAGAATGAATAAATTCAACTGTGAAGATGTGATAAGAAGCTAAACGGGAACTAAGCATTCTGCTCTGAAATAACTTCTTCCTGTCAAAGCCTAAAGTCTGAGACTCACATCCCAGGGGCACTGAAGAATGAGTCTGAATTTTAGCCCTTTCAGAGAAAATGCAACAAACACAAGTTCTAGCGGCAATTGGACCCTAGTGAAAAGAGGCAACTCTTGAACAGAGTACTTTGTGGCTGCCTTCTTTACAATAGAAGTGGTGAGAATGGGCTACTCCACATTCTTTTGTGTGCATCCTGAAGAAGCAGGTAGATGGGGTGTAAGCAACAGGACAGATCTTCAGGAGAAATCTATTCCTTGCCATGTAGACAGCAGGCACTGATAGGAATTTGGTGAACTCCCCCTTCAGAAGATTTTTCGGGCCTATAAACAGCCCTCAGGACTACTCAGAATCAGAAATGAAGATGAGGTCTAGGAAAGCACCAACAATAAAGTCATAGCCTCAGAAGGCTTACGTGATGGCTCTTTGAGGTATTTGTGTCATTCAGTTCGACAAGCTTCCCTCTCTTATGCTACATGGCTCCTTCTCTACCAAGACAGTATGCATATGTTGATATCAGTGCTGAATTACTAAATGAGAAGGTCCCATGTATCAGCTCCATCCTCACCACAGTCCATATTCTTGAGGAACTGAGAGAAGATCAGAGTGACTTACTTGATGCGTTTTCCAAAGTTGTTGAGCTCCAAACTGGAAGGGTTTCAGATTAATCAAAGGGGAAGTACTGAGGCCTTTGGTATGGACCCTTGTAGACCATTACGACTGAGTCTCAACTGGGATGAAGCCACATGAAATGTTGAATAGCCAGAGCTGCAATCTTTCTGTTTTCAGACTTGAGGACCAATGGAGATCAATGCTGATTATTTATTGCCTCTGTACTATGCCTGGTGTTGTCTCCTTCGGCTCAGACTCAACTTGGAGAAATATTTCTTGTACATCAAGTGAAAAGTGCAGAAATATTCTCTGCTCCTTGGCCTCTTCTTTGAGTCCTCCTCTGATTCTGTGCGGAATCCCAAAGAGTAGCAAGATTCTGTGCGGAATCCCAAAGAGTAGCAAGATTCTGGAATCCCAAAAAGACTACTACTACTACTTATCATTTCTATAGTGCTACTAGATGCACGCAGCGCTATACACTGGATATAAAGAGACACTACATAAGTATCGCCATGCTGGGACAGACCAAGGGTCCATTGAGTCCAGCACCCTGTAACCGACAGCGGCTAATTAGGACAGACAAACAGGACAAATAAGAGATAAGGGAATTACTAAGGTGGGGATGATAAAATAAGGGCACTGAACAAGTGAGTAAGGGTTAGGAGTTAAAAGCAGCATCAAAAAGGTGGGCTTTTAGCTTAGATTTGAAGATGGCCAGAGATGGAGCTTGATGTACCGGCTCAGGAAGTCTATTCCAGGCATATGGTGCAGCAAGATAAAAGGAACGGAGTTAGCGGTGAAGGAGAAGGGTGCAGATAAGAGAGATTTACCCAGTGAACGGAGTTCCCAGCAGGGGCGTAGCTACGGGTGGGCCTGGCTCAGGCCCACCCAGTTTCGCCTGATCCACCAATCGATTCTGTCTTAGGCTTAAGGAAATTGCCAGGGCTCCAGCCTCATTGGCTCTGCTCACAGCCACACACGCAGCAAAAAAAAAACAAACAAAAACAGGAGCTCTCTGCCTGCCTTGCCTTACCTCCGTTCCCCATGGCATGCAGACCGGTGTCACAAGGAAAATTCTGCCACAAGCATGAGGTTTGCAGCTCAAGGTTCTTGCTTCAGCCTTCAGGCCACCGAAGTACCGGCCGGGACTTGGAAGCCCGCAACAGTGAAGGCAGGGCTGCAGCTCAAAGAGGTTAGATATGTTAATCATGTACCCTGCTTCCCTGCTTTCAAAAGCGAAGAGGTTCCAAGTGTCAGGATTCCTGCCATTGCTGAAATGGTCTGGGGCTATGTTTTGTGTAGGCTGGGTCTGTTGTCAACCTGGGTTTTGAAAAAGCATACCTGAGTGTTTGATTACAGAGCTCTCTTTTACAACCTGTAGAGAAACATTCTTTGATAAATATCCCCGAAGCAATTGCACTGCTAGTTAAAATAGAGTACTGTTTGTTTTCATGCAGCTTTCAGAAACTTGCATGCCATGACTGCTTTGTGTGTTTCATCACTTGCGATATACCTCCTGCTTCCACCTTTATGCATCGATCTAGTCAGGATTCCTCAGAGGTTTGTCTCTTTCCCCTACCATCATCCCAAACAAAGCAAGCAGTCGTTTGAGCTGCTGCATCCAAGTTGTCATTCTTTAATGTTGGTAGCATGTTTATTTAATCTCACTTATATGTTAAAACATGCCAGCTTTTCATAGGTAGAGTAGTAAATTGTTATAAATCGTAATTAGTGTGTCATTTGGAGGAGGGGCAGGTTATAGGGACATTCTAGCACTATTGTATTCATGTAGAGATTTGTTTCTCCTGGAAAGTGCCACTAAAATAGATATATTATGAGAATCAGGTGCTCAACATCCAGAGTTTCTATCTATTTATTTACATGTTTTAAGTTATTTATAACATTTATATTCCCACATTAAACATGAATTAGGTTGAAACCTGGGAGCATTTAAAATCTCTTTTTTCCTGTGCCTAGATCAAAAGAGAAAGATAGTCGGCATCCCTGCCAGCGAAGGTATGCCTTAAATGCTCGCATGGGGGGTGGAGGGGAGAGTGAGGCGTTCCCCACCTAGACAGTGACGAGCCCATCCAGAAACCCACCAACAAATTTAAATGTGTTTTTGGGTGGGGGTGGGCTCAATGCCCAAGTTTTTTAAAAAAAAGTTGTATTTTTTATGTTGGTGGGTTTTTGGGTGGGGAAGTCTCTGCGGTGCCCAGGTTAAAATAATAATAATAATATTGTTATTATTTAAAAGCTTTATATTTAATGTGGGCAGGTTTCTGGGTGGGAGTGAGGGGATGCCATACTAGGGAGTTATGGGTAAGGGGGTAGGACAGGGCTAATGCTAGGCTGCGTGCAGGGAGGGGTGGGGCAGATGCCTAGTTATCAGATGGATGGTGGGGAAGGGAAGGACTGATGCTGGGCTATGGGAATGGATAGTGGGGGTAGAGTAGAAGGGCTGGATCATGGTGGGATAGGGAAGGGAAAGGCCGATGCCAGGCTACAAGGATGGTTAGGGGGGTAAGGAAGGGAAGGACTGATGCCAGGCTACAAGACAATTTCTGATTTTTGGTCCTTAATTCTATAATTGATGAGGGTTGGTCTGTGTTCTGCGTGTGATCCAGCAGGTGAGAGATTTTGCTGGCGTGTAGTTTGTGTGGATCTAGGATTCTGACTTGTCTGGCCTTTCCAATGAGATGCGTATTGCTGTTGTGTGTATTCACTGCTGCCTTTTTAAAGGTACTGTTATTGGCATTTGTATTCAGAATTGGTTAAAGTTTGCAACATAGACTCTAAGAAGTTTCTTTGCAGGATTTTCTCTTACTTCACAAAGTACCTGGAGGTGAAGGGATTTTGTGTTGCTATTATTGAGGTGATACCCGAATTTAAATACATTTTTCCTAGGAAAGCTATAAGAGGAAACATTCTAGCTATGTTTTCTATATGCGACAAATTCCATAGTAGGTAGAAAAGGAAGAAGTCTTCAAAGGTATATTTACCAAATTTTAAATGTTTGATTAATACAGCTTAATAAGGCATATATATTATAATGTAAAGTTGAAGGATATGTACCACATTTTATTTTGTCAGCATCAGAAGGGAGATAGAGTAGAGCTAGAGGAAGTGAAAAAGACTTCAACGTTTACTTAATCAGGCATTTGTTATAAAGCAAAGTTTGAAGGATATATGCTATTGCTGTAATTATATTGCAGGATCCTGTCATGTGTATTGAGATGTTTGCCATTATTGCAGACTTATGTCTGGTCAAGTTTAAGATATGGGATAATGTATTACAAATATCTGTTTTTCTATTAAGTATATACAGTGGGGGAAATAAGTATTTGATCCCTTGCTGATTTTGTAAGTTTGCCCACTGACAAAGACATGAGCAGCCCATAATTGAAGGGTAGGTTATTGGTAACAGTGAGAGATAGCACATCACAAATTAAATCCGGAAAATCACATTGTGGAAAGTATATGAATTTATTTGCATTCTGCAGAGGGAAATAAGTATTTGATCCCCCACCAACCAGTAAGAGATCTGGCCCCTACAGACCAGGTAGATGCTCCAAATCAACTCGTTACCTGCATGACAGACAGCTGTCGGCAATGGTCACCTGTATGAAAGACACCTGTCCACAGACTCAGTGAATCAGTCAGACTCTAACCTCTACAAAATGGCCAAGAGCAAGGAGCTGTCTAAGGATGTCAGGGACAAGATCATACACCTGCACAAGGCTGGAATGGGCTACAAAACCATCAGTAAGACGCTGGGCGAGAAGGAGACAACTGTTGGTGCCATAGTAAGAAAATGGAAGAAGTACAAAATGACTGTCAATCGACAAAGATCTGGGGCTCCACGCAAAATCTCACCTCGTGGGGTATCCTTGATCATGAGGAAGGTTAGAAATCAGCCTACAACTACAAGGGGGGAACTTGTCAATGATCTCAAGGCAGCTGGGACCACTGTCACCACGAAAACCATTGGTAACACATTACGACATAACGGATTGCAATCCTGCAGTGCCCGCAAGGTCCCCCTGCTCCGGAAGGCACATGTGACGGCCCGTCTGAAGTTTGCCAGTGAACACCTGGATGATGCCGAGAGTGATTGGGAGAAGGTGCTGTGGTCAGATGAGACAAAAATTGAGCTCTTTGGCATGAACTCAACTCGCCGTGTTTGGAGGAAGAGAAATGCTGCCTATGACCCAAAGAACACCGTCCCCACTGTCAAGCATGGAGGTGGAAATGTTATGTTTTGGGGGTGTTTCTCTGCTAAGGGCACAGGACTACTTCACCGCATCAATGGGAGAATGGATGGGGCCATGTACCGTACAATTCTGAGTGACAACCTCCTTCCCTCCGCCAGGGCCTTAAAAATGGGTCGTGGCTGGGTCTTCCAGCACGACAATGACCCAAAACATACAGCCAAGGCAACAAAGGAGTGGCTCAGGAAGAAGCACATTAGGGTCATGGAGTGGCCTAGCCAGTCACCAGACCTTAATCCCATTGAAAACTTCTGGAGGGAGCTGAAGCTGCGAGTTGCCAAGCGACAGCCCAGAACTCTTAATGATTTAGAGATGATCTGCAAAGAGGAGTGGACCAAAATTCCTCCTGACATGTGTGCAAACCTCATCATCAACTACAGAAGACGTCTGACCGCTGTGCTTGCCAACAAGGGTTTTGCCACCAAGTATTAGGTCTTGTTTGCCAGAGGGATCAAATACTTATTTCCCTCTGCAGAATGCAAATAAATTCATATACTTTCCACAATGTGATTTTCCGGATTTAATTTGTGATGTGCTATCTCTCACTGTTACCAATAACCTACCCTTCAATTATGGGCTGCTCATGTCTTTGTCAGTGGGCAAACTTACAAAATCAGCAAGGGATCAAATACTTATTTCCCCCACTGTATGTGGTTTATATTGATGCAGGGCAGCTGGTGGGCAGACTACTTAGAAATCCATCATACCTATATACATAGTGCCCACCCATATTAGCTCCAGGCCCATCCAAAATATCAGGTCTGGCTACGCCACTGGTTCCCAGGGAGGAATGTAGGGAGAGATAAGAGTGGAGAGGGACTGAGGAGCTGCAGAGTCTCTCTCTAGGAAATCTCTGTGTCAGGGTTATCAGAACATATCATCCACTTGTATAGCTGATTCTTATCACTTGTTCTCATAGAAATTGAACTTTTTTTTTTTTGCCAAAGTCAAAAAAAATAAATATTTGAATAGAGAACCGAGGGATGCTTTTACAAAGCTGTGGCAAAAGTGGGTCTGTGCTGGTGTGTGCCGAGGGCCCCTTTTACCGCAGCGGGTAAAAGGCAGGTTTTTGGGTTTTTTTTTACCAGAAATGGCCGTGCGGCAAGTGAAGCACTTGCTGTGTGACCATTTTGGGGGGGGGGGGGGGGGGGGGGAACACTTACCACCACCTCAATGGGCTCCCGCACTAAAACAGCAGTAACCAGGCAGCATGTGGTACTGCCCGATTACCGCCGGGTATACACCGGCGCTACAAAAATTGAAATATTTTTGTAGCGCCGGAAATGGCGCCTGGGGGAGGGAACTACCGCTGGGCTGCTGCTGTAGCCCGGCGGCATTTCCCTTTCAGCTTCGTAAAAGGGACCCTGAGTGAATCAAATCAGAACGAAGAAACTTCAAAGAATAAGTTCTTTGTTAATATCAAATCTCTCATGAAACAAAATCAATGTCTTACCTTTCAGTAAAACAGTACTTTTTGACAATAAATACTGCAGCCATAAGTGCCAAGGATGCAACAACTACTAGCGCCGCAATAATTCCTGGGTGACTTTTTACCTAAAAAACACGAAAAGTGACATTTTTAACAGAACAAAATTAAGTTAATCAGATTAATAGCAGATTGTTCATTAAGGGCCCTGTTTACTAAGGTGCGCTAGCGTTTTTATAGGAATATATAGCAGATTGTTCATTAAGGGCCCTGTTTACTAAGGTGCGCTAGCGTTTTTATAGGAATATATAGGTTTTTTTTTCTTTTTTGCTTTCTTTTATTTTTATACATTTACAAATATTTCAAGGAGTTACACTTGAATAGAAAGTGTTAAACTATCAAATTAAGCTTAAAGGAAACAAATAACAGAAGAAAATATTATTTCACATATTCAATACTCAAGTCCACATTATACTGGGGACATATCCATAACATTGGAGGTAAAAGGAAGAAAATATCTCTATATAAAAGGCAACCCCTACGTTCTGAAGCCTCCACGGAACTTGAGGCGCCCGAGATATCCGGTGTGCCCTGGAGTGTCTGCACTGCCCTCGCGTCAAAACGTCATGACGTCGAGGGCGGAGCTATGACACTCGAGGGCCGAAA
Organism: Microcaecilia unicolor; assembly: GCF_901765095.1. NCBI lineage: Eukaryota > Metazoa > Chordata > Amphibia > Gymnophiona > Siphonopidae > Microcaecilia > Microcaecilia unicolor. Next base: position 155,890,406 of record NC_044036.1, on the reverse strand, counting down.
CGGAAACTGTGGCGAACAAGGCAAGTACCTCGGAGGGACGGAGGGAGGGGGCCCCTTGCTAGCGCCCGTTTCATTGCGTTCTGAAACGGGCATTTTTTCCTAGTATATAATCTTTCATAAAGAAATCAGCATCTTGGAGAGAGAAGGCATCCTTAATATTATTTAGCTCCTTATGTTCTTTTAGAGGTTACAAATGTTGTTAAATGAGATGGATCCATAAAAACATACTTGCAATACTTCTGGTTTCATTATCAAAAATTGTTTACGTTTCTTTTGTGTATCCTTCGAGACATCCGGGAATACTGATATCTTTAGTCCCCAAAACAATTTGTCCTTATGTTTGAAGAACATTCTGAACAACCATTGTTTATCTGGCAATAGAGCCACCGCGGCTACCAATATATAGGTGTCTCTAGCATTTGCCGTGCTAAATTTTAGCGCATGCTAAAAACGCTAGCGCATCTACAGCTCATTTAACTACAGGGTTTGTGAGGCTAATTTTCAAGAGGCATTTCTACCAATGAAAAAAGGCCCTTTGAATACTGCCTCTTCCCTCTCAAAGCAGGAAAAAAGGGGCAAGGTTGGCTCACGGGAAAGAGTGAGTGTATAGGCTCTAGGAATTTCATTCTAAAATCCCCGCACATCCTTCTAAGTCCCCACGTGAAGTAGGAGCTAAGTGTATGGGCATATCTGCTTTCCCCCACTAGATTGAATTTTCAAAGGGAAACTCGGTATGGAGTTGACTTTTGAAAATTAACTTTCACTTCAATGGGTACACACTGCCTGTGTGGGAAATCTCAAAGGCTCCCCATTTACTCTTCAAGTGATAAAAAATAATTTAACAAAAATGAGGCCTATGACAGTGGGGCTCATTTTCAAAGCACTTACACTTACAAACTTCCATAGGTTACTATGAAACTGTGTAAGTCTAAGTGCTTTGAAAATGCCTCTCTGAGGCCCCCTTTTACTAAGGCGCGCTCACATTTTAAGCATGCGCTGAAATTGTGGGTGCGCTAAACGTTAGAGATGCCCATAGGAATGCATTACAATTTTAATTCCAATGTCCCAAACACTTATTTTAATCCTTCCTCATCCAGCACATATCATAATTAGTTGCAGCACTATCATCGACATTTAAATAGTAAGACTGATTTTTAGTATTCATTTAAGCATGCAACATTTTTCTTAGGGATCTTCAGAATATCCTGCAACACACACCATTTGAAATCTTCATTTCTTTATATTCATGGTGTGGTGCAAATCCTCATTGATCCACTATTTTTTTGTATATTTTTTTCAAAATGCTTTGCAAAATACTTTCTATCATCTTCAGAAGGACTTTTTAATAACAAATCAAAGATTACTTAAGTAAAAGCTAAAATTCTATGCATATTGCATCACTTAACGGGCAGCGATTATTCACCAGAGGAGAACCTCCGCCAACGTGGCCAGGTTTCGATTTCTTCTTGAGGGAAGAGGTTCGCAATACAAGCACACAATACTCCTTCATGGGGAAGAAAAAAATGGCCGCCTAGGAATGCACTGGCATCTCTAATGTTTAGCGTGCCCACAATTTTGGCACACGCTAAAAACGTAAGCATGCCTTAGAAAAAAGGGGGCCTATGTGTGTTTGACATATAATTCAGTTTTAAAATGAGAAAAATCCCCCTTTTTTCAAATTCAGGTATGATAAAAGTATGACCACCAAAACTTTCGGAAATCACTAAAAACAAACCTGTTCAAATAGGCATACCCTACCAATCCAACTTAAATGACTGAACCATGCAGCACAACGAAACCTAAGCTCGTACTGGACATAACTCTTCCTCCCTACGATTCCCTAATGTGTCTGTTACACATGATCTTTATTCTACCACAATATCACTTTGTATTTGTTCATACCAGAATTGGCGATCGCCATTACGGTACTATGTAAGCCACACTGAGCCTGCAAATAGGTGGGAAAATGTAACAAATAAATAAATTGCATTGTTTGCTATCCAAGGATTCTCCTAAAGCTTGGTATTCTGCTATAATAGCTTGTTACCACTGGAGGGCACTTTAAATGCATTTCAATGAGAAAAATTGAAGTATTATTAAAACTTACTTTGTATTAAAGAAGCATGCCAAGGTAAATACTTGTCTCCATTCTACTACTATACTTCATTTTTTCAGTGAACTATTTTACCTGAAATTTGCATTATTATGCAAAGTATCGACAGCTTGTCTGATAGGTGCCACGAGATGAAAAATAACAGACATAGGTGCTCATTTTCAAAGTGCACAGACTTACAAAAGGTACATAGTAACCTATATAACTTTGTAAGAGGAACTGAGGCACACTGTGTGGCCAGGGGAATGTCTGCGTATGCCCACAGGGGTTTTCAAGTCTTCACTGGAAAGTCCTGGAAGAGAGTCCTGGTTGATAACACCTGTCTGTGGGGTCCTTTTACTAAGGTGAGCTAAAAAATGGCTTGGGGTAGTGTAGGCACAGGTTTTGGGCGCACACCAGTCCATTTTTCAGCGTGCCTGTAAAAAAAAGGCCTTTTTAAAAGTTTTGACGAAAATGGTCGTGCAGCAAAATCAAAATTGCCGCGTGTTCATTTTGGGTCTGCAACCTTACCGCCAGCCATTGACGTAACAGTAAAGTCTCACGCGGTAACCGGGCGGTAATGACCTACGCACGTCAAATGCCACTTGGCACGCGTCTGAAAGTAAAAATTATTTTTCGGCCGCGCATATCGGACGGGTGCCAAAAATGAAATTACCGCAAGAGCCACGCGGTAGCCGGGCGGTAACTCCATTTTGGCTTACACAGCTTAGTAAAAGGCCCCCTGTGTGACTGGTGAATTTCTTGTGGTTAGAGAATGCCCTATAGGACAGACAAGTAATTAAAAAATATATGAATACTAGCCAAATGAGATCTGTCTAAATTGATGGGTTAGCTGTATGTAGAAAAAATAATGGTAAAATGGTAATTAGAAATAAAAAGATCTAGCACTAAAAAAAAAAAAAATCTGCTAATCTGGGTTGCTAGGACCAAAGGGAACACACATAATGCAAATTATTCTCAGAGTTGTCATTTACGTAAATAAAACTGTTCCAACATCAGCCAACAACAGTCAGGCTGCAAATAAAGCAACCTGCTGAAGAAAAGATTAACACCACCAGTTAATCTGAAGATTTCAATTAGGAAATGTCTGGCAAGCAAATGCCATTTTGCTTATTCATGTACAAAATGACAAAATAACTACTGTTATCAAGTTCTAATTTGAACTTAACTGGACATTAAAATTCTATTTATTCAGCCTTCTCTACTGTCATCTGCGATCAACTGTTCACTCCCAATAGCAGTGCTATCCAAGGTCAATTAAAAAAAAAAAAAACTACAGATATGGAAGCTTAGAGGCCAGATACTATAAATGCTCTGACTTCTGTTCTTCTTTTCTAATTTGCACACCACAATTCCTTCTTCATGGCAGTAAGCTTAGGGAGTACTTTTACAGGATGGTGCTGATTTACAGCTTGGTCCATATATAGATTACAAAGCACCCTGTGGATTTTCTTTTGAGTACGAAAAACTGAACAAAGGCTGTGCAGAAAGCGAGAACTCCTGCATCCAGCACTTTAGGTACAGTATTTTCCAGGAGAGGATTCTTCAAAAATCTGAACACTGGCTTTATTTGCAACTAGTAAAAAAGGCCCGTTTCTGTAGGCAAGGAAACGGGCCTTAGGCAGGCAATTCCCCCCCCCCCCCCCCCCCCGTGCTACGGCCCCCTCGAACCCCCCCTTCCGCGAACCTGTCGTTCCCCCCCCCCCGTGCCAGCGAAAACTGCAGCCACCGCCGCTGCCGTTGTTGTGCTACCTTCCCTTCCCGTAGGTTCCTCAATCATCTTCTTAGAAAGTTTAACTCCGTGTGTCTGACGTCAGACGCACAGAGTTAAACTTTCTAAGAAGATGATTGAGGAACCCACCCGAAAGTAGTGCACAACAGCGGCGGGAGGGGGGGTGCGGCAGCGTTCCGGGGGGGGGGGGGGGATCGACAGGTTCGCGGGAGGGGGTGGGTTTCGAGGGGGCCATAGCGCGGGGGGGGGGGGGGGGTGACAGCTGATTCCGAGGCAGTAGGAGGAGTAGGGAAACACGCGCACTCCTCCCCTTGCCTTGGAATCAGCTGTGTTGACGTCAGTGATGTCTGTGCGTGTCTGCCTTGCAGACCACTTGCAGCCAGGGAGCCACGGTCCCAAGCATAGAACGTTGGAGGTGAGAATTATTATATAGGATATAGGCTCCTTCCACATGAATGCTTACTCCAAAGGATTTATTGAAGAACGGTTAATTGATATAATTACATGATTGGAAAAAAATGAAGCACAAAATCTGGATAATTCAAAAGACATGCCCTTTTATGATTTATATCTTGGAATACTTTAAGGCTCCCTCTGTATGGCGCTTCATTTTACTGCTAGGCAGAAAGGAATTCAACTGCAAAACATAGCTAAAGATGTCTTAATTACTCAAGTTTGGCTGAATGCATTCACAATACAATACGGAATGGCTTAAACTATTACTAAATGGAAATCTTTAAAAAGCCATTGTACATGTTTGCTACAATGTAAGACCAAAAGGACTAGATTCTATATAATCAAGCCAAAAAAAAATCAGCACTGACATGAAATATGCCTAAGCGTATTCTACAGAGTATGCCTTTAAGCTTATTCTATAAGGTACACCTAAATTAATTTCCACGCATTTTATAGAATACGCTGAGCACCTGTCCAAGTGATTAAATTTAGTTGCAGGCAGTTATGCCAAGTAAAACTTGGTGTTTATCCCGAAGTCTAAATTAGGCACGGACCGGGTGTATTCTATAACACGCAGATTTCTGAAATGCCCATGACCCGCCCATGCTCCCTTTTCAACTATGCGACTTAGAATTTAAGCGCATCAAGTTATAGAATACGCTTAGACAGTTGTGCATGTAAATTCTAATTAGTGTCAATTAGTGTCAATAATTGCTTGTTTGATTGACAATTATCAGCGCTGACTGGCTTGTTAACTAATTAAGTTGTGCACAAATACAGAATACGAACAGATTTGCGCATGCAACTTGTCACACTATATAGAATCTGGGGGAAAATGTGTTTGGGGAACGAACATATCTACAGTTGTTGGGTTTCAGCTGATTTGAGCATATTATTCCAATTCTCTTTGCTCTGGTTTAGAGAATGACACGGGGATGGGGATCCACAGTAACCGCAGGGATGGGGACAGAGCCCACAGGAACGGGGACAAACTTTGTCCCCGTGTCATTTTCTACTTTGAAGCCTATTAATGAACTGGACTGTTATTTATGTTTGAGTGATGCAGACAACAATATTTTGATTTTTGGGAAAAGCAAGCAAACATGCTGGCCACAACTAGCAAAATTTGCTTGGGGGATCTTGTACATCCTGCTACCAGCACATCTTCTAAGAAGACATCTTCTATTGCAGGAGGGACAATTGTTGGGGAAAAAAAACTTGGCCTGATTGCATAACAAACTTTGAGGGCTTTGAAGCTGTTATGGAAAATGTGAAAAAAGGTGTTGCAAACATAATATGCTTTATGAAAAGAATAAGCGGGGGTGGGCTTTGAGCACATGACACAAGAAGATGTGGACGAAATTTTGGCTGAAACTGCAACAGAGCCCAGAAATTAAGTCCTAGATGAGATGATGCAACAAGGCATCAGAGGCAGTGATGATGATGACGAAGAGGAAGATTAGTTCAAGGATCCAAAAATTGTGCCTCTCACAGCGTCACAAATTGTGGAGTGGGTGTCAACGCTGGACACAATGTTCGGCGAAATGGAGGAATGTAAGGCCTCCAGGACAAAGAAAAACCTACTGCACCTGAATGTACACCACTTCGATAGCTTTTGTGCTTGCAAAATGGTATATAAGAAATTAAAATAAAATTTTATAGTTACTGTGTGGTAACTGCAAAACCTTAGTGCAGCTTAGTAAATGAAGCCTTTTAAGGTCTTGCATCTCCTTCCACCATACTGTGTAGCTAAACGAACTTTGTAATCCTCACATTCTAACACATGGACAAAATGACCTTTCGTAAAATAGATTCAGGCCAATAGGCTTTATTGGTTTCTATCACCTCTGTGCAGTATTAAAAAAAAAAAAAAAAGTACAAAGCTTCTCAAAATTTCAATACAAGCTGAACCTATTGCCTGGAGTGTATTAAACCCGTAGCAAATGTTAAAATCGATAAACCTTCATTTGCCATTTAAAACAAGACCTAGTAACCTTAGCTGTAAACTATGATACAAACTTATTAACAAAAAAACAACAGAAATTGCATTTTTTGCTATCATTAAACAATTGTAAAGTCCACTATTGATTTGAATGTGTGCTTTGCATTCAAATTTTTCTTGCTCAGCTCTCTGGTAAACTTGAAATCCATACCATTTAAAAGAAGATTTAAAAAGTGTTACTATTTAAATATTTTTATAACGGCAGATTAGGGTGGTAGGGCTACCATGCGGGAAATCAGGCACCCGACGGTAGTACTGTGTTCAGCGTGCGCTGTTTCCCGCGCCCAGGGGGGGGGGGGGTTGGTGTGCACAGCCATTGTTACACACTGCCAGATTACCACGTGAGTAGCACGCAAGTCCTTACCACCTACTAAATAGGAGGCGGTAAGGACTTGGGCAGTAAATGGCAGCAAGCGCCAATGTTTTACTCCCTTCATTGAAAACAAGGGCTTTTACGACCGCAGTAAAAAGTGGCTGGATCGTGAGGGAAACCCAAGCACCATAAACTACAGCTGGCCACTTTTTAGCATGGTTTAGTCAAACGACCCTTAAATGAGTTGGTTCTGAAAGTCACAATAATTTGAATGGTCACATCTAAAGCCAAGATAAAGATATACATTTCATTAAAAAAAATACAAAAACGTGTTATGCTGAGCTGCGGGCCACCAACCTGCAAATGCATCAGCCCCAAACAGCTGAAAATTGAAACAGATTCTTTTCCAGTTTGTATAAATGGAGATTACTGGTAGCAGAAGAAAGCTGCGGTAGAAAGGGGTCTTAGCATGCCCTTACACGGGTCTTTCCTGTACTAAGGCCATTTCTACTGCAGACAGAAAATGGCCGATTTTCTGTTTTCTGAATTAATAGCGTTTACCAACTGTTCATTGATTTAAGTGATCATTTACATCCACCAGTCACCAGTCTTTCTAAAGCAGGGCCGCCGAGAGGGGGGGCAGAGGGGGCAAAGTTCTGCCTAGCTGAGCGGCTGCATTTCCTATCAGGGCGCATGCTTGGTTTTGGAACTGAGGATGCCCTGAGGGAAAAAGCAGCTGCAGGGGCAGGCAATTGGCAGAAGAGCAGCACTGGAAGACTTCTTCTGCTGGGGGGCCTCGGGATCCCTGCCAGCCAATAAGGTATTTTGCGGCAGTGATCTGAGGGTGGGGGTGGGCAGCCCTGCCCTGGTACCGTCTCTCGGCAGCCCTGTTCTAAAAACTTGATTTGGTATGTTCTTCTATGCATTATCCTCCGATTTTACAATCAAGTGACCATTATACACAGACTCCTGAGACAGGCATTGTTGCCGAAACACGGTGACGTGTCGAGTACAATTTTATTTACAATTAAAGGATATTTTTCCACACTATGTCTCCTTGGCTTTTTGAAAGAGTCCTGTTGATCACACTATTCCTCTGTTGCTGAATTTTAGGAAAATACAGGAAACTCTCCTAACAGTGTTCAAAAATGTGGAGGAAATGACCTCATAAAGACCGTTACGGACAATAGTGAGGCATAGATTTTAAGCATAGCCACTTAACGCTGTACCCAGTCAAAAAGTAATCACAGGTCTGAAAACCTCCACAAACTTCTTAATAATTTTAATAATGTCAAAAAATCTTTTCACAAATGTCAAAATTTCAAATCTGTTCAATAACGCCCACCAAACAAACACAATGCCTCAAACTAAAAAAAACACACTTCACTGTAGGCGCACTGCAGTGTTAGTTTTCACTGCGTGGAAAATTCATAGCACTATAAACATCTGGACTTGTCATCCAATGTTGGGGAGGATCTTTACACTCACTACGTGACGTGTCCGTTCCCCCCTTGAATCGGCGAAGGACCCGCTCTGCAAACGGTTTCTTCTGGAGACCCTGCCGTGGAACTGCTTGTGGCTTAGTAAAAAGGCCCCTGTGTAAACTAACTCTGGTATTTGAATAACTACCTTTAAGTCCTGAAGCATCTATATGTAATTTACTGTGCACTTCTTCTCCCCGTTAGGTATCATACTGAAGATAAACTACAGGATTGTACATTTTGCACGACAAGCCTTCTTGATTTGTTCAGTGGTATTCTGTCTTTTTAACACAATTCATAGCTGCTACCTAGAACCAAATGAAATTAAGACATTAGTTAAAATGCACTGGCAGTATTACTAGAGGAGGTTATTACTGTTTCTTGGCAGTGTTGTTTCTGTTTTAAGTCTTAGTTTAGATCCACTTTTTTATGTCCTAATATATTTCATATTATACATTTTTTTATGTCTTCATATTTTTGAATAAACTGTGCTGGTTTCATTTTTTTAAAGAAATTTCCTTTAAAAATTTTAAAAAGTTGAGCTAATATTGAGCTCTCCACCCCCCTGCCGATGGTTAAAGATGGCTTTTAGGTGCTCTATATAAGCATTCATCCCTGGCCTCCCCCCCCCCCCTCTGAGATTTTGTAATTAAAACACATCAATTATAGTTACCTCAGTATCACCTCTTCCAGAACAATCCTGTAAAGTGCACAAATACCATACTATTAAACCTTATAATCCGGGCAATTTTCTGAAGTCATTTGAAAACTCATTCCTTCCTGATAATTATGTGTCGATGTCAGGACGTACTGCTTTACTTTGACTACAGCTACCTATTATAAACTTGGCATCCTTTTACCTGGTACCTGGCCAATGAAACAGCTCAGCAGCTCTGGAATGAAGTCCATTCTCACACTAACAATGGTGACATTTCCCACTGACTGCCAGGCCCTTGTCTGCACTAAGCAGATGAACTGATTTCCAATTGACTGAAGGATGACTTGGAGACAGAGCCCCCAGCTTCTGGTCTGTCAAGAGTCCAGACCTGTAGTAGTGTTTCAGTGCTGCAGGTGTCATTGTGCAGAAACTGCAGTGGAAGAGCCAATTAAAAATTATTATCAAAAGATTGTTGAATCCTGTATTTGGAAGCTGCACAGTAAGTTTTGTAATCGAATACACAGGCAGTGGAAGGAGGCTGCCCAGTGGGGCCATGGCCCAGCCAACCTTCTGTCCTTTAGCATTAGCAACCAGGGTGTTTGTTGATGGGGGTAAGAACTGACTCCTCCACAGTTCAGTTAGCTAACTACGAACCTTCAAACATGATCACACTGTGGGAAAGGGCTCTTAATTCTTAATGAAAGGCACAAGGTCACAAAACCGTGTACAGGATCGGGAGCGGACGAGGCAGCCGCATTATTACGAAAAAGTTGATTGTCATGCAAGCCTTTGAGTGCGCACACGAAGTTCTGGGCTCAACCCTAGAGAAGAACTAACTTTTGCTGCTGGTATATAAAGGTGAATTTTTTTTTCTTTACTTACTCCTGCAGTGGCAGGAAGTGCTGACATGCTGCAACCCCCCGCAGCCCGGGTTTCTCCCCTCTCTCTGCTACTGCAACAACAACAACAACCTGCTGTCACCTGACCCTCAGCAAAAACCAGGAAGTGCCGGGCTGCTCCGGGACCAAACTAAGAGACCGGGACAGCTGGTGCTGCTGCATCACTGGCCGAGAGGAAACAGGAAGAGGAAGGTTTGTTCCCTACAAAAGGGCGTGGGTGTGACACATTTAAGAGGCTTATCGGAGCACAGGAAAAAAAAAAGAGGGGAGAGGGCACAGGGCAGCACGTGCAGGAACGGTGTGAAAGACTAGGCTGGTGGAAACGAAGTCTTTCTGTGTAGAAGGATAAGTACATAAGTAATGCCACACTGGGAAAAGACCAAGGGTCCATCGAACCCAGCATCCTGTCCACGACAGTGGCCAATCCAGGCCAAGGGCACCTGGCGAGCTTCCCATTCTATACATGTTATTCCTGGAATTGTGGATTTTTCCCAAGTCCATTTAGTAGTGGTTTATGGACTTAGCCTTTAGGAAACCGGCTACCCCCTTTTTAAACTCTGCCAAGCTAACCGCCTTCACCATGTTCTCCGGCAACGAATTCCAGAGTTTAATTAAGGATGATGAAAATGGCTGAATGGAGAAGCTAAGGAATGTGGCAAGGAGGATGCAAGTGTTCTGCTAGCTCCCAGGAGAGTTGAAGCTGTGTGAGAAGGGGAGATTTAAAAGGGCACCATGGGTAGGGTTACCATATGGCTCCAGAAAAAGGAGGACGGATTGAGCCAGCATGGGCAATAGATTCAGAAGAGGTTTTGGCTCTGTGAAAGGAGCCCTTGCCTGGTCCATTGTTTGTGTATGTATGACAAATGATCAGAGATGGTAAAAGATCTCGAGCTTGGAACAACTGTGCGTTGTAAGAGGCTCTAAGATCGGATTCATAATTTTTAGTTAGATATTTTATTATACACTCTCACACACCTTTCCTGGCCAGATATGTTGAATAAACTAAGAGTAGGTCCAGGGCTGTGAGCCCATTGTGGGACTGCGGGTGGAGGAAAGAAAGAATATGAGAATGTACACTAATTGAAGTGGAAATCCTCAATCTGTGGCAATCTACAGCCTCTCCTCTCTTGACACTGCTGCTCCTGCTCTTTCAGGCCACCACTACTACCTTCAGAACAAAAGAAAGCTTGTAAATGAGGTCGCAAGATGGGCGCTTACTTGCAAGAACCGAGACTGGGCAGGGGAAGGAATACAACCATATCCATGGAGACTAGGTTGGGTACCATCAACAGTCCTACCCAAGGCACCACCAGCTTCAGAGCTGGCCCTGGGTAACAGATGAAAATTCTAAAGAATGGGAAACTGCTAGTGGAGTGCATAAAGACCTTCTAAAATGAAAAGTTTGGAGAAACTTAATTTCTGGGGGAAATGGCCTGGAATGCAGTTCTGATACTTCTTTTCAGACTTCTTATTTACAGAGGTGTTTTGCTGCATCCTCTCTTCCAGGCAACCTTTAGGGTAAAGGGAGGGAGGGAGCCTGGAGCAGACAACCCTTAATCCACGGTAATTTTGTTGTTGCTGCCCCTAGCCCACCCGCCTCACCCTTTATTCCAAAGTTCCACTTCCTTTTTGTCTACAAATTAAGCCCTGCCTATTGGATTCTATTAGGAATAAGATGATGAAAGGACATTTGTACAAGAAAGAAGTGACAGAGAATTGTGAGAAATAGATTTCCTGAGATAATTGGAGGAGTCTAAAAGAATATTTAAATAAATAACACTGTACAGGAGAAAGTGCAAATGACTGTAAAAGTGGAGGGCAATTGTATAACAGGGCACCATGGGAAGTCACTAAGTAGGCACCTACTTTTTCTATATAAAATACTAGTGTAATTCACCTATCATGCATCTACATTGCAGGAATAATCATTTACATTAGCCCTAGAGCTGTTGTAAATGTCTAAACCTATATTTTGCAAGTTTGCATGTAAACTGTGGGATTTCTTTGCTGCACCCACACAATACCCATGTGCATACATTAAAGTACATGCCATCATGTGAAAGCATGCAGTTTTAAGCTGGTCAGTATTTTATAAGAGACAAAAGATATATGTAGCTGCATATTAATTAATGGCTAAAATGCTGGCAAAGGGAAGCATCCTTTACTGCTTAAAGAACTCATCCTTCCATATAAAATTACCTCCTATGAGCTGATCTTTTTCAAAGAGACAGAGAGGATGAAGCACCGGAAGAAACATTTTTTTTTAATGTTTGTAAAGTGTGGGACCTGTAAGAGTGATCATAAAGTACTGCAATTAAACTGACTGTTTTTCACTCATCTAAACTTGAAAGAGGCAGGAAAGATATGAGATATATCCTTGAGATGTACACCAGAAAAGAGCTAGTACTAAGGAAACACATACCTTATGACTTTTATTTTCTTTTGTTAGATTTTTCAGTTTCATTTAGGATCTTGACCTGTGAGCAATACTTATATGCAAGGCTGCAAAAGATTCTGTCGATACCTGGGCAGTGAGTATGTTTTTATTAAGGTTATAGGAGAAGCAGGAAGCACAGGAGTGCTTGGGATAGACCTGATTCATGAGATCAGGACAGCTGGAGAATGGTTGCACTCTGGCACCAATTTCATCTTATCTGAACTAGCCTGCTATTGACCTGGCCCATGTCCTACAGTTGCCACAGGGCCTCATCAGCCATCTGCACACAATGGTCACATGCGCACAAACACACATTCTCAGAAATTCTGATCAGAATTTTCTCCATGTAAGCAATTTCATCAGAAACTCCTACACATCTGAAATATGACAGACCATCTACATAGATTTATTAATCACAGATTAAGGTATACTTATCAGGAGTGGTATGGATCATCTGAAAGAACCTGAAAAACATTTTTTTTTTCTTAGATGCCCTTTATTTCAAGTATGAATTGACTGATCTGTTGATTTTAGATGTAATTACTTTGCCTTTTCCAAATCTGAGGTTGAGGTAGGTTGCAATCCAGGTATTATAGTTATTTTCCGGTCCAAGTGGGCTTACAATCTAAGGTGTATCTGAAGCAATGAAGGATGAAGTGACTTCCCTGAGGTCACAGTGAGTATCGGCAGGAGATATGGGATTTGAACTCTGGTTTTCATGTTTCTCAGCCTGCTGCTCTTACTGCTAGGCTACTCCTGCAGAAAATATTATTTATCTACCATTGAGAAATTCTGTAAAAAGGCAAGGAGAATGCAAAAATGAAGATGGAAGGCAAACATTCACCTAATTGTTTGTTAAAGGCTAGAACTTGTGGACAGAAAATAAAGATTTTGCTTATAGGTCTTGGCGCGATGTAAATACCAGCAGGAGATGATTTATTTGGTAGTTTGTGTACTAAACTTCCCAATGGGATTACATCTTATGCATGCATGTTTGTTTGTTTATTTATTTATTTGGATTTTGCTCACACCTTTTTCAGTAGTATTACTGAAGGTGAGTTGCATTCAGGTACACTGGGTACTTGAGTGTTGACAGCTAAAGTTAAGGTATGTTAAGTGCAAAACTTCTGTGGATCAGGAGCGTAGCCAGACACCCAATTTTGGGTGGGCCTGGGCCCAAGATGGGTGGGCAGAAGAACTCTGCCCTATCCCACAAGTGCTTTGGTCTCTCCCTCTCTTGCCTTTATACCATATGGTCTCTCAGACATCCCCCTAACCTTTTAAATAGCAGACTTTCACCGGCAGTGAGCAGCAAATGCACACTGCTCATGTTGGCCCCACAACCTTCCCTCTGATGCAACTTCCTGTTTCTGCATAGGCGGGAATACATCAGAAGGAAGGCTGTGGGGCCGGTGTGAGCAGTATGTATCAGTTGCTGCTCGCTGCAGGCGAAGATCTGCTATTTACAAGGTATGCAGGAGGGATAGGTGGTAGTTTTCGGCTGGTGGGGCTTAGGGATCCCTGCCAGCCACATCATAGGTGTGCTGCTACTGGTTGGGCCACTGCTGTGGATACAGTTGGGGGCATTCTCAGCACTTTGAGGAAGGCAGGTATACAGAAAACGGAGATATACCCAATTGCTCCATTTTATGTGCCACATTAGTAGCTAACACATGGTATCAACCTCTGCATTAACTCCAAGGCACAGTCTCTGCCCTCCCACACCCCCCTAATAGAAATTTTCATATTGGGTATTTAAAATGGAAATTAGCATGCTGTTAGCATGTATTAAAAGCCACATCAAATGCGTAATACAGCTTAGTGAGTGGACACCTTGATCAATAAGGAACTGACAGAAAACTCCCCCCCCCCTGCTGTGAACTAAGCTGTGGTAGCGGCTGCCATGCACTAATGCTGCATGGCAGCAGCTAACACAACTTAGTAAACAGGGGAGGAAAATGTCTTCATAGAAAGAAGTGTACTGTTAAAATAAGTTTTATGGGTTCTGTCATGGTTATGTACTCTAAAGAAATTTATTACGCCTTACCTACTATAGCATCATTCTGCTAACCAGCTTCATGGTTTATTCTTAAAAGGAGAATAAATGAAAATTGTTATCCTGATGAAAAGTCTGATCTTTTTAGGAAGATTTTAGAGGAGCCCAAACCCTCATGTGAGCTCCTAGGATGCTGTCAAGGTTTCCAAAATAACATTCAGTATCACCTGACCCCCCCCCCCCCCCCCCCCCCATGCTACCATTGGAGGAGTGGCCTAGTGGTTAGAGCACCGGTCTTGCAATCCAGAAGTGGCCAATTCAAATCCCACTGCTGCTCCTTGTGATCTTGGGCAAGTCACTTAACCCTCCATTGCCTCAGGTACAAACTTAGATTGTGAGCCCTCCTGGGACAGAGAAATATGCAGAGTACTTGAATGTAACTCACCTTAAGCTACTACTGAAAAAGGTGTGAGCAAAATCTAAATAAATATTTGAGATTCTACATGGAATGTTCCTACTATTTGAGATTCTACACAGAGTGTTGCTAGTGGAGGAGTGGCCTAGTGGTTAGAGCACCAGTCTTGTAATCCAGAGAGGGCTGGTTCAAATCCCAGTGCTGCTCCTTGTGATCTTGGGCAAGTCACTTAACCCACCATTGCCTCAGGTACAAACTTAGATTGTGAGCCCTCCTGGGACAGAGAAATATTCAGTGTACCTGAATGTAACTCACCTTGAGCTACTACTGAAAAAGGTGTGAGCAAAATCTAAATAAATAAATCGGACTGTGAGATGTATCCCTGAGAGTGGGCTTGCCTCACACAGGGGTCCTTTTACTAAGCTGCAGTAAAAGGGGGTCTGTGTTAGCATCAGTGCATGTTTTTGACGTGCGCTGAGGCCCTGTTTTACAGCAACAGCTGTCATTTTTGGTCCAAAAGAAATGGCTGTGTGATAAATGAACCACTTGCCACATGGCCATTTCGTGGAGGGGATGGGGGGGGGGGGAGTACTTACTGCCACCCATTGAGGTAGTGGTAAGGGCTCCTGTGCTAACCTGGCAACGCATGGAGCTTCCCGATTACCGCCGAGTAAGCACCGGATGTTACAAAAATAGAACATATTTTTGTAGCGCCGGAACTGGGAACTACGGCCGGGCTTCTGCGGTAGCCCGGCGCTAGTTCGGAATAGCAAGCAGTAAGCCCATATTGGGCTTACTGCCACTTTGTAAAAGGGCCCCTCAAGGTTTTCCATTAGCTAACAGAACATCATCAAAGATGAGCCACTCTGGCTTGTAAATTCCAATGTCACACAGTGGAATCCCGCTTTCCTTATGAAAAACACAAAGTTGCAGACCAGAAGAAAGTGAGATGGATAATCAAAATGCCATCTGACCCCCAAGTTTTCTGCAGGAACTCAAGAGTAAATTCTGAAGTTGCATAGTTTTGCAGTAAACTTTTACAATTTCTACGGCAAGAATGTAGCATGTTTACATATATTTATTAGAGCTGTACTGAATAACATATTTTACTGTTTGGCTGAATACGAATAATGAAAAATATTATTAGGCTATATATGAACTAGACTTTGAGCCCGTAAAAACGGGCTATTATAGGAAGGGGGGGTTGAAAGGCCCGGCCCCACCGCCGAGTTCGCCGCTGCCCCTCCCCCTCCGAGTTCGCGCCCCCCCACCGAGCCGTCACCACCCATCTTCCACCCGGCCGGGCCCTCGCTCCGCTATTGAAACAGCGAGGGTCCGGGAACGCAGCACTGAGCTCTGCTGAGCTGCCGACGTCGGCCTTCGTTCTTCTTCTCTGCCTGTCCCGCCCTCGTGTGATGTAACGTCGTCGAGGGCGGGACAGAGGCAGAGAAGAAAAAGGAAGGGCGATGTCGGCAGCTCAGCAGAGCTCAGTGCTGCGTTCCCGGACCCTCGCTGTTTCAATAGTGGAGCGAGGGCCCGACCGGGTAGAAGGTGGGTGGCGGCAGCGACTCGGGTGGGGGGAGCGTTAGACGGCGGTGTCCCTCCCTCAGCAATGCGCAGTACATCACGTATTGACGTGGGGGCGGGGCAGAGAAGGTCTCAACTGCGCATTTGCGAGTGAGTACGGTCACTCGCCGTTTATATGTTTGATACCCAATACAAATAATGGCCATTGAGCTTTAACATAGCAAATAAAGCGAATGCTACATACCCGTAGAAGGTATTCTCAGAGGACAGCAGGCTGATTGTTCTCACTGATGGGGTATCCCTAGCCCCCAGGCTCTCTCAAAACAACAAACATGGTCAATTGGGCCTCGCAACGGCGAGGACATAACTGAGATTGACCTAACAACTTATCCAACTAACTGAGAGTGTAGCCTGGAACAGAATAAAAAATGGGCTTAGGGGGGTGCCCCACACCTGGAAGATCTGGCGCACTGATGGATGATGTCCACGGCAGCCCCCTCCAATCGGAATCTTCACTAGCAAAGGCCTTTGCTAGCCCTCGCGCGCCGATGCACACCGCGCATGCGCGGCCGTCTTCCCGCCCGAACCGGCTCGTGTTCATCAGTCCCGTATGTAGCAAGACAAGACAAGGGAAGACACAACTCCAAAGGGGAGGCGGGCGGGTTTGTGAGAACAATCAGCCTGCTGTCCTCGGAGAATACCTTCTACAGTTATGTAGCATTCGCTTTCTCCGAGGACAAGCAGGCTGCTTGTTCTCACTGATGGGGTATCCCTAGCCCCCAGGCTCACTCAAAACAACAAACATGGTCAATTGGGCCTCGCAACGGCGAGGACATAACTGAGATTGACCTAACAACTTATCCAACTAACTGAGAGTGTAGCCTGGAATAGAATAAAAAATGGGCCTAGGGGGGTGCCCCACACCTGGAAGATCTGGCACACTACTCGGGAGTTGAGCGACCACTCGTGAGGTTGCATAATCCTGCTCAACCTGTCGGCCAGACTGTTGTTTACGCCTGCCAGATATGTGGCTTGGAGCAACATGCCGTGACGGCGAGCCCACAGCCACATGCTGACGGCTTCCTGACACAGGGGGCGAGATCCGGTGCCCCCCTGCTTGTTGATGTAATACATGGCAACCTGGTTGTCTGTCTGAATTTGGATAATTTGGTGGGACAGCCGATCTCTGAAAGCCTTCAGAGCATTCCAGACCGCTCGCAACTCCAGGAGATTGATCTGTAGACCTTGTTCCTGGAGGGACCAGCTTCCCTGGGTGTGAAGCCCATCGACATGAGCTCCCCACCCCAGGAGAGACGCATCCGTAGTCAGCACGTTTTGTGGCTGAGGAATTTCGAAAGGACGTCCCAAAGTCAAATTGGACCAAATCGTCCACCACTGCAGGGATTTGAGAAAACTCGTGGACAGGTGGATCACGTCCTGTAGATCCCCAGCAGCCTGAAACCACTGGGAAGCTAGGCTCCATTGAGCAGATCGCATGTGAAGACGGGCCATGGGAGTCACTTGAACTGTGGAGGCCATGTGGCCCAGCAATCTCAACATTTGCCGAGCTGTGATCTGCTGGGACGCTCGCACCCGAGAGACGAGGGACAACAAGTTGTTGGCTCTCGTCTCTGGGAGATAGGCACGAGCCGTCCAAGAATCCAGCAGAGCTACTATGAATTCGAGTCTTTGTACTGGGAGAAGGTGGGACTTTGGATAATTTATCACAAACCCCAGTAGCTCCAGGAGGCGAATAGTCATCTGCATGGACTGTAGGGCTCCTGCCTCGGATGTGTTCTTCACCAGCCAATCGTCGAGATATGGGAACACGTGCACTCCCAGCCTGCGAAGCACCGCTGCTACTACAGCCAGGCACTTCGTGAACACTCTGGGCGCAGAGGCGAGCCCAAAGGGTAGCACACAGTACGGGAAGTGATGTGTGCCCAGCTGAAATCGCAGATACTGCCTGTGAGCTGGCAGTATCGGGATGTGCGTGTAGGCGTCCTTCAAGTCCAGAGAGCATAGCCAATCGTTTTCCTGAATCATGGGAAGAAGGGTGCCCAGGGAAAGCATCCTGAACTTTTCCTTGACCAGATATTTGTTCAGGGCCCTTAGGTCTAGGATGGGGCGCATCCCCCTTGTTTTCTTTTCCACAAGGAAGTACCTGGAATAGAATCCCAGCCCTTCTTGCCCGGATGGCATTGGCGCTGAGAAGGGTGGAGAGTTCCTCTGCAAGTACCTGCTTGTGCTGGAAGCTGTAGGACTGAGCTCCCGGTGGGCAATTTGGAGGCTTCGAGGCCAAATTGAGGGTGTATCCTTGCCGGACTATTTGAAGAACCCAACGGTCGGAGGTTACAAGAGGCCACCTTTGGTGAAAAACTTTCAACCTCCCCCCGACCGGCAGATCGCCCGGTACGGACACGTTGATGTCGGCTATGCTCTGCTGGAGCCAGTCAAAAGCTCGTCCCCTGCTTTTACTGGGAAGCCGTGGGGCCTTGCTGAGGCGCACGCTGCTGACGCGAGCGAGCGCGCTGGGGCTTAGCCTGGGCCGCAGGCTGTCGAGAGGGAGGATTGTACCTACGCTTACCAGAAGAGTAGGGAACAGCCCTCCTTCCCCCATAAAAAACGTCTACCTGAAGAGGTAGATGCTGAAGGCTGCCGGCGGGAGAACTTGTCGAAAGCGGTATCCCGCTGGTGGAGCTGTTCTACCACCTGTTCGACTTTTTCTCCAAAAATGTTGTCCGCTCGGCAAGGAGAGTCCGCAATCCGCTGCTGGATCCTATTCTCCAGGTCGGAGGCACGCAGCCATGAGAGTCTGCGCATCACCACACCTTGAGCAGCGGCCCTGGATGCAACATCAAAGGTATCATATACCCCTCTGGCCAGGAATTTTCTGCATGTCTTCAGCTGCCTGACCACCTCCTGAAACGGCTTGGCTTGCTCAGGAGGGAGCTTGTCCACCAAGCCCGCCAACTGCCGCACATTGTTCCGCATATGGATGCTCGTGTAGAGCTGGTAAGACTGGATTTTGGCCACGAGCATAGAGGTATGATAGGCCTTCCTCCCAAAGGAGTCTAAGGTTCTGGAGTCTTTGCCCGGGGGCGCCGAAGCATGCTCTCTAGAACTCTTAGCCTTCTTTAGGGCCAGATCCACCACACCAGAGTCGTGAGGCAACTGCGTGCGCATCAGCTCTGGGTCCCCATGGATCCGATACTGGGGACCTCACCTCGGGCAAGGGGCCCGCCGTCGCCTCACTCGACGGTACCGGTGGCGCAAGCACCCCCGGTACCGGAGGAGAAGGGCGCAACAGCTCTCCCAGAATCTCTGGAAGAACGGCCCGGAGACTCTCGTGCAGAGCGGCTGTGGAGAAAGACTGGGAAGCCGATGCAGGTGTCGAGGTCAGAGTCTGTTCCGGGCATGGAGGCAGTTCCGGGCTGTCCAAGGGGGAGCGCATCGACACCTCCTGAACAGAGGGTGAGTGGTCCTCCCAGTGCTGATGCCTACTGGGTGCCGACTGCCTCGGCGACCCAGAGCTCTCGGTACCGAGACGGGAAGGAGACCGGTGACGATGCTTCTTTGACTTCTTCAAGCGAAGCATGTCACCGGAGCTTCCCGATACCGACGAGGAGGACGTAGAATCCAACCGTCGCTTCCTCGGGGCCGAGGCCGAAGAAGGTCGATCTCGGGGGGGGGGGGGGCTGTACCGCAGGAGCCCTCAGGGTAGGGGGAGACCCACCCGAAGGCTCACCGCCACCAGCAGGGGAATGGACAGCCCTCACCTGCACTCCAGACGAAGCACCACCGTCTGACGACATCAGCAACAGCGGAGGCCTCGGTACCACCGACGTCGACGCAGCCTTTCGATGCCTCGGTACCGACGATGCAGGAGGTCTGATCCTCGCAGCCGAGGTCGATGACTTCGGTGCTGTCGACGCCGATGCGCTCAGTGCGTCCTGTGCTGTTGTCGTCGAAGAGCCCGAGAACAACGCGTTCCACTGGGCCAATCTTGCTACCTGAGTCCACTTTTTCAAAGAGCGCAAAGACTACAGGCCTGCGGGCGGTGCCCAGCCCCGAGACACTGAAGACACGACGCGTGCCTATCAGTGAGCGAGATTACCCGGGCGCACTGGGTGCACTTCTTGAAGCCGCTGGAAGACTTCGATGACATGGGCGGAAAAATCATGCCGGCGAAATCAAAATTCGCGATGATGACGGAAGGCACCAAAAAGAAGGGAGAAAATACCTGTACCGAGGCCAAAAAGGCCGGTCCCGAAAGCGAAAGGAAACTTACGCGGGGCAAAAGCTGGAAGCACGGGAAATGGGCAAAGATGCGCGAGGTCAACTTGAGGGGCACGAAACGGCGGCAAAACACGACCGTCCCGAGCGCGGACAAAAGAAGACTGACGAACACGAGCCGGTTCGGGTGGGAAGACGGCCGCGCATGCGCGGTGCGCATCGGCGCGCGAGGGCTAGCAAAGGCCTTTGCTAGTGAAGATTCCGATTGGAGGGGGCTGCCGTGGACGCCACCCATCAGTGAGAACAAGCAGCCTGCTTGTCCTCGGAGAATAAAAAATGCAATGTGAAATCAGAGATCAAGTGTTTATTTCAGTAGGATTTAGTATGTAGAGCCCCTGATTATTTGTATTAAAAAATGTTAATTTGTGGCTTTACTTTATAAAAATAGCCATTTTTTAATATTTCTTGTGTGTCTGGATAATTTCATTTTTAGGGAAAGAGAATTAGGGCTCCTTTTAGGGAAAGAGAATTAGGGCTCCTTTTACCAAGGCACACTAAAGGATTTGGCGTTCACTAAATACTTTAGTACACCTTAGTAAAAGGAACCCATAGTGATTAATGGATAGAGGGGAACAGAGAATATGGGTACAGGAGGAGGTCTGGGAGATGGGGTAGGAAAATAAGGTGAGGAGAGAGGGTCTTGGGGAAAGGAGCTGAAATAAAATGAATCTCAGAGGAGGAACAGAGGGATTTATATGGGAGGGAGGGATAAAGGATAGGGATAGGAGGAATAAGGGGTGAGAGCGACAATAGGAATCTTGGCCAGAAAGAAGGGTAAATCCATTTTTATACACCTGTCCTTTACACCCAGCCCCCTCCATAAAGGATAGGGATAGGAGGAATGAGGGGTGAGAGAGACAATAGGGATCTTGGCCAGAGAGAAGGGTAAATCCATTTTTATACACCTGTCCTTTACACCCAGCCCCCTCCGTATCCCTCACAACTCCTCATGCCTCCCCTGATCTTTTCTCTACATTAACAAGAAACTCAACTGCCATCTCGTGGTAGAGAGTTGAGTTCAGATGAGTTCAAAAGCTTAATTTTACATTTGTCTACATTGGGACAAAGAAAAAATAGCAGCAGGATGTGAGTTTTAATTAAGATCAAGTTTGGCAGAGGATGATTTTTGAACTTCTCAGGTGCTCTGCATACTTGGCACAGGCCTTGAAAAATCATGGCACCTAAAAGTGGAACCTCAGCACTCAAGGTTTCATGCTTCTGAACTAGCTCCTGCTGCTGCTGCCACTGAACAAAGAAATTTTGCATCTCTCACGTCTCTCCTTAGGTTTAAACCAGGTTGGTGGGAGCATCCAATACAAGTCTTATGAGACTTGAGACTGTGGGAATTACACAGTTTGTGTACTGTGCAGCTTAAACTTAATGAGAACTGTGATGCAGAGGTTAACATAGTAACATACTAGATGACGGCAGAAAAAGACCTGCATGGTCCATCCAGTCTGCCCAACAAGATAAACTCATATGTGCTCCTTTTTGTGTATACCTGACCTTGATTTGTTTCTGCCATTTTCAAGGCACAGACCATAGAAGTCTGCCCAGCACTAACCCCGCCTCCCAACCACCAACCCCGCCTCCCACCATCGGCTCTGCCACCCAATCTTGGTTAAAGGTTCCATGTTACCCAGTTCCAGGAAGGAGCTTTTTGGCCAGTCCTGGATTTTCAACAAGGTGCATAATGGAACCTGCTGTACTGATTTCAGGGGGGTCTTTTACTAAGCAGTGGTAAGCCCAATGCAGGTTTACCGCTTGCTAATCTGGAAACTACTGCCAGGCTACCACAGCAGCCTGGTGGTAGCTCCCACCCCCAGTGTGTGCTATTTCCAGTACCACAAAAATTAAAATTTTTTTTGTAGTGCCAGTGTTTGCCCAACGGTAATCGGGCAGTGCCACCTGCTGCCCGGTTACTGCTGGGTTAGCGTGAGAGCCCTTACCGCCACCTCAGTGAGTGGTGGTTAAGTGCTCCCCCGCTGAAATGATTACGCAGCAAGTGGTTCACTTACTGCACAGCTATTTCTTAGAAAGCAAATGACAGCCTTTTACCCACTGCAGAAAAAGGGGGCCTCAGCGCGCGTAAAAAACATACTCTGATGCCAGCACAGGCCCCCTTTTACCACAGTTTAGTAACAGGGGCCCTCAATGAGTAGAATCAGAGACTACAATTCCCACACTGCTTTGGGATGCATGTTTAAAACCAGGACAGACCAAAAAGTCTCCTTCCTGGAACTGAATAACTTGGCAGCTCTGGCCATGGATACAAGAGGCAGCACTTCTATCTACAGTAGTGGTGATAAATGGCAATGGGAAGGTAAATACAGCCTGTTGTCTGGCAGAGGGGTGCCTGGGAAGTGAGGAGGTGAGGGTAGCTGACTGGGGGGTTACTTGCAGGGTGAATGGTGGCTAGCTACCTCAGAGAGTTCCTGGGAAGTAGGAGGCAGGGATTGCCTGATTGCTATGTCTAAGGAGTTGAGGCTGTTGGGGAAAGAGAGAACCTGGGCAAGGACAGGGTGTGGGTGAATGAGAGAGAGAGAGAGAGAGAGAGAGAGAGAGAGAGAGAGAGAGAGAGAGAGAGAGACAGACATAAGATGCAGTGATACTTGAAGCAAAAAGGCATTTGCCTCAGGCACAGCTAGAGGGAGTCTCGTCAACATGTTGCTGACAGTGTGGGGAATGGAGGGTAGATAGAGGCCATTGGCTTATTTATTATTAATTATTATTATTATACAATGTTGATTTAAGGCTCTGTTTCAAGAGGTAACAGTGTTGGGTCCACTGGGAAACAGAGATCATAACATGATCAATAACGGGAGTGCAGTCACTAAGGAACTCTACTGTAACAGTATATAATTTTCAAAAGGTTAACTATGATAAAATGAGGTTTCTGCCATGTACTTGTGATCTGGATTGGCCACTGCTGCAAGCTGGATACTGGGCTAGATGGACCATTGGTCTGACCCACAGTTTGGCTATGCTTATGTTCTTATTAAGGCTAAACAGACCTGGGCAGAGAGAGGCCTCGATGGCTGGCTCCTAAATTGAAAGAAAATTTGTCAAGGCCTGACAATAGCATGCTAACTTATGTTGCTTCTGCATTTTACACCTGAGCCGTTCAGCCTCCTTGGTTAGTGGCATCATTCACCTGTGCTGGATGTTCTGGCATGTTCTCCGTCTCCCGCAGGTGGTTAAAGGTGACTGTGAGCTGGGCCTGCCAGGCTTCATCCTCTAGGATCCTCTTGTCTAGCTTCCGACCAGCAGTGCAGCCCAGAAGATGCCACACCAACCTCAGCTGCACTAAACGTGGCACCATTTTTTCTGTTTACTGTCAGTTATTTGCTCCCAGCAGCAGATTGGCTGGGAGATGATCTGATGCTCTGCCATTGTTGATATCTGATTGGCTGTGGGATAATTTAGAGGCGGAGCCCTGTCTTCTCGCCTGGGCTAGATAGTGGCCTGTCCAGATATGTGGCATTTCAGGGTTGCTGCAGAATCAGGAGTGGAAGAGCAATCCCAGATGTGGAAACTGCACTTATTCGGTGCACAGAGAATTCTGTGATCAAATATACAGAATAACTGAATTTTCTCTTGTTAGCTAATGGGGGCAATTCTGTAATTGGGAGCCTGGTAAGCGCTATCCCATAATGCAGTGGTTCCCAATCCTGATCCTGGAGGTACCCTAGCCAGTCAGGTTTTCAGGATATCCACAGTGAATATTCATGAGAGTGATTCGCATACCAAGGAGGCAGTATATGCAAATCTCTCTCGTGAATAGTCATTGTGGATATCCTGAAAACCTGACTGGCTGGGGTGGCTCCAGGACCTGGTTTGGGAACCACTGCCTTAATGGAACTTAGGTACCTACATTTCTTTATAGAATGTTAGTGTAACAGTGAAAATACTTGCCTATAATTTAGACATGATGGAGAAAGGGTGTGCACCTATGTGTATGTCTACCTGTAAAATATGCACTATATAAGATATACACATATTTATAAAATAGGTAGAATTTTATTTTAAAGATTTCCATGCATAACTTGCACATAACTGTGAGGCACCCCAGCTAGTCAGGATTTTAGGATACACACAATGAATATTAATGAGGGAGATTTGCATGCACTGTCTCCACTGCATGCAGATCTCTCTCATGAATATTCATTGTGGATATACTGAAAACCTGACTGGCTGGGATGTATCCAGGACCAGGTTTGGGAACCAGTGCTTTATAGAATTGCACTGATGTCCATCGGGGATGAGACACTTTGAGGCTCATTTTCAAAGCACTTAGCCTCCCAAAGTTCCATAGAAACCTATGGAACTTAGCCTCCCAAAGTGCTTTGAAAATATGCCTCTTTGTCTTTCAAACTAGAGAGCTGCATGGGAATGGGGATAGCGGGATTCCAACGGGTACCAGGGGAATCCCCTCCAGGTCTGTGGGGATCCTGCGGGGATTGACCTGGGTCCTGAGAAATCCCTGAGGAAGTGCCTTCCCTCCCCCGAGCCTAGGGTGCCCTCCCCCTTACTTCAAGGTACCCTGGTGGTCTAGTGGCTTCTTCAAGGCAGGGAAGATCCCCACTCCTGCTCGTTGCCATGGCACTGATCCTCTAGTCTCTACTTTTTTTAAATGGCTGCAGAGACTTCCAG
Organism: Microcaecilia unicolor; assembly: GCF_901765095.1. Lineage (NCBI taxonomy): Eukaryota > Metazoa > Chordata > Amphibia > Gymnophiona > Siphonopidae > Microcaecilia > Microcaecilia unicolor. Next base: position 155,865,428 of record NC_044036.1, on the reverse strand, counting down.
CGGAAGTCTTACGGGGCCACTGTTGGAAGCCTCAGCAGCCATTTTAAAAAAGTGGAGACAGAGAAAAGATCAGCTGCAGCGGGCAGGAAAGAATGGGGATCTTTCCTGCCCTGAAGAAGCCACTAGACCACCAGGGTGCCTTGAGTTATATGCCAGAAAGGTACCCAGGGCTGAGCGTAAGGTTACCATATGGCTCCAGAAAAAGGAGGACACATTGATCCAGTCTGGGTTTTGCTTCCAATGAAAACAATGGAAGTAAAACCCAGACTGGCTCAATCTGTCCTCCTTTTTCTGGAGCCATATGGTAACCCTAGCTTGAGGGGAGGTGGGTGGATGGATGGAGTCAGGATGAGAAAACATTGAAGCCATTTAGGTGTGTCTCTTTTTCCCCTTCGTTGCACAGCTGTCATTGCCGTACATAAACCTATGAGCTGCTGCCTCCACACTGTTGTTCTTTATTGTTGGTGGCATTTTTATTTAATCTCACTTATATTTTCAATCATGCCGGCTTGTGCAGCATACAGATATACACAGAAGAAGTATAATAGAATACCTTTTCATAGGTAGAGTAGTAATTTGTTATAAATAGTAATCAGTGTGTCATTTGGAGGGGCTAGTTAAAGGGACACCCTAGTATTCATGCAGAGATTTGTTTTTCTCCTGGTAAAGGGCCACTAAAACAGTCTTCATGTTATGAGAATCAGGTGTTCAGCATTCAGTTTCTATTTATTTATGACATTTATATTCCACATTAAACATGAATTAGGTTGAAACCTGGGAGCATTTAATTTTTTTCCCCTGTGCCTACATCAAAAGAAATAGATGGCATGTGGGAACTTGCTCCTTTTGTTTTGTGGATTATAGTGGTATAATATACAAATGAACTTGACTTTTTTTATTATTACTTTTCCACAGAGAGGTATTGAATAATTAGGGAAGGGCTTCCTTCATGCAAAAGTTTTGTCCAGTGTCAGTTTAAATGTGCCAACATTGTCCAGTTTAGCACACAATTAGCCGCCAAAGTTAATTATGTTTAGTAGAAAATAAAATCTGTTGCCTCAGGCTGCTTGCTATGTGAATATTCCTTCACTGTTTCATTATTGCTACCAAGTATTACATATTAAGGGCATTTGCCCTAAATTTAGCTGTAATTCATTTATCCAGTCCTTACATGCACATGGCTTTACTTTTTAAACCCAAAGGTGGATCCTAAGGGTGGTTGAACAATTAGGTATAAACTGTGTTGTTTTTTACTTTACTTGTTTTGGAATTTGGACTGCTTTGGGTTCTGTACAGATCTGTACATCTGCTGTCTTAGCAGAGTACAAAAGAAAATGATTTATGTTACTTTTACTAGTATTTTTACTGCTTATAGAATCTGGCTTTCTTGGGAGGGGTCAAGGTGACTGTGGCACAGCAAGAGCTTGGCATGCTGGGAGCTGGGATGGAGGCGATTACTTGTGGTGGAGATAAGTTAGATTCCGGTGGGGAGGGGTTAGATTTCTGTCCCTGTGCAACTCTCTGTTTCAAATTTCATTCTCACTTGATCGGATGAGAATTACATGGTGTTGATATGGGGAACCATCCTTGAGACAGCCAACCAGTGAAACATGATGTCATGACGGACAGTCAATTCCCCTTGGAAGTGATCTATATAAGCTAAGTGTGCCACTAAATACTTGCATGAAAAGACTGCCTTTACTGGGTAGAAGTTTTTAAGACAATTGCTGATGAACGAACAACATTGAGCCAACAAATAGGTGGGAAAATGTGGGCTACAAATGTAACAAATAAATAACAAAAATATAAATAAAAAATTTATAAAACTAAAGACTAGTGATGATAGGAGAGTGGAAGCTAAAAACCATTGCGTGCCCCATGACTCAGAAAAATTGAGGTCTTCTAAACAACAAAATTAAGCTATATTTCTTACAAGCCTAAACCTATGTTTTGAAGTACAAAGGAGGAAGACATCAAGACCCGTAATTGAATAAGGAATGATATGCCACAAGTGGTGACATTTCATGGCTGTGATCTGGGATATATGGTTGACATTGTGGAAATGAATAAATGGGTTTGTTGGTCTTTTTTGCCACCTTTTACAATGGTACTGTATGAGATGTATGGGATTAATATTAAACATGCAGCTGACAAAGGGGGGCTGTTGATGATGTAGTGGGCTGGAAGAGGTCTATTGCTGATGCAGGTGTCTTGGAGAAATGGGGCTGATGTTGTGGATAATGTTAATGCTGGGGCTTGGAGAGGGGGACTGGTGCTAGGACAAAAAAGGCTGGCACAAGAAAATTGTGTTTTAGATCACTGAATACATCTAAAAAGCCATTAAAAGTGGGTTTTGTTTTTGTTTTTTTGCAATATGAATACACCGATAGACCCCCCTATATTTTTTTCACCCTGCGGAAAGCACCTAGTTGTCTCAAAAAATAACCCCCTAAAATGTCAAATGATAAAACACCTAGAATCAGAAGCCCCAGGTATAATACAGAAGCCCCAGGTATAATACAGTAGGGGAAGGGATGCAATATATGAAGAGGCTTAAATTGGACATTCACTGATGTGACTAAACTTATGGAATAGTCAGCTAGGGATGACCTAGAACTTAACTGGATAACTATGGTTATGTAAATTGGTTAAAAAGCATCATGTTTCAGGAAGCGTTTGGAAATGGTGCTGTGTAGTGAGCAAAGACTGGGTGAATATTATTACAGGAAGCTGGGATTAGGTTTTACTAATAGGAGGGGTAGGAATGGGACTGTAAATGGGATTTTATTGATTATGTATGATGTGCAAATTTTATATTCATTTACGTGTGGAATAGAAGCAATTCATAAATGCTTTTACATAAATAAATTATATTTTTCCTATTGTAATTTTGCAAGTTATTGTTTCATGGTTAAGTTGAGCAGTCAGTCAACAGTTTACCAGTCACTTTAAAAATACATTTCAGTTTGAATGCACTTTTTTCTGAAGAATGCTTTTAACCCTTACAAACTACCATAAATCTTGATATTATAAAAGACAAGCATCTCACCATTTCTGCTTGTGCTGATCCTTGAACTTTGCTAAATGAAAGCCTGAAGCTAATTTTGAACTTTGCCTCAGACTGGAGACTCTTTTAGTGTTGTTATCCATTCTGTGAGTGCACATTTGTCTTGATTGTACTTTGGTTTTGTTTTTTGTTTGCTTTGAAGAATTTCTACAATGTATTCTATCCACCACCCTTTCCAAAAAGGAATGTCCTTAGATTATTCCTGAGTCTATCGCCAGGGGCATAGCCAGATGGCCAATTTTGGGTGGGCCTGAGACCAAGGGGGGTGGGCATGGAATTCGCCTCCCCCCCCCCCCGGTGGCCCTCCAGTTTGCTCCTCTTTTCACCCCTCCCTGCCCAGAAACACCAAATATGAAATACTTGAGCTGGCAGAGATCCCCAAACCCTACCAACTGAAGATTTCCTCCTCCTCCTCGAGCAGCCAGCACTCTTCCAAACTGCAGCTGGCAGCACTTACCTTAAACTGATGCTGCTGCTGGTAGGCTGTACATGCTCAGTGCTTTTGCATGTGCAAAAACTGAACATGTGCAGAAGGGCCGGTCTCAGAATCAGCTCAAGGCAAATGCTGCTGGCTGCCCAAGGAGAGAAAATCTTCAGCTGGCAAGGTTTGGGGATCCCCACCAGCCACAACAAGTGTGCCACAATTTTGGGTGGGCCTGAGTCCAAAGTGGGTGGGGCCTGGCCCACCCAGGCCCACCTGTAGCTACGCCACTGGTCTATCCCCTTTCACTTTCATCCTATGCGTCATTCCATTAAAAGAGGCCCACCACCTCCACATTTATGGCAAGGAGGTATCAAAATGTCTCTACCATATCTCCCCTCTCCTACTTTTCTTCCAAAATATATGTATTGAGATCTGTAAGTCTAAGCCTGTCTGCATATCCTTTATAATGAAAACTACTGACCCTTTTAATAGCCACCCTCTGGACAAATTCCATCCTGTTAATATGTACTCATTTATGTCTTGGCCAGAAGTCAGTCTACCTTTAGAGAAAAACTAGACTACAAACAGTACTTCTGTCCTTGCAACTAGTTGTATCAATCATCCATGAAAGTTTAGGCTAGTAACCTTTTTCCTAATTCCATGCTCTTTCCTGAGAGAGCATTTGGTTCATCTGAACCCTGGAACTAACAGTTCACTTTTAAGAATCTCAGGTCCTCTTCAAAACCTCTTGAAATTCACCAAGCAAGGTTTAAAGCACAGTTCCGGTTCAGCTGCTCAGGAGCTTCCAGACACCTCCTTTGTAGCCTCTGGTCAGCCTTCTTATTTCTCATGGACTTTTCTCAAACCATAATCTAACATCACCCAGTGTCAGGCCTGTAGAAAAACCCTTTCTCAGACATAGAAATAGCCCTTTACCTTCTGCTGGGAATGTTTCTTTGGTAGGCACTTCAATCTTGGGCCCCACCCAGAGACCTTTCTCTGTCCCTGCTCCATCTATCCTATACCATGGTCAGGCCTGCCCTTCTTGACCATCTTTTCATGTTTTCAGGGAAACTAAATTCTTTCTGCCTCGGGTTGCCAACTGCCAGGAAATCCTGGACTGGAATGTTCTGCTTGTCATTCTCTCTGCAAAGTGAAGGTATGCACACACCATCACAGTAAGACAAATCTTACCAGTTCTTCAGATAGTCAGTAGTAGAAAGGTAAAACCACTGCTGGTTGGCTTTTAAGGTGGTCACTATTCACCCTTCAATTGTTAAAATCCACCAGAATGCTCTTAAGATGGAGAATAGTTGGATGAGTGAAATCAGTCTCCATTTGGTTTGTCAGCATTGTTCAACTGACCTTTCTTTGTTTTCAGCCATGCTTCAACTGACATTTCTATGTTCAGGTTAACCTCGGCTGTTGAGGTGGGTGGCGTCAATTGACATTGGTTATTGAGATGAAGAAGGGTTAGATCACATAGTTCAGTAGTGCATTGCCCTGCCCCAGAGACTACTCCGTTTTCAGTTCTCCAATAGAAAGGTTTATTTGGGTAGCGGAGGAACTCAGTATCACAGTTTTCTTGCATTCTCACATGATAGTTGTTTTTTTTCGATCATCTGTAGGTTTCAGAACATACAGTCAAATATTTCAGATTCAGTTCATAATTGAGCATAATACTCAGACTTCCAACATGGTATATTTCAACAGTCCAGCAACAGAGAGAGGGGCAAAGCGCAAATCACAAAGCAAAACTTAAAGCATCATAAGCCTTCAAAAACGGAACAATTCTTTAATTCAGGGACCCCCCACAGCGTCTGTGTCAAGGGTCTAAATAAAAACATACTAAAATAACAACATCTTAATTTCAGGAAATCACTCAAGACCAGCTTATTCGGAAAGGCCTACCCCAAGGATCCAACATAAGTCCCTATATTCTGTAACACAGCAAATTAATGGACTGTATTGACCACTTTTACCCTTTCACCTTTTGCCCTTGTACCCCGTTTTTTTGATCTCCCTGTCCTCTACACTGTGTTATCTGTATAGTTACCGGATTGGCAACTGCCTTTGCGGTTTGATGTTAGCCACATTGAGCCTGCAAATTGGTGGGAAAATGTGGGGTACAAATGTGTTAAATAAATAAATATGAGTACATGCATAGAAAATAATCGCATAAAGTAATAAACCACCAAAACATAGTGAAATTGTAAAGTCTTCGTGCCTCATCTAAACTGCTGATCCTTGCAATTGCACCTTTTAATTATTTCTAACTTCCTCATTTATCGTGGTCTTCTTAAAGTTAAATGCTATTTTCCTTCTCATGATTATGTCAGGTTTGACAGCATAATACTCACTATTGACAAACAGTCCTACCACAATTACCCCTTGCACCAGATCTTGCAATCCCCGAACAACGAAGTCTAATGTAGCACACCCTTTGTTCAATAAAGCAGTTATCTATCTGTGGTATCCTGAAACTTTACCTCCCTGCTATGCACCAGTGAGACAAAAGTGAGGTAATTGAAATCTCCCATTATTACTGTATTGCTGACTTTGGGGTCCTTTTACTAAAGTGGGCCGAAAAATGTCCTGTGCTAGTGAAGGCGTGTGTTTTGGATGCATGCAGATCCATTTTTCTTCACCCCTGTGAAAAAGGCCTTTTTTTGGCCGAAAATGGACATGCGGCAAAATAAAAATTGGCGCATGTCTATTTTGGGCCTGAGACCTTACCACCACCTATTCACTTAGTGGTAAGGTCTCACGCGTTAACTGGGCGGTAATCGGCAGCGCACGTACAATACCGATTACCGTCCGGTTACCACCGCACGCCGGAAAATAAAATATATTTTCCGCCACACATAAAAAATGAAATTACTGCCCAGGCCACACTGTAACTGGGCGGTAGTTACGAATTGACGCATGTAGGTGCCTACGCGGCTTAGTAAAAGTGCCCCTTTATTAGTCTGTTTTACCCAACATGACAGCTATTTTTGGAAGTATCACCTCTTACACATGGAAGCAGTCGTTTGTGCCACTCGTGTTTTTTTATGTTTATTTAAAAACCATAGCTCCACCCCTACACATCCTTGACTGTATTTTACAAAGTGCTCTGCATTTAGCAGAGCCTTCGTAAAATGCTACTGGAATTTAGCTCATCCCAAACTTGACATCTCAATGGTCTGCATAAAAGGGGTCTTACAGCTTATAGTTTAAATAACTTATTGTCAGGTTTTATATACATAGTAAATGAATGGCGGCAGATAAAGACCTGTTCGGGCCGTCCAGTCTGCCCAACAAAATACTTTATATGTATACCTGAGTTTGATTTGTCCTTGCCTTTCTCAGGGCACAGACCATAGAAGTCTGCCCAGTACTGTTCTTGTACTAAATTCTGAAGCTAACATCGAAGCCTCTTAAAATTTATACTCCAGCCCATCCCTTTCTATTCAGTCACGATCAGGGCGTAGACCGTAGAAGTCTGCCCAGCTTCCGTTTTGTTTCCCAATTACCGGCGTCACCATCCAATCTCCGCTAAGATTCCACGGAACCATTCCTACTAAACAGGATTCCTTTGTGTTTATCCCACACATGTTTGAATTCCATTACCGTTTTCATTTCCACCACCTCCTGCGGGAGGGCATTCCAAGTATCCACCACCCTCTCTGACCTCCTGACATTAGTCCTGAGTCTGCCCCCCTTCAACCTCAATTCATGTCCTCTAGTTCTATCACCTTTCCTGCATAGCAAGGCGGTGTGCAATCAATACAAGAACAGATTAAAATAAAAAAAAGACAGGAACGCTATTAAGCAATAGGAAAGATGTAAAGAAGGAAGAGTAGGGAAAGAAAGAAGAAAAAGGCTAATTGCTGTAATTATCAGTCTCGCTAGTGCTGTTGCTAGGTTTGGACAGAGTTTAAATGAAGAGTTTGAAAAGAGACATTCTCAGTAATTCTTGATTTATAAACTTCTCTAGATCCTGCTATATACAGGAAGTGCCACACGCTGGTTTCGCCGATTTGTTACATTTTGTTTCTAGGTTAGTGTTGCCTCACTTTATGAAACTCCAGCTGAGAAGAGTCTAGAAATACAGCAGCTCCAGCAGGGAAGCGGCTTTATTTAATTCTATAAACATTGAAACATAAGTAAGATTTGGCCTTCTTTACATTATTACGTGCTCCTTATTCCTCTCTGTGCTTCTCCTGGGTACTCTTTTAACAGTCATCTCTTCCCACCCCTCCCTGAGGTGAGGCAAAACAAACGTGTTAGGCAGTGAGTCTATTAACAGGAGAATCTGACTGCTAAAGGGTAAGACTTAACTGGGAAAACATTGTCAGTTTGTAGCATGTAATCTAGGGCTCTGTTTACCTGGGGCATAGCCAGACCTCACGGTGGGAGGGGGCCAGAGCCCGAGGTGAGGCGCACATTTTGGTCTGCTGCCCCACCGCCGCTTTGCCGGCCTGCCACTTCCAAATTGCTAACTGCAAGCTGCAGCAAATACCTTGGCTGGGGGGGGGGGGGGGGGGGGGGTCCCCAACCCTCGCCAGCTGAAGCCTTCTCCAGCATTGCCTGCCTTGCTCTCCCTTCCCCCTCACGTCCTGCAGGCTTCTTTTAGTAAAACTGAGCATGCTCAATTTCACTAAAAGGAGCGTGCAGGATGAGAGGGGGAAGTGAAAGCAGGGCAGGCAACTTGGTGGCACTGGAGACCGGCGCTGGACAAGGCTTCAGCTGGTGGGGGATGGGAACCCCTGCCAGCAAAACCAGGGACCTGGAGGAAATTTGGGGGTGTCCCAGGCCCCCGTGGCCCCATGTAGCTATGTCACTGCTGTTTACTAAGCCATGCTAGAGGCTTGTTAGCGTTTTTAGTGTGTGCTAAGCATTAGCACGCTCTAACTGTGTAGACACCCATAATATTCCTATGGGCATCTACACGGTTAGCGCACACTAATTTTTAGCACACAATAAAAATGCTAGCACGCCTTAGCAAACAGGGTCCTAGGTTTGTTATAAAGAAGAACCATTGTAATTAGCATTTCTGTACCAATTGTGGAAAGTACATATTATTTTAGTTTCAAAGTACTAAATAAGTAAATACTTTTTTTTTAAGGTATTCATGAGAAAAAGGCCTAAGGCAGTGGTTGCCAATCCTGATCCTGGAGGCACCCCAACCAGTCAGGTTTTCAGGATATCCACAATGAATATTCATGAGATAGATTTGCATGCACTGGCATGCAAATCTTTCTCATGAATATTCATTGTGGATATCCTGAAAACCTGACTGACTGGGCTGCCTCCAGGATCAGGTTTGGGAACCACTGGCCTAAGGGAAGATGCCTTGGTCCTGATGTGCAAAACAAAACCCCTGGGCTCCTAAATTTAGGACCCAGTATTGAGCCTGCGGTGGTAAGTGCCTTCTAAGCCTCTCAGAGCTACAGGCTGAATTTACCCCAGATATTCAATGTCAGGATATATCTGGCTTCTGGCATTGAATATCTGGGTTAGTGTGGCAACCTGCAAGTTAACCAGGCATTGGCTGGTATTCAGATTGTTTTAACCTTTTTGCTGTCCTAACTTAATCTGTATACTTAGCCAGTCAACGGACTGAAAATCACCACTAACTGGCTAAGTATTGGCTCCATCCATCCCCAGACTACCCCTAACCATGGGCGTAGCTACAGGGGACCATGGGGGCCCGGGCCCCCGCAAATTTCATCTGGGCCCCTGGTTTGGCTGGGGGGGGGGGTCCCCCTGCTCTTCTTTCTTCTTGCTCCTCCTGTGCATGCTGACACTCAGTGGTCTCCGGTGCAGCCGTGTTTGCTGCCTGCCCCCTGCTCTTCTTTCTTCTTGCTCCTCCTGTGCATGCTGACGCTCAGCGGTATCCAGCGCAGCCACGTTCGCTGCCTGCCCCTTGATCTTCTTTCTTCTTGCTCCTCCTGTGCATGCTGACGCAGCTGCGCAGGAGACTGCTGAGCATCAGCGTGCAGAGGAGCAAGAAGAAGATGAGCAGGGGGCAGGCAGCGAACATGGCTGCGCCGCAGACCACACTGAAGAAGGCTTTGGCTGGTGGGGGTTGTGGACCCCCACCAGCAAAGGTATTTGTTTGTGAGGGGGCGAGGCGAAGCGGTGGGAAGGCAAGGATGCAAGGCAAGGCGTGGTGGTGGGGGTGGCATTCAAAATGTGCCCCCAACCTCGGGCTCTGGCCCCCTCCCACCGTGAGATCTGGCTACGCCCCTGCCCCTAATCTAGCCAGTTTGCACCCAGTTAAGTGCCACAGAATATTGGTAGCCTACCAGCTCAGAAGGGTTTAACTGGCAGGAGCCTTTCCTGCCCAGTTAAACACCTTTTGAATATTGACACCTTAGACTTCTAAGTTAGGCTCCTAAAATTGTGATCTGTTTTCACCTGAAAATTCATCTTAATTTAGGAGCTTAAAAGTTCTGCTTATAAATTTAGGCCTGCCAATAATTTCCCTAGAGTTATGAGCCTAACTTATGATCTTAGCACTGAAAATCAGGGATTTGATATACCACCTCTCTGTGGTTACAGTCAAAGTGTTTACATATTCCATACAGGTACTTATTTTGTACCTGGGGCAAAATAGGGTTGTGACTTGCCCAGAGTCACAAGGAGCTACAGTGGGAATTGGTTCTCAGGCTGCTACACTAACCATTAGGCTACTCTTCACTCCTGGAAGATATAATGGGGCAATTTGACAAATTGAAAAGTAGCAAATCACCTGGACCAGATAGTATATATCCCAGAGTATTGACAGAATTGAAAAATGAACTTGCAGAGCTATTGTTAGTAATATGTAATTTATCTTTAAAATCCAGCATGGTATCGGAAGATTGGAGGGTAGCCAATGTAACATCAATTTTTAAACAGGGTTCCAGAGGTGATCCAGGAAATTTATAGACTGGTGAGCCTGACGTCAGTGCCGAGTAAAATGGTAGAGACCATTAAAATATTAGAATATGTCTGTATTTTTTCAGTTTCCTAGTGGGGACTATTTTTGATTTATGTGTTTATTTTAATATACCTTTTTGTGCTTTGTATTTTTACTTGTGTGTCATGGACGTGCTATAAACGTAATCTACTTAGATTTCAGCAAAGCTTTTGACACGGTTCCCCACAGGAGGCTCTTCAATAAACCTGACAGACTGAAGATAGGACCCGATGTGGTGAACTGGACTAGGAACTGGTTGACGGACAGACGCCAGAGGGTGGTGGTTAATGGAATTCGCTCGGATGAAGGAAAGGTGAGTAGTGGAGCGCCTCAGGGATCGGTGCTGGGGTCGATTCTGTTTAATATATTTGTGAGTGACATTGCCGAAGGGTTAGAAGGTAAAGTTTGCTTTTTTTGTGGATGATACTAAGATTTGTAACAGAGTGGACACCCGGGAGGGAGTGGAAAACATGAAAAAGGATCTGCAGAAGCTAGAAGAATGGTCTAAGGTTTGGCAATTAAAATTCAATGCGAAGAAATGCAAAGTGATGCACTTAGGGAGTAGAAATCCACGGGAGACGTATGTGTTAGGTGGTGAGAGTCTGATATGTACAGATGGGGAGAGAGAACTTGGGGTGATAGTATCTGAGGATCTGAAGGCGACGAAACAGTGTGACAAGGCAGTGGCCGTAGCTAGAAGGTTGCTAGGCTGTATAGAGAGAGGTGTGACCAGCAGAAGAAAGGAAGTGTTGATGTCCCTGTATAAGTTGTTGGTGAGGTCCCACCTGGAGTATTGTGTTCAGTTTTGGAGGCCGTATCTTGCTAAGGTTGTAAAAAGAATTGAAGCGGTGTAAAGAAAAGCTACAAGAATGGTATGGGATTTGCGTTACAAGACATATGAGGAGAGACTTGCTGACCTGAACATGTATACCCTGGAGGAAAGGGGAAACAGGGGTGATATGATACAGACGTTCAGATATTTGAAAGGTATTAATCCGCAAATAAACCTTTTCCGTAGATGGGAAGGCGGTAGAACTAGAGGACATGAAATGAGATTGAAGGGAGGCAGACTCAAGAAAAATGTCAGGAAGTATTTTTTCACGGAGAGAGTGGTGGATACTTGGAATGCCCTCCCGAGGGAGGTGGTGGAGATGAAAACGGTAACGGAATTAAAAAATGCATAGGATAAACATAAAGGAATCCTGTTCAGAAGGAATGGATCCTCAGAAGCTTAGCGGAGATTGGGTGGCAGAGCCGGTGTTGGGAGGCGGGGCTAGTGCTGGGCAGACTTCTACGGTCTTTGCCCTGAAAATGGCAGATACAAATCAAGGTCAGGTATACACAAAAAGTAAGGTCTTTCTCTGTCGTCAACTACTATGTTACTATTATAAAGGACAAAATTCATGTTGAATGAGCAGTTTCACATTGTTTGTATGTGTGGTTATTCGTTGGCATACACAGAGTTGAGTTTGCATGTACTACATTTTTAAAGGCATATCCCCACTGGCAATTTTACTTTCAAATCTGGTACAAATAGCTACTGTTTGAAGCTGTCCCCTTGAGGATAAGTACCTAAGATTTTACATTGTTGGGTCAATATTCAGGTTACGCACCATATACCAACGAATCCCCGAAGAATTAAACATCCCCTTCTTTCTCCAGAGACTGCATCCCCAGATGACATTCTCCCTCAGTCCCTCCCACATGTCCCAACACACACTCCTCTACATCACGCATCATCCCATCACCCCCCCCCCCCCCCCCCGCTGAAACAATATAACCCCATCCAGGGCCCTCTGTGGGACAACGGTAGACTCCCCTCCCCGGGCTTACCTAGGTGAAATAATCTTTAACACCTATTCCTAACTCAGAGGGTGCTGCTGATTTGACTTTGACTTCAAATTTTCGACCAGCAGCTAGTATACCTTGGATGGCAAAGTTGGTGGAATCTCTAGTGGCTTCTTGAACAACACAGTATTTAGACACTTTTCAAGGTTATGTACATCACAGCATGACTATAGATCTCTGCACAGTACAGAATTTTTGTTATTAGATCTGCTGGATGAGAAGGAAAATACCACCTGTTCTATTGCAGTTTGATGTCTCATGTGCTTTTGACACTGTAGATCATGTACTATTACTAGAACGATTGAGTGAATTCGGTCTGGAAGGGATGGTTTTGCAATGGTTCAGAGGTTTTCTACAGAATAGGAGTTATAAAGTAAAAAAAGATGGGCAACCTATCAAACAGTTGGTCATCTGTTTGCGGGGTCCCTCAGGGGTCATCGTTGTCTCCAGTTTTGTTCAATATCTTTATGGAGTACTTTGGGTCCAAAATTGGAATCTTTAGAACTTTCTATCTCTTCCTATGCTGATGATATTTTCATTCTAATACTTTTAAAATCAGGTTATGAAGATAATCAAAAATTGATAGCTGATTGTTTAGGAAAGACATAGTTGGGCAATGGAGAATTTATTAAAATTGAATACTTATTGGATAGTGAAACTCAAAGTGATATCTGCAATGGAAAAGATGACAGATCGACGCTGGGGGAAATTTAACCCGACAGCGGAGGAGTGGATACATTTGGATGATATCTAAAGTGACAACACAGGGGTAATGGCTGAAGGAATCATTGAAGTAAAAGAGGGAGGGGGGTATAGGAGGGGGGGGATGGTTGGGTGGGAGGAGGGTTGGGGAGATAATAGGGGTTAAGGGGCTGGGGGAGAAACTGTTGCTATAGAAATTTGTGGACTGATTGAACATTTGACATGTTAGAAAAATATGAGGAGTCTGTGGCTCTGGATTGATGTTAAACTGTTTATTCAATAATATTGACAAATTTAAAATCGAATACTTCTAAAACTAAGGGTCCTGTTTACTAAGGTGTGCTAGTGTTTTTAGTGCATACTAAAAATTAACATTCACCAATGCTAGATACACCCATAGGAATATATGGGTGTCTCTAGCATTAGTGTGCACTAAAAACGATAGCACGCCTACAGCACAGCTTAGTAAACAGGGCGCTAAATTAATACATTTCAGTATTACTGTATTGAATATTCTGAATGCTATTACTTTAGCTTCAGGAGAACAATTAAGATTTGAAATTTTTGAACGGGTCTTAGGAGTGATATTAGATTCTCAGCTGACTATAGAACAACAATTAAGCAGCTAAATTAAGAAGATATACTTTAAATTACATCAGCTGAGGTCTATTAGATCAGAACAGTTCTGAGTATTAGTTCAGGCAATAATCTTAAGTAAGATGGATTATTGCAATGTTTTATATGCTGGGATTAACAGAAATGTAATTTATAGACTGCAGCTGATGCAGCATATTGCGGTCAGCTTACACTTTGGGGCCAAAAAGTTCGATCATGTTACGCCATTGCTGAGGAATCTACATTGGTTGCTGGTGGACACCTGTGTGGAGTTTAAGGTTGTCTGTACAGTGTTTAAAATTATTCATGGTTCTTGTCCAGGTTCTCATATACATTTACTGTCAATTCCTTCCTTTAGAACAACCTACCGATTCTACTCTACCTTTAGCTTGGGTTACCCAACAGCTAAAAGGGTTTTGTCGAAAAGATTTCATGGCAACTCATTTCGTTATTTTTCCAGTAAGTTGTGGAACAACCTTCCAGTGTCTATATGAATTTCGTCTCATTTGACTTTTCAGAATTTGGTAAAAACTCATTGTTCAGTATGTATTATGATTAATTCCTTTAATCTTGTTTAGTTTGTTTAGTGTTACATGCTTTTACTCTTTTTGAAATTGGCAGCATATAAATGTTGGTTTGGATTTAATTGGATTGGATCATTGGTGATGTAGTGGGTAGACGGGGCAAGAGCGATTTCTATTCTCTCTGCTCCTAACAACTGTGGCTTAAAAATGGCAGCCATAACCGCTAGTGCTAGTACTACTGTTAAGGTTAGCCTACCTATGACTAACAGGCCAATACTCAACCTTGGCTGTTGGCTTTTTAAGAAATGCTAACCCACTTGGCTATAAAAACCTGTATATGCAATATGGATATCTGGATAGTGGTTGGTGCTGAATATCCAGATTCAGTAGTGACTGGTGCCACTAGCTGGATAGCAGTGATCTGATAGCTAACTGGATAAAGTTAGAGCAGCCTTTTTACTGTCCTAACTTTATCAACTTAGTTATCCGGTTTAACAGCCTGAAGATAAATCCCTGCTCGACCTTCACCCCACTAACCGAATAGTGCTGAGGTGGATAATTAATGATATCCTACATGGGATATCATTAATTAATTAATACATAGGAGTGGCCTAGTGGTTAGAGTGGTGGACTTTGGTCCTGGGGAACTGGGTTTGATTCCCACTGCAGGCACAGGCAGCTCCTTGTGACTCTGGGCAAGTCACTTAACCCTCCATTGCCCCAGGAACAAATAAGTACCTGTATATAATATGTAAGCCGCATTGAGCCTGCTATGAGTGGGAAAGCGCGGGGTACAAATGTAAGAAAAAAAAATATCTGAATAGTGCTAAAAATATCAGCTGATAGGCTCAACTAAACCTTTTATCCCAGCTATTTTCCAGGTAAATGGCTTTGACTATGAAGCCTATCTTTTCATGTATCTGTAATTTGTGTCATAGACATTAGTAATATTTTAGGGCATTTGTACTGTCCTCTATCATAACTTAGAACTTATGTTTTTGGGCATTTTGTGAAAATCCACTCCGTACTGATCATATTGTTCAACTTTACAATAAAAATTATGTCTTTGTCCTACAATAGGCAACGTCATTCGTTTTAATGCCAATTTGTTTCTGTTTGTACATTCTACTTAATTTGTGCATGAGGTAATATTTAATAGCATAATTTGCACTAAACATACCTGTTTGGCTAGGAATCACTAACTAATCCTAAGAGACTGAGAGGTCAGTAAATGCTAGGCAGCAGCTAGACACGTCTTATATATCCACCACAGAGAGTGGAACTGACACCTATCGAAGGCTACATGCATTAGGCATCCCGCAGGTCATTATAAATCCTTTGATGTTCATCAGTTTTTCAGTAATTTGTGAAGGAAAGAAAAGTGTAAAACAGAGAACAGGTTTAGACTTATTTTTGAACATGAGTCATGGTCTATCAATAGTGTGTTTATTTCCAGCTCTGAGCCCCAGTGTTCTGCAAACTGCTATCTATTGGAGTCATGTCTCTTCCCATCATCTTCAAATAGAATAAGCACATCTTTGCTTTAAATATTTCAGACTTTGTTTCTTGGTAATTTTACTTGCCATCAATCAAAAATTAATTTCCCCAAGTATTGCTATATTGATAAGAAATATTTAGTTCTCAGTCATTTAATACTGCAAATAGAAAATGAACACTTCCCTTAGGTTGGATAGTTGGATTTCAATTTCTTGCTAGTTCTATTAATTGTATCAGAGCTTCATTTGTAGACAGAAAGTGGAAGTGTGGAGCAGGAGAAGGGGGGGGGGGGTCAGGGTGTAAACTGGATGAAAAGGTGGGGCCAGGTTTGCTGTTCAGCTGTCAATCTCCACATAAACATTGGTAGGCGAAGGAAGGCTGGGCGGGAGGGAGGGGTTGAGCACTGGTGGTAGGAGTATGGCAGAAACAATAGGGTCATTTTTCTCTACCTTTATGCTCTTATGATCCTGTTTTTTTATACAAAGCTCCCTCTCATTTTTTGCAGAGCAGTCCTAGAGCCTCCAAAGTTCAACCATCAATCTTTGGTCATCTCTGAGCCCTTCATCATGGTCACTAGCTTCCTTTCCCTGGAAAATTGACCTTTCCATCCACTCCTCCTCTCTCTCCTTGGCCAGTAAGGTACAAGCTTCCTCTTCTCTAGCTGGAATCATCTGGCTTTACTCTGCTTTGGAGGGATGGAGCAGGCTGTCACTACTGTTTCTCTCCTTAGCTTCCTTGGATAAATTGGGAGGTCCACGAAACATTTTGACTTCTTGAGCAGAGTGAAGAAGAGAGTAGCACTGCCTCTTCTCCTTACTCCTCTTTCCTTTCTCCTTGCCCCGACTGCACTGCTCCCAGCCCCCTCTCTCTCTTCTAAATCCTTCATTCACAGCTTGTCCATCAACAGTGATCCTCTTACATCTTGGTCTCTGTAATCCTCTCTCTTAGATCCTGTAGCACCTTCTTCCTCTCCTCTACCCAGCTTGTAGCCTCTTCAATCCTCACCCTTCCCTCACTCTTAGCTCTACCCCCACTCTCACTTCTATTTTGCTCAGATTCTTCACTCATTCTCCCCCTCATCTACTGTCATCACCAGGGGGCAGAGATGGTGGAATGCAAGAAGCCAGCACAATAAGCAACAGTGAGGCCAGGAAGGCAACACATCTGATAACAACAGATGCAGAGGGCTGACAAGCATTCACTCTTTGTTTCTGCAACCTTGTCTACTATCTTTCATAGCCTCTGCAATTGTTCACCTAAATCATGAAAAATGAAACTATTTTCAGTAGTTAAACCATCATACTGTGTAATTTGAGTGAAATGACCACAGAGAGTCAAGTATATCTGTGCTCACCAATTTGCATCACACAAACACTATAACAGTTGGACTAGCAGGGTTTTTAATACCCTAATAATTATCAAAGCCCTCATGAAACGTGCCAGAGTGACAGCATTGGAATCCAAAGTCCTCATTTTTAAAAATTTGATTCAGCAGTTTCCTCCTGCACTTTTAAATGTCTACCTTAATCAAAACCAGGGCTGGAGTCTGGTACCTTGAGCCTTCCTTCCTTCTTAACCACCAAGGGATTTTCCCTTATTTTGGATCTCTGCTCACCATACCTAACCTGGTTATTGCAGTGATGGTTCTTGTTTGGGGTCTATGCATCAGGGCTCCTTTTTGAAACTACTGTCACAGTCACTGAATTTGGCCTCTAGGTGTCACCCTTAAGCAATGACCATAGGTCCAGCCCCAAGGACAGACCCAGAGAGACTTTCTGCATTGCAGAAAATCAGCACCAGTAAAAAAAATCACAGTGAACAAATTCTATAGAATTTTATTTAAGCTTTATAAACTGAAAATTGCCCACTACAGTAATAAATACTTGCAGAACTTTGTCACTTTGCACATCGGGTGGTAAAACTGTAGCTGTGAATAAACTGTCTGCAAATAACATTTTTGCCTCTAATGTTGAATTAGCAGATGGACTAATAAATATGCAGTGTTTTAAAACTACATTTGCAGCTTCAGAGATCTATTTTTCTTTTTCTGATCAGGCAACATGTATCATGGTCCTATTATGGTATTAAACTTCTCAGACAGAAACGTGAAAGCTGGGTTAGATAAACTGCATTCTGGGTGCAATAATTGTAATATATTGGGAATTAACAAGTGCTTTTACATTTAAATATTTTTGTGAGTCATTCTAAATCATTACTTTAGCAACTAAAGGGCCCTTTTACTAAGGTGTGGTAGGATCTACACGTGTGCAGTGCGTTCCCAAATGAGACTACAGCCAGGCCAGTGCGCCCTCCTGGCCATAATTTCAAATTTGTAGTGCGCACATAAGGCCTGGATGAATTATTTATTTATTTCCTCCCACGTGCATGGTTTCCAGCATTAATCGGCATTTGGCGCATGTCGACTAGTCACCGTGCGTGTACCGCATGAGCCCTTACTGCTAGATCAATGGGTGGCATTAAGAGCTTAGGCTAGTTTTGGGCGAGCAGTGGTTTCAGTTTTATCGCAGGCCCTTTTCTTGACCCATTTAAAAAAAATCCCTTTTTTGCCAATGTAGTAAAAACTGGCCTGTGCATACACGGAGATGCACCAGCCTACATGTCAGATCTGATAGACCTACCAGCCAGGAATGTCAAAAGATCATCCCGCATATTCCTGAATCTACATTTCCCTAACAGCAAAGGTCTAAAATACAAACTAATGCACGCATCTAACTTTACTTACTTGAGCACACAACTATGGAATGCACTGCCGCGCAACATAAAAACGATTTACGAACTAATGAACTTCCGCAAACTACTGAAGACCCATCTCTTTAACAAGGCATACCACAAAGATCAACCAATGTGAATACACATAACTCCTCCACACTTATTCAGAACTGTTTTATAATAGTTGCTTGTTATACTACTATCATGTTCTATCATTATCATGTTACCCAAGATCCTTCTGTATCACTAATTGTCTATTTTCTAATTTATGTCCACCATTCATGATGTACTGTAAGCCACATTGAGCCTGCAAAGAGGTGGGAAAATGTGGGATACAAATGCAATAAATAAATAAATTACACATTTTTAATTTGTGCATTTTTTTTTTAAATGGCCTAAAAACAAATGCACAAAACTTTGTTTGAAATGGTATTTTAGAAAAAAGGAAAAGATTCTTTCTTTTTTTGAAAAATGGTTACATTTGCTATTTGGATTTGGGACTTTTAGTGCAAAACATCCAAAGTCCAACTTAGATGTCATATTGAAAATGCCCTTCCACGTGGCGTATTTTCAAAGCACTTAGACTCACAAAGTTACATGGAGGGTCATTTTTGATATGATGTGTAAGTCCAACTTTGGATGTTTTGCTCAAAACACACAGTTACTGAACTGTCCTCCACATTTTCATATTCCACTGTCGTTTCCTTATCTTGCCCTGGTGGTAGTTCAGTTTTAGCGTGCGGTAAGCCTGTGTTAGGCTTACCTCCACTTTGTAAAAGGGCCCCACAATGTCCAAACCCCCACCCCCCTTTTTCTGCCATTCCTGTTTGGATCTTATTCTAGAGCAGAAGAACTATCACGGAAAGAGCCACCTCTTGTGCGCGGTTTTGGAAAAGTGTCATTTGTGTGAAGGGCACCAGAAGAAGGACACAGTGTTCAACAACCAGAGGACTACCTAGTTCACATTCCCATTGTACAGATTTTCTGGCCAAGGGATAATTGGCCTACCTTGGCAGTCTTTAGTTACCTTTCATACAATCTCTAGAATCCCTGGAGGTATAGACTTGAGGCTTCTTATTACACAGGGTGCAAGCACCTGAGCTAGGGCCACTCCCCTTCCCTGGAACTCCTTTCAGGTACTGCACACAAGCCAGAACACCCTGGGATGATTTTCATTCAGGACCTCTCTGTCTTAACTTCCTGCTCTCTCCTTGAGCCCTGCCCTGATGGCCAGAAAGGCTAACCAAGTTAATTCCTGCCTCCAGCCTCAGTGAAGGAGTGTTCTTAAGAAAACCCTACCTTGTACAACCCACACTCTCACAGGGGATTTGTGATGGGGAGCTCTTCAGAAGTGAGGAATTGTGCTGGGAGGGGTCTTTTATGCAAGGGGGTTGTCTTTGAGGTTGACTTCAGGGGGGAGGGAGAAATCACCCTTTTAAGATGCAGGCTGGGAGCATCTGGCTGTTGTTTAGCAACCCAGTGCAAGAAAAATAATGCCAGGTCTTAGCTTGTGTTATTTTTCCAGGAATGACACAGTATTCAGTGTTCAATGCAATCTGCGAGGTTGACTGGTATTTGAAATGTATTAATCCGCAAACGAACCTTTTCCGGAGATGAGAAGGCGGTAGAACGAGAGGGCATGAAATGAGATTGAAGGGGGGCAGACTCAAGAAGAATATCAGGAAGTATTTTTTCACGGAGAGGGTGGTGGATGCTTGGAATGCCCTCCCGCGGGAGGTGGTGATGAAAACGGTAACGGAATTCAAACATGCGTGGGATAAACATAAAGGAATCCTGTGCAGAAGGAAGGGATCCTCAGGAGCTTAGCCTAGAATGGGTGGCAGAGCTGGTGGTTGGGAGGCGGGGCTAGTGCTGGGCAGACTTATACGGTCTGTGCCAGAGCTGGTGGTGGGAGGCGGGGTTGGTGGTTGGGAGGCGGGGATAGGGCTGGACAGACTTATACAGTCTGTGCCCTGAAGAGGACAGTACAAATAAAGCAGCACATATGAATTTATCTTCTTGGGCACACTGGATGGACCATGCAGGTCTTTTTCTGCCGTCATCTACTATGTTACTATGACTGGCAAGCTGCATTATTCATATACTACAGGAGTTACTATCTTGCAATATGGAGCTACTGCAGGTTGGTAATTCCCATGGTAAATGCCTGGCTTTTACCACACCTTAATAACCAACCCTCAGTGGGACTTAAACAGCTCCTACCCGAAGAAGTCCATTCATTAGGTCCATACCCAAATTTTAAGTAATGCCACTGAAAATCTGGACAGATTGCATTTTTTTTTTACATTTCATATAGGTGCTCTGTTATAAAATCAAACTCTGAGTATCAAAATGCCTGGATATTACAAAATGATCAGTGAATGCACTGATCCTTGAGGCACATTACAATGAAGCTCCCTTGGTAAGCAATTTAATACACACAGCTATTTAATTTTTTCAATTTAAAGTGGTTTTACAAAGATGGAAACATTGTTAATCATTATCTGCATTTTTCTCTATGGTACAGCAGCAAAAATATTCAAACTAAAGCAACAAGATTGATCCACTGCTGAACTCCACTAAAAATACTCTAAAACTGTAAACAATTCTTGCCTATTTGCCTATTCTGGCATAACAGGTGTCTAAGAGGGGCATAATCGAACGTCGTTGGTGAAATAGGTCGCCGGCGATCTATTTTGACGGTGGCGCAACAGCTGGCTGGAACCGTATTTTCGAAAAAGATGGCTGGCCATCTTTTTTTTCGATAATACGGTTTAGCCCGGCCAAATGCCAGAGTTCACCGGGTTTGACATCGCCAGTTTTGTTTTTCAGCAATAATGGAAAAAAACTGCTGGCGATCTCAAACCCGGCGAAATCTAAGGCATTTGGTCGTGGGAGGAGCCAGCATTTGTAGTGCACTGGTCCCCCTCACATGCCAGGACACCAACCGGGCACCCTAGGGGGCACTTCTAAAAATGTTCAAAAAATATACAAATACCTCCCAGGTGCATCGCTCCCTTACCATGGGTGCTGAGCCCCTCAAATCCCCCCCAAACCCACTCCCCACAACTCTGCACCACTACCATAGCCCTTATGGGTGAAGGTGGGCACCTACATGTGGGTAGAGTAGGTTTTGGGGGGGCTTGGAGGGCTCAACACTTAGCACCACAAGTGTAACAGGTCGGGGGGGGGGGGGGATGGACCTGGGTCTGCCTGCCTGAAGTGCACTGCACCCATTAAAAACTGCTCCAGGGACATGCATACTGCAGTCAGGGAGCTGGGCATGACATTTGAGGCTGGCATACAGGCTGGCAGAAAAGTTTTTTATTTTTTTAGTGTGGGAGGGGGTTGGTGACCACTGGGGGAGTATGGGGAGGTCATCCCCCCCCATTCCCTCCGGTAGTCATCTAATCAATTGGGGCACCTTTTTGAGGCTTGGTCGTGAAAATTAACGGACCAAGTAAACCCGGCGAAATACTGCTTAACGCCGCTTTTTTTCCATTATCCACGAAAGCCGGCCATCTAGTAGCCACATCCATGCCCGCCCATGTCCCGCCTTCGCTATGCCACTGACACGCCCCCTTGACCTTTCGCCGGCATGGCAACGGGAAAGCGGCGATGGTGTCAAAAAAGCCACTTTCGATTATACCGATTTGGCCGCTTTTGAGAGATCACCGGCCATCTCCCGATTTATGTCGGAAGATGGCCGGCGATCACTTTCGAAAATAAGCCTGTAAGGGGCCCCTTTTACAAAGCTGCAGTAAGCACTAATGCATACTTACCACAGCAAAAAATAGCTTACTGTGGAGCGCACTGAGGCATCGCATGGCAATATTGTCATGTGCGGGCACTACCCATGTGTTATGAAATATTCTTTATTTTTTTGGTGCAGGGGTGTGTCTGGGGTGGAGAGTGGGCGTGTTCTGTGCTAATCGGTTAGCATGCTAACCGATTAGCACAGGTTTAGCACGCGAGCCCCTACTTCCTACAAAATAAGTGACAGTAGGGACTTGCACGCTAATGATCACATGCAAATATGAACATTCATGCATGGCCATTATTGAAACATTCAGAAAATTGGCCATTTTACCCCAGTGGTAAAAATGGCCCTAACGTGCAGGCATGACCCAGGTTGGGGCATGCTAAGGCCACTTTTTTTTTTTTTTACTGCTGTTTAGTAAAAGGTCCCCTTAATGTTTCAGATATTTAAAAAAATTAGGACCCAGGAAAAACATAATTAAAGCATCAGTAAAATGATAGAAAAACAACACCCATATTTTAAAATCATATTTTCCATTATATCAATCTTTTAACTCTAGGGGCTATTTGGATGCTTTATATTGCAGTGAACTATAACAATGAAATATACTGCACCTTAACAGTACAAATGATTTTTCATTGTTGTATATTTCAATTTAATTATTTCTTACATTTTTATTTACCTGTATACTGTTCAAAGTGATTTATATGTACATCATTCAATAATATAAAAATAACAGTTCAGTCAGGACTGTATTATCTTGTTTGTTTTATGCCATGAATAATAACCTCATTTAGGGGTCCTTTTACCAAGCTGCGGTAAAAGGGGGCCCTGGGCTGGCATCAGTGCGTGCTTTTGATGAATGTTGAGGTCTCCTTTTACTGAAGTGGGGGGGGGGGGGGGGAGGGAAGCACTTAATGCCACCCATTGAGGTGGTGGTAAGGGCTATTGTGCTAACCCAGTGGTAACTGGGCAGCGAGCGGCACTGCCTGATCACCGCTGGGTAAACACCGGCGCTAGAAAAATAAAAATATTTTTGTAGCGCCGAAAGTGCCGCATGCTGGGGGTGGGAACTACCGCTGGGTTGCTGTGGTAGCCCAGTGGTAATTCAGGATTAGCGAGTGGTAAGCCTGTGTTGGACTTATCGCTGCTTCATAAAAGACCCCCTTACTACTCTGTGTAAATACTTTAATGTACTTAGGACCCCGTTTACTAAAGTGCACTAGCGTTTTTAGTGCATGCTAAAATTAGTGTGCGCTAAATGCTAGAGTTGCCCATATGTTTCTATGGGTGACTTAGTATTAAGTGCATGCTGATCATTAGCGTGCGCTAGAAATGCTTGCGCGCCCTTAGTGTGGCTTAGTAAACAGGTCCCTTTAAGTGCAAGGGATTAATTTTATAAAGGACTTTCTGCATGCAAAAAAGGCTGTTATAAAATTATCCTATGTTCGAAACACTGAGGGGCATAGGGTTGCACGGGTGGTTTACAGAGGCAATAGAAACACTGTATGCAAATCCACAAGCAATGCTTCGAATCAATGGAATCAAGACTCAAGGGTTCGACATCGGGAGAGGAACCCGACAGGGCTGCCCCTTGTCCCCACTACTTTTTCTTTTGACGCTGGAGCCCCTTTTGGCCAGAATTAGAGCACAACGCAAGATAACAGGGATAGAGGTTGGCGGGAGGGAGCTCAAAGTATTAGCCTATGCGGATGATGTTGTAGTTCTTTTGAGTAACCCACAGGCTTCCCTGGAGTCTCTCCTACACACCATCAAAGAATATGGCGCCCTCTCGGGCTATTCCCTTAATAGAACCAAGTCTAGGGCCCTAGCGCTGGATGACACATTGCAAACAGACTGGAGAGGAGAATTCCCACTACAATGGGCGGCAGGTAATCTGCATTACCTGGGGGTGATCATCCCCAGGGCCCTGGACACACTGTATGATGCAAATGTAAGGCCTTTATTGACAAAAACCAGAGGCCTGCTGAAACTGTGGAGAGCATGCCCACTATCGCTTTCAGGCAGAATAGGTCTGTTCAACATGATGATAGCTCCCAAATGGTTGTATTTGTTTCAGATGCTACCACTTTATTTGAAACAGAGAGAAGAGAAGGCGTTGCATCGCGCAGTGCAAAGCTTTCTATGGAATGGGAAGAGACCCAGGCTCCCAGTCCACATACTTCAAAAGCCGAGATCACACGGGGGGATGGGCCTGCTCAACATAAGACATCTCACTATAGCAAGTGCAATGAGACACATCAGAGACTGGTTAGTGGGGACAAGTGAACTCTCAGTGATAGAACTGGAAAAGACAATGACACCTAGGGTGCATTTGGGATGGAGTCTACACGCCCCCGGGGAAAGACTAGATACAGGAGAGGGCCCAAACCCTTTAATTGCAGCAGCAAGAGCAGCCTGGAAATGGTTATGCAACCGACACAAATTTGATTGGCGGGTCACCCCTTTTCTGCCAATATATCACAACCCAGACTTCCCGGAGGGCTCCACATCGCCGGCATTCAGCCAGTGGAGAGCACTGGGGATCCAGTATCTATGTCAGCTGGTGACAGATGAAGGTAAACCGAAGCGGTATGCAGATCTACAACAGGAATTCGGACTTACAGAGAGAGACCGTTTCGCTTGCCTTCAGATGAGACACTATATCACAGCTTTAGGCTGGGTAAATCTGAGCGAGGATGTTCAAGACACACTGAACACGGCCTTGACTCTGGGTGCCCAAAACCCAGTACCGCTTAAATTTCACCATAGATTCTTACAAGACACGACGGAAGACATAGATTTTCAGACAAGAGCACAGAGCTGGGCCAGAGATCTGGCAGCAGAAGTTACAGCGGACCTCCTGCAGAAATACCTGACAAGCATACAGAGACGCTCTATCTTCAATCGCTACTGGGAAATGGATTACAAATTTATACTAAGGTTATATGTTTCACCATCGCGAGCCTATAAAGCTGGATTTGGGGACTCAGCCGCCTGCCCCTGGTGCAATTATGCCCCTGCAACACTGGGGCACATGTTTTGGTCTTGCCAGCAGGTGGGATTGTTCTGGACCCGGATATTGGGCGAAGCGCAGAGATACTGGGACCACCAGATCAAATGCCAGCCGCTGATGTTGTTTGGAATAAATGAATGGGCACGCCCTGCACCCGCAGGCCTGGGGGCCTTCATACATAGAACTGTGCTGATGGGAAAAAGGTCTATCTTGTTGCGTTGGAGAGCAGAAAAAGCACCTACCGTGGGAGCATGGAGATCCCAAATGATTGAACTCCTAAATCTAGAAAGACGAGGGATAGCGGATTTGTCCTCCAGAGAAGGAAAGCAGCTGCAGAAGACATGGGCGAACTTTTGGGACACCTTACAACCCTCAGCCCGAAGTAGAATAATAAATTAGAGGTTGAATGACTCTGTCAACTTACTCGAGCGAGATGGAGTTCGCTCCCGTGTGTGAGGAAAGGGGGGGGGAGGGGGGGAAGGGTAAAGGGGAGGGCAACAGACACTTTAATTTGCTGTATATCATCTGAGAGAAATCTAACATAGAGCACAGTCGGAGACAAGGACAGGTCATACTAAGAGACAATAAGAGAGGCGATGTTAGGCGAGGGGCTACAAGAGGCAAAGCCCTTCGCAGCAAGCAACATAGAAAACAATGTGAAGCCTCAGATTATAAAATGGACTGTGCCGATGGATCTGAACAGCTCAAGATAGGGGGGAAGCATAGAATTATTTAACTGTTAATTCCTAGCTTAGAACTGAGGGAGAGTTGGGATAGGGAGGGGGGAGGAGGTTTGGGGGTTTATGAAAATGTACGGCGAAAGCAACACACAGCTAGATGTTGGTGGATAATACAGAAACTATGTTTAAGTGTTAACGCATGTGGAACGTTTTGAGGCATTAGACAGCTTCACATACAGAGTAAGGGGACAAAAGTTGAAATTTCAATGTTATGATACTGAATAATGTCTCCTCTCTAATCACCAAATGTATCGTTTTCATTCAATGTCAATAAAAATAATTTAAACATAAAATTATCCTAGAGGTTACACATGTAGGCATGTTAAGGGATGGAGTTGAGATGTAGACATATCCCTCCGGATTCTATATAGGTCGCCCAAAGATGGGCATGCAAATTTGGACGCGGATCGGAGATCTGTGCATAAACTGAATAGCTAGTTAGGTGCTATCAATAATTGGTATTAACAAGCACTGAATTGGCAGATCTGCCCTATGCTCTATTCTAACACATGTGTGCTTAAGGGAATCTTTTACAAAGCAGTGGTAGGGCTACTGTGCATGTAGCACATGCCAAATCAATACTACTGCTTGAGTAGCGTGCTCACCTGGCGTCAAAGTTGGCATGTGCTGTTTCCCATGGTAGAAAACATTTTTCTATTTTCTATTGGGGGGGGGGGGGGGCGTTCCTGTTGGTAGTTGGCAGCATGGCCACATTGGCGTGCACTGCAAGAGTACCATGTGTGTAGTGCATGAGCCCTTACTGCTAGGTCAGTGGGTGGTGGTAGTAAATAGCCGCATGCTACCTTTAATTCTATTTTTCCCAGCTGCAGTAAACATCACTTTGTATTTGTTTACACCGGAGTCTGTAACGCCTCTCCAGTACTAAGTAAGCCACATTGAGCCTAGAAATAGGTGGGAAAATGTGAGATACAATTGTAACAAATAAATAAATAAATGAGACTACAATAATGGTTTTAGCAATTGGTAGTCACAAGAGTTACTTTACGTGATTCCAGGTCTGAGTGAAGAAATTCTTTATTTGGATGTACTTTTAAGAAACCATAGCTTCCCATGTGTTGTTTTACTGTGCAACCTTGACGTCATATGGGTGGGCTGGGGGGAATTTTACAGCGTATTCACAATATTTTTTAAATTAATATTCTGTTAACATGTGATATTGTGATCTGCAGGTCTATCAAGCTTCCCTGTATGCAACATAGGGATCAATCTAGATTGTTAATTAAATATTTTGCTTTACTTCAATCTTGAAACGGATTGTAAACAATTGAAAAAATACTGCTGTATTATCTGTGCAAGTGTGGTGGAGTTATGTTTGTCAAACCTATAAATAAGAAAGAGTAATTGATGAGAGAGAAGAATCCCTACTTGAGCTTAATTCTGTTTTGTCTGTAGTTGATGTCTGGGTGGATCAACAACTCACTTTTTTTTTTACTGTACTCTGATCTGATTGAAGGTTATGTTATTGTTGTTTTTATGTAAAACCAGTATTTTTTGAACTAAACAAAATAAGCCATTGCTTTCTGTTTGACCCAAATATTATTTCTCCAAAAAGGTAAGAAAACAAACTGAGGGCCCTGTTTACTATGCCGTGCTAGAGGCGCATATTTTTAGTGCACACTATCCGTGTAGATATCCATAATATTCCTATGGGTGTCTACGTGGTTAGCGCATGCTAATTTTTAGCATGCATTAAAAATGCTAGCGCATCTTAGTATACAGGGTCCTGAGTTTTCTAATAAGGATTGTCAAGATTAGCATTCATTGTAGCACTATAAATTAACACAGTGTTGATACTGATTTACAACATGGGTTATCACAAATTCTGAAGGTGTCCTTTTTTAATATAAAAATGTTTTAAGAGATCAATATTATAACATGATGCACATGGGTAGAAAATATTAACTAGATGGAGAATATTAGAAATAGTGTTTAAAGAGCTTAAAATGACTTAATTTCCTTTTTAAATAGACTGAATTGTTGTAAGCTGTACTGTACTATCTTTTTTATAATCAACAGAAGTTATTGTGCTGTATAAGCTCTTGATACCACATGAGGAAGGAACTGTGTACTGTCACATTGTTATGCTAGTTCCAGCAGAAGATAGCACAACCTACAAAACCTTTAGCTTTTTCTAAGCCAAATAGTGCTAATAGAAATCAGAGCTTTTTAAATAAATATAATTCTTTCAAATTCAAAATAGTTTCTCTAAATCACATTGAAATATCACACTGAAACTTATTTACATCTGTTAAAATAATTAAAATGGCAAGGATTGAATATCACATCAACCTTTGGATTCTCTATATATATTGCCCAGAATTGCGCACCCAAATTTGTGCATGCGTCCGAGATGTGTGTAAAAATTAACTGCTTAATGAGATCAATGACACCAATAATTGGGTGCTAACAAACAATTATTGATGTTACACGTGCATCTGGCTATACACAAGTTTTCTGAAAACTGCAGTCAGCTCAGGGATCACTTGTGATATATTTATTTATTTATTGCATTTGTAGTAGTCAATGTGGCTTACAATATATCATGAATAGTGAAAATACATAAGAAAATATACTTTGGTATTACAGAGTGATCTTGGGTAATATAATAATAGTAGAACATAATAGTAGATATCACATGCTGAAAATAAAATGTATAGAATCCTGCCCCATGTCACAGAAGGGGTAAGGGGTCAGGAGGTGGGGGGGTTATGGGTATAACCAAAGTGGTTTACATTTTATTATATGCAGGTGTGTTCTCTGTCACAATCTAAGTTGTTGTATTTGGGGCAATGGAGGGTTAAGTGACTTACCCAGAGTCACAAGGAGCTGCAGTGAGAATCAAAACCAGTTCCCCAGGTTCTCAGCCCACCGCACTGTATTAGGCTATTCCTCCTATCGATATAGAGCTGCTTATACTACACTTAACGCACACACTAACCCCTCAATTCTAGAAACTCGTGTGCTCAAAGTTAGGCTAAGTATTCAGATTTGCGCGCACAAATATAGAGTAAGGGTAGTTGTGTGTACAACCTAATTTAATAATTGGCTCTTAATTAATTGAAATTAAAAGCCAATTATTGTCTTAATCTGGTACCAAATAACATTTGCACATGCAAATGCCCTTAGTCGGTATTCTAGAAGTTGTACATGTTGATTCATCGAGTGCAACTTCTAGAGGGGTATGGACATGAGAGGGGTATGGGTGGATCAAGGGCTGCCTAAGATTTAAGCGTGCGGGTTATAGAATAATAGGCATTATCTGCGGATTCTATATAGCGTGAATTAAGCTGCGTGCTTAGCTTTATTTTAATTTGAACTGGTCAGGTTTAAAAAAAAATAAATGCCGGTCACTGCAGGTAAAGTATCTAGATATTTAGTGATATCTGGCTGCTATCTGGATAGCTTTCCTGTGAGATTTATCTGAATAGCAGGTGCTGCAATCTAGATAAATCCAACATTTTTAGTAAGAAATTTATAATAGCAATAATAACCTACACAGTTGAAGGGCAATTCTATAAGGGGCCCTTTTACTAAGACGTGTAGACGTCTACATGTGTACAACGAGTGTCAAATTAGAACTACCTCCCAGCTACTGTGTGCCTCGAGCGGTATTCTAATTTTGATACGCATTCAAAACACGTGGCAGAAAATAATTTCTATTTTCTACCGTGTGGTGCTAACCAGACGGTATTTGTCAGTGTATGCACGCTGATGATTACCGCCTGGTTAACATGTTTTACCTTACCGTTTAGCCCATGGGTTGTGCTAAGGTCTCAGGGCCAAAATGGATGAATGTTGATTTTTATTTTGCCGCATGTTCAGGCCTTTTTTGCAGGCGCGCTGAAAAATGGACCTGCATGCATCCAATACATGCACCTACACCAGCACAGGCCATTTTTCGATGTGCCTTTGTAAAAGGGCCCTTAAATTAGTGACTCAGTCTAGGAGCCCCATGTGTAACTGGGAGATACACCCATGGTCTGCCCACCTATACTCCCCCCTTTTCAGTTTGGCGCTATGGCACTTAGGCATCTGTCAATTTTATGGCACTTTTGACACATGTAAGTGGCTCATACCTTTAGCTCCATTTTATTGAATGGCCCCTCTTGGGCAATTCATGTTGTCAAGTCCTTCAACTGGACATTCCATGAATTTTTTTCTGATGGTACTACCTAACAATGTCTTTTTTTTATAGATCTTATTGTTTGGGATGTTTCCGTCTTCACATTTTTTGTTTTTGTTTTTAAAGAACATAAACAATAATCCATATACAACCTTAAAACAAATTATTTCACTATAATTTGCAATCTCTGATGGGTATGACTTTTACTAGTGATCACTATCTTATCTGGGTAAAATACTTTGCAGGACATTAACTGCCAGAAAATGCCATGTTGATCAGAAATAAGATTACATAAATGATTCAGACAGCTATAAAATACGGTCAAGTAACCAAAATCGAGCTATTGAATTGTTAAAAGGTTGCTGTGTGCCCTTTGTTATATTCTATAAATACAGTTAAATAGTAGAAAAAAACTCTGAACAGTATATTTCATAATCACATATATACAATATTTACAAAAAAAGACATTGATTCACATATTTGCAGTCTTTAAACAATTTGAATCCTTTTCAACTATACAAAGACAGAGAAGCAGGGAGAATTCAGAGAAACAAGATAAGGTGGTAGTGAAAAATTAGATTAATCAAGAGTGACCCATACACAAAGAAACAGGATCAAAGAAGAAAAAGCACTGAAAAGATATAAATATATATCCCAGCAGCTGCGAAAGATCCAAGGTTAAATAAAAGATACTATATAAGGAAAATTAATACTATTTCATATATTATGCATTAGCTATGCCAGCTCATAGTATTTCCCAGTTTCAGGGTCAAAATAGCAGTTTAGACAAGGATCATATAGCAAGGTCAAGATTTCCTCTTCATCTTCTGTGGTGATATTTTCATCTGTGGGAAAGGGGAAACATATTAAACAGAAGATGGTACTAACAAAATACTACACTCTTCATTAACCAGCCAATATTTTTAATTACAATCAAATATAATTTGTTGCCATGTTAGTCCAATTAGATATGTAGGCAGTGGTGTGCTGGAGCAGGCTCTCACAGGCTCACAAGAGCCGGTTGTTAAGTTTTTAAGAATTTTGGGAGCCAGTTGTTAAAGTAGGGCCCTCCATGGCTACTTTAACAACTGGCTCCCAAAATGTGGGCTTGGGCCCCCTGCTGAATTCTCTTTTACTTTGCTGGTGGGGATGCTGAGCCCTGCCAGCCAAGTAAATAGACTGCTGCTGCTCCCAGCTCCTTGTTTCCAGCTCTGAGCAGCAGGCTGGGACTTCTCCAGCATGTGTGAGAAGTTTCAGCATGCTGCTCAGAGCAAGACCTTGGGAGTGGTGGCAGTCCATTTATTGGTTGCCAGCAAAGGTATGCCTAGCGTGCCCGCACGAAGGGAGGGAGAAGAGAGAGATAAGTGTTGCTCCCCCCCCACCCGGCCACCCCTGGCCCTTCCAACTGCAGAGCTGGCTACTTAAAGAGCCTGTTGTTAAAAATTTACCAGCACACCCCTGTACGTAGGAATAAAGTTCAAACAAACAAATCAAAACTGGGGAAGATAACTTGATTATTCTCTAGCTACAAGTATAAATGATAAGGAGTGATCTCCTCCAGATGGTCAAACTTGTACAGCTGAAAGTCCAGAAATCTCCTTAGCACACGGGGAAAAGTTAAGGGGCACACTGTAGTGTCCTGAGGTAGTTTTGACATGTATGTGCACTTCTCATACACTAAAAGATAATTTTTACGTTTTAGCACTGGGGGCATTTGGGGACGGAGAGTGGGCGTGTTCAGTGCTAATGGGTTAGCCTAGAAAATAGGTGTAGTTAAGGGCTCACGCTAATGGAAAACTTAGTGGGTGGCCATTATTGCCAATATACAAAACTCGTCCATTTTGCCCCTGCATAAAAAGGTGGCCTCAGCATGCAGGAAACCCATGTGCTAGTAATAGCACAGGCCAACGTTTAGCATAGCATAGTAAAAGGACCCCTAAGTTAGATGCAAGGCATATTTCTTGATCATCTCCTCGTTTTTACTTATGCCTACTCCCCCTGCATTACAGTGGTCCAAGGAAGAATGAGTTTTTCTTTTTTGTATAGCATTTATTGTTTATTATCTGTTTCTTTCTGTTTTTCTGGGACAAGAGTAACCCTGTATAGTATGTGAAATTTGAAAAAAATACCCTTTGAATTTGAGATATCAATGTGAAGCAAGCCTTGTTGACTTTTGTATGAGTTTCTATTTCTTGCCTGCTATATGCAATCCTGTTCATTTAAGCAGGAAGATGGTTATACCCTATTTTGGAGATCCAAATAGGAAATATTATACAACAATGATAAGAATTGCCACCCAACTGTAAATATTATGATTTCAATTTATACATTTTATATACTGCTTGACTCATAATCACTCAATTAACACTTTTTTTTACTATACATTTTTCTACTTATGGATTACATATGCAAAAATGCTACCAGAGATAACAATTCCCTACCTTGCATGCAGGTATTTTGATTGGTACTTTGTTTCTGTTTCTCAGAGAAGTCCACTTGCTCTGCTAGCTGTTGACTTGGAGGAATGATGGGAGGGCTAAATACATTTAACCAATCTCTGAAAATCATGACAAAAAGTTTGAAAAAATGAGAGATTGGCTAATCATGAACACAATTACGCTGCTTTATTGAGTCTCAGTAACAGCATAAGAAATACAAAGCTGGGTCAGATTCATGTTTGACTGAAAGTGGCCGATCCAGATCGCTTAGAAATACCCATTAGATCAGCTAAACAATAGTCCACTGATCTTTTTTCTCAACCCATGGTAAACATACTCTTAGGGAATGGGATACATGAGCCATTGTAAGGGGTATGCACTAACATTTTCCCTCCTGACACCTAACATTTTCTAGCAGACTGCAGTGAGCAGCCAATTCAAGGCAGCTATAACAGCCACAGAGATGTGGCTCACGTAAGAAGCAACAAATATGTGCAGATGGTGTGGCTGTTTTAATCATTTCCACTGTCACCAGCTTCTGTCATCACTTTGTGCCACCTTGCCACAGTAACTTATGTAAGTTTTCTTGCTTTTTGCTGCTGAAGGTTAAGTTGTGCCTGGCCCTTTCTAAGGTTCTCTTTCTCTTCCTTTTCTTGCTTTGAGACTGAAATTGTGCTGGGCCTGCCTGCCTGTGAGCTCTCCTCTCCCACATGACTGCTGAAGTCCTCTCTCTCCACCATGTGCTTGGGAGCCAGAGGGGGAGAGAGGACCTAGATCAGAAATATGGTTGGGTTATCGACCAGCTAATGGCAGAGGAGAGAGGGAGAGGGAGTGGTGAGGATAAAGAGGAGTAGGAAGAAGATACTAGGAATTCAATAAATGTCACCAAAAATTCGGGCCAAAAAACTTGAGCACTAAGCGCTATTCTATAAAGGGAGTGAACCCTTATAGAATAGCATTTGGTGTGGATCCCGCGCCTAACTTTCGGGTGCCGTATGTACACCTGCTAAAAGCAGGTGTAAATGCCAGCGCCCAACTTAGGCGTGCTTCGGACAAGTTCTGTAAATCTGCATGCAACATTTTGGAATGTCTCTGGCTACATCCCCCTTTCAAATATACGCAATTGAAGTTAGGCATTGCGCTTTACAGAATAGTATGCAGGGAGATGCCCAACAAATTTCTAAGACTGCCAATTAACATCAGTAATTGGTTGTCAGCACCCAATTGTTGATGTTTCCAAACTCAATAGTTAACTTATTTGCATATGCATCTCTGATGCAAACAAAGTTGGGTGTAGACATTTGGGTGCGATATTTAGAATCCGGGGAAAGCTGGCTAGGAAGTGGTGGGCAAGAATGAAAGCTGTGGTGAGCAGGGGGATAATAAACGGAAAGGAGCTGCTGGGTACAATGTGCAAAGAAGAAGAGGATCAATGGGTGATACTGGTAACAGGTGAGGGAGAAGAGAGAGGGGACTGCAAGAGAACAGGATATCAGACAGGAGGCAAGTAGGAAGCAAGAGGTGATGAATAGAGAAGAGTAAAATGTGCAGGGGAAAACAGGACTAGAGAAATAGGAAGCCTGGTGTTATAAAGATGGAATGTATTGTAATTAAATGGAAGTAAAATTAAACTCTCCTTTTCAACAGATTATTGTTTTGAGCATTTTTCAGGGACAAATAGTTTTATAAGTCAAAATAATAAAAATAAATTTTGGTTCATATAAATGTCTCATTTTATTTTAAACATAACTAAATGGGCTATAAGCCTCTAATGTAGTCCATTGGTTTTCTTTTATTTTGTTCTTGTACTGATATATACTGTGCCAAAACTGAAAACTGTTCTCTTTTCTATCTAGTTGATAATAAAAGGAGCTCATTGCGAACACTATCCACCCTAAAAGGTTGTTTTGTGGCTGTACATGAGGAATTGTGATTTTGAATAAATAAGTGTATGTTTTGTGTTCGTAGTCATGCATCCAAAGGTTATATAATCCTTTCAAGAAAGCCAGTTAATTGTTTAACTTATAAGTGGAACGTAACAACAAAGGCATGGTATGGTTGCAGTTTCAATATGGTAATACTAGAGCCCAGCTAAGGAACAGGTTATTTTGAGTTAGTCTTCACTGGACCAAACTTGTTTTCTTTGTGCCATCATCATCCAGCTGGATAGGCAGTGCCTTAAAAGGTGAATGATAAAGGTTTTTATTTTTTGACATTTATATCTCATTATTATCCTAAGCAAACTTGGGTTCAATGTGGCTTACATTTGAAAATACAGTGATACAGAATAATAGAATTCAGTAACATCATGGGAGCAAGCAGACAGATATGTCTGAAACATTTAACAAAGTTGAGATTAGCATATATACTTAACTGGGCATTTAAAAAACCATTGTACTTATAAATACTAACTCTGATTGCTGAGCACCTGATTCTCATAACATGTCTGTTTTGGTGGCCCTTTACTAGGTGAAAACATATCTGCATGAATACAAGGAGTCCCTATAACTAGCCCCTCCAAATGACACAATGATTACGATTTAGAACTAATTACTACTCTAACTGATGAAATCAATGTTTGAAAATGTAAGTGAGATCAAATAAAAATGCTATCAACAATAAAGAATGACAATGTGGATGTAGCAGCTCATAGGTTTGTCTGCTTTGTTTTGGGTGTATGGGATGATGGCTACCTCTTTGGCTTCAGCTTTTTGACGTCATGCCATCTCCTGTCTCAATCTAACCTTCTTGAAAATATTACTGCTGGATGGATGGCAGGGAGAACAAAAGGAGAAAAGCTGCTTAGTACAGTGTGCAAAGTGAGAGTAGATTAGGGGTGAGTAGGAAACTGGAGGCTGTGTTTTTCGGGGGGGGGGGGGGGGTGAACAATGCTATGTATGGTTAACTGAGCCACTGTTTTTGTGTGTGGGTGGGAGCTGCCAAGAACCTGTTGATTTTATAGAAGACAGGAGCCTTCACGCCTCAAAAAAAACAACCCCCCCCAAAGGATATCATAGACACCGATAGTGGTGTTTTTGTGGAATGCAGGATTTGTTATGTTCAGGGCAGTAAGTCACTATTGTTTTGGGAAGGCTACATCTTCCCTTTTTCATCCTCCTTCCCTTCCTCTCTCTCTCTCGCTCTTCTGCTCTGAAAACTTTAAAAATAAAAAAAACTTGGCGGGTTGTGCTTTGCACAGCACTAGGGTTGTCCCTCCTTGTGGGAGAATACATATGAATTTTCTGAAGTTTGGGGGTTATTTGCTACTTATAAGATTGGGAAACACTTCTATAGAAACATAACCAAACCTTTTAAAAACTCATTTAAATTATTACCCTTGATCAAGTTTCAAAGCATTTAAGTTCAAGCTCCATCTCTGGCCATCTTCAAATCTAGGTTAAAAGCCCACCTTTTGACGCTGCTTTTAACCTATTCACTTGTTCAGTACCCATGTCTGTTTTATCATTCACACCTTAGTAATTCCCTTATATGTCCTGTTTGTCTGTCCTGATTAGACTGTATGCTCTGTTCAGCAGGGACTGTCCATGTTCAAGTGTACAGAACTGCATACATCTAGTAGCACTATAGAAATGATAAGTAGTAGTAGTAAATTTAGGATGCAAATAACAGAACTCATTCTTAGTACTGTCCTGTTTAAGATGTCTTATTTTATCGAAAGGTAAAACCTGCATAGTTCACTAATGTTTTCAGATTTCTATAAAGGTAGATGGCACATGTAGGAACACTACATGCATTCAAAAATAGAAAATTATAGTTGACAATCCTGCAAAAAGAAATGTAATTCAAACCTCAAATTTATACAATTTATTTCTCATATAAACTAGTATACTGGGTTTTTTTTCTTTTTACCATCAGAAGACAGGAAAACAAAAACCAGGAGTTAAAAGGTTAGAAACAATAGGTTTGTCTTTGCCTAAAGCACAAAATTAGAAAGGAGAATTGATATTAGTTAAGAGAAAGCTGGACGTTTGCATTGCCCCCTTAAGGAAGTCATAAAAACAAATATGTAATTGACCTAGTTTTCACTTTTTAAAAGTCTTGTTTTTACCCAGAGAAGCAATATATTTCCTCTACAAGTGCCTTATCTAATATCTAATATAATAAAACGCTCCCTCAACGTTCTGAGGACAACGTTCTGAAGTCACTCAGACTCTCTCTCAGAACGGTTCGTAAGTTCGTGGTGGTGAAGCCACTGACGAAGACTCGCTGCCCCGCCCTCGCGTCAAACGTCATGACGTCGAGGGCGGAAAAAAAAAACAGCAGCGAAGCGTCAGGGAAGGAGGCGGCGCTCCCGACCTCTAGCCTTCCTTTCGCTGTGTTCCGCCTTCTTCTGACGTCAAGGATGACGTCAAAAGAAGGCGGAACAGAGCGAAGGGAAAGCTAGACGTCGGGAGCGCTGCCTCCTTCCCTGACGCTTCGCTGCCGGAACCGCCACGGAGGTAAATTTAAAATGAAGAAAAAAAACAAAAACGGATGTTGCGGGGAGAGAAGAGGGTGGCCAGTAGTAGTAGTAGTAAGGGCAGGGGAGAAACGATAGCATGGATGCGAAGGGGGGGGGGGGGGAAGAGGGCGGCCCAGGCTGGAACATGGGAGAGAGAGGAGCATGGATGCGAGGGGGGGTCATGGAAGGGAGAGAGGGGACTTGCTGGAAAAGGATAAATGGAGGGGGCAGGGGACAGAAGAGCATGGATGTGCATGCATTGGGAGGGCAGGGCTCAGGGAGAGAGGGGAATTGCTGGAAAGGGATGAATGGAGGG
Organism: Microcaecilia unicolor; assembly: GCF_901765095.1. NCBI lineage: Eukaryota > Metazoa > Chordata > Amphibia > Gymnophiona > Siphonopidae > Microcaecilia > Microcaecilia unicolor. Next base: position 155,828,196 of record NC_044036.1, on the reverse strand, counting down.
GGCAGGGGACAGAGGAGCATGGATGGCCATGGATTGGGAGGGCAGGACTCAGGGAGAGGGGAATTGCTGGATAGGGATGAATGGAGGGGACAGATGGGCATGGATGGATAAGGATTGCAGGGCAGGCCTCAGGCAGAGAGGGAAAATGCTGGATAGGGAAAAATGGAGGGGCCAGGTGACAGAGGAGCATGGATGGGCATGGATTGGAAGGGCAGGACTCAGGGAGAGGGGAATTGCTGGATAGGGATGAATGGAGGGGACAGATGGGCATGGATGGATAAGGATTGCAGGGCAGGCCTCAGGCAGAGAGGGAAAATGCTGGATAGGGAAAAATGGAGGGGCCAGGTGACAGAGGAGCATGGATGGGCATGGATTGGAAGGGCAGGACTCAGGGAGAGGGGAATTGCTGGATAGGGATGAATGGAGGGGACAGATGGGCATGGATGGATATGGATTGCAGGGCAGGCCTCAGGCAGAGAGGGGAAATGCTGGATAGGGAAAAATGGAGGGGCCAGGTGACAGAGGAGCATGGATGGGCATGGATTGGAAGGGCAGGACTCAGGGAGAGGGGAATTGCTGGATAGGGATGAATGGAGGGGACAGATGGGCATGGATGGATATGGATTGCAGGACAGGCCTCAGGCAGAGAGGGGAAATGCTGGATAGGGAAAAATGGAGGGGCCAGGTGACAGAGGAGCATGGATGGGCATGGATTGGAAGGGCAGGACTCAGGGAGAGGGGAATTGCTGGATAGGGATGAATGGAGGGGACAGATGGGCATGGATGGATATGGATTGCAGGGCAGGCCTCAGGCAGAGAGGGGAAATGCTGGATAGGGATGAATGGAGGGGGCAGGTGACAGAGAAACATGGATAGCCATGGATTGGGAGGGCAGGGCTCAGGGAGAGAGGGGAATTGCTGGAAAAGGATGAATGGAGGGGGCAGGGGACAGATGGCCATGGATTGGGAGGCCACGGCTCACACTCTCTCTCTCATATACAATTTCTTTCTGACTCTCACTCTCACACACTCTGTCTCACACTGTATCACATTCACTCTCTATGTGCCACACAGTCACTCACACACTCGCTTGGTCTCATACACTCACTCTCACAAAGAATCTGTGTCTCACACACACTCTCTCTCTCGCCCACACACACACACTCTCTCTCACACTGTCTCACATACACACTTGCACACACTCTTATTCTCACACACACACTCTCTCACAAACACACTCACACCCAGACTCACTCTCTCTCTCACACACTCACACTTTCACTCTGACTCTCAAACAGTCACTCTCACATACACTCTCCCAAACATAAACACTCCGAGGAAAACCTTGCTAGCGCCCGTTTCATTTCAGTCAGAAACGGGCCTTTTTTTACTAGTAATAAAATAAATTGCATTTAAATGTTAACTGAAAAATCAATTTTAAATCTATTAAAAGTACAGGAAATTGAATGAAGTATTTTAAATGGGGCACAATTATAAAGAGATCTCACTGACATCAAAAGCTGCAATTCACGTAATTAAAGACTTGATAAAAATGCAAAAAATTAAACTAAATGCAATTGATTTGAAAAGCTGTGTAGTAATTTGTCCTATGTCATATACAGGAATGTGCCTATATATTACTTGTGACAATTTTAAAGGGAATCAGTACCAACTGAAATTACATTTAAAAAAGTCTGATTATTGTCTCATCCTTCCTTGAAAATGAATACTTGCTTGAACCAATTAGAACAGAGAGGAAGGTGCAATTACTTATTTGCAATACACGTTCTCTGATTACATTTTACAAACCATTGATCATCTGTAATCTCAAATAAATGGGTTGTAAGAATGGTCCTAGAATGATACAAATTAAATTTTTGAAAATCCCTCCAAACAGCACTTCCGAAAAGCCATGAAGGCCTGTCAGCAAGATTTATTGAAATTAGATATATCTTCCCTTTACATGCTTATGCAGTTGAACCTGTCTCACCCTAGGAAAGAAGAAGGGAGTGGGTTTACTTCACCTTCTTTGTTCACAAGAAATCACCCGCAAAAACGTTGATTGTGTGAGCTGATTGAGCCTGCTTATCATCAGAGAAAGGGATGGCATGTAGATGGGGCATTACACATGTAAATTACAGAATACTAGGATTTGCATGCACACTTCCCCAATCAAGGCACATTTACAATGGCTCTATGGCTAGTGTAAGTGCTCGTACATAAAAACATACATATGTATTTGACTTGTTATGCTAATACTTATAAAAGGCCTAGTTTTCTTTATAGAATAGGATCTAAATGGGCATATTCTTTGCATCTAAACATAGGTGCTCTCTTATCCTTCACATATTTCTGTTTTTATAAACTTGATGTGCTGTGGAAACCACATTGATGCTCTTGTGAAGGTGCAGTATCACTTATCTGCAATATTGTTCTGGAGATCACACATTCAAAAGGATACAAACGAGATGGAGTCAATCCAGAAGGTGGCTATCAAAATGATCAATAGTCTATCACAAAACATATAGGAACAGACTTAAAAATATAAATATGCATATACTGGAGGAAAGACAGGCTACAGCCAATTAAAGGCATTTAAAAACCACAAATGTATAAATGCACAGGAAGTAGGTCTTTTCAACAGAAAGGAAGCTCCTGAATGAGAGGTCATAGGATGAGGGTGAAAGATGATAGCTCAGGAGTAATCTAAGGAAATATTTCTATACAGAAAGGTTGCTGGATGCGTGGAACAGCCTCCCAGTGGAAGAGGTGAAGACAAGGAAAGCATCTGTATTTGAGAAAGCAAGGGACAAGTATAGGGGATTTCTGAGGGAGAGTTTGAGGATATACAGCTGAGCAGCTAGTGTTGATGGGCAGACCAGACAGACTATTTTAATTTTAATAACAGTCCATACAATTGAAAATGCTTTAAGTGAGACAATGGTGGGATCAAAATGAAATTGCTGGTCATTGTCCTAAAAGCTTCATATGCCCATCAAATTTGTCTAGATTATAATAAAAAGAAGTATAACCTCTATATATTCTACTGAATATCGGAATGCTAAATAAGGTGGACAGCAGACATGTCTAATTTCTCCTTCATTGTATATTGATAGACGCAAGAAAAACATTATGCTGAAAATTTCTTTACCAGTTTATCTCCTCAATACAGAAAAAAACTAATCAGGCATTTTCTAATTAATTAGAAACATTTTCTCTTTTTCTGCTATCAAGGCCTCCAGCTGTAATCAATATAATCAACATGCAAGGACCTATCTACAGCTTTCTGGATAAGGAATGCTAAACAGAATTGTCTCTGACATTGGGAATGTGATTAGTGACAACTTCAGGAGTTTTGATACATTGTCATAAAATGTTAATATGCATTATCTGTATTATATTTTATATGATACATTCTAAGAGAATAACATTTTGATTTTTTATGTGTATTTTTCACACTTTGCATCTGAGTTGTCAAATTCACTGGTACATTCACATTTAGTAATATCTACATCCATCATGGTTCTGTCCAGAATCTACAAAATATAGAATGTGGTGCACAATAATATAAGCTATACATTAGCTAAAACGAGATCTGGGAGCTACTTTTCATATCATAATTCACACTGACTACAGTTACATCAGAGAATATAGGCGTCTACATGGCCATTTTAGGTTTCTCTCTATCCTTGAAATATTTTATGCTTTATCTTCCATACTTCATTTTTCTCAAACAATCAACATTTTGGGAAAGTCCACATGAAAAATCATTCTGTATTTAAGATATAAAATGGTATAATTTTGAGTTTGTTATGTGCTGATTATACCATTCTACCCTTGTTTAAATATATGCACTGTAACTGGATCACAAAACTCTTTTATTTTTAATTATAAATTATTTGTTGATGTAAGAACCAGAAAACTCACTACTTTTATTACAGCCGAAAAAAGAAACAAACAACAAAAGTACTAGCGTAGCTCAGTGCCAGTGTCACTAACCCCCAGATTCTATATAGCACGACCAAAATTGCATGCACAAATCTGGTCATATTCTTGATTCACATGCACTATTTAATTACTTAACAAGCCAACCAGCACCGATAATTGCCACTTAACAATTATTGACACTAACTGGCATTAATTAGAATTTATATGCACAACTTGCTAGGTGTATTCTGTAAAGTTGTTTACCTCCCAGACAGCCACTACCTTCTTCCGGTTTAAGCTGGGCTCAAAGGAGCTTCTCCCCTTTCCTTGAGGGGAGGCATTACATATTGTTTCTATACCCAAGGGAACCGAGCTTCAACCCTGCCCCCACCCCCCACCCATGACAACACAAGGTAAATTCAGCTCTACTTCAGAAGAAGTTACCCTGTTCCTTTAGTGTGCCCTGGATAATCCTTTTTCCCTTATATCTATGGCCCAGAGCCCTTTCCCTGGAGATAGGTTTCCTAGGTACTCTCCCCCTAGAGGAGATCACTATCAGGCTCATTTTCGAAAGAGAAGGACGCCCATCTTTCAAAACAAATCAGAAGATGGGCGTCCTTCTCACAGGGTTGCCCAAATCGGTATAATTGAAAGCTGATTTTGAGCGTCCCCAATTGCTTTCCGTCGCAAGGACGGTCAAAGTTCCTGGGGGCTTGTCGGAGGTGTAGCGAAGGCGGGACTTGGGCATGCCTAACACATGGACATCCTCGACCCGTAATGGAAACAAAAGGGCGTCCCTGACGAGCACTTGGACGACTTTACCTGGTCCTGTTTTTCATACGACCAAGGCACAAAAAGGTGCCCGAACTGACCAGATGACCACTGGAGAGAATCGGGGATGACCTCCTCTTACTTCTCCAGTGGTCACTAACCCCCTCCCACCATCAAAAAACATCTTTCAAAATATGTTGTGCCAGCTTCTATGCCAGCCTCAAATGTCATACTCAGGTCCATCACAGCAGTATACAGGTCCCTGGAGCAGTTTTAGTGCGTGCAGTGCATTTCAGGCAGGCGGACCCAGGCCCCCCCACCTGTTACACTTGTGGTGGTAAATGTGAGCCCTCCAAAACCCACTGTACCCACATCTAGGTGCCCCCCTTAATCCGTAAGGGCTATGGTAGTGGTGTACAGTTGTGGGTAGGGGGATTTGGGTGTGTGGGGGTGTGGGGGCTCAGCATACAAGGTAAGGGAGCTAAGTACCAGGGAGCAATTTATGAAATCCACTGCAGTGCCCCCTAGGGTGCCCGGTTGGTGTCCTGGCATGTCAGGAGGACCAGTGCACTACGAATGCTGGCTCCTCCCATGACCAAAGGGCTTGCATTTGGTCATTTCTGAGATGGGCGTCCTTGGTTTCCATTATCGCCGAAAATCAGAAACGACCAAGTCTAGGGACGACCATCTCTAAGGATGACCTAAATTTCAGGATTTGGGCGTTCCCGACCGTATTATCGAAACGAAGGATGGACGTCCATCTTGTTTCGATAATACGGGTTTGCCCGCCCCTACATTGGGACGTTTTGTGAGGACATCCTCAGCAAAACTTGGGCGTCCCTTTCGATTATGCCCCTCCACGCCTGCCTCATCACAAGATGCATTCCCTTGAATTTTCCTTCCCTTTTAATAGGTATGGGATTGGATCGCAGATGCATTTGGAAGTCCTGGACATACACTACTGTAACTTTGTTCTATTTTATTTTTCAACTTTTCTGTCTTAATGGAATTCATTTCGCTGTTTCTCCACTATAAAAACTTGTATGTATGTGTAACCTGCTCACACAGATCTAATGGGTGGTATAAATTTGGAAACCTGGAATTTTCACTCATTCTTTGCTGAATTATCCTTTTTTATGTTTATTCACAAGCAACATGACTATCTTTTTGATTAATGGTGAGCCAGTTGATGTGGGTGGGCATTTAAAAAAATCCAAGTCAGAATTGAGACTTTAGCTCATTATCTCCACAAAAATGTCCATCTTAGAGTCATTTTTGAACCAGAAAAATGTCTCGGTTTCCCTTTCAAAAATGGTTCAAGGATGAATGTTTTTGCACAAAAGATGTTACACAGAGGAGGGCAGTCTGAACTCTACCGAGTGGGACAAAGGAGGTGAGATGGAATGGGAAGCCTCCTGGAGGACAATTCCTGAAAAGGCATCTGTGGGAGGACATAACCAGATTAGTTCTGTGAATAGGGAGGGCAGCGGCCAGCCCTTCTATAGTGAAAGGGCAGACTGTTGAGCCGAGTGTTTGAACTTAGGAACTTTACACCCCATGAAGTGGCAGGAGTTGGGCAGGCGCGCACAGGTCACCAAAGACGCTGAGATTTATTTTGGATTATTGGACTGTGCATTTTGTTTTTGCTTCTTTTGTTTTCTGAAAGTATTGGAACACTATTTGGTTGAAATAAAAGGGGAAAGAACCCGGACTGGATCACTTTATGGCCCTGACCTGGACTCGAAGAAAATACAAGTCTGGGAGAGTGGAGCAACCGCCTGGAAGGCTGAAAAAGCCCAGGACCCAGGGTTATCACAATCTTTAAATAAGGTCTTTACGTTAGTTTTAAATTCCAAATTCCAAACAAATGGAGTGGGGATGTGACAGTATCTGTAGCAGTCATCAAAGCATGGGACAAGTGAACTATGGGGCAGCAACAGAAACTTTGAAGTCCCTAACACCAACATATGAATAAGAACAATCCTATATTATATTGCTCTCTAAGACTTTCTACTTTAAAAATACCATTAAATCAGCACAAACCAGAACTTATCATTTCCTGCACATTTTTCACAGTGAGCCACATTGACTATGAGTAATCTGTTAATCTGTTCTTTGCCCAGCAATTCATCAAAGTGACAGATTCATTCCATCCCTAATACATAATATCTTCATTTACTGTATGTCTTACTGGAACTTTCTTTTTTTTGCTTGCACTGAGAGAAAATCAGAATCAAATGTATAAAATATTACACATTTATTTGTACTTGTTTCCATAATCTAGAATATTACAGCCAAGTTATAATAATACATAGTCCAGGACTACTAATGCAAATGAAAAGATTTCCTTCAGCATAAACGATTTCAATTTTTAGGGGCAATTTTCAAAACAAGGCAGATAAGTGTAAGGCCCATGGATACTTCCCTGCTGAAAAACAGTGTTGGGGAAATGTACCTGGAGAGATTTGCACCTGCTTTTTTTGAGAATATATTTTCCCTGAAAAACAATTTATGTTTTTTAAAAAAAATGCCAATCTAAGCTCGCTTCGACTCTCCTGAGCTAACCTTATCCCACATTATTGATGCCATGTGTACTTTTACTCAGAGAAAGGGGAAGCAGTTTTCAGACAGCCTATTAAATCCTTTAATGCATGAACAAGTTAAAAAAAAAAGGTAGAACATGCTGTGTACCGTGAAAATACACTACTCATTAATTTAATTTACTGTTGCACATAATGTGGTTTAATTACTAATTTCCATTAAGGTTTTGAAATTACCAAGCAGTAATTACTAAAATTAATGCGCGGTAATACAAAGCCATTGCATTAGTGGTTGAGAGCATTCCCAGCAGTTTACTATTCAGTTAACACAGAGAAAAATTTAACACACATTAAACACCCAAATTTGGACGCTGAAAATAATTAGTTAATGGGCTCCAATGATTTAATTATGGCTAACAAGCACTTAATTGGCACTATGATTTTGGCGTCAATCTGGCTTCACGCTATTCTGTAACAATGGGTGCCTAAATTAGATTGTGTGCAACTCAAAAGGGGCGTGGCCATGGGAGGGGCATGGGCATGTCAGCGGCGCTCACGAAAGATGCGTACATTACAGAATTGCAGGGATCCGTGCCCAATTTGCACACCAAGATTTGTACCAGGGTTCAGCTGGCACAAGTCCTCATGTCCAAAGTTGAGTGTTTAATTCAGTGCTCAACGCTATTCTCTAAAGTGTGCTCATCCCAAAGCACCCTTTACAGAACAATGCTGAGCACTGAATTTTATAAAATCTGGCCCTAAGGCAGCAGTTAGCAATACCTACAGAGCAGGGCTGGTCGTGCTCTTAGACAGCCTAGTCTTCCACTTTGAGTGGCAGAATTTGGGAGTGGAGGCATAGATCCAGCACAGCTGGAGAGTAGCACTTTAGGGCCTTTCAGTACATATCTACTGCTTTAATATTTATTAAATTTTACCATGTCATATTTTCAACCAAATTTGGTTATTTAAATAAGTTTGTCCATATTCAAACATCCACTGTTTGCAGTATGTGCAAACAGCCCTTCAGTTTCATAATAGCTTGCTACAAAATATATATTTCACACCTGTCCAACCCTTAATTCACTTTTATTTCCAGTAATGCTTTCAATATAGATACCAGGATCATTTCATTGCTGCTCTCTGTTGGAGTGTGAGATAGGCAGATAGAAAAAAAAATCAGATTTATTATTATTATTTTTTATTTACATAACATATTATGGCTTCCAGTTTAGTAAGAAACAGGGCAGTGATTCTGGCACAATGAGACTTGATTAGCAACTACCACATTAAATGAAAAGGGGTGAAGAACAAATCAGAGAATATCTTTATGCTTCTGTACAGGTTCGTGGTGTGACCACACCTTGCATATTGTGTACAGTTCTGGTTGCCCCATCTGAAAAAGGATGTCGACACTGGATCTAGTGCTTAACAAATGTGTTTCCAAAGTCTGGGGTGGGTACCCATCTAGGCAATAGTGACCAACACACAATATGGTTTGATATAAGAGCAAAAGTGGAGTGCAGATACACACAACTCAAAGTACTGGATTTCAGACGTGCTGATTTTGGTAAAACGCGGAATACCTGAAGAAGGAGCTGATGGCATGGGTAGGCATATGAGAAGTGGAAGCGCAGTGGCCCAAGCTGAAATCTGCTACAAATATTGCAACAGATCTTTATACAAGGAAACTAAACAAGAACAAGAGAAACAGGAAGCCTATATAGTTCTCCAAACAAGTGGCTGAAAAAATAAGGGCAAAAGAGGCTTTTGTTCAAGAAATATAGAACAGCGCAATAAGAGGATCATGGGAAAAAGATTACTGGGTTAAAATCAGAGAAGTGAAGAAGGAAATATGGCTAATGAAAGCACAGGCAGAAGAAACAATGGCTGCAGATGTAAAGAGAAGTGACAAGACCTTTTTCAGATATATTGGGGAAAGGAGAAAAGCTAGGAATGGAATTGTAAGATTAAAAGATGCTGAGAATGGCTATGTGGAGAGTGATGAGGATAAAGCGAACTTGCTAAACTACTATTTCTCTTTGGTGTTCACAGAAGAAAATCCTGGAGAAGGACTGTGGTCGGCTGCTGAGGGTATATCTGGGAATGGAATGGATACTGCACCGTTCACAGAAGACAGCGTTTATAAACAGCTTGAAAATCTGAAAGAGGACAAAGCTATGGTGCTGGGTAGGATTCATCCCAGGATACTGAGGAAGCTCAGAGAAGTCCTGGCGAACCTCTTCAGGATTTATTTGATAGATGTTTAGAGATGGGAGAGGCTCCACGAGATTACAGATGAGCGGATATGGTTCCTCTAAACAAAAGTGGGGAGAGGGAAGAAGTGGGAAACTACAGGCCGGTAAGCTTCACTTCAGTGGTAGAAAAATAACGGAGTCGCTGCTGAAGGAGGAGATTGTTAACTTTCTAGAAGCCAATGGGTTGCAGGATCCAAGGCAACATGGCTTTACCAAATGAAAATCCTGCCAAATGAATCTGATGACTTCTTTGACTGGGTGACCAAAGAACTAGATAAAAAGACATACACTAGATGTAATCTACTTGGATTTCAGTAAAGACTTTGATACAGTCCTTCACAGAAGACACATGAATAAGCTGAGAGGGCTGAACTTAGAACCCAAAGTGGTGAACTGCATTGGAAAATGGTTGACCAACAGGCTACAGAGGGTGATGGTAAATGGAATCCGCTTGAAGGAAAGGAAGATGAGCAGTGAAGTGCCTCAGGGATCAGTGCTGGGTCCGATTCTATTTAATATATTTGTGAGAGACACTGCTGAAGGGTTAAAAGGAAAAGGTTCCCTTTTTGCGGATGACATGAAGATAACTAATAGAATAGATACCGGAGAGAGTAGAAACCATGGGAAGACACCTCTAAACATTAGAAGAATGGTCAAAGGTCTGGCAGTTAAAAATTTAATGCCAAGAAGTGCAGAGTGATGCACTTGGGGTGCAGAAATCCAAAGGCGATGTACCAGATAGGAGAGAGATTGATAAGCTCTGCTCAGGAGAGGGACCTTGGGGTGATGGTGTCTGAGGATCTCAAGGCGACAAAACAATGTGACAAGGTGGCGACCACAGCCAGAAGGATGCTAGGGTACATAGAGAGGGGTATAACCAGCAGAAGAAAAGAGGTATTGATGCCACTTTACAAGTCATTTGTGAGGCCTACTTGGAGTATTGTGTTCAGTTTTGGAGGCCGTATCTTGCTAAGGATGTAAAAAGACTTGAAGCAGTTCAGAGAAAAGTGATGAAAATAGTAGGGGGTTTGCATAGCAAGATGTATAAGGAGTGGCTTGATGACCTGAACATGTACAACCTGGAAGAAATGAGACACAGGGGTGATATAATACTGACCACTGTTCCCTCTAAGCTAAGCGGGAGTCCTCCACCTACATTCCTGCCATTGAAGGGTGCTGTTTCACTATCACATTTTCAATAGTGAGGTATAGGGAAGCTCTGCAGGACTCCAGGGAACCTGCCTGTCCCTACTGATTGAAAACACAATATTGAAGCACCACCCCCTACTGGCAGCAATGCATTTTGAGGACATGCACTGCTTAGAATGAACAGTGATACAGATGTTCAAATATTTGAAAGGTATGAATCTACAAACAAACCTTTTCCAGAGACAGGAAGGTGGTAGAACTAGAGGACATGAATTGAGGTTGCAGGGGGGCCAGACTCAGGAATAATGTCAGGAAGTACTTTTTCATGGAGAGGGTGGTACATACCTGGAATGCCCTCCTGCGGGAGATGTTGGAGATGAAAATGGTAAGGGAATTCAAAAACACATGGGATAAATACAAAGGAATCCTGTTTAGAAGGAATGGATCCATAAAAGCTTAGCAGTGATTGGATGGCAACATCAGTAATTGGGAAGGAGAGCCAGTGCAGGGCAGACTTCTGCAGATAGAAAAAGCATACTATCCACATAAACCTGACGTCCAGCCTGTTCTCCCACTACTAGAAACCCTATACCTTGAACCTTCACCTTCCAGATTTTTCACTGATTTCTCCTGCTTCAGCCTTAATGTCTGCTGCCGCCTGCAGACAAGACTGGGTTCCATCTCCTATTCTAGCCCAGCAGTCAGCATGAGTGTAAAGTCCAACTCCAGCTTTGTTCCATCTCCTGCTATCTTCAAATTTGTACGGCTCTTCGCACATTAACAAGAACCAGACAAAGAAATCCTTTTTGTCTGGTATTCTTCTTCTGCTAGTATATGCTTCACAAATGATGGGCGGGAAATCAATAGTTGGAAACTAATAGTTTGGTATCTAATTATGTTCTTATTGCTCACAACCTGTTCACTTGCATTAGTCCACGACAACCTGTTCGCTCACATTAGTCCATGGAGATGAACATAGGATTCCTGTTCTTATCAACATGAGACCCAATCTACACTGATTGTAGGTAGTTTTCTTAAAGGTGTGAGAAACCCAATTCCATATAACAGCTATCAGGAAGGTCATGATTGTCAGAGACACAGGAAGAGTCACACTTGGTCCAGAAAGTCTGCACGACAGTTACAGCGAATGCTACATACCTGTAGAAGGTATTCTCCGAGGACAGCAGGCTGATTGTTCTCACTGATGGGTGACGTCCACGGCAGCCCCTCCAATCGGAATCTTCACTAGCAAAATCCTTTGCTAGCCCTCGCGCGCCGATGCGCACCGCGCATGCGCGGCCGTCTTCCCGCCCAAAACCGGCTCGTGCCGGCCAGTCTCATATGTAGCAAGACAAAGAGAAGGGAAGACACAACTCCAAAGGGGAGGCGGGCGGGTTTGTGAGAACAATCAGCCTGCTGTCCTCGGAGAATACCTTCTACAGGTATGTAGCATTCGCTTTCTCCGAGGACAAGCAGGCTGCTTGTTCTCACTGATGGGGTATCCCTAGCCCCCAGGCTCACTCAAAACAACAACCATGGTCAATTGGGCCTCGTAACGGCGAGGACATAACTGAGATTGACCTAACAATTTATCCAACTAACTGAGAGTGCAGCCTGGAACAGAATAAACATGGGCCTAGGGGGGTGGAGTTGGATTCTAAACCCCGAACAGATTCTGAAGCACTGACTGCCCAAACCGACTGTCGCGTCGGGTATCCTGCTGCAGGCAGTAATGAGATGTGAATGTGTGGACAGATGACCACGTCGCAGCTTTGCAAATCTCTACAATAGTGGCTGACTTCAAGTGGGCTACCAACGCTGCCATGGCTCTAACATTATGAGCTGTGACATGACCCTCAAGAGCCAGCCCAGCCTGGGCGTAAGTGAAGGAAATGCAATCTGCTAGCCAATTGGATATGGTGCGTTTCCCCACAGCCACTCCCCTCCTGTTGGGATCAAAAGAAACAAACAATTGGGCGGACTGTCTGTTGGGCTGTGTCCACTCCAGATAGAAGGCCAATGCTCTCTTGCAGTCCAATGTGTGCAGCTGACGTTCAGCAGGGCAGGAATGAGGACGGGGAAAGAATGTTGGCAAGACAATTGACTGGTTCAGATGTAACTCCGACACAACCTTTGGCAAGAACTTAGGGTGAGTGCGGAGGACTACTCTGTTATGATGAAATTTGGTGTAAGGGGCCTGGGCTACCAGGGCCTGAAGCTCACTGACTCTACGAGCTGAAGTAACTGCCACCAAGAAAATGACCTTCCAGGTCAAGTACTTCAGATGGCATGAATTCAGTGGCTGAAAAGGAGGTTTCATCAGCTGGGTGAGAACGACATTGAGATCCCATGACACTGTAGGAGGTTTGACGGGGGGCTTTGACAAAAGCAAACCTCTCATGAAGCGAACAACTAAAGGCTGTCCTGAGATCGGCTTACCTTCCACACGGTAATGGTATGCACTGATTGCACTAAGGTGAACCCTTACAGAGTTAGTCTTGAGACCAGACTCAGACAAGTGCAGAAGGTATTCAAGCAGGGTCTGTGTAGGACAAGAGCGAGGATCTAGGGCCTTGCTGTCACACCAGACGGCAAACCTCCTCTATAGAAAGAAGTAACTCCTCTTAGTGGAATCTTTCCTGGAAGCAAGCAAGATGCGGGAGACACCCTCTGACAGACCCAAAGAGGCAAAGTCTACGCTCTCAACATCCAGGCCGTGAGAGCCAGAGACCGGAGGTTGGGATGCAGAAGCACCCCTTCATCCTGTGTGATGAGGGTCGGAAAACACTCCAATCTCCACGGTTCTTCGGAGGACAACTCCAGAAGAAGAGGGAACCAGATCTGACGCGGCCAAAAAGGAGCAATCAGAATCATGGTGCCTCGGTCTTGCTTGAGTTTCAACAAAGTCTTCCCCACCAGAGGTATGGGAGGATAAGCATACAGCAGACCCTCCCCCCAGTCCAGGAGGAAGGCATCCGATGCCAGTCTGCCGTGGGCCTGAAGCCTGGAACAGAACTGAGGGAGTTTGTGGTTGGCTCGAGATGCGAAGAGATCTACCAAGGGGGTGCCCCACACCTGGAAGATCTGTCGCACTACACGGGAATTGAGCGACCACTCGTGAGGTTGCATAATCCTGCTCAACCTGTCGGCCAGACTGTTGTTTACGCCTGCCAGATATGTGGCTTGGAGCACCATGCCGTGACGGCGAGCCCAGAGCCACATGCTGACGGCTTCCTGACACAGGGGGCAAGATCCGGTGCCCCCCTGCTTGTTGATGTAATACATGGCAACCTGGTTGTCTGTCTGAATTTGGATAATTTGGTGGGACAGCCGATCTCTGAAAGCCTTCAGAGCGTTCCAGACCGCTCGTAACTCCAGAAGATTGATCTGCAGATCGCGTTCCTGGAGGGACCAGCTTCCTTGGGTGTGAAGCCCATCGACATGAGCTCCCCACCCCAGGAGAGACGCATCCGTGGTCAGCACTTTTTGTGGCTGAGGAATTTGGAAAGGACGTCCCAGAGTCAAATTGGACCAAATCGTCCACCAATACAGGGATTTGAGAAAACTTGTGGACAGGTGGATCACGTCTTCTAGATCCCCAGCAGCCTGAAACCACTGGGAAGCTAGGGTCCATTGGGCAGATCTCATGTGAAGGCGGGCCATGGGAGTCACATGAACTGTGGAGGCCATGTGGCCCAGCAATCTCAACATCTGCCAAGCTGTGATCTGCTGGGACGCTCGCACCCACGAGACGAGGGACAACAAGTTGTTGGCTCTCATCTCTGGGAGATAGGCGCGAGCCGTCCGAGAATCCAGCAGAGCTCCTATGAATTCGAGTTTCTGCACTGGGAGAAGGTGGGACTTTGGATAATTTATCACAAACCCCAGTAGCTCCAGGAGGCGAATAGTCATCTGCATGGACTGTAGAGCTCCTGCCTCGGATGTGTTCTTCACCAGCCAATCGTCGAGATATGGGATCACGTGTACCCCCAGTCTGCGAAGTGCCGCTGCTACTACAGCCAAGCACTTCGTGAACACTCTGGGCGCAGAGGCGAGCCCAAAGGGTAGCACACAGTACTGGAAGTGACGTGTGCCCAGCTGAAATCGCAGATACTGTCTGTGAGCTGGCAGTATTGGGATGTGCGTGTAGGCGTCCTTCAAGTCCAGAGAGCATAGCCAATCGTTTTCCTGAATCATGGGGAGAAGGGTGCCCAGGGAAAGCATCCTGAACTTTTCTTTGACCAGATATTTGTTCAGGGCCCTTAGGGTCTAGGATGGGACGCATCCCCCCTGTTTTCTTTTCCACAAGGAAGTACCTGGAATAGAATCCCAGCCCTTCTTGCCCGGATGGCACGGGCTCGACCGCATTGGCGCTGAGAAGGGCGGAGAGTTCCTCTGCAAGTACCTGCTTGTGCTGGAAGCTGTAAGACTGAGCTCCCGGTGGACAATTTGGAGGTTTTGAGGCCAAATTGAGGGTGTATCCTTGCCGGACAATTTGGAGAACCCACTGATCAGAGGTTATGAGAGCTTTCAACCTCCCTCCGACTGGCAGGTCGCCCGGCACTGACACTTGGATGTCAGCTATGCTCTGTTGGAGCCAGTTAAAAGCTCGTCCCTTGCTTTTGCTGGGAAGCCAAGGGGCCTTGCTGAGGCGCACGCTGCTGACGAGAGCGAGCGCGCTGGGGCTTAGCCTGGGCCGCAGGCTGTCGAGAAGGAGGATTGTACCTATGCTTACCAGAAGAGTAGGGAACAGTCCTCCTTCCCCCCAAAAATCGTCTACCTGTAGAGGTAGAAGCTGAAGGCTGCCGGCGGGAGAACTTGTCGAAAGCGGTATCCCGCTGGTGGAGCTGCTCTACCACCTGCTCGACTTTTTCTCCAAAAATGTTATCCGCACGGCAAGGCGAGTCCGCAATCCGCTGCTGGAGTCTATTCTCTAGGTCAGAGGCATGCAGCCATGAGAGTCTGCGCATCACCACACCTTGAGCAGCGGCCCTGGACGCAACATCAAAGGTGTCATACACCCCTCTGGCCAGGAATTTTCTGCACGCCTTCAGCTGCCTGATCACCTCCTGAAAAGGCTTGGCTTGCTCAGGAGGGAGCTTGTCCACCAAGCCCGCCAACTGCCGCACATTGTTCCGCATGTGTATGCTCGTGTAGAGCTGGTAAGACTGAATTTTGGCCACGAGCATAGAGGAATGGTAGGCCTTCCTACCAAAGGAGTCTAAGGTTCTAGAGTCCTTGCCCGGGGGCGCCGAAGCATGCTCCCTAGAACTCTTAGCCTTCTTTAGGGCCAAATCCACAACTCCAGAGTCATGAGGCAACTGAGTGCGCATCAGCTCTGGGTCCCCATGGATCCGGTACTGGGACTCGATCTTCTTGGGAATGTGGGGATTACTTAATGGCTTGGTCCAGTTCGCCAGCAATGTCTTTTTGAGGACATGATGCATGGGTACTGTGGACGCTTCCTTAGGTGGAGAAGGATAGTCCAGGAGCTCAAACATTTCAGCCCTGGGCTCGTCCTCCACAACCACCGGGAAGGGGATGGCCGTAGACATCTCCCGGACAAAGAAAGCGAAAGACAGACTCTCGGGAGGAGAAAGCTGCCTTTCAGGAGAGGGAGTGGGATCAGAAGAAAGGCCATCAGACTCCTCGTCAGAGAAATATCTGATGTCCTCCTCCTCCTCCCACGAGGCCTCACCATCGGTATCAGACACAAGTTCACGAACCTGTGTCTGAAGCCGTGCCCGGCTCGACTCCGTGGAACCACGGCCATGGTGGGAGCGTCGAGAGGTAGACTCCCTCGCCCGCACCGGCGAAGCTCCCTCCGCCGACGTCGTCGGGGAGCCTTCCTGGGAGGCTACCGCAGTGATGTCGGAGACCTCACCCCGGGCAAGGGGCCAGCCGGCGCCTCACTCGACGGTACCGGTGGCGCAAGCACCCCCGGTACCGGAGGGGAAGGGCACAACAGCTCTCCCAGGATCTCTGGGAGAACGGCCCGGAGACTCTCGTGCAGAGCGGCTGTGGAGAAAGACATGGAAGCCGATGCAGGTGTCGATGTCAGAGTCTGTTCCGGGAGTGGAGGCTGTTCCGGGCTGTCCATAGTGGAGCGCATCGACACCTCTTGAACAGAGGGTGAGCGGTCCTCTCGGTGCCGATGCCTGCTGGATGCCGACTCCCTCGGCGACCCAGAGCTCTCGGTGCCGACACGGGAAGGGGACCGGTGTCGATGCTTCTTCGACTTGTTAGGACGAAGCATGTCACCGGAGCTTCCCGGCACCGACGAGGACGTAGAATCCAGCCGTCGCTTCCTCGGGGCCGAGGCCGAAGAAGGTCGGTCTCGGGGGGGCTGTACTGCAGGAGCCCTCAGGGTAGGGGGAGACCCACCCGAAGGCTCACCGCCACCAGCAGGGGAATGGACAGCCCTCACCTGCACTCCAGACGAAGCACCACCGTCCGACGACATCAGCAGACGAGGAGGTCCCGGTACCACCGACGCCGACGCAGCCTTCCGATGTCTCAGCCCCGATGCAGAGGGTCGATGCCTCGATATACTTGATGCAATCGCGGCCGAGGATGAAGGTCTGGACGCTGGCGACGTCGATGCACTCGATACTCCCGGTGCCGATGCCGACGAAGAGCCCGAGAACAAAATGTTCCACTGGGCCAATCTTGCTACCTGAGTCCGCTTTTGTAAAAGGGAGCACAGACTACAGGCCTGCGGGCGGTGCCCAGCCCCCAAACACTGAAGACACGACGCGTGTCTATCAGTGAGCGAGATTACCCAGGCGCACTGGGTGCACTTCTTGAAGCCGCTGGGAGACTTCGATGTCATGGGCGGAAAAATCGCGCCGGCGAGATCAAAACTCGTAATGGCGAAGGTGGCACCACAAAAAAGGGGAAGAAAAACTTCGAACCGAGGCCTCAAAGGGGCCTACCCCGACGACGAAAGAAAACTTTATGGGGCAAAAACTAGAATATATAGGAAGGGAAACAGACCGAAAAGATCTCCTTCCAAATGTTTTTTTTTTCTTAGCGAAGTCCAAAAAAAGACGCGCGAGGTCGACTTTCGGGGCGCGAACGGCGTAAACACGACCGTACCAAGCGTGGACAAAAGAAGACTGGCCAGCACGAGCAGGTTTCGGGCGGGAAGACGGCCGCGCATGCGCGGTGCGCATCGGTGCGCGAGGGCTAGCAAAGGATTTTGCTAGTGAAGATTCCGATTGGAGGGGCTGCCGTGGACGTCACCCATCAGTGAGAACAAGCAGCCTGCTTGTCCTCGGAGAATTTTACTTAAGGTGTATGAAGTGGTATTTTGCATAGGATTTCTACGTAGGAATTTGGATACTGTATAAGACCACTAGCAGAAGCCTTGATTTTACAAAAATTAAAAAAAGCAATCAAATTCATAAGCGTTGCATCAGTTGGGTGTCTACATCAATAACTATGTGTAAGGGCTGAAGTAGCAACAAACGTATCAGTGCTGGATTTCACAAGACTGCACATCGAAGACGAGCCAATTAGGAGCCAACTTAAAAAAAAATTTCAGGTGGTGTTAGACACCACAGAGGTAAGCACAATTGCCACATCAATCACAAGTGAGACCTCATGTCTAAACAAGCAGTTAGCTGAAACTTATGTCTGTCTCAGAGCAGGTGTAAATACTGACAGGGAAATTTTTAAAAATTTGAATGCATTTCCATTGTAAAATGGGAACAGCATTTTTGCTTACCTGTGACATGTTTGTACACAACAGCATGTTATCACAGCATGTTGTCATGTTGGAACATCTCTTCCAGTGCTCAATATTTACTATAAAGTTCTAATCATGCATGGCCTTTCCTGCACACAGGTATCTCCTCAGTATCACAGCAGAATAGATCAAGGAGGACTGTAATTCTCATAGAGGTGGAAGGGCCCATGTGCTGATCAATTCTGCCATCTATGGAAAACATCTATTACAGCTGAGCAACAATGCTATTTCCATTAACAAACAGGATTGATTCAAATACACTGCTGGGCGACTCCCAAGCTCAGGGCTGCTCATCTCTTTATGTATTGCCCACTGTTCAGGAGCAGTCTGCACATTAAAATGGTGTAAAGGTTGCAATATCACACAAAATAGATTGACCAGCACAGTTCAACCAAACGCATTGCCTTTTATTGTAGATTGATCCAAGCAATAACGTGATGCAAATATATGAAGACGAGATCATGCAGCTGCTTTACAAATAGTGTCCAAGGAAGCAGACTTTAGAAGAGCTACAGTAACTGTAGTGGCTTTGATTTGATGAAATATCAGTTTAGAGGTGAGAAAAGTACAATCTTATTCATAACAGAATAGGATACACGATTCCAGCCAATTTGCTTCTTTTTATGACTGAAATGCCTATTCTCTAAGGGTCAAAGGAGTCAAACAATTGCGTACATTTTCTGATAGATTTTGTGCTTTGGAAGTAATAAGAGAGAGCCTGTTTACAGACTACAGGGTGAAAGGTTTTCTTGGGTGAATTTGTATGAGGCCAAAGGCAGAAAGTAGGAAGAACTATTTCCTTGTTATTTGTGGAAAGTGATTACAACTTTTGGTAAAAATTTGGGATGAGTTTACAAAACTATTATATGATGATTAAAATGGTTTGCAGGTTACTAAAGCCTGAAGTGTACTTATTCATCTAATTGAGATAGCTGTTGCTAAAAAGAGGACCTTTCATGTGAGATATTTAACTAAGGCAGACTCCAGTGGCTCAAATGGCAGCTTCATAAGGGAAAGGGAAATGGGACTTGATATAACTTTTACCCTCTCTAACAATATTCTGTATTCTTGTACTATGTAAGCCGCATTGAACCTGCTTTGCGTGGGAAAGCGCGGGATACAAATGTAATAATAAATAAATATACCACCTTTCTGAGGTTTTTGCAACTACATTCAAAGCAGGTTACATATATTCAGGTGCTTATTTTGTACCAGGGGCAATGGAAGGTTAAGTGACTTGTCCAGAGTCACAAGGAGGTGCAGTGGGAATTGAACTCAGTTCCCCTGGATCAAAGTCCACTGCACTAACCACTAGGCTACTCATGGCACAGGAGGGTTCTGCAATGGTAGTTTCAGAGTAAGTAATCTCTTCATGAATTGAGAAATAAGTGGACAAAGGGAAGCCGGATGCCCATCAATTTGGGTATGACAGGTAAAAAAAAGCATTGAGATGCACTCTGATGGAAGATGTTTGAAGCCCCAGATGACAGAGGTGTATAAATAGTGGAAGATAACTTGAGGAGGACAGTGATTGGGGTCAAGATTACTCATTAAGCACCAGATGGAAAACCTCTTTCACTTGAAGGCACAGGTACATCAGGTAAATGATTTCCTTCAACAATTAAAATGTCTTGAATATGTATTGGAAGATGTAATGCCATGATAACTCTGCTCAGTTTCCATGCTGTAAGGGCTAGGGCTTTAAGGTTGGGATAAGAAAGTAGTCCTTGTTCCAAGTTGGAAGAGATTAGAAGCCTGCATGGAAGATGGACCATTAAGTACTTTAGCAGAAGAAACCAGTTTTCATGAGAACAGTGGGGTGCTCAATCATCATGTCTGGTCTCTGTTTAAACTTCTGTAGAGTCTTGCTATAAGTAGATTGAGGGTAAACCTAGAGTGGAAACTAATTCCAGGGTATTGCTAGTGCATCCCTTGCTAGATGTTCTGGGGTGGGCGGACTGAGCAGTAAAGTCAGTAAAGTGGCAGCTTAGCATTTTCATTGCTGTCAAATATATCTTAGATTGTAAGCCCTCCAGGGACAGGAAAATACTTACTATACCTGAAAGTAATTTGCCGTAAGCTAAATCCACATTCTTTTCTTTTCCTATTTGAGGGATTCCCATGTATGAGAGATAGATTGCAACACTTTCTCATAGGGAGAAAACACTCATTTGACTGGATATAGCCCTTATCTCTACCGCCTCCGCTGGGAGGTGATTCCATGCATCCACCACCCTTTCCACAAAGAAATGTTTCCTTAAATTACTCCTGAGTCTATCCTCTTTCACTTTCATCATACACCTCTTTGTTCCATGGTTTCCTTCAGATTGGAAGAGGCCCGCCTCCTGTGCATTTATACCACGGAGATACTTAAATATCACAATATTTATTTTTTATTTTGTTACATTTGTACCCCATGCTTTCCCACTCATGGCAGGCTCAACGCGGCAGGGTTAAGTGACTTGCCCAGAGTCATAAGGAGCTGCCTGTGCTGGGAATTGAACTCCCATCACCTGCCTTTCTTCCAAAGTATAAATATTAAGATCTTTAAGTCTGCCCTCGTCTCTCTAATTCTATAAAGTTGCATGCACAATTTTACATTTAGCACACAAAATTGTGTGCACAAGTTATAGAATGTTAGTTATGTATGTAACTTAATAGCATAATTAGCTAATTAGCATTAATGAACTATTAGCTATAATTGGACTTAATATTGATTCTTAATTGGCACTAATTAGCAGTTATATGCATAATTGCCATTAGACAGTATTCTATATTAAAAACAAATACTCCCAGTTGACACAAAGAGCTTCACATGTCGGACATCCCACAGAGCCTGACCATTGCACACAAAACCCACCTGATCCCCATGAATCACATCTAGCAACAAGCCAGCCAATCTAGTTGTCAAAATCTTGGCCATAAGCTTCAGTTCAAAATTAAGTAACAATATTGGATGGTATGAATTCAGTAGTAAGGGATCCCATCCAGGTTGGGTAGTACCACTACAACAGAACAATTGGCATGTGCTGGAAAGAATTATCATGACAAATCTTACCATAATAGGTCTCTAATAGCAATGGTACATGCTTCTGCAGCAATCTGTAAAATTTGGCAGTCATGCCATCAGGGCCAGGTGCCTTTGCCAATGGGGCATGTTTAATAGCCAAAAGTACCTCCTGCACCGATATAGATGCATGCAACAACTCCAAGGCTGGAGACTGAACATGGGGAAGAACTGAGGAAGAGACATAGGCACGAATAGCTTCAGGATTCATACCTTACTGCTGATAAAAGAACTAAAAACAGGTCAGAAGACTAGAAAGAGCGTGGAGCAAGAAAAAAGACGAACACACACTTAAAAACTGGAAACAACTACAAAGAAAATACAAGTACACTATCAGACAAACAAAAAGGACATATTACAAAACCAAAATAGGACCAAACTACAAGGACACACACAAACTCTTCACACTCGTAAACAATCTTCTAAATACTACCACAGTTACATCCAACAACTCAGATTCCTCATCAGTAACCAATCTTGCACATCACTTCAAAGAAAAAATCATAAAGCTCTGACTCACGATACCTACTAATGCAACGGATTACACAAATATCCATGAATGTCTAGACCCAAAACCCGAGGAATGCCCAGCAGACCGATCATGGACCAAGTTTGAAACGATCTCACCAAATGAACTCTCACATTGGCTCGGAAAATACGCCAAATCACAATGCAAACTAGACATCTGCCCTAATAATCTAATAAGATCAGCACCCAAACACTTCAAAATAGAACTCACGAACCACATAAATCACATACTTCAAAACGTGCTCTTCCCCACGGATAAAGGAAACATCCTTCTTAGGCCGCTACCAAAAGATACTAAGAAAAGCTCAATGGACCTAACCAACCATCGCCCAGTAGCATCTATTCCAGTCACAACTAAACTCATGGAAGGTATTGAGACGAAACAACTCACTGAATACCTAAATAACCATTCAATCTTGCACGACTCCCAATCAGGATTCCGATCAAATCACAGCACCGAATCTATTCTAGTGTCCGCAATGAACTCATTTAAACAATCGCAACTGGCAACAACATACTCCTTCTACAATTCGACATGTCCAGCCCCTTTGACATGGTTAATCATGAAATACTGTTACATATACTAGAATACTTCAGAATAGGAGGTACAGTCCTCAAATGGTTCAAAGGATTCTTGACCACAAGATCTTACCAAGTAACAACGAACGCGGAAAGATCACCCCCATGGACACCCAAGTGTGGAGTCCCCCAGGGATCCCCCCTCTTGCCAACATTATTCAATCTGATGATGATACCTTTAGCCAAACTGCTGGCTAACCAAAACCTCAACCCCTACATATATGCAGACGATGTCACAATCTACATCCCGTTCAAACATGATCTAAACGAAATCACCAACGAGATCAACTGAAGCCTCCATATAATGCACACCTGGGCAGATGCATTCCAACTAAAACTTAATGCAGAAAAAACACAATGTCTTGTACTCACCTCACAACATAACACAAAACACTTCTCCACCATAACCACATCATACTGCTCTCTCCCTATCTCAAAAAACTTGAAAATTCTTGGAGTCACCATTGACCAAAACCTCACCCTTGATGACCACGTGAAGAACACTACGAAAAAGATGTTCTACTCCATGTGGAAGCTTAAAAGAGTAAAACCTTTCTTCCCGAGATACGTATTCCGCACCCTGGTACAGTCAATGGTAATAAGTCATCTGGACTACTGCAACGCACTATACGCTGGATGCAAAGAACAAACTATCAAAAAACTACAAACTACCCAGAATACTGCCGCCAGACTCATATTTGGAAAAACTAAATATGAAAATGCAAAACCCTTAAGAGAGAAGCTCCACTGGCTCCCACTTAGGGAGCGCATTACGTTCAAGATCTGCACGATTATACACAAAATCATTCACGCAGACGCCCCAATCTACATGCTAAACCTCGTAGACTTACCTCCAAGAAATGCCACAAGAGTATCCCGCAAGTTCCTCGACCTGCACTTCCCCAGTTGTAAAGGACTAAAGTACAAGCAGATGCACAATACCACATTCTCGTACTTGGGCACAAAATTGTGGAATGCACTGCCTACAGACCTGAGAACAATCAACGAAACAACTATTTTTCGCAGATCTCTAAAGACATATCTCTTCAACAAGGCATACAATGAGAGCTAACAGGCACACAAATCTGCCTGACACTCACCTACTATAACTACCTAATCACTATAACTACCTAATCACCCCTTTCTTCCTCCTTCTACCCTTACCTAACCTTGACACAGTGGCGTAGGAAGAGGGGGGGCGGTGGGGCGGTCCGCCCCGGGTGCACGCGCTGGGGGGGGGGGGGGGTGTCAGCTTGCTGGTTCCCTGCTCTTTCTGCCCCAGAACAGGTTACTTCCTGTTCCGGGGCAGAGAAAGCAGGGAAGCAGCAGAGCCGATGCAGCTCCCAGTGACATGCTGTAATCCGTTGGGTTGGTCGTGAGCCCTTGGGCCCTGGCCGAGGCCAGCAGGGCGCCGACCCAGGCCAAGGGGAGACCGACCCACCACCGCACACCCCAGCTACACAATACCCCCTAAGCTACCCCTCCCCCCAGTCCCTCAGGAAGAAGGGAAATAAGCATACAGGCGGGCCTCGCGGCCGAACCGGAACCCACGCAGACAGAGCCACTCGTGCGAGCCTCACGGCTGAACTGGAACCCAATCACACACAGGGAGGGGTGAAAGAACCCAGAGGGCCCCAAGATGCCAGACACGCGCTGAACACCAGCAATAGGGCAGAGGGGGAAACAAAGGACCAGAGCGGGCCACGCCCACGCAGGGGACTAGCGCAGGACAGGGGAACTAACACAGCAACCCCCTCCCCACCAGGGTAGGAGCCCCAGGCAGAAGCCAGAGGAACCAAACACAAAGGAAGGCAGAAAGCCTTTGCCTCAAACCCACTGTAGACAGAGGCACACAGAACATAAAGGGTTAAGCTTGTAGAGCCAGCAGAGAGAGAGTGCCATAAATCAACAAACAATCAGAGAGAACGCTTCCCCTCCCGAGAGGGAGTGGGGCCCATCCAAACAAACACACTGGCAGAGACAGGAATACAATACACACAGTACACAAAGGGTTAAACTCACTGAGCCAGCAGGCCAGGACACTGGGAAGAGAAATCCTTAAAACAAACAAACAAAGGAGAACGCTCTCACTCAGCCCAGAGCCCCGGAGGCTGAGCAATGCCCAGCCCCCACTAAACAAACGAGCAGCTGACCCTGATTACAGAGCTACGCGCACACACACACACACACACACAGCAGCAGCTAACCCAGAGGGAAGGAAAAGAATACTCTAAATCAACACAGATCCCTGTCAGAACCTAGAGCACGTTCTGAGAGAAACCTATCAGGCTTTCCTGTTACCACCAGATAAGTAACGCAAAAGCAGAGAAACTCTTCAGCTGCAGGCTAAAGTACTATCCCCTGACGTCAGCACAACCCCTGGCAGCCAATCAGAAGAGACGTCCCCCCTCCCCCTCAGCCAAACCGGCAGAATCATAACACATGCACTGGGGGCGGATCGGCCCTCCCGCCTGCCCCCCCCCGCTGAAAGGTAGGGTACGTTTCGGGGGGGGGGGGGGGGGGGTGCGCCGTGCCCTGCACCTGGGGGGGGGGGGGGTGCGCAGCGGCGACCCGCCCCGGGTGTCAGGCACCCTCGCTACGGCACTGCCTCGACACAATATTAAATGTATCTGTCACCCTACAATGACTTTGCCAACAAAATATGTAAGCCACATTGAACCCGCAATGACTATGTTAACAAAACTATGTAAGCCACATTGAGCCTGCAAATAGGTGGGATAATGTGGGATACAAATGCAATAAATAAAATAAAACTTTTCAAAATACTTTGCAAATATAGAGGCCAACTGAGCATTATCAGTTACAGTTTGACCTCAATGGGCGATACCTGTATAAAACCTAGGCCCTGTCCAGGAATGTACCAAACACGCTACGTGCTAAAAGCCTTCCAGTACGATTTCCATACAAGCTATGCTGATAATATAATCGTGATTTCACTGTTCTCTCATGTACCTTAACATTCACAGCCACCCAAGCTGCCTGTAAGTTATCTCTGTTAACATGAGTAGGAAGAGAGATCCAATTCCCTGGCATAGCACTTATGTATGGCAATTACATAGATAGTATTCTATGAATTGTGTGTATAAAATCCAGAGTGCGCAACTGCAAAAGGGGGAATAGGCGGGTAAGGGTTGTGCCCAGGATTTAATGTGTGTACGGGTTATAGAATACTACCATTTACGTGCCCAACTGCCTACAGTTAGGCATGATCATTTATGCTAGCCATTGAGCTAGCGTAAGTGCTCTTGTTTAAAGTTAGAGGCTTAAATGTGGACTTACTAGTCTTCTACAATGGCATTTGCGTGCACAATTGCTGTTATAGAATCCACGCTTAGGACCAGATTCGTTAAATAGTGCCCAAATTTGGGTGCTAGAAACAATTCTCATCCAGTGCTATTCTATAAAGGGCGCTTTGGGTTGAGTACACTTTATAGAATAGTGTGCAGTGCCAATTCCCATATTTAGATTTGGATACCAGGACATGCCTGCTGAGACTAGGTGTAATTTCTGGTGCCCAGCTTGGGCGCACATCTGCGGTATTCTATAACACTGTGCACAAATATCTGGAATGCTCCTGACCCGCCCATACCCCTCCCATGGCCATGCCCCTTCTGGGTTACGCGCTATGGGATTTGGGTGCACAATTTTATAGAATAGCATGATGTATGCACAAATCCAAATTGGTGCCCATTAACATCAATAATTGTTAGTGTCCAATTATTGATGTTAATTGGCTCATTACCAAATTTGGTTGTGCACTGTAATGAAAGAGGACTTATGTCTGTGACTTCTTATGTGAATGTATGACTTATTTATTTATTTATGGCATTTCTAACCCACATTAGCCCAAGGGAAACTCAGATTCAATGTGGCTTACAATACAAACATAAAATAAATAAATTAGAGTTACATTTAAAGAATGCATCATAAAAATATTATCTAGGAAGTGATAGGGGCAAATTCAGTGGGGCATCAGGAAGAAGTAAAGTCTAAGGAACTACATGATATTCAACACTGAGTTCTAACATTGTTGAAGATTGAGCTAAAAAAGTAAGTTTTCAATAAATTACGAAATAACCCATAATCACTAGTATATCTAATTTGTTTAGGAAGAGAATTCCAGATTTTGGTGAATTGATAAGAAAAGTTAGCATTGTGGATTGCTTTGTAAGACACATTTTTGCAACTGGGGAAATGTAAAATGCGATATTCTCTGGATGACATGGAAGCATTGCATGGAGGTAAATCATTCATATAGACGGTGAAATATCAAATAAAATTTGATGGACCAATGCACATAGCTTGAATGAAATTCTGCTCTTTACAGGTAACCAGTGTAGACTATGAAGGAGTGAGGTAGCGTTAGCAAACCACGGTGATTTACAAATTAGATGGGCAGCCATGTTTTGAACAGTTTGTAGTTTTTTAAAGAAGGCCACATTTAATTCAATTCCAGCACAGATGGAATTACAATAGTCAATTTTTGTTAGAACAAGTGACTGGGTAAGGTACAGAAGACTGGTCTTGTGAAAAATGATCGCAATCTCTTTAGTTTCCAAAGCATATGGATGGAACTAGAGACAGCATGCAAGACTTGACTTTCTAAGGATAAAAGCTGATCAACTGTAACCCCTAAGATTTTCATTGAGGATATAAAAGGATATGTTATATTATCAATTGTAAAATCTTTGAGAATAGTCGGATGATAAGGATTTGTTATTAATAAAAATTTAGTCTTCTCAGTATTAAGTTTCAATTTAAAATATTTGTTCCGCAGTCCATTTCCCTTGTTTGGCCAGCAGATGGTGACTGTCTTTTTTTGTAAAGCTGTTACAGAATTGACCATTTTTTCCCACCTGAGCTGTGAGGTAATTTTTAGTTTAAGTATGGGAGCACAAAAATAAACTTCTCTGTCCTGAGACCCTGTTCAAGGCTTGTGAGCAGTTAATTTCCTGAAGCTTCCCAGGCGCTACTCAGGTAGTGACAAACAGTTTAGACAGTTTTAATATTGATCTTATTTCAGTTATCTGTTATTTTCCATCTCTCTAATTCTGTGACAATAAACCTTGTTAGTTTATTGGCAATGTTGTACTGGACTAAGAATCCTGGTGGTTTGTGTGATGGATCTGTAGGTGCTTTCCAGGAACTAAGGAACCCTTGAAAGTGTGGCCCCAGTAACCTAGAAATCACCGGGGAATAACTTGAGAATGGGAGACTTGCCCAGAGGCAAGAGGGACCCAGTCGGTGGGGTGGAGGGTACTAGTATAAAGCCCAGGTGCAGGCGGGCCTGAGCAGTGCTGAGGGCAGACCCTCTAGGGGGGCCGCAGGTTTAACCCCAGGAGGGTGCTAGGCATTTCGTGACATGCACATATCTCAGGATTGCACTCAGATTTGGAAGTGCCAATTTGAGCACCCTTTGCATAATCCAGGGGTTAGCTAACATTATACCAGCGCCTAACTTTAGGTGATGTACAGAGAATTACCCCCCATATACTTTATGACTAAGACCACTGACCATTTTAATAGCCATTCTTTGCACCAACTTCATCCTGTTTATATCTTTATGAAACTCCTGCCTCCAGAATTGTACAAATGAGATCTCAGCAGAGACTTACATAGGCACTATCACCACCTTTTTTCTGTTAGTTATATCTCTCCCTATGCACCCAAGCTTTTACTGTGCTTTTTCTACCTGGTTGGCCACCTTAAGATCATCAGATATGATCACCTCCAGGCTCATATTTATTTATTTGATACTAGCCGTTAAGCCCGTTAAAACGGGCAAGATTTGTGTTTTGCAAAATGTAATAATTCTCACCTCCATCCATTCATGTGCAGCAAACCTCCTCTCTCCCCTGCCCTCCCCCCATGCCCAGCAGCCGTCCTGTATCCCCTGGCCTCCCCCCCACCCCCCGGCCTCCCCCCCGTCCAGCAACTATCCTCTCTCCCCTGCCCTCCCCCCATGTCCAGCAGCCCTCCTCTCTCCCCTGGCCTCACCCCATCCACCGATCCTCCCCCCCATATCCAGCAATCCTCCTCTTTCCCTTGGCCTCCCCCCTCCCCCGTCCACCAACCCTGCCCTCCCCCATGTCCAGCAACCATCCTCTCTGCCCTGCCCTCCCCTCCCCTGATCCATGTCCAGCAACCCTGCCCTCTCCCCTGCCCTCCCCCCATGTCCAGCAGCCGTCCTGTATCCCCTGGCCTCCCCCCATCCAGCAACCATCCTCTCTCCCCTGCCCTCCCCCCCATGTCCAGCAGCCCTTCTCTCTCTCCTGGCCTAACCCTGTCCACCGATCTTCCCCCCATATCCAGCAACCCTCCTCTTTCCCTTGGCCTCCCCCCCCCGTCCACCAACCCTGCCCTCCCCCCATGTCCAGCAACCCTCCTCTCTGCCCAGATCTTACCCCATGTCCAGCAACCATGCCCTCTCCCCCCTGCCCTCCCCCATGTCCAGCTACCCTCCTCGCCGCCGCTCCCTCCCCCCTCCGTGCCGTGCCCCCTTGACTGACCTGACAGCGCCTCTCACCTCCGTGTGAAAGCGCTGCAGGCAGTAGCAGATTGCTATGCTGCTGCCTGCAGCGCTTCCACACAGAGGTGTGAGGCGCTGTCAGGTCAGTGCAGGGGGCCCAATACGAAGGGGGGCGGGAGCGGCGGCAGCGGGGATGGGGGGAGGGTGGAGGGTGTTCGTTTCCAGGCGGCAACGGCAGCGTCTGACAGTCCGACTCCGTTTCCCTCTCTGTTCCGCCCTCTGACGTCATCACGTCTTGACGCGAGGGTGGGATAGAGAGGGAAGTCTCTACTGCGCATCTACAGGTGAGTCAGTCACTTGCCATTTATATGTTTGATACCACCAATCATTCTACTGCTGGATGAAAGCATTACTCCCACAAGGATCATCTTTCCCAAAAGGTCTATGAGTCAGGGATCTTTACTAGGATAGGTATTAAAAAACTCCATGCACTTTTTTGCCCTTTTTTATGGCTGTCTTGACTACCATCTAAGTTGGGAGAGTTGGACCTTATTGAAATGGTGCTGGTTAGAGCTTATATTTAACACTGATCCTTTTGAAGACTGCCACCATAGACTTTGGGGACTCAAAAGGAGGCCAAAGACATCAGTTCCATTTTTTGCTGTGGAGGAAATGACACTTCTTTAACCATTTGCTGCAAGAATTTTGGGTAGGAGATAACTTATTCATTAATGGGGGAGGAGAAGTGTCAAATGGAATTTCTGTAGGGTATTCATCCCAAAAAATTATGCATGTTGTCCATGTACTTTGTACCTGTTTGTGCATGTTATTTTACTCCCCCTAATTACAATACACCCATGAGAACACCGCTGTTCGCATGGATAAAAGTACATAGACTAAAATGTTCAATCAGGCCATTTAATGGAGCAAACACTTAGAGGTGTAGTTATCAATCGTTAAGACGTGTAGTTTTACCACTAATTCGTGCTATTTTAGCACAAATCCTAATTTACACAATGAGACCTAGTTACTAATAACTGGGTTTAATATTAAAATAACATCTTAATGGTAGCGTAAGCTAATAACGTCCTCTCTTATTGACCTAGGTAAAAGCCTTTGAAAACTGTACTCTATAGACTGAAAATTTTTAGGTTCAGCTACACCATAACTCTATTTTGCCTGTTTGTATACCGTGGAAGAGTGCAATCTATACACACAGTAAAGGCAAGATAGAAATATAGAGGCCGATATTCAGACCATGGGAGTTAGACTGGCTAACTCCCACTGTTAGGGCTAAAACCGGATATTCAATGCTGGGCCATTTCCGGTGACCGGCACTGAATATCCGATTTATTTTTGGCCAGTTTAAAAATAACTGGCTAAGTCAGTATTCAGACTTAGCTGATTATCTTTAAACTGGTCAAAGATATACCAGGTGTTCACGTGGCCATACCGGCTTTTAAAATCGATGGATAGCTGGTTATATCAGGTGATATAACCGGCTATCTGCCAGTCGCTAACTAGGGGTATTCAGCGGGGGATAGCTGGTTATTCCCCGCTGAGTATTGGCAGATAGCTGGTTAAGTGCTATTTAACTGGTCAGCAGCCATTCTGGCCAGTTAAAAAGTTTTCAGCCCTTTTAGAAGACCTAACAATCAAAAGGGGTAATATTTAACCAGCAGGAGTTCACTGTTTTTTTCAATACTGGCTGCCCCAAGCTTTTCCACACTCAGATATTCAATGCAGAGCTGTACTCATATACCAGTGCTAAATATCCAGCTGTTTGGCAGCTACGCATACATTAAGGTTACCAGAGCTATGCACGCACTAAGGTTATTCGTGATTCCATTACTGTCAGCTCTCATCAAAGGTCTAATGGCTTCATGAACCTGTTATAATAGCAGGGGACAGCGATGATGGCAGATAAAAATGGAGAGGAAAGGGCCATCTAGTGTGCACATTTTCCTTTCCTGCTGTATTACTGTAGACCCTGCATGAGGTTTTATGCTAACTTCACAACCACTAAGGATTTTTTGTATTTGTACTAGGCTTTCTTACTGTTTTTGTCCTTCTAGAAGCCATATCCATTTACCTACTACCCTTTCTGTAAAGAAGTGCTTCATTATGCTTCCTCTGAGACTATCATCTATTTTATATTATGAATCTTTTCTCAGCAGAGGAGTACATGAAAGAAAACAATAATTGTGAACGATAGGAGTTGGACAGGAAGGAGTTAGAACAGAGGTCTTTGTTGTGAAGGTTAACAGGTTAAGTGCTTAGCGGTTAATGATTGGATGCGAAGCTGAGTATCTGTGCCTAACCAGCTATGTGGCGTGATAAAGCCGGTTAGCAGTTAGCTGTGAATGTTCATCAAAGATAACTTGTTCTCCCACTGAATATCTGCAGTTAAGGCACTAAAACACTGTTTAACTGGTCAGGAACCGTTCCTGGCTGGTTAAATAGTTTTGAATATTGGCCAGATGGGCACTAATGTGTCTTTATAACATACTAATACAAATCCTGCAGAAATTATGCCTAAAATAATGCACTGGACACTTATGTCTGCTCGGAAGCAGGTGTACTTGATCACCTGTAAATTGTGATTATACCTGCAATCTGCCCAAAACATGTACCTGAACTAACCAGCAACTGTGAAGCACAAAAGTATGCACATTCAGGTCACTGTACATACTTTTACGCATGGAGGAGTTTATTTTATAA
The DNA here is from genome assembly GCF_901765095.1 of Microcaecilia unicolor. Lineage (NCBI taxonomy): Eukaryota > Metazoa > Chordata > Amphibia > Gymnophiona > Siphonopidae > Microcaecilia > Microcaecilia unicolor. Next base: position 155,796,419 of record NC_044036.1, on the reverse strand, counting down.
GTGCCATTTTACATGTGTATACTGTTATATGCGTATGCAAATGCCTTTAAACTATTACCATGCAACCAGATAGCAAGAGAAACCAAAAATAGCCCAGGAAGAGAAAATGCCACAAGTGCATTAAGATAAAAACATGTGTTTTAATGAATCAACACATAAATGGCTAGATTCACTAAATGGTGCCTAAATATGGGCACCAAAAAAAAAATCGGTGCCCAATGTTATTCTATAAAAGTGCTTGGGATAAGCGCTTTTTATAGAATAGTGTTGGGTGCTGAATTTCGTGCCCAATTTTGGTTGCAAGGACTTACACCAATTGAAATTTGGTGTAAATCCTGGAGTGTAAGTTAGGTGCAGATTCTCGGTATTCAGTTATACTGCACGTATCTTTAATGAAAGCCCCGATCTGCCCATCACCCATGGCCACGCCCCCTTTTCAGTTACGCACTGTAACATTTGCACGTGGATCTTTATAGAATAGCTCTTGGCAAGATGTGTGCACAAATCTAAATTGTTGCCAATTAACACCAACTGATTATTAGTGCCCAATTACTGGCCCTAATTGCTTGCTAGGCAATTTAGTTGTCTGCGTATCTCAGGATAGCTCACAATTTTGTACATGTAAGTTTTCGCACCATTTATAGAACACAGGGAAAATGTCCAACATATAAAAAGCCATATCTCACACAATAGCAAAGGCAATAGTGCAGCTAAGACTTGACTCGGCCATATTTTGGTGAAAGGGCCTGCGTCAAAATTCACACATTCCAGCTGCCAATATGCTTATCATGGAGTATATATCTTTACAAAGAAGAATAGAAACATAAGGGCTCTTGTAAGTATGTTGCATTGAACACAATTTTATCTTAATGCTTTTTTTAATATAAATAAAATTACCTCCATAGTAGATCTGAAAATGAACACTAGAGCTTTATTGTATATGATTCCATAATGTTTACTTCCTTAAATATATGGACCAATTTTTCCAATTACAAAACTAATATATAGTGTAGCTATATCTATATTTAACACAAAGAGAAACTAGGAAGCTTGCACAAAGCATAGTCCATATAGCTATAAATAAGGCAAAAAAAAATCTTAAAATCATATTAGTTAAAATGAAGAGTTAAAATTAAATGTGATTTTCATAGATTAAGGGCCCTGTTTACTAAGCCGCGCTAGAGGTGCGTTAGTGTTCTTAGTGTGTGCTAACTGTATAGATGCCTATAATATTCCTAAGGGCGTCTACACGGTTAGCGCGCACTAAATTTTAGCACACGCTAAAAACGCTACTGCACCTTAGTAAAAGCCCTACATCTTCAAACATTCTAACAGATTTGTTGCCCGAGCCATACACTACACCTTACCGTGGGTTGGAACGAGAAAGTGGGTGCATTTCATTCTGATAGTGATGTCCCTGACTGACAGGCTGTGAAAAAACAAAGAAACAGCAGTGAGAAAATGATTGCATGGATTCTTTAACACGCTAAAATGAATCTTTCTGAGGCAAATCCTTCTGGACATCAGAGCTATTTTTAATATTCAATATATGTATTAGATTTCCAAGCAACTTGCCATTGAAGCATGATTAAAAAATGTACTCAACTTCTAATTATATAAATTTTCAGCAACCAGCATGTATATAAATTTTAAAGAATTCCATTCTAAATATTAACATAAGAGCTCCTGCCCACTTAATTCATGTTCAATGGGCTGGCAGCTGATATTCAGTGGCAGTTAACTGGGCAGTGCCGCTGAATATCAGCTCTGACCATCCATTTTTGAAGTAAGCTGAAGAGAGGAGTTCAAAGGGCAGAGTCGTGGAAGAGCTACCAGCTGTGTGGGTGAAGGCAATATTCAGTGCCAGTGTTCACATAGCTAAGTGACCAAATAGGACCTTATACACAGCAGTCCTAACTTTAGTCATTTAGCTGTGTGGGTGCCAACAATGAAGATCAACCATCATCTGCTTAGTTTCCAGTTCTGGGGAGAGGGGAGGATTGGGAGGTGGAAGAGGACAGGGCTATGGGTGGGGGAACCACTGTTGTGGCTGGGGCTGGGTTTGATGTGTGGCCAATTGCCACCGAGTGGGGGAACCCAAATGGGGATTGATCCTTACCGGAGGTGGAGGAGGGGAATCATATGTTGTTGGGGAGGGATTGGGAGGGGGTTGATTGGATGTTATTGGGGAGTTAGGAGGGGGGATCAGATATTATTGAAGGCAGTCGCATGACAGCAATATGAGTGTCTATGTTGTTACTGGAAGACGTGACATTCATGTGCTGTGAAATGGATGTCCCTGCTGCCTCACCATTCATATTTTGGATGGGGTTGTTTCTGAAATGGCTGTTCCTACCGCACATAGTGGCATATAGATGTCCATTTCACCATGTATTTTAGAACAACCTCTATGTCAGCAGAGCCTGTTCTAAAATAAAGGGGAACATCAGGCGTTCAGACTTGGATGTTTGATATACTAGTTGAATACGCTTTCTAAAATACTAATCCACACAAACGTAAGTGTGAGGCCCAAATACTATTCAAAATTTGAAAGATGTTGTTTCAGTACAATGGCAGTTTCTCTGTCAGTATGAAAATTCTATATTTTGATTGGCCCTGAATGTACCACATCTCTAACCCAATCAGTATCTACTCTTTTTATGATGGTACCTTTATTGTCCATTGTCTAACTGGCTGGAGTTCAACTGTATCAAATTGTTCTTCTGTTTTCTTATTGACTATTTGTGTGACTCAAGACAAGTAAATATTTTATAGAACTGATTGGTTTTCTCATATTTTGTTTGATAACACAAAGAAATGGTGAGCCCACTGACAACATCCTGGGTGTTCAGAATAATCTGGGGCTGGCCACTGGCTGAACTTGGTTAGGTCACTTGGGATAAGTGGGGAGGTGGGTTGAGGGTGGATGACAGAGCTGTTGTAAGTTGTGTGTGTAGGGGGAGAGTTGTAGTTTGTTTTTGTTTGAATGCTTAGTGGGGGTATTGATTGGGTGTGGAGTGAGAGAATCACAGGAGGGACAGGAGAGGATTGCAAGGAACACTGGGTTAGGTGCTCAGGGTACCTGTGCAGCGTTTGTTACGCACCCGCCGCCGTCCCACTGGTTGTAACAGTTTTTGTCCTGTTGCCAAGCTGTTTTTAAGAGCAGTGGGATACCCAAGCCAAGTGATGTACTGCAAGGGTTAAGGGAGCTTAGAACCCATTGGCAGCAAAGAAGTGGTGGCAATAGTGGTGATTGTAAGTATACACTGGTTCGATGGGTGCTGGGCCAGCCTTGTGATCGTCTTCAGCTAATAATATGGCAAGGATGGTGGAGGCCAGTGTCTCGAGTGGATGTCCATGTTTGAATTGGCTAGTTAATTCTCCTGCTATGTAGTAACATGACAGGAGGGGAATAGTGTTTGGCAGTCAGTTAGTTGGTTTGTTTTGATGTTGTTAAACTGACTATTAATAAAGCTACAGCAAAGAAATTTTGCCACTCAGATTTTTCTATTGTCTTTTTTGTACTGTAGGGTTTATTAAAGGGGTTGGTGGGTTGGGAGCAAGGAGTATGGCCAGGTCTGGCAAGGGCCCTGAGTGCTAGCTCCCAGTGTTATAATTTTTATATGTGGAGGGCAATTATCAAAAAATCATTTACCCTTGTAAAATTAGCTGTCTAAATATTACCCAGCTCTTTCCAGCATAAAAATACACACAAGGCCATCTATGCACATACCGCAAAAAGGGTATGATGTAAGTGACAAAGATAGTGTGTTTTGAGTAGGAAATAAAATCCAAGAATTATATTTTCAAACCTATGTGCATTATTTCTAAGGAAAAAAAAGTATTTGTAGATCTCTATGGTTAAATTTTTTCAGGAAATTTAAAAAAAGGGAAAGTATGACTGTACTTTGAAACTTGTCCCATGTCTATGCAGATAGATTTGAACAGCTTAGAACTCATGCTTACAATGCCATAGTAGTATATCAGAAAATAAAAAAATTCATAAGATCTATTTCTGCAGTAACAATTACTTAATTATCTTATTGCTTTTTATAATTTATATGTACACTTAGGCCTGGGTTCAGTAAATGGCACCCAAATTTCGGCAGAGCACTATTCTATAAAGAGCATTCCGAAACAAGTGTTCTTTCTAGAATGGCGCTTAGAGCCCATTCACCCTGCCCAAATTTGGGCACCGGTATTTATGTCACCTGAGACCTGCTGAAAATATCAGTGCAGAGGTTTGACTTGGGAGAAACATCGCTGCTGAACGTTGTTTAAAAGCTAAGTAGCTAATTAGTATTAAATATTAATTGTATACAAAAATAGGGGATTGTTACCTCATGAAGAAGAATTTAAATATCTTTAAATTGAATACAAAAAAAAACAAAAAAAAGAAAAAAAATTGAAAAGAAAATTAAGATCATATACGGGTTGATCAATGAGGAATGGGTGGTCACCAATGTAATACTGGGGGTTGCCCCAGATGGAGAAGGTGATTAAAGAAATCTGAAGATCCCCGTTTAAGATATAATATGCAGCTATTAAGATATGTGTCATTTGCTGTGATTGATATCATCTACAAATATAGGAAATTGAATACTGTTTGAGATATGTTTTAGAGTGCCCAATTCTTGGCATTTGGGTGTGGAAATAGTGGTACTCTATAACCCTGCTTGCAAATTTTGGGAACAGCCCTACCATACCCCTGGTCACATCCCCTTTTGAGTTGCATGCTAGGGGATTTAGGGTAGCGGGGATATAGAATATGTGCAGGAAGATGTGCATGCAAATTCTAATTAATTCAAATTAACTGCAATAATTAACATCAATTTATTGCTAGTTAATGGCTTGTTAACTAATTTGTGCATGAATCTTTGATCTGCGTGCAAATTTTGACACCCAAATTTGGGCACTATATATAGAATCCAGGGGTTGGGAAATAGATCACAATGAATTTGCAGAAGAAAATAGTCACCTCATGACAAAAAACTAGAAATTACTTCCTAGTGTAACTAATGAGTAAGAAAGCTATTTTATATATTTTATTTATGAACATTTTCTATACCACCAACCACGCCTAAGAAGTGCAGGTAGTCGGTTCAAAACAAAGTAAATAAAAAAAAACAAAAAACAAAAAATAAAGTTACAAATGAACAAAAGAAAAGAGAATTGAGAACTGAATAGCCAAGGGCAGAGTAGTGTGTGTATGTATGTATGTGTGTGTTTGGGGGCGGGGGTGAGGGTGTGGAGATAGGGCACTTTTTTTGTTAGGTATGTGATATGCTGGTTGATCTTTTGGTCCTCTAGTGAACTGCATTATTGAAGGCTGTGATTTTTTTATGTATAAAGTTAACAATTATCTAAAGATGATATTGCATATAAACTTTCAAAATCAGGTAAGTCCCTTCTTACAATCTCTTTTTAAAATGATCACAGTTGAACAGAGTTATTTCTACTGGCACAGTAGATGTTGCATTTTAGTTCTTGGTTAAACTACTCTGGCTATAAGGGAGCATGTTAGAATGTCAAGTTTATAGTTATTTATGTGCTTCTATTCCATTGTTGTAATGAAAACATAGCAAAAGAAACTCTAAAAGAAAGGCCTGCTTTATAGTATTTCCAAAGCTTCCCTTAATGTTATGGGCAGAGAGTGAATATATGTATTTTAGGAAAATGTTAAGAGCTCATGTATTCTAATGTTAAGAGCTCATGTATTCTAATTGACCATATAATGGATTATTCTATATTATGTTGTATTATGAAGTGTTATTTTATTATTGTTATTGTATTGAATTTTTGTTTTTATATTCAAATAAATGACAGTTTTATTTGATTGTGCACCATGAAAAGTACTATGTACAATCTGTGCTATGGAAGAATGCATATCAATCAATCAATCAATCAATAAATGAAAGAATATCGGGTAGGTAGTAACAATTAGCCTAGAAGTTACTATTGCTTACCATTGGTTAAAAAAATACAAAATACAAAAACTCATCTTTTATTCTTGGGGCAATCATATTAACAAGAGTCACAAATTACCTCATCCTCTTTAGATGGGATGTCTTGTCTGTAATACTACAAGAGATAACACAAGCTAAACTAACCATCAGAGCTAAGGTCATTTGTTACACCATTCCAAACAGAGCTGCTTCAAATTTTTGGAGAATTCCAGGATGCTTGTGTAATAATTTTAAAAATGATTCCTCAGTTAAAAGAATTTTAATGCACAAAGAGTTTGTATGACAAATCACGATGTATATATTTTAAAAAATGAACTGTATACAAATAATTTTTTAAACCTGCTGAAGCATAAAAGATTAGATGCTATATATGGTGTCAAAAAAATCAGCCTGGAAAAAAGCTATGTACATTCTGGTCACTGTACACACACACACAATATCAAATTTTACTTGAATACAACTGCAAAAAAGTAGCCTATGAGATCTTTAAAACTCACGTACTGTGACATCTTTTAGTCCTTTAAATGGTATTACAACTAACAAGTGTGCTAGTTTTTGCAGGACCAATATGACTATGACTAGTGGACCTCTACACTATACAGATACAAAATAACCAAGGTTTACTTTATTTATATGCATTCGATATACTACTTTTGAGAAATACACAGCTGTGCCAAAGACAAAGATATCCTGTCCAGCCATGTGGTGGTGCCATTGTTTCATTTTATACTTAAGGTTGCAAACATTTTAAAGTTAGTAAACTGTTAAAAAATACAGATTTTTTTTGTCTGGTAATGGCAATTGTTAGACAAATAACTAAAAATGTAGATTTGATAATAGTTTTCTGATCATATTAGTAGTTTAATGGCCAATAAACATGCTATTGTCTTAAATTTATTTAACAAAGAATGTAAAATTGTCAGCTTTTAAGGCTGGTAGAAAACACTCTAGCATCCCATGGTGTGTTATTTTAGAAGTCCTATTTGTGATTTACGTGAATAAATGCCCAAAAAACAAACTGGCGGGCAGTCCGCTAGATCCAGTAGGAAAGAAATCGTGGAAAAGGTGTCATGGTCACTCACCTCCCTTATCCCAGGACGGGGGTCCTATGGTTTCTTTGGGCGGTGGGTGGCCCTTCCTGCTTAGCGGGGTTGTGGATTTGATTGTCCCCGGTGTTCCAGGGTGCCCTTTGTTTCAGTGTCCTGTCTTCAGTGCCGCATTGGTGGGGTTGACCCTCCTAAGCATGCACACAGGAAATTCTACTTTTAAAGGGCCAGCAGCACAAACCTCTGGGGATGCCTTTCTGTGCCGTTGGAGACGGTGCCCTTGATAACAGTATCTGGGACACTGCTACCTTAGCTTCACAACAGGTCGCTTGAGTTTTATTCTGCCTACAGCTTTACCTTGCTTGTTTGTCTCCAGTTTCTACCTTGCCTGCCTTATCTCCAGCCAGCCCTGCTTGCCTGTTTCCAGTTCCAGCCTTACCTGCCCTTGTCTCCAGTTCCAGCCTTGCCCACCTTGCTTTCAGCTCCTGCCTTGCCTACCTGTTTCCAGCTCCAGCCTTGCCTGCCCAGTCGCCAGCCAGGCCTGCCTTATTACCAATTCCAGCCTGTTCTCCAGTTCCTGCCAAGCCTGTGCCTATGCCTGGTGACTTGCTTGCTATCAGTCAGGGCCCAGCTAACCCTCGGATTGGACGGGCAGCACTAACCCTGCAGCCCAAGGGTTCACCTTCCCTGAGTCATGACAAGAGGACTCGGTCATTATCATAGAAACACTTTATTACTAGTGAAATTAAAAACATGCATGTTTTTGATTTCACTACTGATAAAGAAGTTCTTTTATTAAGCTGTGGTAAGGACTAATGCGTGCTTACCTCAGCTTGAGTGGGCTTATCATGGTGTCCCATGGTAATTTTGCACTCTCCATGCACACATCACAAGGAAGGGGCATGTCTGGGGAGGGGTAGAGAGTGGGTGTTTTTGCACTAATCAGTTAGCACATCAGCATTGCTGCACACTAAGGCTATATTTTCTCACACCTATGTAAAAGAACTTCAAAGTGTTTTTCTGATATTGATCAAGTCTGCTTCTATGATTTCTTTCCATGAGAAAATACCGATATTTACACAAGTGTCTTGGATAAATGTGGAAAATCAGATTTTAGAATGCTGGTATTTACGTGTGTACAGCTGCACTGTTGGTAGTTGGCAAAGGAGTATGGTTTGGCAGGGCTTGGGCAGAACCAAAATCTACACATGCAATCCCTATTTCAGAATGGGAATGCATATAGATGCCATAATATATCAACGTCAGGATCTACAACTTCTCCCGGACGCGTATAGGTTTTCTGAAAGGCAGACTTTTACAGGAAGGATTATGGAAGGTCTACTCCTTAATCTTCCATAATTGTTTTCCCTTTCAGAACCGAAAGCTACTGAATTAGGCGCATTTACATGTGTAGGTTTTTTAAATTAAAGATACAGGACCCTGTTTACTAAGCTGCGCTAGAGGTGCACTAGTGTTTTTAGCGCACGCTAACACTAGAGACGCCCATAGGAATATATGGGCATCTCTAGCATTTACTGCATGCTAATTTTAATGTGTGCTAAAAACGCTAGTGCACCTTAGTAAACAGGGCCCATAGAGATGTAAATTCTGAAATAATCTTTTACATGTTTAAGTGTTGGCACTTATGTTTGTAAGTTGATGAGTTCCTTCCATTGATATCTGTCAAATGGATGCTCCTGCTGCTTGTGCTTTCCTACAGCTTATATTTTAGAAAAGGCTCTATGCTAGTAGATCCTGATCTAAAACACCAATAGGACACATCCCAACCTGGACATATCAAATCCTTTATTTTTATTGAAATTTCAAATTATACAATCATGTATCCACTTGTACAGAAAAGAGAAATTAAAACACAAAGGGGAAAAATATATGATCTCAAATAGAAAATTATCCATTATCTCCAGTCCACTATATATAGGGAGAACCAAGTTTTAGGAGAACCAAGGTAACATACAACAAAGAAAAAGCAAGCCATATACGAATTTATTTACAAAAACTTTCTATACTGCTCTGACAGGCAGAGCAGAGTGGTGTACAGACTACAAAAGAAAGTATGAAAGAATTCCATTAAACACAGGAAAGAACAGCACTCATAAACCAAGAGTCAGGCAGAATTAAAGAACAAAAAGGCAAAGGGTAGAGAAGGTAAGGAGGCAACCAAACACAGTAAAGCAGGTCAAGAGGCACAACAGGTTTAGCTGGTGACTTCAATCAGACGTTTCTCTGAAAGCTAACGGAAAGAGTCAATTTTTTAGCTTGGCTTTAAAATTCTTAAAGGAGAGATTGCTGCGGAGAGAGAGAGAGAAGGGAGACTGTTCCAGGTGTGAGGTAAAAGGAAGAAAAAAGCGCTATGTCATATAGATTCCAGCTGTCACGTCTTGGACCAAGCAAAACTAAGTGGTGATCGTTTAAGGAACAAAGGATCGTGGCAAGACAGTAAGGAATAGTTAGACAGGAAAGGTAGTTGGGAACATCCAGTCTAAAGGCCTTGAAGGTAAGTGTCACAACTTTATGCATTACCCCTTGTTCAACGGGACGCCAATGATATTGTTTCAGCTGGGGTGAAATATGGTCAAAATGATGGGCATGGCATAGTAATTGATGGCTGTGTTCTGAAGTGTTTCCTGTTTCCTTATCCCCCTGTTTACAAAGCTATGCTAGAGGCTGCCGGTGTGCTAATGCTGACACAGCCCATTCACTTTGAAAGGGCTGCGTCGGCAATCCTGCGTGGCTTTGTAAATATGGGGGTTAGTGTGTTATGGGGAAGGCCAGCATAAACTACGCTGCAGCAATCCAGGCGAGAGGTGAAAAAAAAAGGATTAATGCATGGAAATGTTGGGCATCAAAGAGGTGACTAATTGCTCATAATTGCTGGAAGACCAGGAAACTAACTTTAGTAACTGTGAAATTTGTGGCAGAAAAGAGCAAGAGGCGTCAAGGATAATACCTAAATAACAAAAACTAGGTACTGGCGTAATTGAAGTGCCAAACAATATAACTGAAGATGGAGGGGGCAAAGGTGTGGCAGAGAACCAGCAGGCAATGGGTTCATTGGTACTGAGTAGTAATTGATAGTCCTTGAGCCAGCCAGCTAGCAACTGACTTCAGACAGGCTTGGACCGGGACAAGAGAGGGAGAAGGGGAAGTGGGGTATAACAAAAGAATGCAATCAGCATAAAAATATTCAGAAATTCCAAAAGACCACAAGAGAGCAGCAGGAGGGCTCAAGAAAAGGTTAAAAAGGAGAGGAGAGAGGATTGAACCCTAGGGCATTCCACAGTGTAATTCTCTTTGTTCAGAAGTGGTATCGGAGAGAATGACCTGGAATGTACAATCAGATAGAAAAGAAGTGAAACAAGAGAGGACTATACCAGAAATACCCAAAGATGCTAGATGTGGGAGTAGAAGGGAATGATTAACCAAATCAAAAGCAGCTGAGAGGTCTAAAGAGACAGCTGACACAGTTCTATGTTGATCAAAGTGAGAGTAAAGCTCACTGACCAGGGCTGCCATAATAGTTTCTGTAATAAAATGTGTCCTAAATCCAGCATGACAAGGATATAGAGCGAGTACTTTCTTAGAAAATGAACTGAGTTGAGTGAACACTATTTTTTCCAGAAATAGCAAAGGTTTGAAACAGGACAATAATAATTAGAAATAGCGAGATCCAGAGAGAGATTTTTCAAAATGGGGCGGACTCTGGAAGTAGGCCATATCTCTGGATCTGGGACCTGGCCAGAAGAAGTGTTTAAATTAACCAAGGATAACAGTGTTAAAGACCCAACTCTGGTGTCTTTGCATGTGTATGGTTTGACAAATATATTCCATAGAAACTTCCTTGTCCTGTACACCACATTGGAGTTGCTATAAAACCAAATTACATGAAGAACAGATAAAATCAATAATATACAGTAGCATTTCAATATACAAATCAAAGAAGTATATTATAAAAATGAAGACAACAATTTTTTTTAAATTTGTTAACCTCCATCTTACATACCCCCATCTTACAAAACTTCTCGCCCTCATTAAATTCCAAGTTCACACAATAATATTTAGGAGCCTATGTACTTTGCTCCATTAGCTGTTAATGCATCAATGCAAGATAATTTCTATAATAATAGCCAACAAGAAATGTGGTGGAGACTACACCTTACAGTTAACATGGAGGTGCTTACCACATATTTACATGTTAACATGGCACATAATACAATACATTTAACATCATCTAAATAGGTACAGCTAACTACATTGTATTTGGGGGCAATTCTATAACTGGGCACCTCCATTTAGGTGGCCCGAGGATGTATGGAGACAGCCTATTCTATGACAGCGTCTGGGCACCCAGGTTCTGTTATAGAATACTAGGGGAACCTGGTATCCATGTGCCTTACATTTATGCACCTACAGTTACAGCAGCCATATACCTGGCATAAATGCGAGTGCTTAAATGTGGCAGAGATGCATATAACTTACTTTCCTCAAGGGTGCTACTAGACAGCTGGTTTTAACATGACAAGGTAGTTTATCTGAGGTAGCGTGAAGAACATAGCTAGGCATTAGTGGAGAGATGAGGGCTGAAACAAACTGTGATGGAGTGCAATAGTCTTTTTAATCCAGTCTGTGATGTGGCCTAATGGTTAGTGCAGTGGGCTTTGATCCTGGTAACCTGGGTTGCCCCAGGTACATAACACTTAGATTGTGAGCCCTCTAGGGACAGAGAAAGTACATGCATATAATGTGTACAGCGCTACGTACATCTAGTAGCACTATAGAAATGATTAGTAGTAGTAGCATTCTGTGAGAGCCACACCCACTGCCTGGCTATATGCATACCCCCCCCTTGCCTGCCCCCTTATATTTATACACAAAGAAGGGAATTCAATAAATGGTGCTGAAAATTGAACACAAAAAAAATTGAGCTCTAAGTGCTGTTCTATACAGGAAGTGCGCTCTTTATAGAATGGTGTTTGGTGCAGATCCAGTGCCTAACTTTTGGGAGCTGTACTTACGCCTGAAAAAAGCAGGTGTAAAATGTTGGCGCTCAACTTAGGCATCATTTGGGTGAATTCTTTAAATCTGTGTGTAATGTTTTGAACATCCTGATGCTCCTTTTTCAGACACATGCGACTGAAGTTAGGTGCTATGCTTTATAGGATAGCATATAGCATATATAGCATGTCAACATTTTTAAGACTACCAATTATCAATAATGGGTTGCTAGCACCCGATTATTGATGTTTCCGAGCTCATTTGTCAATTTATTTGCACGCACGTCTCCAAAGCATGCAAAATGTTGGTCATGATATATAGACTTTAGGGGAATGCCACTTACGCACACCGTTACAGAACAGTTGCTTATGCGCTTGACTCTGGTACTCTAATACTAATGACAATCTACACTAGTATTGAAACACAGATGATAGAACTAAACACTGGTTAATAAATGAAACCGTGTCCAACCAAGGATTGTATTCTTTTGGTTTCTGAGGGCTTTTCTCCAACACAATATAATTACAGCTTTCTTTAAATGTTTCAATACTAGTGCTCCTAGGAACACTCCCTCACTAGTGCTCTGCTAGAAACAGAGGCCCAAAATGAAGCTGTCTCCAGGAGAGAAGCTCCAAGGAAAGAAGTTCTCCCAAACTGGTGGCTGGGCTGCAGTGCCTGTGGGGGAGTCCTAGGGAAGCAAGGAGTGGCCCTAGTTCAGAGATTTGCACCCTGTAGATGCCCAGGGATTGCATGAGAAGGAACAGAAGACTGCAAAGATATGAGTGCCTTTATTTTCTGAGTGTCCTAGTTGGAGCCAGGCCTGAACTTACATTTGACTATCTGGAATTGTACTGAAGAAGGTAGAACTGCTAAGAGAGAAGGAAGTAAATGTTATTGGGGCTGTGGCTCAGGGTTGGAGTCTGTGACAGGGGAACGGACTGTATTGCTTTAATTATTTTCCACCAATAAAGTTTTCCTTTGACTTTGCATTGCAAACTGCCAATGTCTGTGAAGTCCTGTACCAACCATGAATCACAGCAACCCGCCTGCACTTTCACAGGTAAGTGTATACTTATGCAAGTGCTAGTATTCCGTAAATTAACACACATTGAGGGCCCCTTTTACCAAGCTGCGGCAAAAGGGGGCTGGCGCTGGCACGTGTTTTACATACATGCCGAGGCCCACTTTTATGCAGCTGGTAAAAGGGAAGGCCTCGCTTTCCTGCAGGAAATGGCTGGGTAGCAAGAAAAGCACTTGCCGCATAGCCATTTCAAGGGGAGGGGAGCCCTTACCACCACCCATTGAGGTGACAGCATGGTAGGGGTAGGAAGTACCGCCGGGCTGCAGCGGTACTTCCGTTATAGCGAGCGGTAAGCCCGTGTTGGGCATACCGCTGCTTAGTAAAAGGAGCCCATGGAGTGTATAAATGTGGCTGCTCGGTTATAGAAATTCCCTTTACACGTGCACTACGGCACGTGGAAAGGGAAACTACTGGGAAACTACTGGGAACACTCTCAAAAGTTACTGCAAATCCTTACCACACTTTAATAAATAAGCCCCTTAATGTATTCTACATGAAACAAAATTAAACAAATGGCAGCCCATTTCTTCTTCACAACTTACTTGTTTAGACTGGTGTACCTCCACATTCCAAATCTCAAATTTCAAACAGTTCCTTTATCAATTCAGCACCATGTAAACAAAACCAAGAGCCAGAACACAAAATATTGATATATATCTCCCACAAAAATGGGATAATAAAACACTAATTGAACTTCAGTATTCTTAAGGGAACTGATTACAGTGTTTTACAAAATATACACAGTGTGACAATTAAGTTACGGAACAACTAAAAGAAGGCTTTTCTTGTCTCATTATGTACAATAATTCAGATCTATGTCTGTGCTGAACAAGTGAAAAGACTCATTTCTCACTGTTCTAATCAAATGGAGATAGTAAATTTAAAAAAAGAAATTAGAAGGGCCTGGAAAGTCAATTATGTTACTTTGAATAGCTGGTGCAATGTATGCTACTGAAAAAAGTAAGTGTTCAGAAAATGTCAATTGTAAACCACATTTTTATCCAGTCAATCACATCTTTGTCAATAAAGTTCAACTGATATAAATAAGTCATTAAATATTTATAGTATATGATGCAGCCAGCCTACAGTGTTGCTTGATGTGAATAACATTTATACATTATGAACACATGTATAAAGAAGAAATTTAAGAAAGATATACATTGCAATCCTACTTTTACTAAAAATGAATTCTTTCCTATGCCTTTTACTCATCTTCTTACTGTTGGAGCATATCACATAATTTTTTGCACTTCTCAGTAGGTGGACAAAAAAATTTCAGATACCATTTAATTACCAATTTCTGTCTTCTGCCTATGCCTTTTGAGCATTTCTTAGCCCATATGATCTCATGCTTGCTTTGAAAGGGACAATTTTCAACCAGGTCAAGCTAGAAAAAAACTGTCCTCAAAATTGGAAATCTCTTCATTTTCAGACTCTAAGGGGTCCTTTTACTAAGCTGCGGTAAAAAGTGGCCTGCAGCAGTGTGAGCAGTGTGGCCTGCAGCAGTGTCTTTTGGGCGTGTGCTGGGCCATTTTTTACCGCATCTAGGAAAAAGGGCCTTTTTTAAGGGACTGGAAAATGGATGTGTGCTAAAATTGAAACCAGCGTGTGTCCTGAGACCTTACCACCACCCATTGAGCTAGCGGTAAGGTCTCACATGCTACCCTCCCGGTAAGCATGCAGCACGTGCCAACTGCTGTTTACTGCTGGGTAAGCAGCCAGTGGTAGAAAACAGAAAATTATTTTTTACCACGGGATTTGGCGCACACAAAATTCAGAATTATTGCCCGGTTCATGCACTAGTCGGGCAGTAGTGCCGATTTGGTGCATACTGTACTCACGTAGGCCCTCCCGCCTTTGTAAACGTTTCTCTAAAAAAACCCTACATGCAAATTTGTTGTTCAACTACGTTCACTAATGCAGATTGATCGTCTGCCCATAAGATTGCTACTAATTTGGACTGCAACTGGGGATACAGACTAGACAATGCCAGTGATCACAGGTGAGTTCTGATTTTCCCTTCATGTCTTCACAAGTAGTAAGGTAAAATTATGTATAATCATACCTGATAATTTTCTTTCCATTAATCATAGCTGATCAATCCATAGACTGGTGGGTTGTGTCCATCTACCAGCAGGTGGAGATAGAGAGCAAACTTTTGCCTCCCTATATGTGGTCATGTGCTGCCGGAAACTCCTCAGTATGTCGATATCAAAGCTCCATCCGCAGGACTCAGCACTTAGAGAATTACACCCACGAAGGGACACTCTGCCCAGCTCACCACCGCCGAAACGGGGGATGGGAATTAACCCAGCTCATCCCCACACAAGTGGGGGAGGGGAATCCGTCCAGCTCATCCCCGCGGAGCGGGGGAGGGACACCACACCCGCCGATGCGGGGGGATCTGGCTTATCCTGCAACCGCAACCGCGGGAGGAGCTGACTGACCCTAACACCGCCGAAGCGGAAGGGGTACAAAGCTGCCCTACAGCCGCACGAAGCGGGAGGGAGTGCCGGCAGAATTTTAAGTCTCAATCCAGCCCCGTAAAACGGAGGGGAGAGGAATGCAGCAGCTCACTGTAACACAAACTCGTCTCAACTCTTGAAGAATCCAAGTGAAAAAACTTGAACACGAAGTCTTTCTGAAGTAACTGAAGACTAAACTTGAACCTGAAATGCAACCAGAATAAAAACAGTACAGATATCTGGGAGGGGCTATGGATTGATCAGCTATGATTAATGGAAAGAAAATTATCAGGTATGATTATACATAATTTTACCTTCCATATCATCAAGCTGATCAATCCACAGACTGGTGGGATGTACCGAAGCAGTACTCACCCAGGGCGGGACATTGAAATCCCTGACCTCAACACTGAAGCTCCAAACCAGGCCTCCGCCCGTGCAGCCACAGTCAAACGGTAATGCTTGGAGAATGTATGAGCCGAAGCCCAAGTTGCCGCCTTGCATATCTCTTCCAAGGAGACGGATCCGGCCTCTGCCATCGAGGCCGCCTGAGCTCTTGTGGAGTGAGCCTTCAGCTGGATAGGCGGCACCTTCCCCTCGGCCACATAAGCCGCTGCAATGGCTTCCTTGACCCATCTTGCCACTGTAGGCTTAGCAGCCTGCAGACCCCTACGAGGACCTGCAAACAGGACAAACAGATGATCTGACTTCCGGAAATCATTGGTCACTTCCAAGTATCTGATGATGACTCGTCTCACATCCAGATATTTAAGAGCAGAGTACTCCTCTGGGTAGTCCTCCCTACGAAAGGAAGGGAGACAGAGCTGCTGATTCACATGGAAGCGAGAAACAATCTTGGGCAGGAAGGAAGGCACTGTGCGAATAGTCACTCCTGCCTCAGTGAACTGCAGAAAAGGCTCTCGACAAGAGAGCGCCTGGAGCTCGGAAACTCTTCTGGCTGAAGTGATAGCCACCAAAAAGACTGCTTTCAACGTCAGGTCTTTCAGAGATGCCCTCGACAAGGGTTCAAAAGGCGGCTTCTGCAATGCTCTTAGCACCAGGTTGAGATTCCACGCAGGCACCACTGAGTGCAGAGGAGGGCGCAGGTGATTAACTCCCTTGAGAAAGCGCACCACATCTGGCTGCGAAGCCAGGGAAACACCCTTCAGGCGGCCCCTGAAGCAAGCCAGAGCCGCTACCTGGACTTTAAGGGAACTGAGCGACAGGCCTTTCTCCAGACCTTCTTGCAGGAACACCAACACTGAAGAAATTGGAGCAGTGAAGGGAGAAAGTGAGCCTGCTTCACACCATGCTGCAAAGATACGCCAAACCCTGGCGTAAGCAGTAGAAGTAGAGCGCTTCCTCGCTCTCAGCATAGTGGCGATGACCTTGTCTGAGAAGCCCTTCTTCCTCAGACGCTGCCGCTCAATAGCCAGGCCGTAAGACCAAAGGGGGAGGGATCCTCCATCACCACGGGACCCTGATGTAACAGGCCCTGCTCCACTGGCAGCCGCAGAGGATCGTCGACTGAGAGCCTGATCAAGTCCGCATACCAGGGATGTCTGGGCCAATCCGGACCCACCAGGATTACCCTGCCGGGATGCTTTGCCACCCGGTCTAGCACCCTGCCCAACATGGGCCAGGGCGGGAACACATAGAGAAGCTCTTGTGTCGGCCACTGTTGGAGAAGAGCATCTACTCCCAGGGAACGAGGGTCCCGTCCTCTGCTGAAAAAGCGCGGCACTTGGCAATTGGCCGATGACGCCATCAGATCTAGGCTCGGCTGGCCCCAGCGCTTCGTGATGTCCAAGAACGCCTGAGCAGATAGCTGCCACTCTCCGGGCTCCAAGGTATGGCGACTGAGAAAGTCCGCCTTGACATTCATGACTCCGGCAATGTGGGCCGCTGAAAGCTGCTCCAGGTTCGCTTCCGCCCACCGGCAAAGATTCATAGCCTCCTTGGCTAGAGGGGCGCTCTTGGTACCTCCCTGGTGGTTGACATAGGCCACAGCCGTGGCATTGTCCGACATGACCCGTACAGGCTTCAACACCAGTACCGGGATGAACTCCAAAAGCGCCAACCGAATGGCTCTGAGTTCCAGGAGGTTGATAGACCACTTTGCCTCTGCAGGAGACCAGAGCCCCTGCGCTGTCCTCCCAGCCCGACAGCGAGGCGTCCGTCGTGACGACAATCCACTCTGGGGTCACCAGAGGCATTCCCGCAGACAACTTGTCTGTCTGCATCCACCAGCTCAGTGCCTTGCGCACTGCTGGGTCCAGGGGAAGGCGCACAGCATAATCCTCCGACATCGGAGTCCAGCGCTGCAGCAAAGAGTGTTGAAGTGGTCTCATATGAGCCCTGGCCCAGGGCACTACTTCCATCGTGGCCGTCATAGAGCCCAACAGCTGCACATAGTCCCAAGCCCGAAGAGGAGAGGCTACTAGGAACTGGTCCACCTGAGCCTGAAGTTTGACAATCCGATTGTCTGGCAGGAACACTCTGCCCACTTGGGAGTCGAATCGAACTCCCAGGTACTCCAGGGACTGAGTCGGGCGCAGCTGGCTCTTCTCCCAGTTGATGATCCATCCCAGGGAGCTCAAAAGAGCAACTACCCGGTCCACAGCTTTGCCGCACTCTGCATAAGAGGGGGCTCGGATCAACCAGTCGTCCAGATAAGGATGGACTTGTACCCCTTCCTTTCGTAGGAAGGCCGCGATGACCACCATTACTTTGGAAAAGGTCCGCGGAGCAGTAGCCAACCCGAATGGGAGGGCTCTGAACTGGAAGTGTCGTCCCAGGACTGCAAAACGCAGAAAGCGTTGATGAGGAGGCCAGATGGGAATATGCAGGTACGCTTCCTTGATGTCCAAGGATGCCAGGAACTCTCCTGCCTTCACTGCCGCTATAACAGAGCGGAGAGTCTCCATGCGAAAGTGCCGCACTTTCAAGGCCCGATTGACCCCTTTGAGGTCGAGGATAGGCCGGACAGAACCTCCTTTCTTTGGTACCACAAAGTAAATGGAGTAACGTCCCTTGCCAAGCTGACTTTCTGGCACCGGAACGACCGCGCCCAGGCGGATCAGATTGTCCAAGGTCTGCTGTACTGCCACAGCTTTGACCGGAGACTTGCAGGGAGAGAGTACAAACCCGTCTTTTAAGGGTCGGCAGAACTCTAGCTTGTAGCCGTCTCTGATGACTTCCAGCACCCACGCGTCTGAAGTTATTGTGGTCCACTCGCCCAGAAACGAGGACAGCCGTCCTCCAATCTGCACTGGGGCGTGGACCAAGGCCCCGTCATTGGGTACGAGACCCTGGGGGAGGACCGGAGGAAGCACCTCCGGGACGGCGGTCTCTGCGAAAGGAATGCTGCTTGGGGGAGAAATTCCTCTTAAAGGAAGAGGGGGCAGAGTAACCAGACTTGCCCGGGCGGTACCGACGGGCTTCCTGCAACCGTCCTCTGAAGGTACCGGGACGAGTACTAGCTCGAGCCCTGACCTCTGGTAACTTCTTGCCCTTAGACGTGCCGAGATCGGTCACGATTTTGTCCAGCTCGACCCCAAAGAGCAGCTTGCCTTTAAAAGGCAACCTAGCCAGTCGGGATTTAGAGGCGTGGTCAGCAGACCAATGTTTCAGCCAAAGCCACCGCCGCGCAGAGATTGTCTGAGCCATGCCTTTCGCTGAGGCCCTCAAGACATCATACAGCAAGTCTGCCAAATAGGCTAAGCCCGATTCCAGGGCCGGCCAATCAGCCCTCAAGGAATGATCCGAGGGGGAAGCCCGCTGCACCATAGTCAGGCACGCCCTGGCCACATAGGAGCCGCAAACTGAGGCCTGCAAACTTAAAGCAGCCGCCTCAAAGGACGACCTTAAGGCCGCCTCCAATCTTCTGTCTTGGGCGTCCTTTAGGGCCGTGCCACCTTCCACCGGCAACGCCGTTTTCTTAGTCACCGCAGTGATTAAAGAATCCACGGTAGGCCACAGATAGGCCTCACGTTCACTCACCGCCAAAGGATAGAGGCGGGACATAGCCCTAGCCACTTTAAGGCTCGCTTCTGGGACATCCCACTGAGCCGAAATTAAGGTGTGCATGGCATCATGCACGTGGAAGGTTCTAGGCGGGCGCTTCGTCCCCAGCATAATGGCAGAGCCAACAGGGGCTGAAGGAGAGACGTCCTCCGGAGAGGAAATCTTTAAAGTGTCCATGGCCTGTACCAACAGGTTGGGCAAATCCTCTGGGCTAAAGAGCCGCGCTGCAGAGGGGTCATCCGCTCCATCCGAGCGGGGATCCGTCTCCTCCAAGGAATCCGCAAAGGACCGTTGGGAGACCTCAGACACGCTGCCCTCATCTACATCGGAGGAGACAAATTCCTCCAAGGCCTGGGAATCAACCCGAGGGCGTTTGCCTCTGGGAACCTCAACCTCTTTTCCAGACGAGGGAGCAGGGGCAGCGTTGTGCATGAGGAAGGCCTGATGCAGCAGCAAAACAAACTCGGGGGAGAAACCCCCCAGACTGTGCACTTCCGCAGCCTGGGCAACAGCCCTAGACGCACCCTCAACCGGCGCTCGCAAGAGCGGGGGAGAGACATGCTGCGCATCCAAAATGGCGTCCGGCGCGACACTCCGCGAAGGAGCCGCGCGGGAAGAACGGCTCTTAACTTTAGCCGCTTTTGTGCCGTCGCCCAAATGAAGGGCGTTCATGGCATTAATGTCTCCAACCTCAAGGGCGGCCCAAGAAGAAGCCGTCCGAGCCGCGTGGCCGGCCAAGATGGCGGAGGCGAGGAGCGGGGGATGGGCGTTTATGGCGGGAAAAACCGCCACGCCGGAGGAAGGACCGGGACATACATCGGTCACGAAACTGTCACCCGACAAGGGCGAATCAGGCTTTAAGACCCCCGCATCCCCTCTAGACGCGCTCAAGCGATCCGGGGAGCGACCCTTTGCGCTCAAGCGATCCGGGGAGCGACCCTTTGCGCCCTCGCCCTCCGACGCCATATGCCACGAGGAGAAGAATCGGGGAACCCCCTGCCCGCTATAAAAAGGTAAAAATTACCTGCTGTCCGCTCCGAGCTGTAACGACCTGGTGTCCCAGTGAGTAGCTGCAATAGACGCTTAAATAAACGTCGAAATAAACGCCTTTGAGGACGTTCAAAATTTTTTTTTTTTTTTTTTTTAACGGAGCCAGCGGGAGGGGGGAGAAAAGGAGGGACCTGGCACCACCAGGTTTGCACTTGCTCAAAAGAGCCCTCAACCCCAGGCACTCAACAAAACCTAAAAATTAGGCTTGGAGGCCTAGCCAGAGCTGCTGCTGTGTGTGACCACCACCTGCTGAGATAGAGAACATACTGAGGAGTTTCCGGCAGCACATGACCACATATAGGGAGGCAAAAGTTTGCTCTCTATCTCCACCTGCTGGTAGATGGACACAACCCACCAGTCTATGGATTGATCAGCTTGATGATATGGAATCACCTTTGCTTATTCCATGCTTTCTTGGAATTATTTCACTATTAACTTCTCCATACCAACACTGCTTTGATTGTTATTGAACAAGGCAATTGTTTAGACAAATTAGGGCATATAAGTTTGCACTCACTAATGGCAGGCAGGAGTTCCAAGTGGTTGTGTCATCACTGCTTGTACTTATGTTGACATTGCAATGATCAATCTGAGATGCACTTAGGCAGTGTGATGTCCCAGAATCCTCTAGTTCTTCACATTGTTGTCTCCTCAAGCTAGCCAGCATTTGAAGTTCTGATGCACTCATTTTGTTACACTGATAATTTCTCCAGTTGTATCCCTTACAAAATTCAAGTAAATGTTTAGTTAAATTAATGCTATGATTATATGTAGTAAAAAATGAATAGACCTGATACAATTCAGTAATATTTCTGACTAAAATATTTTAGATAAACAGAGCACATATTAGTACACTTTCACAGATGACAAATATAGAAAATGTAATGCTAATCTGGCTTGTTAGCTCAGTGGTAGCTTTGTGGTTTGATTTCTGAGCCTGGTTTCCACTCCTTGGACTGGTGGCGGCAGATTTCACAGTTCACAAAAGGAAGAGAGTCGAAGTCATTGCATAATGACATCATCTAGTGGTCTCACCTTTTGTTAGTCAAGAGATTGGTTATTGGTAGAAACTGTATAACCCTATAGGTGCCATCTTTTTTTTTAACCATTTCATATATGTTGGGAAGTAATGCAGCATTATACTGTAGAGCAAGTTACCAAATTACACAATTTATTTATTTCAATCGGATCCTCTCTAAGTTGAGGGCTAGAGCATATAACATGCACATTTATGTAACTTAAATTAAATTTTCTCTATTATTTCCTTTTCCTGCTCACAAATTTTAAATATTAAAAAAAAGAAAAATAGAAAGGCTGGAAAATTTGCTGAAGGAGTTCCAGTTATAGTGCAACTAAGATATCTAGGGGTCAAAGGCAGTTATGAATTTACCAGTGGCTGATAATTGTCTAACTTCCTTATTCATAGATATGCGAAAGCTATTTGGCTAGACCAAGGCTGAAAATATATCTAATCACCATAGCACTATAAGAACAAATCTATAAGTGGGTGCCTCCATTTAGGTGCCCCAGTGCTACGCAAAGATCCTGTTCTATTACGACATTGGGGCTCTCAAGTTCTCTTAGATCTATTGCAATAACATCAGCCATAGATATGGCATTTACTGTGGTTTGTGACAAGGCTACATCCCCGATGTATAGAGTGAAGCAGCAGAACAATGAACTACATATCCCAGAATGCATTTCCAGTCCTAGCAGTGAGATCCCAGGGGATAGGCAAGCTGGCCATATACCGTCTCTGACCACAAGCGGGAGGGTGAATGAAGGAGCCAGTTCCCGGGACCAGCAATCTGTATATCATGCTGCCCACCTGTAATAGGGAGGGGTGGGCTGAGAAGCAGGAGGAGGATTGGATGGAAGAGGGAATTAATCAGCCTGAGCAGGGGAAGAAAGCAGAACGGAATGGGAGCTTGAGAGCTGAGGAAGGCAGCCCCTGAAGGTTTGGAACCTACATGGTTTTGGGAATTTATTTTGGTTTAAACCCTGCTTAAGTAGAGAAGCCTGGTTTTCTTTTGGGGAAACCCTGAGTGGTGGGGGAATTACTACCCTGTTTTGAAACCTGATTATTGTGAGAACCTCTGAAGTTGGAAGGCTTGTTTATGAAGGAGGGCTGCCTGGTGGGAAGAGGGGTTCAGTTCAGGAGGAGAGGAGCAGTGCAGGCTGAAAATCCTTGGGCAAGACAGGTCCCTAAAGAACTGAAGCAGGCTGAAATACCTTGGGTGGAAGGAAGTCCCAAAAGTATTGAACCTCCTGAAAGTAAAGGCTGCTTGGTGATTAACACTGTCTTGAGGGGAAATCCTGCTTGTGGGACAAGTACTATTTGTTTGCTACTGACTGGGACCAAAAAAGCAGGGATTTCCAAAGGACTATTGCATTCCCCTCCGGGAAGGGGGGCAAAGTCTTTGTGTAATTGGCTAATGTACTAAGCAAGGCAGAACAGCCCTGCATGGGAAGCAAGTCTCTACTCTGGAGTGAAGTTTTGTTTATGAATCTGGAAAATAAAGGAATGTTTTGAAGTATTTCCTGGTGGCAGTTTTGGGAAGTTCTGGCTATTCATGGGAGGCAGCTTCCTCCCCCATACTGGAGCAGCGGGCCCGTTTACAGGTTGCATAAATTTATTTGGATTTTGCTCACACCTTTTTCAGTAGCAGCTCAAGGTGAGCTACATTCAGGTACACTGGGTATTTCCCTGTCCCTGGAGGGCTCACAATCTAATTTGGTACCTGAGGCAATGGAGGGTTAAATGACTCGCTCAAGATCACAAGGAGTAGCAGCAGGACTTGAACCAGCCACCTCTGGATGTGAAGAATGATGCTCAAATCACTAGGCCACTCCTCCACTCCAATAAATGCAGAAGGGACGTGTACAACTGACAGTATTAAATAAGTTGCATATATGGGAGTCCCATCCCTGCTCTGTCCATGTATATGGACATCTCTTGCATTTACACATCATTCTGTTTATGAACACAGGCCCCAGTTATAGGATTGCCCTTTAACTATTATTATTATTATTAATTTGGATTTTGCTCACACCATTTTCACTAGTAGCTCAAGGTGAGCTACATTCAGGTACGCTAGGTATTTCTCTGTCCCTGAACACTCATTATCTAATTTTTATACCTGAGGCAATGGAGGATTAAGTGCAGGAGAGGGACTGGAACCAGCATGTGAAGCCCAGTGCTCTAACCACTAGGCTACTCCTCCACTCCACTGTACGGTGAAGGGGTAGAAGGAGGGCAGAGTGAGGGCAGGAACCAAAAATATCTGTAATGTGATGATAGTCAGTCATCATATGAATAAGCCACATGTATACAGCTCTGGCATATTTCTCCTTAACTAAACGGGCAACAGACAGTTGACAATGAGGGGCATTTTCGATATGACGTCTAAGTCCAACTTTGGACGTTTTGCAAAGAAGGTCATTTTCAAAAAAGAAAAACGTCTATCTTTTGTTTTTGAAAATAGGTTTTGTGATTTGGACGCTTTTTTGGTCCATTAAAAAAAAAAAAAAAAAAAAAAAAGTCCAAGTGCAAAACGCACAAAATCAAGCCATTGGGATGTAGGAGGAGCCAACATTTTTAGTACACTGGTCCCCCTGACATCCCAGGGAAGCAATAGGGGGCACCCACCACTAGACTACTCCATGGACCTGCATGCTGTTCTAATGAACCTGAATATAACACCTGAGGCTGGCAAATAATGTTTTTCATCACATTTTTTGGGGGGGTGGGAGGTTAGTGATCACTGGGGGAATAAGGAGAGGTCATCCCTGATTCCCTCCAGTGGTCATCTGTTTATTTAGGGCACCTTTTTGTGACTTATTAGTTATAAAAACAGGTCTAGCTCAAAAAGTTATAGTCCTGGATGTTTTTGTTTTCTTCCATTATGGCTGAAAAACGTCTAAGTCTCAGGAACGCCCAAGTCCCGCCCTGACCACGCCCCTGATATGCCCCCTTCAGATCTGGACGAACTTCTGACGGACTTCAAAGAAAAACGTCTAAAAATAGGTTCCAAAAATACTGATTTGGAAGTTTTTGTGAGGAAAAACGTCCAAATGCTGCTTTATACCACTTTTTAGATGTTTTGCTAATGAGTCCAAATATGTATTATTCACCACCACCAATTATACATATAGTGGCACTGAATATATTTATTAATTTAAACTTCAGGATTGACATTATCAATTAAATTTGGTCAATCGGTTGACTGAGTAACTAAAGGGGCAGTTACGTTTTCACATGGGTGATGTGAGTGTTGGATATCTTTGTTCTTTAAATACATGAAGTAATCATTTAAACACTGTGTTGTCTCCACCCCATGATCCAGCATCTCACTGTTCTCTCTCCACTCCACTTAGTCCTTTATCTCAGTCCAGCATCTCCCCATCTCTCATCTCCTTCCCCTGTGCAGTCTAATATTTCCCTGTCCCTCTCCCCCCCACCAGATTTCAGAACCTCCCATACCCTCAGTAACCCAGCAAATCTCTTCTCCCCTCTCTCTTTTTCTCACCTCTCCCTTGCTGCTGCAGTCCAGCATTTCCCTGTCTCCCTCTTCCTTATTCACCTAGAGTTGTAGGATAGTGCAGAATATAAATTTTTGAAATAAATAAATATCACATTTCAGCAGTTTTCCTACCTTTTCAGTGTGGTTGGAAGAAAGGAAGTGCAGGACTTTTCAGTGTAGGCCATGCTGGAGACCTTCCATGTCTCAGCCTACTCTGACTCAGGGCCAGATGCACTAAACTTAACGAGCCAGCAACGTGGTTTTTAAACCAGTTCTAGCCAGTCTAGCGAACAAGTAGTAAAACAAGACATGCACAAAATGGTTCTCCGAGCCATTTTCCTGTCATGGTAGCAGCTAACGAAAATGGAATGCAAATGACCTACAGGTTATTATAATGCGCTAATTAGTATTATAATGCACATGCAAGGCAGATGCACAGCCATTTTCTGACCCCATGCACCGTGGAAAACCTAACGGGAGGTCTGCACCTCCCGTTGGGGCTGCGCGGGACCCATGCAGAGGAGGATGCCCATCGCAAAAATCGGAAGAAAAAAAAAAAGTCCAAGTGCTTGTCAGGGACGTCCTTTCAAGTGCCTAACACTTGGACGTCCTTCACTCAAAATAAAAAAAGGATGTCCCTGACGAACACTTGGACGTTTTTTTCTTCAGATTTTTTGATGGGCGTCCTTCTCTTGGACGTGTTTTTCTTACGTGCCCGAAATGACCACCGCCGAGAATCGGGACGTGTGAGGACGCCCAAATCAAAACTATGTGGACGTCCCTTTCGATTATGCCCCTCCAGGTCTCTCTGAGCCAATCACAGCGCGTTTAGCTGACACCAGTGACAGCTAAACATGATGTGATTGGCTGAGACCTGGAGGGGCATAATCGAAAGGGACATCCAAATAGTTTTGATTTGGACATCCTCACACGTCCCGATCCCCGATTCTCTCCGGCCTGTCATTTCGGGCACGTAAGAAAAACACGTACAAGAGAAGGTCGCCCATCAAAAAATCTGAAGAAAAAACTGTCCCCAAGTGTTCATCAGGGATATCCTTTTTTTTTTAAAGTGAAGGATGTGTATGAAGCCGTCTTTGGTATGTGCAGAGCAGCCATCACAACGCTTGGCTGCTCTGCGCATGCTCAGCTGGCCGACTGGCTTCCCCTCCTTAGGACGGAAAACACGTGCAAATGAGTTAACAGTGAGCAGCTCATTTGCATGCGATTTCCTTCATGCATGCCCGTTTTTTACCAATTCACTAAGGGATCGGTAAGGGAAGGGCTCATTCCATGGAGTTAGTGCATCTGGCTCTCAGACCTCCTGTTATGGATTGGGTGAGGAGACGTCAAGTCTCCAGCGTGACCTTGTCTTCTTTTCCATCTTACTTCTCCCTACTGATGATGAAATGTGTAAGAGAAGGCATGTGAGCTGGAAAATGGGGCTGGCTGGAACTGTGTGTCACACCCCTAAATGATTGTGACTTGGTACGTTTTATAGAATACGTACTCCAGGGAGCTATGGCCTATAACCTGTCTCAGTTTTCACATGGATGGTTAAGATTGGTGTTAGTTCTTCACATCTGTCACACTGTTTTTAATCTGTGTTTTTCTAGATTTAGAAAACTTGTCAGATTAGGATATTTTCTGCTGTTTAAAGATGAATGGAGCGATATTTGCATTCTGGTAGTTTTAAATGATTTATTCAGAATTGTTTGAGTGTAGCTATACGTGCGGAAAAGTTTAATTACTAGCTATCTACATGCTTGCAATATTACCCAAAGGGCTGCACTTCTTTCTTAATTAAAAAATATTTGAACTTAATAATAAAGAACTCTATTAAACCATGAATAAAACATTGCAAGCAAGCAAGCAAGCTTTTGAAGTTTACTAAGTGGTTAGAAATCAGAAAATCAACTTTATTATTAGTTTCTTAAAGATTACACACAGTAAAAATACATGCATATTTTACAAGTGGGTACACACTCGCACTCATGGACATAACTCATAGAATACTAAAACTTACACATTTAGGCATCAGCATTTACACCAACTACCCGTACCTGACTGCATATGCATGTATTTGTCTGGTTATTCTATAAAGGAAAGGGAGCACCTACTTTCCTTTATAGGATAGGCTTTCAATAGGTGCCCTCTAGGTGCCCCTTTGTTGAATTGCTTTCCATGTTTCTATGGGAATAATGCTTAGTATATAGATGACTATATACTGGAAGCTCTTTGTAGCGAGGACTCATAATATGTAATTTACTGTAAAACATTATAGTTGAGGGCATTATATAATTGCAAGTAATTACATAAATTAGTTAGTTAGTTAAATAAGACCAAGCAAAAGCCCAAGCCCAAAGCAGCAATCACTTACAGATGGGTCAGCTGTTAGTCTTGAATCTTCTTTTGGGATTTCCTTCACAGACCTTTTATTCATTGACGTTCTTATCTGGCTGACAGGCATATCTTTCAGTGTTTTAGAAGTGTTTGGAATTTCTTTGGAAAATTCAGGCCAGCTTCCAGTAGGAGAAAGACTAGGAGTAGGCATCATTTTTTTCTGAATGTTGTCTGCGTCTACTTTTTTCACATATGAAATCTGAGGGTTTGACGACATGATTTCTTTTTGGCTGTCTTTATCAGATCCTCCAGAAGAATTACATTCATAACTCATTGGGGTCCTTTCCACTGAGTCCTCAGCAACAGTTGTTGGAGAAGATGATTCCAATTTGCTGTATGCAGTTTTGGGGCTGGGGGTACATCTGATGAAGACACTGAGGCTATCCTAAATTGGAAAAGCAAAAGATTTTGATTAGCAATTGATGCCACTAAAAATGGAATAATTTTAATAGTAATTTTAATTAATTTATTGTCCACTGTACATACAGAGGGCAATTTTAAAGTCATTTCTGCAGGAACAACTGAGGCATCAAAGGTAGATGCATAATTTCAAACACACCCTAACCTTGCCCCCAAGAATGCCTCCTCCTACTGCAGACAAAAATGTACACAGTAACATAGTAGATGACGGCAGAGAAAGACCTGTACGGTCCATTCAGTCTGCCCAACAAGAGTGTACATGCAGGTCCACATAATGGACCTACATGTACACTCAATCCACTTTTATTTATTGAGAGTTATTAACTGCCTTTATGAAGAGATTCACCCTTTTAGGGTGGACAATTTTCATAAAGCCCATGTTCACAAATAAAGCAGTGTGTAACTGCAGAAAACCACCCTCCCTAAGCACAGTACCCTAATTATACAATAAAAAAAGAGACAATTAATGAGAATGTGCATAATGTCAACTCATCTGACTAATGATTTGTGTATATGGTGCTTGGAAACCTTATACTCTGTTCACAAACCCTCATTAGAAGAAAAACTCTATATAAAAAGTCATGGTCTCCTCTTTTGAAAATTCTGATTCTGGTCTATAACACTGTGTTACTGTTAGTATTTAATTATAACATTACTACACAGGTTTGTTGCAAGAATAAATATTTTAAATGGAAGTAGGCTAATTTATAATACCACAACCGCCAAGCTAGTCAATTTAACTGACTAATTTAATACTTTGGCTCCATAACACTCTATCACAAAGTATTTTATGTTTGGGTCAGGATGCGTACATCTGAAAAACTTTAAATTACCTTTAGGTATTAAAATTTGTAAGCTGCCTTTGTGAAGACAGAACATTCAGGACAATGAACAGTAAAATCAGATATATAGTGTGAATTAAAACAGACCATGACAACAACAACATTAACAAAGCACACCTTATACACCGTGTCTACACCTACAGGCTCACAACGGTTCACTGCAAAAAAACATTACACATTATAAACAAACTCACATCCCACACATCCCAAATACAATTCTACATATTACATAAAATTCAAATAATGTAATACAAAAATTCAAGAATAATTCTGAGAAAAAAACCTCAACTCCCATGTTTACTAAGGTGCTCTAGCAATTTCTGCATGGCAATGCTGACATAGCCTATTCAAAGTGACTGGACTGTGTCAGCGCTAGTGCAACTTAGTAAATGGGGAGGGGGGGAAAGACTTGACTAATTTCCTAAATCTCAAATAATTGGTTCCAATCCAGATAGTAATAAGCAAGGTATTCCAAATAGGAACCACCGCCAATATGAACAATCTTTTAGTTGTAGAGGCCAAACGAAGTTTAAGAAAAAAAGGCAAATGTAATTTGTTCACATGAATAAACCTAGTAGTTCTACAATGCTGAAGACAAATCAAAATTGAAAAATATTTCGGACAGAATCCATTCAAGATCTTGAAAATAAAGCATAAGTCTTTGAAATGAATTCTAGCCTGAACAGGCAACCAGTGTAAAGTCTGCAATAGTGGTGTAACATGGTCATATTTACTTTTGAAAAGAATTAATCGGGCTGCTGTGTTTTGAAGTAATTGAAGTCTTGTTAATGATTTAGAAGTTAAGCCCAAACTGAGGGGCCCTTTTACTAAGCTGTGTCAATGCCTACAAGGAAGTCAAATGGTCTCACTTCATCTCAGCAGACTGGCTAGTCACTTCAAGAAACTAAGGAAAGTAGTACGTTATTTTATTTTGTTATAGTTGATTGAGTGAACTTTGAGCCGGTTTTTTTGAAATGCTTGAGATGGGTTATAGATATGAAATGCACTTAATATACCCCCAGATTCTATATATCACGCATGGAGGGGCATAATCAAAAGGGGCACCCAAGTTTTCCTGAGGACGTCCTCGCAGGATGTCCTGGCAAAGGGGCGGGGAAACTCGTATTATCGAAACAAGATGGGCGTCCATTTTTCGTTTTCATAATACAGTCGGGAACGCCCAAATCGCGAAATTTAGGTTGACCTTAGAGATAGTCGTCCTTAGAGATGGTTGTCCCCGATTTTCAGTGATAATGGAAACAAAGGACGCCCATCTCAGAAACGACCAAATCCAAGCCATTTGGTCGTGGAAGGAGCCAGCATTCGTAGTGCACTGGTCCCCCTGACATGCCAAGACACCAACCCGGCACCATAGGGGGCACTGCAGTGGACTTCATAAATTGCTCCCAGGTGCATAGCTCCCTTACCTTGGGTACTGAGCCCCCCAAACCCCCACCAAAACCCACTACCCACAACTGTACAACACTATCATAGCCCTAAGGGGTGAAGGGGGGCACCTACATGTGGGTACAGTGGGTTTCTGGTGGGTTTTGAAGGGCTCACATTTACCACCACAAGTGTAACGGGGGAGGGGGGGATTGGCCTGGGTCCGCCTGCCTGAAGTGCACTGCACCAGGGACCTGCATACTGCTGTCAGGGAGCTGGGTATGACATTTGAGGCAGGCAAAACATATTTTTAAAGTTTTTTTTAGGGTGAGAGGGGGTTAGTGACCACTGGGGGAGTAAGGGGAGGTCATCCCCGATTACCTCCGGTGGTCATCTGGTCAGTTCGGGCACCTTTTTGAGGCTTGGTCGAAAGAAAAAAAGGACCAAGTGAAGTCGCCCAAGTGCTCGTCAGGGACGCCCCTCTTTTTTCCATTATTGGTCGAGGACGCCCATGCGTTAGTCACGCCCCAGTCCTGCCTTCGCTATGCTTCCGACACGTCCCCGTGATGGAAAGCAGTTGAGAAGTCCAAAATTGGCTTTCGATTATACCGATTTGGGTGACCCTGGGAGAAGGACGCCCATCTCCCAATTTGTGTCGAAGGATGGGCGCCCTTCTCTTTTGAAAATAAGCCTGAAAGTGTTCCGTGCCAAAATCCAAGCATATTCTATAACAATGCATGTAACTTAATTGGTTTAACAAGCAAATCAGCATTAATAGTACTTAAGTAATAATGAGCACTAATTGGCAATAATTAGATTGTACGTGCACAACTTGCTAAGTGTATTCTATAACGCAGAGAGACTAAATTCTAATGTGCTAAGCCTAAAGGAGCATGGTTATGGGCAGGGAAATGGGTGTTTTGTGGGTGTTCTAAAATTTATGTGCACTGTTATAGAATATGCCCCTATGCATTATTTACATCGCGTTTTCCTTGGTATAAATGGATGCACGTAGTTCTAGGCGCTGGGATATCAACTAAGCGTATTCTGTATACCGCACTTAAATTTAGGTGCTGCCTATAAAATACACTTAGGCAGAAATTTGCTCTGTGTGGATTTTTCAGGCACCATATATAGAATGTGAACCTTAATGTGCACTTAAAAAAACACACTGCTTGTTGTTGCACTATTTCTACTTGGAGTTTTTGCCCAATGAATGAAGCCCAAGTTTTCACCCTATTAGTGGTTGCTTAAAAAAGGTTTGAACACATTTCTGGAGAAAAAGTCCATAGTCTGCTATTGAGACAGACATGGGGAAGCAACTGCTTGCCCCAGGATTGGTAGCATGGAATGTTGCTGCTAATTGAGTTTCTATTAGATACTTGTTACCTGGATTGGCCACTGTTTGGAAAACAGGATTCTGGGCTAGATGGACCATTGGTCTGGCCCAGTATGGCTACTATTATGTTCTTATTTTTTAGCATGTGGTTAGGGTATGCACATTGGGATTTTACTGCAGGATGCCTCAGCGTGTCCCATGGTAAGTCCTTTTAAGCTGAAGTAAACTTAGTAAAAGGACCCCTGAATTAAACCGTTAAGAAATTTAGGGGCCCTTTCACAAAGCAGCAATAAGCCCTATGCGGGCTTACCACACATTAATGTGGAGCTACCACCAGCCCAATGTGCGCACTGGCGGTAGTTCCAGCACAGAGTGCGCTATTTTCCATGCTAAAGAAAATAGGACTGCAATTTTTTAGCATGGCGCTAACTTGGTGGTGATCCTCTTCCAGCCTACCTTTTCATATCTATCCTATCCCTACACACTTGAATTATACCATCCTATCCTCTTGAGAGTCTGCTGTACCCCTACACATTCTTTCTGGTAAATTGTCTTTTATGTAGCAATAAAAACAGAGAACTAGTAAAAGTCACTCAGTAACAACCCTGTAAGTTCTATATAGTAGCCACTGACATAAAATGGTCTTTTATTTTAAAACTTAATGGCCTTATAAAATCTTAATGACTGCAAAATGGTCTAGATAATCTGGTAAATTATTAAAACAAAGTCACACTCTTTTTGTAAAAAGGAAATTCAAAAACTTTCGTTTTCCAAGTATGCAGCCTTTATTTCTATAGGTATCCATCTATTGCTTTCAGGAGTTAACAATACTTATTTTTAAATCTAAAGATTTTGAATATCCCTGGGGCTTAGAAACATTTGTTTGCTAAATACCCAGCCATGAAATGATGCCAAGAACATCAATAAAGACTGGCTGATTAACTGTAGCATAGCATATGTATACTGAAGATGAGCAAAATTTCCCTGAGGGCTCACACTTTTATTTCTGTATTATATTTCTGATGAGGATATGCAGATGGGCATTTGGACAATAATTTCTCGGTACATAAAACTGATTATTCTTGCTGGGCTGCAGTTTCAAAAAGATCATTCTAATAGTTCTTGAGGGCCACCCACTTGAAGCAAGCAAGACCAAGTTTCTTTGTATACTTTGCATAATCTTAAGCATGTTAGTCAGATTTAAACTGCTTTTTAAATCATGGGCAGAAATGACACCCCTGCAATGTGTCTGGGAGGGAGGGAGGGAACCAAAACAGTGGAGAAGACAAAACAGGAAACGGAAAATGCTTAACAGTCCTTTACTTTAATTTTGTATGACTCAACACGGGCCGTGTTTCTACTAAAGTACCTGCAATCAGG
The DNA here is from genome assembly GCF_901765095.1 of Microcaecilia unicolor. NCBI lineage: Eukaryota > Metazoa > Chordata > Amphibia > Gymnophiona > Siphonopidae > Microcaecilia > Microcaecilia unicolor. The sequence goes on along the minus strand of NC_044036.1, from coordinate 155,763,482 downwards.
AATCTACAATATAAAATTAAAATTAGGAATCTGAAATGTAAAATTAAAATTACAGAGACATCAATAAAACAATTCAAAACCATATTACTTTAAAAAGAATCTCGAAGACATTTCACCCATTAGATTGTAAGCTCCTTGGAGCAGGGACTGTCCTTTTTTGTTAATCTGTACAGCGCTGCGTAACCCTAGTAGCGCTCTAGAAATGTTAAGTAGTAGTAGTAGTAGAAGATACATCTAAAACAAAGAACCATCATATGGATCTAAATGTAAATCTAAATGTAAATCATAAACATATAAATATCATAAAAACATGATTGTCAGTACAGATATAAATACATAAAAACAGTAATATCCATTAATAATGAAAAATGAATAGATAAATGTCAGTAAAATCTTAAGGATAAGACTTGTCTCCTGTGCATTTATGTAGCATAGGTATTTAAATGTCTCCATCATATCTCCCCTTTCCCGCCTTGCTTACAAAGAATACTTATTGAGATCTTTAAGACTGTCCCCATACACTTTATGATGAAGACCACTCACCATTTTAGTAGCCACCCTCCAGGCCAAGTCCATCCTTTTTATGAGCTTCTTTTACAAAGCCGTGCTAGCAATTCGCACCCGGCAAATTAGAGGAAGCCTATAGACTGAATGGGCTTCCTCTCATTTACTGCGCGGGAATCGCTAGAGTGGCTTTGTAAAAGAAGCCCTACATATTTTTGAAGGTGTGGTCTCCAGAACTGTACAAAATATTCTAAATGAGGTCTCACCAGAGTCATATACAGAGGCATCATCATCTCCTTTTTCCTACTGGCCATTCCTCTCCCAATGCACCCAAGCATTCTTCTAGCTTTCGTCCTCACTTTTTCTACCTGTTTGGCCACCTTAAGATCACCACATATGATCACACCCAAGTCCCACTCCTCTTTCGTGCACATAAGTTCGCCACCCCCTAAACTGTACCATTAACTTGGGTTTTTGCAGCCCAAATGCATGACCTTAAACTTTTTAGCATTAAATCTAACCTGCCAAATTCTAGACCATTCCTCTAGCTTCACTAAGTTCTTCCTCAAACTATCCACACCATCAGGGGTGTCTGCCCTATTGCAGAGGCAAACCTTACTAGACAGCCCTTCAGCAACATTGCTTACAAAAATGTTAAAAAGAACCAGCCCAAGAACAAAACCTTGCGGCACACCACTGGTAACATCCTATTCCTCAAAATGAGATCCATTTACCAATACCCTCTCGTCGCCTTCCACTTAATCAGTTCTTAACCCAGTCAGTCACTTTAGGGCCAATACCAAGGGCACTCAGCTTATTTATTAGTCATCTATGTGGAACTGTGTCAAAGGCTTTGTTAAAATCTAAATACACTGCATCTACCGCTCTCCCTTGATTCAACTCTCTGGTCACCCCAATACACCACATCTATCATTCTCCCTCGACCCAACTCTCTGGCCACCCAGTCAAAGAAATTAATCAGATTTATCTGACAAGACCTGCCTCTAGTGAAACCATGTTGCCTGAGGTCCTGTAATCCATTGGATTCCAAAAACTTTATCTGTTCTCCATTTTAAAAGCTACAGACGAGCATAGCTGTACTCCAAGTAACCGAAAAAGACTGAAAAATACTAAGAATTAAAGGGAAGAACAAAATAAACAAAATGATGAAGAAAAATGAAAAAAAAAATGAAGGACCACAAGGGAAGGCACAGAAAAAATGAACAATTTGCACTGAGTTGAGAAGATATTTCCTCTCAGCTCCACGGAAAAATTATGACTGAGGGACCTATACTCGGATGTATAATCTATATATATATAATCTATAATGTATAAACCATGAATAATCTAACTAGCTTTCGCAAAGCTTTGAAGACACATCTTTTCAATAAAGCCTACAAGAAACATCCTTAATGAAACAAATCATTCCTTAAACCACCCAAGTACATAAAAAAAACACCTCCTTACCTAACACCTGCCATCTAAACCCTCTTTACCTTCAGCTTACTACCAACTGTATTTCAAACCATGTAACGACTATATCATTATAACACTCTGTAAGCCACATTGAGCCTGCAAAAAGGTGGAATAATGTGGGGTACAAATGCAATAAATAAATAAATAAAATGTGTACTATCTGGCCCCATTGCTTTGTCCATCTTTAGTTTAGCCAGCTCCTCATTTACACAGTCCTCTGAAAATTGATCAGGGACTACCACCCTTCCATTTCCTATTTGTGTTTGTCTTCTGAAGTGCTGCTGCCGGCCCTTCAGCTGTAAACACTGAACAGAAATATTTGTTAAGCAATTCTGCCTTATCTCTATCAGCTTCTACATATTCCTCCCCTTCATATTTGAGTCTCACAATGCCACTTTTCCACTGCCTCCTACCATGAACATATCTAAAAAATGTCTTGTCCTCCCATTTTACCGTATTGGCTATTTTTTCTTCTTAGCTTTTACATCCTATATAATAATTCTCACCTCCAACAGGATGTGCTTGGGACCGTGCCTGCCGGAAGTGGTCTGCTAGGCAGGCATGTTCTGACCTCAGTGACAGACAATTTGGCAAAGCAAAACAATCTGAGTGCTGGCCATTAGGACACAGGGTTGATAGGAGAGTTTTAAAAGACTGAAGGAACCGAAAGTGTTAAATGGGGGGAGGGGGGGGGGAGTTCTGAACCACTGAAAGACATGAACATTTGGGAACAATCTGAATGCTGGCCATTAGCACACAGGGTACATAGGAGAGTTTTAAAAGACTGAAGGAACCAAAAGTGTTCGGGGGGGGGGGGGGGGGGGGGGGGGGGGAGTTCTGAATGAATGAAAGAAATGAAAATTTATGAGAGGAACTCAATCTGAATGCCGGGCATTTGTACACAGGGTAGATAGGACATTTTTTAAAAAAAATGAAGTACGTGAAAGTATTACATCTTGGGGGAGGGGTGAGGAGGAAAGCGGTGGGGTATCCGGATACTGGGCGTTAGGGCCACGGGGGTACATAGACTTTTGAAAGCCTTAAGGAACCCAAAGTGTGGGAAGGAGGAGGAAAAGGAGGGGAGGGAACGGGGTGAGGGGCATTAGGAACAGGGGAGGGGGCCCTGTCACACACTCTCATTCTCACACACACACACTGTCACACAGCCGCACATTCGCTCTGGCTCTCTCTCTCAAACATACACACTCCCAGGAAAACCTTGCTAGCACCCATTTCATTCGTTCCAGAAACGGGCCTTTTTTACTAGTAAGTACATAAGTATTGCCATACTGGGACAGAACGAAGGTCCATCAAGCCCAGCATCCTGTTTCTAACAATGGCCAATCCAGGCCACAAGTACCTGGCAAGATTCCAAAACAATACACATTTTATGCCGCTTATTCTAGAAATATGCAGTGGATTTTTCCCAAGTCCATTTTAATAATGGTCTATGGACTTTTTCTTTAGGAAGCTGTCCAAACCTTTTTTAAACCCCCCTAAGCTAACTGCTTTTACCACATTCTCTAGCAATGAATTCAAGAGTTTAATTACATTTTAAATGTACTACTTTGTAGCTTCATTGCATGCTCCATAATCCTAGTATTTTTGGAAAGAATAAACAAGTGATTCACATCTATCTGTTCCATTTTACATCTACCTGTTCCATTCCACTCATTTTATAAACCTCTATCATATCTCCCCTCAGCCACCTTTTCTCCAAGCTGAAGAGCCCTAACCACTTTAGCCTATCCTCATAGGGAAGCCATTCCATCCCCTTTATTATTTTCGTTGCCCTTCTCTGTACCTTTTCTAATTTCACTATATGTTTTTTGAGGTGCAGTGACCAGAATTGAACACAATATTCGAGGTGTGGCCACCTGTCTCTCTTTCTGCGATCCCTTGTAGTTTATAAAGAGACTCTCTCCCTGTTCTTCTTACTGCCCAGCTGAAGTGACACCTGACAAGTGCAGTGGAGAAAATGAAGATACCACCTGCTGATAAGATATGGGTACCATGGCTACTGCAACAGATACTGCCTTATAACTGAAGTGCAACCACTCTCCTCATCCAGAGGTGAAAGCTTAAGGATTAGGGAAATGAATGCTGAACATGAGAGCAAAAGAGATTCCAGCCTGGTTAACCCATACTCTGACACCTCAACATAAGCACAGCCTGAAGAAGTCCAGAATAACTCAGTCCGCACTGGTTGAAGTTTTTTGTAGGAGAACATGTGGATGGCAGTTCTTTCTAGAAGTGAAGAGTATATTGAATTCCTCTTGTAGGTGCAGTAAAGCTCATGACAAGATGATATATAAATAATAATAATGATAATAGTAGTTCGGTAGAACTGATATTGAACTGGCCAACTCCTAGAAAGACTGGTGTTTGTTTCCTAGTCAGTAGGATTATAAGCATCATCTCTATAATTCCATTGTCTGAATGCTTATTATGATGTATCTCCATTCCTGGTTTGCACTGATGGTATTCCTTCCTCCAGAAGGGAAAACTACTGGAACATTATTGAGTTCTATTAACATGAATAGTTCAAATTTATTCAAAAGTACCCTCTAGATGTGCCATCCTAGTCCTGTGTTTTTAAGATTAATTATTGTTGCTTTATACAGCAGATGCTTGAAACTTATTACCCAAACCTAAAATTAAGATACTGTTACAACAGACCATAATGAATGGATCATGCACCACTTCCATAGTTGAATTGGGCTGCGTGACATGAAATTGTGATTGTATTCATAATAAAAGGGAGGACCTGATGATATTCAGGATGTACTATGAAAATGATAGGACCCTCAGCTCAGAAGGAAATATCAAGAGTTAAGCATTAACAAAGTGAAATTGAGCTAATTTTAAGACAGAGCAGGACAGATGTATTTAACCTATTTACAGTTTGCTGACACTTGCTGAATTAACAGTATCAGCAAGGTTAAGTAATGAATGTTTTGTTCAGATGTTGGGAAGTGTCACTCAGAACATGCATGCTTGGAAGGGAATAGGGAACCGAAAGTTAAATATGCAGATGTCTGAGCATGCAGATGTAATATCGAATAATGCATGTTAGTTTCGTCTTCCTATAAATGTTAATGATCTTTACCGGAATGATAATGGTCTTTTTTTTTCTTTATTTATAAATTTTTCATTTACATCAAACAATATAAATACTGGTAATATCAGAAAATAAAAATAAGGAAAATATTCATTTATATCAATACTGATATAACTTACAGAGAAAACAATGTTTAAATTTTGACCTCAATAAATTGAATCAAGATACTAGGAAACATAACAAGGAAATAAATAGTAATAAACAAAGTTATTATAACGGGAGGGACATAACAGATGTCTGCAGCCAACTAAACAGCATCTCTAACTAGGGAGGCAAATCTTCAGGTGATTTAACACGTTCCTTCGAAATAATAAATTCTAACGCTTTGAGGGAGTAAAGAATATATAGTTAACCAATTCAAAGGTAATAAAACATTTGCAAGGAAATGTTAACAAAAAAGTAGCTCCCAGTTTAAGGACTCTAGCTTTATACATCAGAAATTCTTTTATCCTCTTTTGTGTACTCCTTGCCATGACTGGAAAAATCTGAATCTTTTGGGCCAAGAAGACATCATTTAAATGGCGAAAATATAATCTAAGAATATTATTTCTGTCCATTTCCAGCGTGAAAGTCACGATAAGTGTTGTTCTCTCCGTAATAATTTCCAGAGAGTTCTCAAGAAATTCAGTCAAGTTTAGATTTGGAGTAGCCTGAGGTTGCTCGTTAGAAGATTTAGAGACACCAGAGATATATTGGGCCTGTGTTATAGGGGGGTAACCCCCTATTGGGATTCCCAGTATATCGCTGAAATATTTTTTTAGCATGTCCATTGCTGTAATTAGAGGTGATTTTGGAAAATTTAATAGTCTCAGGTTATTCCTTCGACCACTATTTTCCAAATTTTCTAGTTTCCTTTCCTGAACTTCTTTTTCTTTAATTAAAGTCACTGTTAGATTTTGAAGTTTTTCAACTTCAACTTCCATCTTTGTAATTTTTTCTTTTTGTTCCTGAAAATTATTTGACAGATTTTGACTAGTTTGTTTTAGTTCCTTAATTTCACCTTTAATAGAAATGTTCATCTGGAGTAGTGTATTATTCATCCCTTGAATTGAATCCCATGAGTTCATAGTCACCACTGCTGGTCTCAATAGTCCTCCACTGCTCTCAGTAGTGGAACCTCAGGCGACAGGGGCATCGACCTGCAATTGCCCCTGTTCTGTTGTTTCTTTCCCCGGGGTCGAGGTGCTCAAAGGTCCTCCTCCCAACGGCGTTGAGGATACAACTTCCAACTGTTGTGGTCCCTTGGGCAACCTTTCACTTCTGGGTTGTGGAGGAGCGGTGTAGGAGGGAGGACTCAACGTCGCTCCCTCGATGCTGCGCTCTACACCAAAAGAGGTCGAGCCCGTCAAAGCAGGTGTCTGTTCGCCAAGGATCCCCACTCCGAAACTCTCCAGTGTTACTTGGCGAGAGATTGGTGTCGTCGATGGAACCACGAAGGTAGGAACCACCATCTTCCCCTTTCTTTTCCCCATCTCAAAGTCGGAGAAAGAAATCCCCTCGCTAGTTCAATGTTGTCTCAGGATCTTCGAGAGCACGCAACCGTTCCTGACACCATCTTGATTCTCTATCCATGATAATGATCTTTACCAAAATAGCTAGCAGCTGTCTGACTTTCAACCAATGAGCATTTATATCTTGTACCGTCTATATTATGTATCCAATCATGTTTATTGTATACCTGTTGACTCTGACCTCATGACTTAATGCATTCCTTTAGTTAATAAAATGGAGCAGAGAATCAGAAGGAGTTGTGACAGTTTTGGGTGCACTGCCTGATTGTAGGTGTGGTCCTCCTCTCTCTCCCAAAGGCCTTTGATCTATATTTCTTTATTTATTAGTGGTGTGCATGTGGATTTCTTCCCCTTCGCCTCCTAGAATTGAAAATAAAGGGCCAGTTATGTTCCTGTTCTGGGCAGGGCCCCAGGCAATCAGTTGGTTGCAGGAATTTCCAAATTTGATCATATTATACCAGTTTTGGGGCAACTGCATTGGTTAGCTGTGAAATATAGAGTGCATGGTAACATGCCATGGTATTTTGGAACAGTTACTACTTTGGCCTCTTCTGGGAGGCTGTTAAGATCTGATTTTACTAAAAATGTAGCCTTAGGATTAATGTCCTCTGTGCGTTATGCTGCTACAAGAGCATCCACTTAAGTAGTTAAAGTTTCAAATGGTAGGGGCAGATATATATCCAAACGAGGAGCCCAACACTCAAAAAATAGATATGTGGACAAATTGTCAATGCAACTCCACATCCAACTTGAAAAAAATGGAAATTCAATGCAATTCTTCATACACAATTTTTATTTTCATAGCTTAAATCCAACTTGCTTAAAACATAATTCACTCTTGTACAGGACCCATATCTATTTTTAGAGTGTTGGACTTTTCATTTGGATATATACAGTATCTACCCCCACCGTTTGAAACTTTGACTGCTTAAAGTGTATGCTCTTGTAGCAGCATAATGCACAGAGGACATTAATCCTAAGGCTACATTTTTAGTAAAATTAGATCTTAACAGCCTCCCAGAAGAGGCCAAAGTAATAACTGTTACAAAATACCATGGCATGAACCATGGCATAAATCACCTGATGAAAAAGAGCCAAAACTTTATACTGAACTATACTTCACAGGCAACCAATGGAGTTGCCTCAACACTGGTATAATATGATCAAATTTGGAGATTCCAGCAACCAACCTGGCAGCTGCATTCTGTACTATTTGCAACGCTTTAACCCTATACTTTGGAACACCCAAATAAGGAGAGTTGCAATAATCTATCTTTGACAAAACTATAGCCTGAATCACACTCTTAAAATCAACCAAACATAGCATAGGTTTCAATCGAAACAACCTCAGTCTAAGCAAAAGGGCTAAAAGGTAAACAGCCATGGAAACTGAAGTATATTGCTTTATGCTGCTTTGGCCAATTTTAGAAAATGGGAAAGTGGGATATAAGTGTTTCAAATAAACAAACAGAGGCTGGTTATAAGGTCCATGATTGAAGGGTTATAGAAAAAGCCTTGGTGAATGGCTCTAGCTAAAGGGCTATCACTGGGTGAATGGACCCAGAAGACATGGTTAAAGTGACCTACTCAGACTACTAAAGTTCACTATACCTTCTGAGATGTATAATTTTGCAGTGTTAGGTGGAACGTGTCAAACCTAATAGGTATTAAACCTAATGAGTCCATTTGCATTTTTAGGTCATTTGCATTCATGTTAGCATTACCATTGGAGACCTTGTAAGCATGCAGATATAGTATGTAGTACATGGGCATTAGTTAATTCCTTTTTTAGTATGCAGACCCCATAGTCTTAATTAAATCAGCAGCAAGATCTCTTACATTCTACCAGTATAATTAATAGTCATGAACTTAATGGTCTGAGAACATTTACATTTCCGTGAAAAAAAAAAGACACTAGAAAGTTGAAACCACTAGTTCTAGTCTTTCTTTGGTACTGCTACAAACAGATATGGCTTTTAAGGAAATCTCTACATTCCAAGTGATTTGATACTTACTTAAATTACATTAACTTTACACAAATGGGGATAGTGTAAAAAGCAGACCTCTTTGATCACATAGACTGAACTAAGACAACAGTTTTGCACTCTATTTGAACTTAGCTTAACTCTGAAATTTAGAGGTGTCTATTACTAAAAAAGAAGACAAAAGACACAAATAGGCCAGATTTACATTTCATACATCTGTAGTATATTCAGCACGTTTGACCCTGCTAGAAGGGAGAGAAGGAGGCAAGCATTGCACTCAAATGCACCCTGTGTGGTGAAGGCACCCCTAGGTACATTCTTACTGTGCTTAATGGGAAGCCTAGCACTGGACACAGATGATTCTTCTTAATTTGATATCCCAAGCTGCAATATACACATTGCTCAAAGGACCGGATCATCATAATAATTTGCATATTTTTTACTTGTTTTAGCGATATGAATTAAAAAAAATTCAGTCGCTAAAAATTAAAGATGTAGTGGCATTAAGAGGTCAGAAGCACTTGCTGTTACAATAACCTGATGCCACTGCTGACTGAAATTTTTTTTATATTGGTGGATTTTATATTAGTATATTTTCCTAATAAAAGTTATTGTTCAGAAATGTTATAGTATACCAAATCACACAATATCACTCTGCAATACAAATGGAAGCCTTATAAAATGGACATTTTATAGCATGACTTACCTCCTCACTGCTATCACTTCCATAAAAGTCATCCTCCATTCGAGCACCTCTTCTTTCTGCTTTGCTATCCTCCTCAAATTCCAGTGGAACTGTATACCCATCTACTGATGAGTTCTGGGACTTTCCATGAGGCACTGATCGTGGTCTTGAGGAGTACATAAAAACATCTTCATGTGTTTTCTGGAGTTTATTTGTTTCATTAATTTTATCAGCTCTTCCATAGGGTGCATAATTAGTGCATGGCAGATCATGGCTCCCTACAGACTGTTTGCTAGACTCCTTTTGAAAACTGTTAGGAAATATCCATTCATCTGAAATGTGCACAGATTTAACAATATGAAAATTATTACAGTTTTTGCATGAAACCTCCTATCATAAATACAAAATTTACACTGTGTTAATAAACATGAAAAACTAAACATTTACCCCATTATATAAATAATGCCCAAAGTTAGACGTGCACTTGGGCATATTATTATATATTTATAGAGTTATATATAGAGCCCTGTTTACTAAGCTGTGCTGTAGGCGCGCAAACATTTTAGCATGCGCTAATGCTATAGACAACCACAGGAATATAATGAGTGTCTATCGTTAGCACGTGCTAATTTTTAGCATGTGCGGCATATTAAACAGGGCCCATAGTTTGTTAAACTTGATACCCTGCCTTATCAAACCAGATCCAGGCTGTTTATAATATTAACAACAAATTACAGAATAGGGCCAGTTATGCGTATAACATAAGGAAAAATTAATTCTTACCTGATAATTTTCTTTCCAATAGCCCCAACAGATCAATCCAGAGACTTGAGGGTTGTGTCCCTCTACCAGCAGGTGGAGATAGAGAGAACCTCCGAGGTTTGCTATATGTGGACCTGTGCAGCCAACTGAACCTCAGTATGAACGATACCAAAGCAGTGGACTAGAAACAACAGAAAACTCTCCTGACATTGTCAGACCAATTGCCCAACATACTTCCACCACTTCTATATTTATTTATTTTATTTTTTAAATCAAAAGAAGGAACATTCAGAACAACAGAACCCGAAAAAAACTAACCAACCGCAACAAAACCACAGACACTAAACCCAGGGGGGGCCTCTGGATTGATCTGTTGGGACTAATGGAAAGAAAAGTATCAGGTAAGAATTAATTTTTCCTTCCAAGGCGTCCCACAGATCAATCCAGAGACTTGTGGGATGTACCCAAGCAGGGCGGGACACCTCCAACCCAGCAGAAATCACCGATGAGCCAAACTCCGCATCTTGACGAGCTGCCACATCCACCCGATAATGATGATTGAAGGCCAGAGGGGAGAGCGTCCACTCCCCCGGATCCAACTGGTGGTGACTGAGAAAGTCGTTTGCACATTCTGTGACCCTGCTATATGAGCCACTGTCAAAAACAAGAGATGAGTCTCTGCCCAATGTCAGATCAGAGCCGCCTCGCACGCTAGGGGTGCACTCCTGATGCCCCCCTGAAGGACCGCCGTCACATTGTCCGAAAGAACTCGAATTGGGAACCGCGACTGAAGCAACCCGACCACCTTGTCGGTTGTCCGCTGACTTTCCTCGAAAGAAGACGCCTGCACAAGCCAGTCGTCTAGATAAGGATGGACCTGAATCCCTTCCTTCCTGAGATAGGCCGCCACTACTACCAGGACCTTGGAAAAGGTCCAAGGTGCTGTGGCTAGGCCGAAGGGCATCGCTTTGAATTGAAAATGATGATCGATCACTGCAAAGCGAAGAAAGCGCCTATGGGGAGGCTAGATTGGAATGTTGGTCAAAAACTCCCCTGGCTGTACCGCTGCAATCACTGATCAGAAAGTTTCCATGCGGAAAAGTCGAACCCGTAAGGACCTGTTGATGCACTTGAGATCTATGATGGGTCACCAAGAACCGCCCTTTTTTGGCACCACAAAATAAATGGAGTATCAACTGCACTCTCTTTCTGCTGGGGGTACAGGCTGGATGGCACCAAGCCGTTGTAAGTTGAGGAGGGTGTGTTCAACAGCCCGCATCTTGGCGGGACATTTGCAAGGAGATTCCAGAAGAGTCTACTATCATACGAGCCAATTCTAACGTGTAGCCGTCTCTGATAACCTCCAAGATCCATTCGCCAGATGTTACCCTGGTCCACTCCACCAGGAATAGGGACAGTCTGCCCCCAATAACCGGCTGGATATGGACCAGGGCCCCATCATTGGGCGGACCTGGCTGCGGGCTGGTTTCTGTTACCGGAAAGGAAGGCCTGCCTGTCACCTCGAAATAGCTGAGGCCTCTGAGAAGACCTTGCTCTCTAAAAAGAGGCCCCGCGACTTGGACGGTAACGCCGTGTATCCCTAAACTTAGGTCTAGGTTCCACTGGTCATACAAACTTGGACCTGTCCTCTGGGAGGTGCTGGCCCTTAGAGTCACCGAGGTCCTAAACAATCTGTTCTAAGTCTGTCCCAAACAAAAGCTTTCCCCTAAAAGGAAGACTTGCTAAACGTGACTTAGAGGCCACATCTGCAGCCCAATGCTGCAACCACAGCCAACGATGCGCGGTGACCGCTATGGAAACCTCCTTCGCCGAAGCAGGAGCAGGTAGCACATAAAGACGTGACATAGCTCTAAGCAACCTTAAGCCCACTGTCCGGTGTAACCCACTGCGCTGAAATAAGGATCTTCATGGCCTCATGCACATGAAAGGAACTAGGTGGGCATTTGGTGCCAGACATAATAGAGGGCACCGGACCTGTTCCCCCTGACGAATCAGGGGGGAAATGGCCAAAATCTCAAAAGCCCTAACAAAACTGGGCCATCTGTGTCACCCGGGGAAGTTTTGGCAGGAAAGACTGAGGGGCTGCAGCAACCGAAGTTTGCTGAGGAAGAGACAGGGCTGCCTGAAGAGAAGCTCCTGACTTCTTCAAAAGAAAGGCATTGTGCATTAATAAAACAAAGTCCAGGGAAAAAGAAACTGCGAGGGACTCCCCTGCTCCCTGTACATCACTTCCCTCCATTGGAGCCTGTGCCACAGAAGCGCGCTGCGCCTCTTGTCTATCAACCGCCACGTGCGGAGCGGGTCACGCCTGAGAGTAAAAAATGGCGCCCGCCAATGCGCGCTGCACTAACTGCCTACTACTATTTAGCATTTCTATAGCGCTACAAGGCATACGCAGCGCTGCACAAACATGGAAGAAAGACAGTCCCTGCTCAAAGAGCTTACAATCTAATAGACAAAAAATAAATAAAGTAAGCAAATCAAATCAATTAATGTGAATGGGAAGGAAGAGAGGAGGGTAGGTGGAGGCGAGTGGTTACAAGTGGTTACGAGTCAAAAGCAATGTTAAAGAGGTGGGCTTTCAGTCTAGATTTAAAGGTGGCCAAGGATGGGGCAAGACGTAGGGGCTCAGGAAGTTTATTCCAGGCGTAGGGTGCAGCGAGACAGAAGGCGCGAAGTCTGGAGTTGGCAGTAGTGGTGAAGGGAACAGATAAGAAGGATTTATCCATGGAGCGGAGTGCACGGGAAGGGGTGTAGGGAAGGACGAGTGTGGAGAGATACTGGGGAGCAGCAGAGTGAATACATTTATAGGTTAGTAGAAGAAGTTTGAACAGGATGCGAAAACGGATAGGGAGCCAGTGAAGGGTCTTGAGGAGAGGGGTAGTATGAGTAAAGCGACCCTGGCGGAAGATGAGACGGGCAGCAGACGAGCCCCGAGGAAACCGCCAAAACTATCCCCTGCACTTCCGACTCACTGGACGCCTGAGGGGAACCGCCGTCGCGCTAACACCCGCTGCGGGCTGATGGCGGCAGGACTCACACTCCCCCAATGCTGCTCTCCAGCCCCCACACTGGGAGCAGCGCTTAGCTGCCTCAGAAGGCACTGACATGCTCCACAAATGCCTGCCCCAAAACTGACTCAGCAGAACGTCTAGTTCCTCCGTATGTTTAAACAAAAATAAAGGCTCTTACCTTTTTTTTTTTAGTCAGGAGAGAAAGGAAACACCTGATCAGGCCAACAGACCCCTGTCTGTGCTAAACTAGGCCCAAAGGACACCAGTAGCCAGATCAAACCAGAGCTGCACAGAGATATCCCTCCACCTGCTAGATAGAGAGAATACTGAGGTTCAGTTGGCTGCACAGGTCAACATATAGCAAACCTCGGAGGTTCTCTCTATCTCCACCTGCTGGTAGAGGGACACAACCCACAAGTTTCTGGATAGATCTGTGGGATGCCATGGAATGAAGTAATTGGCACTAAAGATCCAAATAATTGATGACAAATACCAATAATTGGTGTTAAAAAGCACGTAATGGTGCTAATTTGCAGTTGAATGTTTATGAGACTTACGCCAGTATTCTATAAACAGTTTGCCTAATTTTTCTCAAGCTCAAATGCAAAGCTGGTGTTAACATGGGAGGAGCATGGGCATGTCAGGGGTGTTCCGACTATTCTTGGATGCACTTTACAGAATAGTTGCACTTACGCACCCAATTACCGGTTTTAGGCACAGCGAAGTTTCTTACCTGAAGCAGGTATTCTCTGAGGACAGCAGGCTGCATATTCTCACATGTGGGTGACGTCATGTCGGCCCCAGAGGATTTTCAAGCAAAATCGCCAAAAGTCTCTTCTAGAGCATTCCATTGCGCGAGACGATCACACCGCGCATGCGCACGCACAATTTCCCGCCCGCCGCGCGGACACGCTCCTCAGTTGAATCCAAAAGATGAAAGAAAAACAACTCCAAAGGGGAGATGGGAGGGTTTGTGAGAATATGCAGCCTGCTGTCCTCGGAAAATACCTGCTTCAGGTAAGAAACTTCGCTTTCTCCAAGAACAAGCAGGCTGATATTCTCACATGTGGGGTATCCCTAGCCCCCAGGCTCACTCAACACAACAAGAGTGGTCAATTGGGCCTCGCAACGGCGAGGACATAACAAAAATTGACCTGAAACAAGAAACATCTAACAGAGTGCAGTCTGGAACAGAATAAAAATGGGCCTAGGAAAGTTGGAGTTGGATTCTAAACCCTAAACAGATTCTGCAGCACCGACTGCCCAAACCGACTGTCGCGTAGGCTATCCTGCTGAAGGCAGTAGTGAGATGTGAATGTGTGGACTGATGACCACATCGCAGCCTTGTAGATCTCTTCAATAGTGGCATGACCCACTGATGCAGCCATGGCTCTAACATTATGAGCCGTGACATGGCCCTCTAAAGTCAGCCCAGCTTGGGCATAAGTGAAGGAAATGCAATCTGCTAGCCAATTAGATATGGTGCGTTTCCCGACAGCAACTCCCCTCTTGTTGGGATTAAAAGAAATAAACAACTGGGCGGACTGTCTGTGGGGGCTTGTCCGCTTTGACAAAAGCAAACCTCTCATGAAGCGAACAACTAAAGGCTGTCCAGAGATAGGCTGACCTTCTACACATTGATGGTAAGCACTAATCACACTAAGGTGAACTCTTACAGAGTTGGTCTTTGGACCAGACTCTGATAAATGCAGAAGGTACTCAAGCAAGGTCTGTGTAGGACAAGAAAAGGGATCTAGGGCCCTGCTGTCACACCAGACGGCAAACCTATTCCATTTAAAACAGTAACATCTTTTAGTGGAATCTTTCCTGGAAGCAAGACTCGGGAGACACCCTCAGAAAGACCCAAGGAGGCAAATTCTAAGCTCTCAACATCCAGGCCGTGAGAGCCAGAGACTGGAGGTTGGGATGTAGAAGCACCCCCTCGTTCTGAGTAATGAGGGTTGGAAAACACTCCAATCTCGTTCTTCGGAGGACAACTCCAGAAGAAGAGGGAACCAGATCTGACGCGGCCAGAAAGGCGCAATCAGAATCATGGTTCCGCGGTCTTGCTTGAGTTTCAGCAAAGTCTTCCCCACCAGAGGTATGGGAGGATACAGTGGTGGAAATAAGTATTTGATCCCTTGCTGATTTTGTAAGTTTGCCCACTGACAAAGACATGAGCAGCCCATAATTGAAGGGTAGGTTATTGGTAACAGTGAGAGATAGCACATCACAAATTAAATCCGGAAAATCACATTGTGGAAAGTATATGAATTTATTTGCATTCTGCAGAGGGAAATAAGTATTTGATCCCCCACCAACCAGTAAGAGATCTGGCCCCTACAGACCAGGTAGATGCTCCAAATCAACTCGTTACCTGCATGACAGACAGCTGTCGGCAATGGTCACCTGTATGAAAGACACCTGTCCACAGACTCAGTGAATCAGTCAGACTCTAACCTCTACAAAATGGCCAAGAGCAAGGAGCTGTCTAAGGATGTCAGGGACAAGATCATACACCTGCACAAGGCTGGAATGGGCTACAAAACCATCAGTAAGACGCTGGGCAAGAAGGAGACAACTGTTGGTGCCATAGTAAGAAAATGGAAGAAGTACAAAATGGAAGAAGTACAAAATCGACAAAGATCTGGGGCTCCACGCAAAATCTCACCTCGTGGGGTATCCTTGATCATGAGGAAGGTTAGAAATCAGCCTACAACTACAAGGGGGGAACTTGTCAATGATCTCAAGGCAGCTGGGACCACTGTCACCACGAAAACCATTGGTAACACATTACGACATAATGGATTGCAATCCTGCAGTGCCCGCAAGGTCCCCCTGCTCCGGAAGGCACATGTGACGGCCCGTCTGAAGTTTGCCAGTGAACACCTGGATGATGCCGAGAGTGATTGGGAGAAGGTGCTGTGGTCAGATGAGACAAAAATTGAGCTCTTTGGCATGAACTCAACTCGCCGTGTTTGGAGGAAGAGAAATGCTGCCTATGACCCAAAGAACACCGTCCCCACTGTCAAGCATGGAGGTGGAAATGTTATGTTTTGGGGGTGTTTCTCTGCTAAGGGCACAGGACTACTTCACCGCATCAATGGGAGAATGGATGGGGCCATGTACCGTACAATTCTGAGTGACAACCTCCTTCCCTCCGCCAGGGCCTTAAAAATGGGTCGAGGCTGGGTCTTCCAGCACGACAATGACCCAAAACATACAGCCAAGGCAACAAAGGAGTGGCTCAGGAAGAAGCACATTAGGGTCATGGAGTGGCCTAGCCAGTCACCAGACCTTAATCCCATTGAAAACTTATGGAGGGAGCTGAAGCTGCGAGTTGCCAAGCGACAGCCCAGAACTCTTAATGATTTAGAGATGATCTGCAAAGAGGAGTGGACCAAAATTCCTCCTGACATGTGTGCAAACCTCATCATCAACTACAGAAGACATCTGACCGCTGTGCTTGCCAACAAGGGTTTTGCCACCAAGTATTAGGTCTTGTTTGCCAGAGGGATTAAATACTTATTTCCCTCTGCAGAATGCAAATAAATTCATATACTTTCCACAATGTGATTTTCCGGATTTAATTTGTGATGTGCTATCTCTCACTGTTACCAATAACCTACCCTTCAATTATGGGCTGCTCATGTCTTTGTCAGTGGGCAAACTTACAAAATCAGCAAGGGATCAAATACTTATTTCCACCACTGTACGTGTACAGAAGGCCTGTTCCCCAATGAAGGAGGCATCCGACACTAGCCTGCCATGGGCCTGTAGTCTGGAACAGAACTGAGGGACTTTGTGATTGAATTGAGTGGCAAAAAGATCCACCGAGGGGGTGCCCCAAGCTCGGAAGATCTTTCTGGCGACAGCCACGCTCAGTGACCACTCGTGAGGTTGCATTATCCTGGTCAACCTGTCGGCCAGACAGCGAAAGCTACTTACCTGTAGAAGGTATTCTCCGAGGACAGCAGGCTGATTGTTCTCACTGATGGGTGATGTCCAGCGGCAGCCCAGGACCGGAAAATCTTCCCTAGCAACAAAAGTTTGCTAGTCTCACGCTTCCCGCCCAATCACGAGCGTGCTCGTCAGTCCAGTACATAGCTACGGTAAGGGAAGACACAACTCCGAAGGGGAGGTGGGCGGGATTGTGAGAACAATCAGCCTGCTGTCCTCGGAGAATACCTTCTACAGGTATGTAGCTTTCGCTTTCTCCGAGGACAAGCAGGCTGTGATTGATCTGAGTGGCAAAAAGCTCGATCAAGGGGGTGCCTCATGCTTGAAAGATCTTACGTACAACTCTCAAGTTGAGAGACCACTCGTGAGGTTGCATTATCCTGCTCAACCTGTCGGCCAGACTGTTGTTTACGCCTGCCAAATAGATGGCTTGAAGAAACATGCCGTTCCGGCGAGCCCAAAGCCACATTCTGACGGCCTCCTGACACAGGGGGTGAGATCCGGTGCCCCCCTGCTTGTTGATATAATACATAGCAATCTGATTGTCTGTCTGAATTTGAATAATTTGATTGGACAACTGATTCTTGAAAGCCTTTAGAGCGTTCCAGACTGCTCGTAACTCCAGGAGGTTGATCTGCAGACCGGTTTCCTGGGGGGACCAACTCCCTTGAGTGTGAAGCCCATCGACATGAGCTCCCCAACCCAGGAGAGATGCATCCATCGTCAGCACTTTTAGTGGCTGAGAAATTTGGAATGGACGTCCCAGGGTCAAATTGGATCGAATTGTCCACCAATGCAGGGATTTGAGAAAATCTGTGGACAGTAGGATAACATCTTCTAGATCCCCTGTGGCCTGAAACCACTGGGAAGCTAGGGTCCATTGAGCTGATCTCATGTGAAGACGGGCCATGGGAGTCACATGAACTGTGGAGGCCATGTGGCCGAGCAATCTCAACATCTGCCGAGCTGTGATCTGCTGAGATGCCTGCACCCAAGAGACAAGAGGCAAAAGATTGTTGGCTCTCGGCTCGGGAAGGTAGGCACGAGCCATCTGAGAGTCCAGCAGAGCTCCTATGAATTCTAGTCTTTGAACTGAAAGAAGGTGGGACTTTGGATAATTTATCACAAACCCTAGTAGCTCCAGGAGTCGAATAGTCATCTGCATTGACTGTAGAGCTCCTGGCTCGGAGGTGTTCTTCACCAACCAATTGTCGAGATAAGGGAACACATGCACTCCCAGTCTGCGAAGAGACGCCGCTACTACAGCCAGGCATTTCGTGAACACTCTGGGCGCAGAGGCGAGACCAAAGGGTAGCACACAATACTGAAAGTGCCGTGTTCCCAGACGGAATCGCAGATACTGCCTGTGAGCTGGCAATATCGGGATGTGAGTGTAGGCGTCCTTTAAGTCCAGAGAGCATAGCCAATCGTTTTCCTGAATCATGGGAAGAAGGGTGCCCAGGGAAAGCATCCTGAACTTTTCTTGGACCAGGTATTTGTTCAGGCTCCTTAGGTCTAGGATGGGATGCATCCCCCCTGTTTTCTTTTCCACAAGGAAGTACCTGGAATAGAATCCCAGCCATTCTTGCCCCGGTGGCACGGGCTCGACCGCATTGGCGCTGAGAAGGGCGGAGAGTTCCTCTGCAAGTACCTGCTTGTGCTGGAAGCTGAAAGATTGAGCTCCCGGTGGGCAATGTGGAGGTTTTGATTTCAAATTGAGGGAGCATCCCAGCCGGACTATTTGAAGAACCCACCAATCGTAGGTTACAAGAGGCCACCTTCGGTGAAAAAACTTTAACCTCCCGCCAACCGGCAGATCGTTCGGCACGGATACTTTTATCTTGGCTATGCTCCGCTGGAGCCAGTCAAAAGCCCGTCCCTTGCTTTTGCTGGGGAGCCGCAGGGGCCTGAGGAGGCGCATGCTGTTGACGTGACAGAGCGCGCTGGGGCTTAGCCTGGACAGGCTGTCGGGAAGGTGGATTGTACCTGCTCTTAATATAAGCGTAGGGAGCAGTCCTCCTACCCCCGAAAAAACATCTACCAGCTGAGGTAGATGCTGAAGGCGCCCGGTGGGAGAGCTTGTCATAAGCGGTATCCCGCTGGTGGAGCTGATCTACCACTCTTTCGACTTTCTCACCAAAAATATTATCCCCCCGGCAAGGACCGGCAAGGAGCATCCGTAACACGTTTTTGGACTCTACCGTCTAAGTCAGTGGCACGCAGCCATGACAGTCTGCGTATCACTATACCCTGAGCTACAGCCCTGGATGCAACATCAAAAGTATCGTAAGCACCCCTGGACAGGAATTTACGACACACGCCTTCAGCTGCCTGACCACCTCCTGAAACGGCTTGGCCTGCTCCAACGGAAGCTTGTCAACCAAGTCCGCCAACTGCCTCACATTATTCCGCAAGTGGATGCTCGTGTAGAGCTGGTAAGACTGAATTTTGGACACGAGCATAGCAGAATGGTAGGCCTTCCTCCCAAAAGAATCCATAGTTCTAGATTCACGCCCTGGGGGCGCCGAAGCGTAATCCCTAGAACTCTTGGCCTTCTTAAGGGCCAAATCCACCACTCCACAGGTCATGAGGCAATTGAGTCTTTATCAACTCCGGATCCCCATGGATTCGGTACTGGGACTCAATCTTTTTGGGAATGTGGGGATTAGTTAATGGATGTGTCCAGTTCTCTAACAACATCTGTTTGAGAATGTTATGTAGAGGAACAGTGGACGATTCCTTAGGAGGGGATGGATAGTCCAGGACCTCGAACATCTCAGCCCTGGGCTCATCCACAGTCTCCGCCGGGAAGGGAATGGCCGTAGACATTTCCCGGACAAAAGATGAAAAGGAAAGACTCTCCAGGGGAGAAAGTTTCCTCTGAGGCGAGGGAGTAGGATCAGAGGGCAAACCACAAGACTCCTCATCTGAGAAGTACCTGTCATCCGCCTCTGCTTCCCACGAGCTCTCCTCTGCGGATTCATGAACTTCCGTCCAAAGCCGCGCCCGTCTCGACTCCAAGGACCAATGTCCACCGTGGTGTCGTCGAGAGGAAGACTCCCGCGCCGGAGGCGATGAAGCTCCCTCCATCGATGACGGCGGGGAATCAGCCTGGGTGGCACTCGTCCCCGGCACCGCAAGCGGTACCGGAGTCGGAGACCGCACCACGGGCGATGAGCCAACCGCCGCTTCCCTCGACGGTACCGGAGATGAGCGTAACAGGTCCCCCAGAATCTCTGGAAGCATGGCTCAGAGGCTCTCGTTAAGAGTGGCTGTAGAGACAGGCAAGGGTGCCGGTACAGGAGAAGATGTAAGAACCTGCCTGGAGCGCGAAGGCAGTACAGGGCTGTCCGGAGATGAGCGCACCGACACCTCCTGAATCGAGGGTGAGCGGTCCCTCCGGCATTGGCGCTTCTCGGGTGCCGAGTCTTTCGGCGCCCCGGATCTCTCGGTACCGTGTTGGGACGGTGACCGATGCTTCTTAGCCTTCACTCGAAGCTCGGTACCGGTACCTCCCAGTACCGAAGAGGACGACGTCGAATCCAAACGACTCCTCGGGGCCGGGTCCGAAGGTCGGTCGGTCCCGGTGGGCCTGTACAGCAGGAGTCCTCGAGGCAGGCGGAGACCCACTCGATGGCTCACTGCTACCAGCATGGGGTCTCTGTACAGCCATTACCTGTGCTCCGGAGCACGATGCACCCTCCAATGCCAACATCGATACCTGCGATGACCTCGGTACCACTGGCTCCGTCAACGTCGAAGAGCCAGACCGGGCTCCGAACAAGACGTTCCACTGAGCCAAACGCACCGCCTGAGTCCGCTTCTTCAATTGGAGACACTGAAGACAGGCGTCAGGTCGATGACTCTCACCTAGGCACCGAAGACACGAAGCGTGCCTGTCAGTAAGGGAGATGGTCCGGCGGCACCGCGTGCACCTTTTGAAGCCGCTGGTAGGCTTCGAGGACATGGATGGAAAAATCGCGCCAGCGAGGTCAAACACAATGGTGCCTGAAAAAAAGACACCAAAAGGAAAAAGGGAACCGCCCGGGCGGCCCAAAATGGCCGCACGAAACAATCGAAAGGAAACGTAAGGGGAAAACTAAGAAAACTAAAGGACTTTTCTTTTTTTTTTTTTTAAAACAGAGAAAAAGAAAAGAAGAGTCAAATACTCAAACGAAAGAATTTGCCGAAAACAGGCGAAGAAACAAGAAAAAAGCGCAAGAGGTCGATCCTGGGCAGAGAAGCGGCAAAGCAGCGTTCCCGAACCGCGGAAAAAAGAAGACTGCCGAGCACGCTCGCGATCGGGCGGGAAGATGGCTGTGCATGCGCGGTTCGCTCGGAAGCGCGAGACTAGTAAACTTTTGTTGCTAGGGAAGATTTTCCGGTCCTGGGCTGCCGCTGGACGTCACCCATCAGTGAGAACAAGCAGCCTGCTTGTCCTCGGAGAATGTTGTTTACGCCGGCCAGATAAACAGCTTGGAGAAACATGCCGTGTTGGCGAGCCCAAAGCCACATCTGCACAGCTTCCTGACACAGAGGGCGAGATCCGGTGCCTCCTTGCTTGTTTGTGTAGTACATCGCAACCTGATTGTCTGTTTGAATCAGAATAATTTGGTTGGATAACCGATCTCTGAAAGCCTTTAGAGCGTTCCAAATCGCTCGCAACTCCAGAAGGTTGATCTGAAGACGCTTTTCCTGAAGGGACCAAGCTCTTTGAGTGTGAAGCCTATCTACATGCGCTCCCCATCCGAGGGATGCATCCGTCGTCAGCACTTTTTGTGGCTGAGGAATTTGGAATGGGCGCCCCAAAACCAGATTGGATCGAATTGTCCACCACTGAAGTGAATTGCGAAAGTCGATGGACAGCTGGACCACATCCTCTAGATTCCCTGCAGCTTGAAACCACTGGGAAGCTAGGGTCCACTGAGCCGATTTCATGTGAAGACGTGCCATGGGAGTTACATGAACTGTGGAAGCCATGTGCCCCAGAAGTCTCAACATCTGCCGAGGTGTGATCTGCTGAGACGCTTGAACCTTGGAGACTAGAGACAGAAGGTTGTCCGCTCTTGGCTCGGGAAGATAGGCACAAGCTGTCTTCGTGCACAACAGAGCCCCTATGAATTCCAATTTTTGAACTGGGTTGAGATGGGACTTTGGGTAATTGATGACAAACCCTAGTAGCTCCAGCACTTGAATAGTCATCCGCATGGACTGTAAAGCCCCGTTGTAGGAGGTGCTCTTCACCAGCCAATCGTCCAGATAAGAGAACACATGCACTCCCAGTCTGTGTACAGACGCTGCAACAACTGCCAGGCACTTGGTAAAGACCCTGGGCGCAGACCCCAAGCCAGAAGGCAGCACACAGTACTGAAAGTGCTGCCTTCCCAGCCGAAACCACAGATACTGCCTGTGAGCTGGAAGTATCGAGATGTGAGTGTAAACATCCTTTAAGTCCAGAGAGCATAGCCAATTGTTTTCCCGAATCATGGGAAGAAGGGTGCCCAGGGAAAGCATCCTGAACTTTTCTCAAACCAGATATTTGTTCAGGTCCCTCAGGTCTAGGATGGGATGCATCCCCCCTGTCTTCTTTTCCACAAGAAAGTACCTGGAATAGAATCCCAGCCCTTCTTGCCCTGGTGGAACGGGCTCGACCGCATTGGCGCTGAGAAGGGCGGAGAGTTCCTCTGCAAGTACTTGCTTGTGTTGGGAGCTGAATGACTGAGCTCCCTGTGGGCAATTTGGAGGCTTGGTTTCCAGATTGAGGGTGTATCCTAACCGGACTATTTGAAGAACCCACCGGTCAGAGGTTATCAGAGGCCACCTTTGGTGAAAAACTTTTAACCTCCCCCCGCCAGGCAGATCGCCAGGCACGGACACATTTATGGTGGCTATGCCCGTCCCTGGTTTTTGCTGGGGAGCTGCAGGGGCCTGTTTGGGTGCATGCTGTTGATGAGAACGAGCGTGCTGTGGTAGAGCCTGAACTGGCTGTCGAGAAGTAGGAGTGTACTTACGGCCCCTAGAGGCGTAAGGCGCACTTCTCTTCCCTTTAAAAAACTTCCTAGATGAGGAAGCGGATGCAGAAGGCGCCCGGCGGGAGAGAGAGAGTCCATAGCGTTATCACGCTGATAGAGATGATCAATCAATTCTTCGACCTTCTCACCGAAAAGATGATCCCTCCCCCGCAAGGGATATCCGCAATTTTCTGCTGAGTTCGTTCCTCCAGGTTAGAGGCACGCAGCCATGAGAGTCTGCGCATCACTATACCCATAGCAGAAAATTTGGATGTCACATCGCAAGTACGTAAATGCCCCTGGAAAGGAACTTGCGACACGCCTTCTGCTGCCTGACCACTTGGCGAAAAGGCTCAGCCTGCTCCGGTGGGAGTGAATCAACCAAGCTCTCAAGCTGCCGCACTGAGTTCCGCAAATGAATGCTTGTGAAGAGCTGATACGACTGAATTTTGGAAGCGAGCATGCCAGCCTGATACGCCTTCCTCCCAAAAGAATCCAAGGTTCTATGTTCTCGCCCCAGGGGCACCGAGGCAAAATTCCTAGAAATCTTAGCTCTTCTGAGAGCGGAATCCACCACCGCAGAGTCATGAGGCAACTGAGGCCGGATGAAACTGGGTTCCCTGTGGATCCGATACTGGGATTCAGCCTTTTTGGGAATAGTTGGACAAGAAAGAGGCTTCTCCCAGTTCCTCATCAGCACTTCCCTGGAGATGGATAATCCAGGACCTCGAGCATCTTGGCCCTGGGCTCATCCACAGTCTCCACAGGGAAGGGAATGACCTCAGACATTTCCCGCACAAAAGATGAAAAAGACAAGCTCTCTGGAGGGGAGAGCTGTCTCTGAGGTGAGGGGGTCGAATCAGATGGAAGACCTAGAGAATCGTAGGCAGAGAAAACTCCATGACCCCCATCTTCATCAGATGAGCCATCATCGGATGGGGCTAACAACTCAGAAAGAGCAGCCCGGATCCGAGCCCATCTCGACATGGAGGTGCGGTGACCTCGATGACGGTGTCGAGAAGTCGACTCCCCAGGAGACTCCGGTGAAGGTTCCTCCATCAAAGGCAATGGAGAGTCGACCCAGGAGGCTGCCAATCCCGATACCGAAAGCGGTACCAGAGAAGACTTCATCACCGGCGAAAGGCATGATGCCGCAGGAGTCTCCGGCACCGTCGGTACCGGTATCTCCGGTGCCGGGCGCAAATGGTGCAGCACCGCTTCCATGAAATCAGGAAAAATAGCCTTGATGGGCTCAGCTACAGAAGCTACTACTACTACTACTTATGCTGGTGCTGTATGAGCTTCGCACTACATTTTATTCGGAGGAATATATCACACCGAATTTTGGAAAGCATCAGTCTTTTGAAATTGGTCTATTGAATTCTCCTTTGTCATTGGTGTGACCCCTGACGCAGGTGCGGTGGCTCCGAAACACGGCCCGTGTTGGGTCTTTCTTCAATCAAAGTTCACTATTAAAGGATTTTTTTAAATGAAAAAATTGTGTTCCCTTTTGTTTTTAAAGACCCTTTGTGCTGTTTTTTGTGCTTGGTCTTTTTTTTGTACTTGGTTCCCTCTCTTTGCTACCTAAACTTCAGTGCCATTTCTTGATTTTCCCCCTAAACGTTCATGCTTAGAGTATCTGAGGTGATCCAGTGAGCACAGGCATTAGAATCTGCCTTCAAAACAATTTGAAAAAACTAAATCAAAATATTCATGGCAGAATTAGAAAAGGTGTAGAGAAGGGCAACCAAAATAACAAAGAGGATGGAACAAGTCTCCTATGAGGAAAGACTAATGAAGTTAGAGCTCTTTAGCTTGGAGCTGAGATGGTTGAGGGGAGATATAATGGAGGTCAATGAAATCATGAATGGAATGAAATGGGTAAATGCAAATTGGATTTTTCTCTATAAGAAAGTACTAAGACTATGGGGACATGCCATGAAATTACAAAGTAGTACATTTACAACAAATTGGGCAGGGGCCAAGATGACAGCTAAGGGGTTGCATAGTTGCTACTACTACTTCTTATCATTTCTATATCCCTATCCTATGTACTCAGTGCTGTACATAAAAAACATATGAGACAATCCCTGCTTAACAGAGCTTACAATCTATTCAAAATAAACACAGCAAATCAGAGATTAGGGAGTTTTATTTCTTATAAGAATGATTAAAACTACATGGTTATTGAACAAGTGAATAAGGGGTTAAGAGTCAAAAAGATGGGCTTTGGGATTTGAATAGGCCAGAGACAGAGAATGATGTTCTGACTCAGGAAATCTTTTTCTCATATACAGTACAGTAAGAAGGAAAGAACATACTCCGGAATTTGCAGTGGAAGAGAAGAGTACAGATAATAGTGATTTCCCAGGTAGGGGTGTAGGGAGATGTAAGAGGAGAGATACCAAGGACCTGCAGAATGAATGAACTAAGTCAGAAAGAAGTGTTTGCAAAGGTATATGGAAAGAGACAGGGAACCAATGAGGTGGCTTGAGGAGAGGGGTTATGTGAGTATAGCCATACTGACAGAATATATGTTGTGGAGGAAAATTTTGAACAGACTGAAGGAGAGAAATGGTTTAGTGGGAGATCTGTGAGGAGCAAGTTGCAGTAGTCTAGGTGACAGGAAATGAGAGTGGGGGAGATTAATGAGTTGTCCATCTGAATTTGTTGTAAGATAAGAACTTGATGCATCAGACGAACCATGCTAGTAATCTCAGTTTCAGAATTTTGAACTTTCCTGTTGTTTCATTAAAATCTCCTTTGCAACTTTTTAAAGTTTCTTAAAGAAAGTCTAGGCTTTCCTGACGAAGGTTTCCCTCCAATTACTATATTTTATTATTTACCAAATAAACCTCTGAAGATAAGGATTTGGAATTATAAGACATGTCTGCGTATGGTTTGGATTTAACAAAATTTCTTGAGAATTCCTCTGAACTGATGACACACAGGTACTCTTTTAGTCTCATTTGTTTTTTTAAGTGATCAGGATATAATTTTATGACTATGTTTTTCAAAAAAGGGGATTCTTATGGGGTCATAAGTACATAAGTATTGCCATACTGGGACAGACCAAAGGTCCATCAATACCAGCATTCTGTTTCCAACAGTGGCCAATCCAGGTCACAAATACCTGGCAAGATCCCAAAAAAGTACAAAACATTTTATGCTGCTTATCCCAGAAATAAGCAGTGGAGTTTCCCCAAGTCCATTTTAATAATGGTCTATGGACTTTTCCTTTAGGAAGCTGGGCAAACCTTTTTTAAACCCCGCTAAGCTAACCGCCTTTACCACATTCTCTGGCAACGAATTGCAGAGTTTAATTACATGTTGAGTGAATTATAATGTCCTCATTTTTGTTTTCCATTCCTTTCGTAATAATACCTAACATTCTATTTGCTTTCTTAGCTGCTGCAGCACACTGAGCAGAAGGTTTCAACGTATCATCAACGACGACCCCTGGATCCCTTTCTTGGTCTGTGACTCCTAATGTGGAACCTTGCATTACGTAGCTATAATGGGTACAAAATTTGGGTTTTTCTTTACGTATATTGTACTACTCAGAACTATAGGAAGATATTCCTGGCAAAGCACTAGGAGGTCCTTGATCTTGGGGCTACATTTGTGGTTCACTATCAATATTAGAGCTGTTTCAAAGAGCATATTTTACTATTTGGCCAAATACAAATAATGAAAAAAATTATTTCGCCAAATATGAATATTGAATACAAATAATGGGCACTGAGCTTTAACATAAAAAATAATAAAAGAAGCAACGTGAAATCAGAGAGCAAGTGCTTATTTAAGTACGATTTAAATCACTACTGAGGAGATTCTATATATGGCGCCTAAAAAAATTGGTGCTGAAATCAGTGCCAACTAAGCATATTCTATAATTGGCACCTAGATTGGTGCCACTTATAGAATATGCTTAGTTGATATTTCAGCGCCGATATCTGTGTGCATCCATTTATGACAACGAAAACCTGGTGTAAATCTCAGCATATAGATTTAGGCGCACTGGGCCATACTCTATAACTAGGCGCCTAAATTTTGGAATGCCCACGAAACACCCATTTCCCCATAACCACACCCCGTTTTGACTCCATGCGTTAGTTTGGTGCACATTGTTACAGAATACGCTTAGTGAGTTGTGCGTCTAAATTCTAATCAGTGCCAGTTAATGCTCATTATTGCTTGAGTGCTGTTATCAGCACTCATTATATTGTTAAGTCAATTAAGTTACATGTGGTATTATAGAATGTGCGCCGATTTCAGCACCTAAATCTAAGCGCACTATATAGAATCTGGGGGTATGAGGCCAAATACAAATAATGTATTTGGGGCCAAATCGAATTAAATATAAATATTCGGAACAACCCTAAAATGTATTGTTATTA